>NC_140471.1:14428124-15028124 GCF_051167445.1 Perissodus microlepis | reverse complement strand
CTATGAAGAGCTGTAGCACAATGCATAATTGCTCCTTCTGAAACATTGATGAATTAAATTAGAGGGTGGGTGGGATCAAATTCATAAATCAAATTACAGTACCTTTGCTTCTGCATGCTTAAACAGTTGAGGACTCTTCAGAACTCACTTTCAAATTTCAGGGGGGGGGGGGGGGGAGGGCTAAAGTAAATCAAGTAGGCGTAATTATGTCCATCTTCTCACTCCGGCATTGTCTTCAATTAATTTTTTACAAAGGCAACCATTAGCTACAAACTAATACCAGTTAAGCCTGAACAAAGCTGAATTATTAAATCTGTCAGCCTATATCCTGTTACAGCCTACTTATGAATAGTTGATTTAATTGACAAGGCTTATCGTACAGTGAGGCCTTCTGTGGCAGCTTGGGTTTTGAGATGCAGCGATATGTATAGTCCTGTGGTACAAAAGACCTGCTCACATCAGGTTCATTTAATGCGGGTCGCTGATTTGCTTAAATGAGGGATCTTATGACTGTCATAACTGCTTTATGGAACAGTAGAATATCAGCCGTCATGGGGGCATACTCTGCTGCTGACCACGATTGAATGCCCAAAAGAAGAAATTAATCAAAATTCTTATGTGGAAAATATAAAATCAAAGAGAACACAAATGTAGCAGAGCTGGAATATCAAAAATGTTTAACTTCAGTTGTTTATGCAGTTTTGGCAGATACAAACTACAAGATTAGCTAAATGCAATAAAGTAAATAAGTTCACACAAATATGCAGCCCTATTTTAATTCCTTACATTCCTTTCCATTATGCAAATTCCTCTCTCTCTCTCTTACACACACACACACACACACACACACACACACACACACACACACACACACGCACACACACACACACTTAAGACATTAAGTCCTCAACCTGGACCAGGCTTGTGAAGGTTATTGGCATGTACACGAGATTGATGAAAATTACTTCCAGAGCATTTATTTCTTCTAATACCACTGAAAGAAGAGTGTGCACTCAGGAGATATTTGATCTGAATTAGGGAAACTGATGAAGCAATTGATTAATTGGAATTTAAGCCATCAGTCACTGGAGCCATCAGCAGCATCATTTACATTCCAAACAATCAGCTGATGGCCCAATAGGACACTAAGTATTAATACACAGCAGTCAATGTGATACTGCCACGCTGCCACCGGCCCTTATTGACAAGCACAATGACACTTTTAATCCCCACTTGATCAAGTCGCATACATTTTGGGATTTTCGCTCCAATTCAATATATTGTATTAATTTTTAATCTGGTAGGAGGAGAAGGGGTTTTAGGAAATCTTATCCATTCTCTGTGGCCAAAACCACTGAGACAGGGGAAGAGAGGAAGCATCTGTCTTCCTTTTACTTGATGTCAGATATTTTGCATCATTAACTGTTTTGACTTGCTTATGAAACGCAGCCAGGCCACATGAAGTACAAGTACAGCTTCAGACATTCTGACTTGAACTGAGCTGAAATGCACTAAAGCAACAATATTTTCGCACGGATAGAATGTATTCATGTCAGTTTGTACATGGCAGTTAAATTCTTTTTCACTACAATACATACAATATATCTGTAATGGCAGAAACTGGACATTTGAACCACATACTGTGTCTTTAGCTACGTGAAATCACTACCATTTTCCATCACCTCTCTAACAGTTCACCTAAACAATTTTACTGTTTTGTGTGTTCCTATTTCAAATATTATCTGTTACTTTTGGTCACAACTCCAACTGGTTAGTATGGCTGGCTATTTATGCTATTGTTAATCTCAAGAGTTTCACTTCCTGGTTAAATAAATGCTGTACCCCTGAGAGGTCAAACGCACTGCAAAACACCAGCAAATAGGAAAATACTGCAAAAGCAGATGAAACAATAAGGTGATGGAGCAGCTACAAAAGTGACAAGCTAACAGCTAATAACAAGCATGTATCTACAGTATTATGTGGACCATGTGATTTAAAGCGCACACTTGCATCTTTCTCTGCCTTATAACACTGATGAATCCTCCGCTTCCTTTAAGCGTGTCTCAGTGCAATCCTTTGCATGTTTTTGTTTCTGTCACTTCCGCAGCTGTTCTGTCAGATTAGCATCTCATTAAAATGCTTCCGTTGTGTTTTGGGATATTTGTGTTTTATTCAGTTTCCCTTGTGTTTTGCATTCCTTTGCAGCATTTTCCTATTTGCTGGTGTTTTCTTAAGTTGCATTGCAATTGACCTCTCAGGGCGACCATAAAGAAAGAATTAAAAGAAATAAATCAATCAATAAACACCTACAATCTACCAACAGCTGAAGCGGTTTTGTTATTTATTTCCAAAATATGAACTTTTACCAGAGAAAGAGTAAGATTAACACTTCTGTTGTTAGATCAGCACTGACCTATCATTATTTCCAGGCAAGCCTACAGGTAGTGGTTATTTTTAATAGCCACCAGGACAGGCTCATAATGTTCCCAATATAATATATGACATTACTGTAAATACACATGAAGTGCTTCCCAGGGTGGGCCTGCAACAACATATTTGACAGTAAAACAACAAAGTCATGTAACAGGAAATTCTTTGCATAAAAATAGAGAGTCTGAAAGGAAGCCAAAAAAAATGAAACATTAGTACCACAATACATGGAGATCTGCTGTGAGTCATGCTATGAGCCACGATGCTGCGGCTCATAAAAGGACGTGCATAACCTTTAGCTTAGTTTCCTCAGACTACAAATAGTTTTTGTTCTCATGCTTTGGCACAAATTCACAGACGCAAACATGAATTACATGCCGGGCTATATGATTCACAGAAGGCACTGATTGTTCTTTCAAAGTGCCCATTACAGAGGCCTATCATTGCAACATCAAGCCCTCCTTCCCATTGACAGTGCTGACGTTTTCCCACTTGGCCTGAGCCCCCTACTGACAGCAACACCAGCAATGCTCCCTCCCTCCCTCCCTCACTTCTTTCTCCTTCCCTCTCTCCTTCCCTCTCTCTGCTGCTTCCACATCGTTAGATTTTGCTGAAGAAGTTAGTCATTAGTTGAAACAGCAGAGTGTTGTAATGAAATCTGCCGGCCACATCAATAGTGTTTACTGTTGCCAGTTTGCTTTGCTCCATGCTTTTTTTTAATTTATTTGTTTGCTGTGCAGCAGTACAGCATCACTGTAATGACATCTACCCCCGTGGACGTGTGGAGCTGAGCGTGCTGCAATATCTGGCTGCACGTGGATCACATGTAGGTAATATTTAATAAGGCACTTATCATGTACCCTTTTGGTTAATCATTTATCATCACTTCATCAGATCTCACTGATAGATTGTTTTCAATAAAAGAACCTCTCTGTGGTTGGTTAGCCACATGGCTGACTGACTAGCTGAAACACTCTTCTCTGACTGGATACTCTTTTTTTTTCTCCCCCTAACCTAAAGCGCTAATTAAGTAGCCAGGGTGCTAAGTTACAGGGAAACAGCCAGCGGGAACCACGGTAGACAGACTGCACTGCTACAGCAGCGGCAGCAGCAGGCCCACTCACTGCAATCGTTTCCTCAGACGGGTGTCAAAACACCCCCAGTCTGCCTCCCGTCAAGTCCCCTGCGCAGAAATAGGAAGTGAGCTTCTGAAAGGAGAGATTAAAGTTTTCTGGAAGCACTGCTGGCAGCTGCACATGCCCTAAAGATAAACTTTATCCGACCACATGTGCAAAACTTTGCCGGAGCCATTTGTCATCTTCCAAAGTAATACATTTCCAAGTGGCTTGGATTTTAGACAAGAACATAAGACTGGCCCCCGCAAAGTGGTCTGCTAGTGGTCCACTGTTTTGATACGGAGGGGAGAAATCTAAATTCTACCACATGTTTTCAAGAAATTAAATTGCCCTCGTGCACCTTGTTATGCTTTTCTGATTTTTAAGCTTTCAATCCCATCATTTCATTTTTAAATCATAAACACATCTTTTAATAAGAATCTTGTTAATAAGAGTGCTCCACGATGGATTTATGAAACACGTTTTCACTCAGTAAACACCACAGGCACATAAGTTGGTGTGTGTTATAGCAAGTAGCTATTTAATATTTCTCAATGTAAAAAAAAAAAGAGTAAAAAGACTTTAACTGCCATTTTGGTCAGTGTATGTAGTTGTATTAGTGAAGCTGAAATAACTGCCTTAATAAATATTAAGGCAATGAAAATAATGACTGTAAGAGAGCATCAGTATTCAGCATGTCCATAACAACTTTAATGAAAATGTAAAAAAATATACTGATGACAATTTTTTAATTTTTTAAGTAAATAAAAAGTAAACTTTACATAACAATCTATCTAGAACTGATAGCTTGATTTGAGAACATAAATTGGGCCTGTCGTACCACTGCATAGCAGAGATCTATGGTTGTTCTCCGAAATGACAACTGCCATGTGAAAATGCTTAAGAGACAGAGAAATAAAAAACTCACAAAAGTTCACTAATTCACTAATGAAATGCAGACTTACATTTTGAAGTTTGCAAAAAAAATTGCTTATTTTATTAAACTATATAAAGTTTTATTTTCAAGTATTTTCTGTACACGAATGACAGATGCTGGTCCTGATTTTGGTTCTAGTAAATCTGTATTAGCAGAGAAATAAGCCTTGTTGATCCACCAGCTGTGGAAATCTGTCCAGTTTTAAAAGAGTGGCAGTGCCTACATTAGAGGCTGGATGGGTGACACTAGCATCACTCACAAGTTTTCAGCCAGGACATCGTGACAGTGTCCTCTTTAGAAGCTTTGTGTTTGTATATTCACTTGATTCTTTTTTCTTTTTTTCATTTCAATTATTTTCCTTTTTCGCTCCCTTTTTATTTTTACTTTTACTTGCCAGATGGGTTTGGGCACCAAAAACTACTTGGTTAAGAGAAAGAAAAATTGTGGCTTGGGATAAAATGTACTGCTGCAAACATTAAACCCGCATGTTCAAAAATGATGCCTACAGCACCCTACTGTGTTTACTTATACACCAAGAGGTCCTTAAGAAGTGCCCATATGTGTTGAGTTGGAGGTTTTACTAATTTCATAAACTGGTACTCTACAGCATTACTGCCAAAGGACAGTCTGTCAGATTTCTTGCGTCAAATACTGACAGCGTGGCAGCGTTTGACACAAAAACAGGCCGGTTCAGACTGAAAACTACATTTTAGTTCAGGAAAACTGATGTAGTCGCCAAAAACTAAGAATCTGTTTGTAGGTGTTGCTTAAAAAAAATCTTCATCCGACCTACTCTTGTGAGGCCTTGTGTGTGTGGCTTTATATAAGTAAAATTTAAAGATATGTATCAAAATGAGCAAACGCAATGATTTGCTGTTTTCACCCACTAAACCTTCCCTGGCACACACACAAATGAACGTACATATACACATCCTTCCAGTCTAAGCCCTTGTGCCAGCTAGCCATCTGGTCAGAACATGATCATCATATGCAATCTGCCCACCCAGGCTGGCACTGATTCACCAGACCAACACTCCAATTACCCTCATCATGCCAACAGTACAGCAGAAAACCAAACAGCACACACATGCCACAATGGGACCCACCTGTGCAGGGGTGGAGCGGTTGCCAGATAGACTTGTAAAGGAAGGTCAGTGTCAGAGAAATCGAAACGCTAAACTCTACAATTATATAGTGTAATATATTATATGGTACATGGCACAATTAGCATTTGTATTGTGAAACTGAAAACTCAAATTATACTGTATGTCATAAAGATGGATTCACCTTGCTTTAAATCATTTGTCTGTATCATCACAATGAATTAGGGCTGTAAGGTCATGACCTTTGAGCGATCAATAGCAAAACATAGCCTGTGCCCACCCATGATGCATATGTGGTTGCTGATGCAAATATAAATGAAGAGAAAGCTCATTCATGCAGCCAAGCATAAGAAGCTGAGGAAGCTTTTAGTGCAAAATTGAGAGCAGAAGTTTCTAAACGATGGATTTTGCCTCATCGGTGAAGCCTGACCATTACCTCTGTGGCCGACATCAGCTGATAAGCCCAGTGGCTCAACAGTGATCCATCTCTCGGAGCGTCTCCCTTTTCTTAATTTTAATTTTCCCATTTCTAACCAATGCTAATTCACCCCCTCTGCTGTATGATCCATAGACCAGGGGCCTCAGCAGTGCAGAGTGCCAGGAAGGGTCACTGTCAATTATATCCATTTAATACCCACTTATGTCTCCAACGACGTCTTCTTCCCGAGGTCACGCAGACTTCGCCCTGCACTTTATCCAATAATCTCACAGAATATAGGCTTGGATATTCCAAAAGATCAATGTCATTAACAAGAAGCCACAGCACGCATTTGATTATGGATGTAATTAGTACAGGCTTGAGGGGGCTTGCTCCCATGCACAAAGAGGCAAAATCCATTTAGTATCAAAATTGCCTTAAAAATGGACACCACTCTGAGATCATTTTTGCAACTGATGACCACTATAATGCAATTAGTATCACTAATGACAGGGAATTAGGGCTCATATACATAATACTGAAATCTAACTTTGACAGATAGAAAAGAGTATTAAGAGTGGCTGGGCACAAGTCGTGTTTCTAGTTGCAGTGAGAGGCTTCAGTTTACAATCACTAGTCTCTGCCGGTAATGCTGAATTGGGTGCTTGTTTATTCAGTGCCATTTTACATGTGGAAAAAAAAGGGCAGTCCTGTTGTGCAAGTGTCTTGGACCTGCGAAAGGTGACACTGTGGATGCTGCATTAAGAGGATGAGCTTTTAATAATTCTGTCACAGGGCCGGGAAATATCAGACCTGGATCACTTTACAGCCCTGCTGAAGAGAACATGTAGCCTTTTCTCCATTGAGAGGCAGGCTTCATTAAAACTCTGTCCCCTGCTGACTTTATCTCTGCACATCAGATCACTCTCCTCCACTCCTTTTCTTTCTTTCTTTTTTTTTTTTCTTTTTTTGGCTCCAGCACGATCTCAGTCAGCTTTTTGACATCACAGACACACCTAGAGGTGTTGCTGTCCATCGGTAATGCACTGGTGTCAAGCAACTAGGTCAGCTGCAAACAAACCATCACTTATTGGTACCATATCATTTATAAAACATCCTTATTCTGTTTTTGAATTAACTGCAATACACGGGTTTTCCTTTAAAATACATGTCAAGTTTACTATTTGAGTTCCTTTCAGTAACAATAATGGCTGCAGCTTTCTGCTAATGTAGGTAAAGCAGCAACACATACCTCTTTACTGAGAGCAATCTTGGCCTTCGGTGGAAACCTGTTGCAAGGGATGTGAAAGGGAACAGACAAAATGACAGCACTGAGGAGAGTTACCGTGGCATGTATAGGATTGCATTGCCCTGAAACTCAAGCCTGTGTGGTAACAGGGTCAGCCACTTAAGATGGCAAGATAACCATGATGATGGACAGTTTAATTTTTTATATAATATCATCAACGGGTCATACTTCTCAGAGGGAGAGAGGGGAGCGAGAAGAGAGACAGTGTTTGCGCTCTTATGTGTCAAACAGTCTATAAAATGGAAAATAAATATACTCTCGGAACAATGTATTTTCTTTTTCTAGTTGAATTTAATGTCAGTCGCTAGGTAACTAACGATCTCTCCAGCACGCCGGGTATAAATGATGTAGTAACACACTGTAAAATGTTAATTATAGGCATTAACAACCGATAACATGTGTAAATGCCGTGCACACGTGTGCTTTGTATGTTAACAAAACCTCCCATACTTCATCAAACATTTCATGATGCTCAATTATAGGTCTGTATATTTCTTTCTGGATTAGAGGACCTCTTCAAACAATGGTAAAAGCAGGAGGAAGACAGCTGTATAATGTCTAGCTGAATTTTCTTTATAGCCGACTACCGAACCACCGTAAACGCACACATGCTAAAAACCTTCTCTGTTTTCCATCAAGTTACTGTGTAGTGGTTATGTTAAATGTAGGTGGTAAGCTCATATATCTAATTATACAATAGCCAAACATTTTTTGTTAATGAAATGGAAGGAGTGTAATTGAAAACTTCAGCATAATTATCGCTTGGCAAGTGGCTGGCTTCGGAAAATTGCACGTGTAGGAAGAGGTCTCAGCAGGGGTACTTATGAATCAAGCCATTTCAAAAATCCTTACAGAGGGCCACATGCACACTCGCATGCACACAGCCTCACACTTTATTATCATTAT
The DNA here is from genome assembly GCF_051167445.1 of Perissodus microlepis. NCBI lineage: Eukaryota > Metazoa > Chordata > Actinopteri > Cichliformes > Cichlidae > Perissodus > Perissodus microlepis. The sequence continues at coordinate 15,019,906 of NC_140471.1, read as the reverse complement.
TATAACTGTAAAAATTGCAGCCAAAAACAGCAACGTTACTTACAGAGTACAAGAAAGAAAGAGACTATACAAACATTCATGCTTTCTGTTCTTTATAATATGTTAGTTGCACCTTACTTACAAAGACAAAACAAATTCTCACAATTATATTTAAATGGTCCTTAAAACTGTAACTATTGCGGGTTAAAGAGTGTAAGGATGTGAGCAGCTCAGGACATCACCTCATAGGTCCAGAGGAGCCAAGACATATATAGCCAGGTCTGGATGGTTTGGCAGTCGTGCTAACAATGTTTGTCACAACTGCCCTCTTTCCAGCTCAACCTCAAATGAGAGAAGTCAGAGAAATATGGGATTACCATGAGTTATTTATGATGCTGAAACCCAAGAGCCCTCTTTATGAAATCATCTCCGTTGATTGGGCTGCTCTGTCGGAGGGCAGCATCTGATATGATTTCAAATGGTTTAACATCAAAGTGGCTTGTGTAAAGTATGAGTAGTTTTGCACACGTTCAATCAAAATACAGATCTTTATCGGCATCACGCTGATTGACACGAGCGGACTGTTGTGAAACAGATACTGCGGCTGTCATAGTCATTATGGATTTTTCTGTCTAAAGATACAGCTAGTGGGGAAAAAAAGCATGCGGCCTCCAAACTAAAACGCTCGTCAGCCAGCCAACATGCGCTGGACTCAGAAACCTCAAACTTTTGTGAAGTCGTATCCTAGATCAAGGTCTAACTGCTGCAGTTTAATTTCAAGAAGGTATTTTAAATTTACATGTTATGATAAAGTTAAAATTTGACATAATTTATAGATATAGATATATAAATATATGTGTGTGCGTGTGTGTGTGTTAGAACTAACAGGCTATAGATGAGGAGAGTGGAAGTCTGTCCTTAAGTTGTGCCTACTCAATGAAGGGGATAGAAAACCAAGAAGAGAAACACACAATGATACAATCAATGGCAGTCCATAGTTAATGAACTTTGTGACCTTTAGGAAAATGTACACTGCTCAACCAGATTCTGAGTATTTAATAATTCAGTTAGAGAGTAAGAGAGCCAAACAGAGGAGCATCTCTCACCCCATATAGTCAAGAATATCACTTTGTCCTGAGACAAAGCTTGACGTTTTATTGCTCTGACCAAGAGAACAAAAAGAAAAAAAAATCATTATGGAGACATTTGTGGTGGTTTTAATAAAAAGGCAGAATGAATGGACTAATGGGATAATCTATGCTAAAAACTAAACCTCCAAATGAGAGTCTATGACATTTGAAGCCATTAGTGTGGAGATTGTGGTCAGCGGCATGAATTTACATGTATGGGCATTAAAGAAAGTATGTGCTAGAAGTGGAGAGTGAGGAGGAGGAGATACAAGAGTAGCTTGATCTGCCATTGAGATCTTCTGAATGGGAGATCATAGGTGCATTATTGATGAGTCTCAGTTTGAGTTTCAGCTCCAGAGGAAATGATAAGATGTAATGCAATGGTCTACTGTGATCATGGACGCCATTGTCCTGCAGACTCCATTGCAGGCTGCTAAGTTTCCAACCTGCTGCCACAGCATATCTCGTTTTACTCAACACAGCCTAGCTTTATTTATATAGCTTTTATCATGCACATGCGCTGCCCAAAGTGCTCCGCAGAAAGAAAAAAAAAAGTTATTCATGCATATAATTTTGCAAAACATACCTCTTTTAAATTACTTTTAAAGTACTTGCTTAGGCCGCTATATATTTTACTACCTGGGTCTCGGCTGTGTGGATCTTTCACAAAAAGAGAAGAGTTATCTCTTCACTTAATTTGAGATACAGTAAACTAAAAGGGAACTTAAAGGATTAAAATTGCTATTTAGTCTACTAATCCTCTTCTCCAGGAGTTAAAAGTTTCTAAATAACTCTGGTCAGTGGTTTACATTCAACACATAGGCCAACTTTTAGAATTAAATTGTCAGAACTACATGCTTTTTGGAGACAATGAACTCATGTTAATTTGACATCAAATTTTCATTTAGTTTTAGTCACAGTCTTTTGACTAAAAAGTAATTTAGTTATCATTTAGGCATCTAAATTCTTTTATTTTAAGTTGACTAACTATCAAAAGGTTATACTAGACTAAATCTATAGGTTGACTAAAATATAAAGTGTATAAGTTTGATGTGATTTTATTGATGAGAGTTGCTCCACATGGTTTACTAAGAGTCTTATTTTCGTTGACATCAAATGTGAAATGTGTCCATATGTCTGCTCCACTCTTCCTCCCAAGTGTTGACATTTTGTTGTGTTTTCATGAGTAACACGGAGCTAGTTGTACTGTTTCCTGGTGCAGATCAAAAGTGTGTGTCTAATGTTACAGCACAAGGAGATTACTTCTAATTGGATAATCTGTTGGAAAATCAAGTTTCATCATACTTTTTGTCCTTGGGTGTTAGTTTTTATTTAGTTATTGTCTTGTTTTTGTCAGAAAAAAATGTTGTTGACAAAAACTATGATAAAAAATTATTGGTCAACTACTTTAACACTGCATTGAACACCATCTGTAAACATGACCACAGTAACACATAAGTACTTATTTAAAATAATCTTGGATGCAAGCAAAAAGCTATGAAAATATTATAGCCTGAACCTGATTTATAGAAAATATGAAGGGCATCTATGTAACACAGATTTTTTTTAATGATAACACATGGTTAGCACTGTCACCTCACACCAAGTATGTCCTGAGTTCGTATCCACTGGCCACCTGGGGTCTTTCTGTATGGTGTTTGCAAGTTTTCCCATGCATGCATGGAAAAACATGCAACCTATGCATGCAAGGGCTTTCACCAGGTGTTTCGGCTTCCTCCCACAATCCAAAGACAGGTATGCTGGCCACTTGCAGATTGCTACAGTTTGCATAGTAAACATTGACTTGTCTGCAAACACCCACCAACTACTCTGGTTTTCACTTACAAGTTTTGCATCCTCCATTAAAGAGTACAACCTGCTAGCAACCAAAATAATCTCACCAATTTTACCGAACCACTGTCAGCAATCTCCTGGAATACTACCAATAATAATACCAACTGGTTGCCGCACACATTTTTTCCTTCAACACCTGTGGCTGTGTGACTGAGAACTAAAATAGTGTGAACGTGAGGGTGAATAGGTATCTGTTTCTATTCTTTAGCCCTTTGATAGACCTACAACCTGTGAGAGCTGAGACTGTGTTCAACCTCCCGTTGACCTTGAAATGGATAAGTGTGAGAAAATAGATGGATGGATTGTTATAAAATAGAAAATGAACTATGTTTTTGAGCAGAGCTTAGGTTTTTCTTATACTTCTTAGTGCACCATCGATTTCTTTTGCAACTGTCCTTACAATAACGTTAGATTACATCTTTTTAAAATTCCACTACAACTTATATCACTGTTATGGTTTCATAAGGTTGGTAGTTCTTCAAATTTAAAAGCATTCTGGATGCTAAAGTGGTACTAATTTGGTCAAGTGACTAACTAACTATGGACTGTAAATGCAATGGAAATTTAAAACAAATACCAAAGACAAAAACAAGGGGAAGAAATCTGACCCCTCAGCTAACTTGATTATTATTGCAGTGCTTACAGTGTTTTCTGTGCCTGCACATATAATCAATACCACTAGGCAATTTTAAGCGTGATCAGTTTGGATGGATTATTGCTTGGCAGGAAGGCTTTAACATTGATCCTCTCATCATGTCAATCACCAACAGAGACAACTCTGAAATCTTCAAGTTCCATACATCAGCAAGAACTGTTCACGATCAGGATACATCAAAAACATTCTGAGTCATGACGGTTTCTGGTGAGGATCTGCTGAGGCCGGGGTTTTTATTACCCATATTGTAAGGTATTTTAGGGACTTGTGCAGTTTTAATGCTCTGCATCAATTTGTTTTCAGTATAGATCCGCTATCACTTTTTTAGGAGAGAATTTCCAGCAACGGTGTGAAAAGACAGACTATGCAGCAATGTACTACCAAGAGAAAATACAGTTAAATTGTAAATGGTCGAGTAACCTGTAAAGAGAATGTTCTGTAATTCTGTGAAGTCAGAATGTGTTTATTGTATCCTTAAAGGGTTAGCAGTGTCATGAGCTGTTAAACTAACATGCATGTCCCCCTTTTGGTAGTGAGAGTAATTACACAAAGGATGTTGACTGGTACTTAGTATAGCAAGTAAGTGAAAACAAGTGCTATCATTTATTTATTTTTATCTCTATTCTCAATATGTCCCAGAAACATTTTTTGGCTACATTGTTGTTGTTACTTCCTTAGTCTGAGCTGATTTAGCTTTCGGTTGCTCTCTTTAGCTCTAGCCAACCAATTGAGCCTGGTTGACCTAGAACACATCACTACAGGTGGGCCAGCCTGGAAATGTTGGAACAGACATCAGATTTATAACAGAGATTTACCCAGCGCTGATAGTTGTAAGGGCTAGAATGTGATTGTTGTTTGATTTCAGTTGGAATCAAACAAGTGCCCTCTCTGCTATATTTGTCCAACTGCTGGAGCTAGTTCCTTCATTCATTCCTGCTGCTACGGGGGCTGAAATCCCATCTAATGAACAGCAGATAGCAGAGACTGGCTCAAATCAGTGTTGGGAAACTAGGACTGGCTGGTGAAACGCAGAGTGAGTTGTAATATCCTAATTTTCTCCCAGCTGGAGCAGGCTTGAAGCATGTAACTGATAGTGTCCGCATGCATATTTTACACTACAGCTCAGGTGTAGTGTTTCAGCACTTGCAAAGAACTGAACAGATTTGATAAATATAGACTACAAGACCCATAAGAAAATAAACATATATGGACAAAGTTTGCTACTGTTTTTGCTTCATCATTTAAGGAAACAGTATGATTGCATTACACTGTACTTGCCAGTTATTCTTTCAATGGATCATACTTTTACCATTCATAACCCTAATGCTACATGTCCTGCAGGTATCACAGGTCGCCCTATAAAAGCTCTTATTTCCACAAATTTACTTTTTCTTACTTTCTGTTTGATTCCCTTTTACATCTTTAGTGGGTTTTTTGCAGGTAAAACGCTGAAACACTCAGTACTACACTTTTGCAAGTGGGATTGTCAGCTGTGTATATACTGCATAACAGGCAATAAACACAAGATGTCAACTCTATATACACACTACATCAAAATCTTACCCAACATTTTCTGTCTTAAAAAGCAATAATTCATATGTCAAACATTACATCAGAGTTTGTGTATGCCTCATTTGGCTTCACAAAAGAATGAGAGATTAGGTCGGAGGAGTGGATCACGATGCACATACTAACAACGCTACTGTGGCAGGGTGTGGCTTGTGGCTCAGCTGCGGGGGAGGTGAGAAGCAGTGGGTTCAGGGTGTGGTGTCAGGGGAGGCTGACCCACTCAGCTGTTCTCCATCACCTGGTCACGCCTTCCCTGTTTCAGTAGGATGAGCGGGAGAGCGGTGTTCTGTAAGGGGACAAGGCAACTGGAAAGCTGCACAAGAAAAGAAAATATTGTAAATGAAAGAATCCACATGCCTACAGCGCTGTGGGTCATTCATACCACAACTACAATTACTGGCAACTCTATAGGCCCCATACACCAATAACACAGTTAAACCAGCCGATTAAAACCGAAATAAGTCAATATTTATCATTGCATAACTCAATTGCAAAACTCCATTTTCTCATAATGGCCTCTGATAATGAGGAAGCTCTTCTTTGTCATGTGACTGAAATGGAGCCGAATCATTGGATTGTTACAGTAAGTCATGACAGTTTATTGGCATGGAATTCCATAATGGCACAAATCAATAGGAACCCTGGAGGCTTTCCCCTCAGCCGGATTTGACACATTTGAATAAGTGCCGCTGAGGGGGAGCAGGCTTGTATTGAGAGGATTCAATCGCTCAGCAAACAGTGTCATGTTAACCAGAGTGATCTTCATCTTCCAAGGAATAATCCCCAGATGAGGCAAACTGCGGCAGCAGGTACAAAAACAAAAACCTAACAGAAACCATCAAAACTTTCCTGCTGGAGGACAAAGCTGGTCATCAAAAGCCATGAAAATCGTTTGAACAAATAATGCTTATGCGTTCTAAGAATAAAAGATACAATCAGGCCCGCGCCCTTCTCACCCCTCCTCCTCCTTTGAGATCTCTGTGTTGGGAATAATATAAGGCTTGAGGGAGCGGGTTGTGAGATAAAAGGCCACATCACGATGATGATCTCTATCGATCGGCAACCTTGGGCACACAGAGGAGGTCCGGCATTTGTCACGTCGAAGCTGAACCCAATAGCTGATCCACACCGCTCTCTGATGAATTGGCCCTGTTCACCAAGTTTGTTTAATTGATGACGTGTTCACTTTCAGGTGCACCACCACTATGTTCCACGCACTCATTGATTTTCCAAAAAACACCCCCACCGTTCCTCATACTTCTTTTCCTTGTTTTCTGTAGGCACCTTACTGCACACTATAATCGCACCTTGGCTAGCCCTCAGTAGCATTACAAGGGGGATATCCTTTAGCCTGCATTTCACCGCTCACGTAGTTTTTAAGAAATGGATATGTAAAAGTGAAGGCGAGTTTACCCACTCTGGAGCCGTTTTGCAAAATTACACCCACACAAAGATCCACAAAACCGTTTTTGTTTTTTTTTTACACACTTGACCGTGAATGTTGAACCTATTAGTGCAATAATTCCCATTAAAAGTCCTTTTTTTAAACTGAAATTAATCGTGATGTTTCTCACTTTTCTGAAACTTTCTGTTGCACTCTGTGGTAGGTGGTGCTAAATGGAGGGTATAATAACCACTGACTACAGTCAGTAGAGTGCATTAAAAATAATTCTGATGTTAATTTAGGACTACAAGCATCTATGTTGGTGAAATAGCCAATCCTTCATTGCAGCAAACTGTTAATGCCCACCAGGCTAAAGTGCACCATGCTTCATCAGCTCTTAACAATCCATACAGGAAAGAATTTGAGGTAACCACACAGTCCTATTCCAGGGGATCTGGGCTGCGTAACTTTGTCATCTTGAGAGCCTGCATGAAAACTAACACTTGCTGGAGCAGCCAAGCAACCAGTCAAGCGCTAGGTAGGCAGCTTTTGGCCATCACAGGGAAATTCCAGCCTAATGGGGGTTTCTGAGTTTCCAGTGTGTCCCTCTGCCATCCACAGAAAACACTGATTACCTGAGGTGTGCTATCACACACACACACACACACACACACACACACACACACACACACACACACACACACACACACACAGGTGCGCACACACACACACACACACACACACACACACAGCTTTCACACTCTCTTAACTTTGTAGTTTTTACTTCAGGTGGATGCACATGCTTTAGACGAGCAAAAACAGGAGAAGTGTGGGCGTGAATTTGACACTGAAATGAGCACAAAGCTAAATTTGTGGCATCATTATAGGACTTGGAATTTAAGAAAATATAAAGGATAGGAGATGAAACGCCTCAGCAGGCCACCGACCGACTCTCGAGCTGAGATATGGAAGTTTTAAAAAAACCCCACAAAAGACACAGCATCAACACAGGCAGAGAAATTGTGCAAAAAGGCACACTTTTGGATTTAAAGCACCTATCTCAGATCCCAGAGCCTTGAGAATGGGATTGGATTACTGTCGGCTGGATTTACTCCCGTGGCTCTTCGCCACTACATCATCGTAGGGCCCCCTGCCTCTGGATCAATGGGGATATTTACTGCGCCTGTTTCAGGGAGACTTTCACAGTAGGCAGGGCATTAAACAAACAGCCGACAGCCCCGTCCCAATGATGGCCTGTCTGTTCACACTGTGCCATGCCCAAATGTCACACATTTTCACTTCAAACAGGTAGCACACAAACATGAGTCAAGTGTAGATGAAACAAAAGGGGGCAGGCAATTTGCTCTGTGTGCTGAACAAAGAGGGGAAAGAGCCACATTTCACAAAAAGAAAACAAACTAAAGAAACAGAAAGGCAAGTCATGTTTACTTAGATAATTAGCCTTGTAACCCGCTCTAAAATTATACTTGTTAAAAATCTCTTAAATGGACACACCTCAAATAATGCCTTGTCTGCATTCCCCTGGTTTCTCATAAATGTTCTCTTTTTAACAGTAAAATAAAATTGCACTTCACATGTTGAGCATTCCATTGTATTGTATTGCTTAATGGAAAAAAAAAGGACAGAACTGCAACAAAATATCTAATTCTCAGGGGGGGTGGGAAAGCAACCCTACAGTGTGGTAATTTATAACCTCATATAACCCTCTAACTGCCCTCCTTTACAGCGCATCACTGTGAGCAGCAGCAGCCTGTTGAGCTATACACTTGAGAAGAAGAATCCCCGTTCAGGGCCTGAAACAAACATCTTTACATGCATCTATTCTGGTTCTTCGCAAAACGCGAGCACATGATTGCAGGCACGAGCGGAATGTCATTTGTTTTCCTTCAAATATGGGCGAAATAAGCGCGTTCACAGAGGGAAACAGTCAGTATGAAATTTCTTCATTACTCCACAATTCCACTGACTAAGCCTGTGCGATCAGCTGACAGTGAAATGTCAAACAATGGGCTCGCAAACGGCAGCACGCATTACCAAAACGGAGAGAGAGAGCCGCCGAGGGCGGCCTCGGCTCACGTCCGTCAATGTGAAAAGTAATATGCGTGTAAAAGTCAAGGAGGAAAAAATAACAGAAAAATAAACACTTATGGCTCAGCGGTGAAAGCTCACCAGATGAGTTGTCACTTAGCTGCATTGGATAACGTGTTGGCTCCCTTACTGCTAAAGAACCAAAATAATACATTTCTCCGCATATCTATTATTAAATATTAACTGTTTTGAGTTTCCAGGCATAATAATTATATCTATGATATCTATGGTTGTAACTTAAATGTATTTGCTGCTCATTTGGTAGAAACTTTTCATGTAGCCTTTTAGTCTAAATGAATGTGTCCACACAGCAAATTGTAAAGTTACATCTTTAGATTTGCTGATTTTGAGTGACTTCATTTGTTTTTTGTTTTGTTTTTTTCCCTTAGAGAATGATTTATTGTCCAGCTCTCCAAACCGATATGAGAGTGCCTTTAAAGCTATGGTTATCTTACTTTATATAGGGAGGAATTCAAGATCAAGGTTATAGTCACATCTGCCAGCCAAGTTGCCAAAGATAAGCATTAAGAAAAAAGTCTTTTGTTCCAAGTGATTAAAGTTAGCCTTAACTTTCATCTTGCACCTGATGCGGCTTAATGTTGTTCACAGCAGAAATATTTTCTTTTCTCCCCCATCGCTAAGAATATTTGGTGTAATTCAGTCTTGTCTTTTTTATGTTGGAGAAAGTGAGAACATAGGTTTTTATGTGGGAGTGTGAAGCTGTGTGAAGCGTATGTGTGTGTGTGTTCGCACACATGTGGACCATGTGTCAAATGTCCTGCAGCAAGGAGGCTGCCATCGTTTTACGGCTCTCACACAAACACACACGCACGCACGCACACACATAATAAGTTTGCTGATTCCCTCTCAGACGCAGCACTGTCTCCTGGCAGACTGCAGCAGGAAGAGAAGAGGCTTTTAGGTATAAAGTGAACATTGTTTTACACATTAACACGTGATTCTTTCATTTAAATTACACAACAGTTATGGTTTGTTTATTTCTATTATGTTATGGTTCATCATGGGTTTTGCGTGTGCTTAGCTAAAGTCTTGACCTGTAGTCACAAATTATTTGTAGTGCTCTGATATAACAATTCAAACTGAGATGATCTAAAATATACAAATACAATTTGGACATTTGCTTAACTGTGTGTGTGCGTGCGTGTGTGTGTGTGTGTGTGTGTGTGCGTGTGTGTGTGTGTGTGCGTGTTTACCTTCAAATGACAAAGGAAAACAAGGATTGTAGCTTTAACAACCTTCTCTTTGCATTACAGACAATGGGATCATTTTAAAATTGTGTGTATTATTACAAATTGCTGCATCTTTATGTATTTATAAATAATTATAAATGTGCCTTTTTCTGCACGTGCAGAATAGTGGATCTCCATCAGCCGCATGCGTGTGTTTAAACTGGACAGAAGAGCACACACATGCACACACATAAGTAAAATAAGTAAAAATATGCAGACAATTCAGTAATATTTTTTCTTGTAAATTGAAAAGCTCATTGCTAAGTAAAAACATAAACAAAATATTAATGAATGAATTTTTTTCTTGAAGAGCCTCTTTGAAGAAAATGCTTCCCAGACCATTATAAAGCATCTGGAAATGATTCCTTGTTTTTTTTCCACCCATTTTTTTATGACCCAAAAGAGGAAACATATCTTTGCTGAAAATCATTTTAGGCTCATCCAAAAAGCACCAGTTTGTTTTGGCAGATAAGATAATAAGTAATTTCTTACTAACATATCTGCTATAAGTGTGGTGGAATTTCAAAAGCAAAGTTGTTGTTTTTGCATATATTTAAATAGCAATGGATTTAAAAGCTGTTTTCCACACTCACATGGTGGCTCACACTGCAAGACCAAATTTCAATGGTAATAATTAGGATGACTAAAAAACAAAAAAAAAAACAAAGAGAAGGAGAAAGCGTATTAAAGATAAGGAGACCACTGCAACACACACACCTGTTTTCTTTTTATTTTATTTAAGAAGGTTGATTGAGTGATGAGTTTGTACTCTGACGAGTAGCACAGATGCAATAACAGAGAACTGACTCTGCCAATTGTAGGAGTGGTATGCTGAAAACAATGAAAACAGCACGTGATAGATAGCTCAGTCAAAAGGTTAACGGTAACTCACAGACAAAACGTCTTGTTTTTAAAAAGTGCATTCACAAACATGACAAATACTCTCAACTCATGATGTCTATTTTTTTTAAGTGATACAAAATATGCATACCTGTTTTAGATTTGTCTGTATTTCTATACATAGATATTTATTCAAAAGGGTCACTTTTTTTTTCTTTTTTACAAAGGTTAAAAGCAGGGTTGTGGTCATAGCAGCTTCGGATATCTCTAGCTTCTTCACTGTGTAATGAGATAATCATAGTCTCAACCGATATCCAAATAAAACCTACTGTTTTTTCTCTGTTGTTCAACTCAAATGACATATTGTCTTCATTGAAAGAGATTTTCATGAGTGAAGCCTGCAGTTTAGAAAAAAAGATCAATAAAATGCTTGGGCCATTAAATATATTTTTGTATACCCGCTTTTTTTTGTCAATATCATAAATACTAAAGACACACGACAATAATATAAGACAATGCTGGGAGACTAAATGTAAAGATTAAAATAGTTCAAACATTATTTTTTTCAAGTTTTCTAGATCATGAAAAAAAAAATCAGGCGAACACAGAACGTTATACTTCAGTCTTTTCTTCAGTCTATCCATGGCCCTTTATATTTAAAATAGCAACCATAAACGAGGTTGGCAGACATTGTTCAGACTGACTTTGAGCTAAAACTCTGTCCTTTTTGTGTTTTAGTCCTGTCCAGATAAGATGCTTGCCAATCATAACTGAGGCAGGATCCTGGTTTTCAAAGGAATTCATAAAAGCAGTCAAACGTACTGATAAAAACCAATAAGTACCATGCAAATCTTGCAAGACGACATATTCTCAAACAAGAGACAAAGTATTCTTCGTATAGGCGAAATATTAAGTGAGCAGGGAATGGGTGAAAGGCAAAAACCTCTAATCAATACTAAATACTATGTTTCCAAAAACAAACAAAAAATATTTAATCTGTACATAATATAGTACGCATGAGTTCAGACTGGATCAGCAGTTTCTTTCCTCATAAACAGCCTTGTAGTCTTTGCCTACCTGGAATTATACAGAAAAGTCTCTTTAATTGATCCCAATTTCTTTGTTCTCCTCCATAAATCTGGAGAAGGGGCGGTTAGCTGTGACTTCCAGACCAGTCTTTTCCATACCCGTCATGGGAGGGCTGCTGCCTGTGTGAACGCGGTCCATCCCTCCAGGCATTGCTCCCAATGAAGTGATTCCTGCGCCACCAAGGCTGACGGGCAGCTGGGGGATGCCTCCATTCTGGATCACAGAGATTTCATTGTTCTTCATGGCCAGGCCATTGGTGATGGCGGCTGCGTACTGGTTCCAAAAGCCCGGGTCAACGTTCATGGCCCGAGCAGCAAGATCTTTCTGAAACATCTCGCTGAACTTCATGGCGTCCCCACCCAGCAGGGCCATGGGATTCTCCACAGACAGTCGTCGACCCCTTCGGGCCGGGGCATTGTTCCACATGTGCGTTCCCATGTGAACCTAAAATTATTGACAAAATGACAAACAAATGAAAAAATAATGACTCTGTAATTGTAAATGGAAAATACTTGAAATAGAAATTGTGTGGGATGTACTGGAAAGGAAAACTAAATGTAAAAACATATAAGGCCACATTTTTGGAATGCTCTCTTTTTTGTGCTTCTTTTTTCTTTTTTTTAATTGATACATAATTTTAAGCAAATAAAATGTATTAATGTAGTGCTTTTCAAGAGCAAAAAGCTGTTTGTTGGCAAAATCTGTAAATATTACAGAGCTTTGAAGATAGAAGCTACTTTAAATTTCTTCATTTCATGTGATGTTAAAATCAGAAATCTTTGTGGTATAAATCTGAAGTTGTCACTTTGTGGAGCAAATATTCAGAAGTGACAATATGAGTGGTTTGAGGGCTACTTGCACTTCAAATGCCGTGCGTCTTTAATAGCAGAATGAACCTATGTAAAACTCAACTGATGCAATGTACTTTAAGCTGGGTCATACCTTGAGATTGCCCTTTGTGGTGAAAGCCCTTCCACAAATAGAGCAAGCGAAAGGTTTCTCCCCAGTGTGTGTACGCTCATGGATTTGCAGAGCACTGGCTGAGGAAAAATTCTTCCCACACGACTGGCAGTTGTGCTGCTTAGGAGTGCGTCGTGGAGGCGGGGGAGCCAACATGGGGTTGATGCTAGGGCTCATGTTGGTTGGGGGCGCTGCAGCTGGAACCTGAATGCCCACGGGCAGGTGAGGGTTGTCGCTCAGAGACATTGACTTCCCATGGCCGTTCATTTCCATTTTAATCATGTTTGATGCAGTGCTGGCCAAATTGGGAGTGCTCAGCCCTGAACAAACAAAAGTAAAAAACAGAACAATTCGATTTATATTCTATTAGTAAAACACGAAAAGCCTTTGAACAGTCAGAATTTGACTTGAAAATCTAAAAAAATTCCTGCTGAAATCTTATAGTTATTTGGTCAAGGTCCTTATTATTCATAAACAACTCGTTTCTATTTTTTCATTCTCTTACTGTCAACAATTTTTCATCTTTAAATTATTATGATATTGAGATGTGGTTATTAATTCATTATTATGAACTCCCAAATGTACCCAGATAATGAATTCACTTTAGATTTGTGTTTTTGCACATACACACCTCGATCTCTGTTTAGAAACAGCACGTTGAAGTGGCTCTCCTCTTTGATAAAGTGCCTGCCTGGCTGAGTGGCAGTCAGGTCAAGGGCCCCAGTGCCTTCAGTTGCAGGAAGCGGAGATGGCGTCTCGGATTTTTCCGACTTTACTGTTGCCAGGCCAGCTGTATTGTTGTCTTGGACCTCCTCTGCTGTCATGGCACTGCTGATGTTATTATTGTTGAGTGCAGCAGGGGATTTGGATCGCTGGCTCTCAGAATGACTGTGGGCTGGGGACAAATGCTGGATAGAGCCAGAGGACTCAGACAAAGTGGGGCTCCCCAAGCTTTGACCCTCAGCATCCCCAACTACAGACAGAGAATCAGTGGTAAAGCAATCAGTCTCCCCTCCAAAGCTACTGCCATTCTGCGAAGGCTTCAGACCAAATGTACGAGTCATGTTGACGGTAGAGTCAATCATCTTCATCTGGTTCTCCATTGCAGCAATGCTGGAGATTACGGAAGTTGGTGGAGAGCTCCCAGGTGAAAAAGGTTTGGATGAGTCCATATCTCCCTCTTTTAAATCAGCTTCATCATCTATGGCCTGCTCCATTTCATCCAGAAGGTCATCATCATAATTGCTCATGGCATCTAAGCTCTTCTCATCAAAGGAGGGGTCAGTATCCATTTCTTGCAGGCTTTCGGGGATTGGTGTGTTGGGAATTTGCCCGCCCATGTGCATACGGATGTGCTGCTGCAGTACAACTGCATTGGTGAATTTCTTTTGACATATAGGACAAGAGTGCTGAACCCGAAGTGGAGGTTTGGACCTGTGGACACCAAAGTGTGTTTTCAGATTTCCCTTGGTTGTAAATGCCCGCCCACATATCTTACATTTAAAAGGCCTTTCACCAGTGTGGATGCGATAGTGCATCTTCAGAGCACTCTGGCAACTCAGAACACGGTGACAGATGACACACTGGTTGGGGTCAGTCATCTTCTTGTCAATATTCTCAACAAGCTGCTGCAACTTGGATGTCTCTGATGTTTGCATAGAGTCTAAGAGGCCTCCAAAGGGAAACTTGGCCTTAAAATGGTCTGAGAGCATGGGAAGGACAGGATGGGAGACAGAATTAGAGGCCGAGTTGGGGCTACTGATGGGTTCAGAGACCTGTCCACTGCTGGACGATGATGTGGAGGTGACAGTAGTGGAAAGAAGCACTTGAGTTATGGTCGTTGTGCTAGTCGTGTTCTCTCCCGGTCTAGTAGAGCAGCTTGCGGGCAAAAGAATGCCTTCGGGTTTCAGTAAAGGAGGTGCCTCACACCCTAGGCTTGGTTTTGGGGATGGTGAAGTAGTGGTCATGCATGAGTCAGTGATGATATTTGGGGACAAAGATGCACAGTCACTTGAGGGTGGGGATGGCCTCTGAGGAGACCTGTTGAGCGGAGTGAGGCTTGGAGACTCACCAAATCCTCCCATCATACTCGGTAATGTTGGAGGCAGCTGGAGTCCGACAGAGGTGGGAACTGTGGGAAGAACTGGCTTACTGTCTAGCCATGTGGTAACAGGTTTTTCTGGGGGCAATGACATGCCATATGGGATGCCTGAGCTTGTGGGAACATTGTCCAGGTACTCTGGCACAGGGTAGGGGTTCATCTGTATATGTGGGTATTTCTCTTTGTGCCTCTGGAAGTGGACTTTCAGATTCCCCTTGGTGGAGAAGCGGTTGCCACATATGTTGCATTTGTAGGGCCTTTCTCCAGTGTGGGAACGCAGGTGGATCTGTAGGGCACTGTCACTGCCAAACACCTTGGCACAGAACCGACACTTATGCTTGAAGAAGGGGTCCTCAGAGCTGGGCTTAGTGTCAAATACAGACACGTTTGGGGGCTTCCCCTTGCGGTGCTTCATTAGAGCAGAGAGAGGATCGAGTGCATTGGCTGTGGCTGCTATACTGGCCAGTGGATTAGGGAAGATAACACTGCTCGAAGAGCTGTGAGGTATCAGCGGTAGACTGGAAGAAGAGCTCAGGAGGGTGCTGTGAGTGAGGGAAGGAGGGGTGCTAGAGTTCCTGGAAAGAGTTGAGCTGCTGCTAATGCCACTACCTCCTGTTATACTATTACTAGTGCTAATGCTGTTGTTTGTGACAGAGGATGAGCAGGGGGGAAGTAGAGATGACAATCCAGTACCACTTGGTGGAGGAAAAGCTGAATTAGTTGAGGATGTGATCGGAGCTGAAGAGTTAGATTGCTGACTGCTGCTTTGTGGTGTTTGAGAGAGAGGCCCTTCTATTGCTGAGGTCAGAGGTGAAGGTCCTTGACCATTGAGAGTGGCCGGCAGTCTAACAGGCAGCTGATGGACTGGGGGAGTGATAAAATTATGTAGCTGAAGCTGACTTGCAACAGGAGGGACACAGGAGGAGACTGGCCCCTGGCTTCCAGTAGCGTTGCTGTGATGGTGGTTAAGAGCAGGCTGTGGGGCAGACTGTCTGTTCATGAGAGCCACTTGACTGCGAATTTGTTCTATTAGCTGCAGCTGATGAATTTGCTGCTGTTGGAGGGCCATCAGCTGGTCCAAGATCATGGGAATAGCCATGGTGGAAACCCCACTGCCCGCTGCTGCCCTTACACTCTGTGAAAACTGGGCAACTGCAACACGGGTGCCATGAAGAGTCTCTAAGGTAACATTGGTGCTTGGCATGGCGTAACTTGTAACAGCAGAGGGAATGACATCATTGAGCTGAGGTAGGGAGCCATCTGGCTCAGGGGATGTCACATCTCTTTCTTCAGGATCCACATTTTTTTCGGGAGAAAGCTCCAGCTCCATCTGCTCGTCCTCCTTTTCCAGGACACTGACCCCATTTAAGGTTGCTGTCTCTGGGATGTCATCCCCCTCACCAGCAGGGCTGTGGCTCCCCTCCCTGGGGTCCTCACTGTCAGCCTGCTCACTAGGGCAGCTGGGTACAGGGGAGGGCTCTGTAGGGTACTCCTGTGAGGGGTTAGGTGTGTCCTCATTGTCATTCACTATAAGCACCAGGGGGTTCTTAGTGCAGCTCTTTAAATGTTCACAGAAGTCTGACCATTTGAAGAACTCAGCACAACACTTCTCACATACATGGGTCTCCTCACTGCCACTGCGGCTCTCATTCCCGCTGTCGGCATCATCCAGCACATCACCTCGGGCTACAAAAAGCGAAGGGAGGGGGGTCAGAGGAGTGAAAAGGGACAAAAAGAAACCAAAGGGAGGAGGGAGGGAAGAAAGAAGAATTAATGAATAAATAATCAATAAAGAATCCACACATATTTTCCAGTGCAGTGCTGCAAAGATTTAACCTTTGATTTTTTTTCTCTCTTTTAACATAACCAAAATCAATATTCTTTTTTTTTCACTCTGAACAAATTGCCCTAGTTCACCAATTCTCAAGACCCAGATTTGTGCGTTCACACCCTCTCCATAGGGCCAGGTAATAATTTTCTTTGTGCAATCCATCAAATTATGAGGGCCTATCAGTTGTGGATACTGCCACTTAATGAAATTCCATAGAACATATTGATTTCCAATATTTCATACAATTCACAGCTGCCTCATCTGTTGGGTACAAATCAGGACTTTGATGGCCCTATTAGGATTCCCCTCTGCTATCAAGCTCAGTCATTTCCACTTGAATTTCAAATGCCTGGCTTTCCATTTAGCATCGCAAAGGTAATGTTAGAGCCTTGAATCTAAGCAAATAACTATACTGAACTTTTGCCACATTGTCACAAAAATGCATCATCATATATAAGTGATGATATCTGTTGACTTTCGACTTTTTTTTGTACATTAACTACAAATAGAAAAAAACCCCATAAATCTTGACCTTTTGAAATGTGCGTAACAAATCACTATAATTTAAAAGTTTTCACAATTTCATTCTTTTTCAAAATGTTCCAAATAGAAAACATTCCCTTTAAGTTAGGCAACACTCAGTGCGTTACTCCTCTCTCTCCACTGGCCATGCTCTCTGACATAAGACTCAACAAATTACATGCTAGTGCCATGGCAGCAAAGTCACTGATTAGTTACACATGTTTAATCACAGTTGTAGGAAGCCACTTCCTCTTTGACATGCAACCATCAAGAGTCAAACAAACCCGTGCGAGCTCCGAGCGTGGACCAAATTCACACCTGATATAAACCATGTAAAAATGGCCTCCTCTTATTAATCCCCCCCCTCTTAGTTATAGCGTGCGGGTCTCTCTGTCGGGGACGTCTGCATAAATAAAAATGTCTGAGTAGGAAGCACACTCAGTCACCACAAGACATCTAGCACGTACTTTATTTCAGAGTCGTCTCCTGTTCAGTTTACATTTGACGACCAGCGAATACCTGGTAAACTATTTATCCACAAATTAAACCACTGTGTATACACATTTAAAATGTTAAGACAATTTCATGGTCAATTGCTGGAAATAAAAAAAGATTTACTTCATGCAAAGGCTGCTATAAAACAAGGTTATGTTCTTCAGTGATCCTATATTGTTTAAAAGTAGTTAATAACTAAGAAAAAACTTAAATTCAGGTTAATTATTACTATATGTGTATGACAAAAAAATCCCAAAGCATAAAAGTTGCATGTCTGAATTTAGCTGCTTTCACTTGTGCATATTTTCTTTTTATCTCTAAGCAGCTCACCCAGTGGGCTAAACCAGCTTGTTCACTAAATTTTAAAAAAAGAAATCAGAATCAGAAAATTCCTTGGAACATATAGTGCACATTTCCTTATCATTAAAAGACCCGTTATGCTTTTCAAGTGAGCAATAGAGAGATTCATACATTGCTTGTGCTAACTTCAAAGGTTAAAGTGGAGTAAACCATAGCAAAGCAGAAATGAAGCATTTTTGCCAATTACAGTGACTCATTAGGAAAGAAATTCATCACTCCTCCTGTAATTTGTGGCCAAAGGGGCCATGCGCCATCGTGGTCTGGTGTCTGTGACTTAATTAATTATCAGCAGAACAGTTTTGGACAGACTCCGTGCTCTCATCCTCATTGGGGTTAGAGCTGACAAAGTAAGATATTATTTTACTAAATCATGGGTACTGCCAGTTAAAAAAAAATCAATTAAGGAATTAAAGGAAAAGAAAATGTAAAATCCTTATGGTTTTATCCCAAGACATACATTGTATGTTGAGACCTCGGTATTAAAAAAAATCCATTGAAAAACAAATTAGTCATTTAAGCTCAAATACAAACCAGAAATTGACAAGTGAAAAGGAGCAAGTGACTGGAAACGTCAGCGACACGTGACGGCAGGCTAAAAAGCTCCTTAGCCCAGCAGCGGACAGCAGAACTCATTTCCATAATTGAGGGTTGAAAGGTCAACACAAATGAGTAGGCATTGTGTTGAGCTGATTAGTTATTAGAATGGTATTACTGTCAATCTCTTTTATTCATTCATACAATTACAAGTGGGGGTCTTTGTATGCCTCTGACCTCTCACTCTCGCACACACACACACACACACACACACACACACACACACACACACACACTGACACGTTTCCTAAGACGGACAAAGAGAATTCACAGATTATGTGCATATGTACGAGGACAAACACCTAAAAAAAATTACGACACATAGACCTGCAAAAGCATGCTTTTTTGCCGTTAGTAGAGTGTACCAGTCACTTCTACACATACACAGGCCTCTGCTCCTAAATTGACTTATTTTCAAAAAAACAAAAACAGAAAACCAAAAAGGAAAGAAAAGACTCTTATAAATTACATTTTGTCCATTAAAAAAAATCCTTCCTGTCTCATAACTTTAGTAACTTTAGAGCGCTAATTATTATTATAAAATAAAAACAAATCTTATGTCCGATGCTTTTTTAAATTCAAATCTAAACGCTGTGTAGTTGTATAAAATACACTGCCTCTTTAAAAATGTCCACGCCGCTAAAAAACAAGGAAAACACACGAAATTGCCGTTTTCAGGTTTACTTTGACTAATGCTACAGTTAGTCAGCATTAATCATAGAAACACAAATTACAGCTGCGTACATTACAGATTATTGTCATACTTCCCGAGGAAAAAACAAACAAACAAACTAACAAAGAGACAAACAAACGAGCATTAAGAAAGCTCATAATCTTAAAACAACTGTGTTGCTTTAACCTGTACAGTGCTATTGTGCTGTGGAGCTAAGAGGCGACATTTTGTGGTTGCTTTGGGTTTGCAATGCAACACAGTGGAAAGGGATGCATGCATACGTGTGTGTTTCTATATGATTTTATATGTGTTTGTGTTGGGGAAGGGGCTAATATTGATTTTCCTATAGTATGAAAAAGAAGGGGACGGAAAAAAAATCCCATCCATTTTTCATTGCTTTAAGAGTCTTCATTTACCCGGATACAAATATTAAGTTGAAGGTAGTCAATAGGGGGATTGTAGACATTGAATCTGTGTGTCCGCTATCTTGCTCAGCAATCTCTGGCATGCCAACTGAAACTGCTAATCTGACATATTATATCAGATGAGGTATTCATGCTTACCACGGATTCTGTGAAAGTCACAGAGCCGGGCATTGAGAGAAGCACCGAAGCCTTGGCCAATTACAAATTTTCCCATTCTTAACAATTTCCAGATTCACATAATGAAAACAAACAGCAATGACAGTGGGAGCATTTACCCTACGTCAAGGTATTTCAATCTCAGTAAGTGCAGGGTATTGTAATTTAAATGCGCAATTAAAAAGTCTTCATCATACCCCGAGAACTTACATGTCATTTACACCAACAGCAGTCTGTGAGAGCAGTATATCGTGACCAGCCTCTGTGATTGCGCTCTTCCTAAAAAGGCCCCTCCTTCTGCCCCCTTAAAATGCATTCTTCTCAAGAATGTGAGGATAGCTTAGGACCCTTAAAGAGAGATGCATCCCTGTTGGTCCTGCTCAAGCTGGAAGTTGAGGGGGGGAAAAAAAGAAAAGAAAGAGGCCTGCTGCGTCCAACAATGTTGGAATTTGTGGCCTGATAAAATTTTTCCATTACACTTTTTGACACACTTCCGCAACTCTAATCGTGAGTACAAAAAAATAAAAATAAATAAAAAATAAAGACGTTTCAAGTTATTTTAAGTTGTTTGACGAGACATTTTGACTGAGATACAGCGTGCACTCTGCTTCGTTCTAACTGGGACATAATCTGCACCGGAATAAGACAAATGTCACTTAAATTCTGAACATTTGTAGTTAGTTCATTTTTGTTTAAAAGAATGACTCTTTAGCATACTGGTTAAGCCTCATAGCAAAGTTAAGATTAATTGCATGTGTGCATGATTTAAAAAATAATAATAATCAAGATTCAATAAAATAAAGGAAATCTAAATAATTATGCTGTCCTGCTGTACCCATGAAGCATATCCACGAATGACCCAGTGCATCCTCGGACTTGCAGAGGCTCAGTCGTCCTCAGCACAGCGCTGTGAGTGTGTGTCATCGGCCTGGTCAGCCCTACTGCAGAGTGGTACAGTCATATCTGCCCCAACAGAGAGGCCTTTGTCATGGCCTGCAGATGTGGAGCAGCCAAAACATTAACGATTTGTTTGTGTAAGCATTTGCAATACAGTATTCAATGACGACACTCTGTCCAGATGACACTCGCCAAGATACCTCTCTGCCTCCGGATTTACAAAAAGAGTCCGAGACGAGGCCACAGGATCTAATGCGCTCTCGTTCTCTAACGTCAAAAGAGATTTTTTATTCATCTTTGCTTGGGGTTTGTTTAAATCAAATTGAACTCAAAGCTATATGTTTCCTGTTTTACACAGAAGGCAGAGCTGCACATCTCCGCTCACATGTTGCTCCTCCGCGTCCCCACTTTCTGGACAAACTGGTGTTTAAAATCATCTGAATAAGCCAAAACCCAAACCATCAAAACCAAACCATTTAAAGGGGAAATTTACCCCTTCAGCTGACTACATGTTAGCTTTTTACCTAAATCCTCCAAATCTGCTGTCTTGTCTAACATTAAATAGTTCTTCCCTTCCCTGTCTAGTCCTTCCTCTCAATCAGGATCTCACTTGTTCGTGTGCTGAGTGGTAATTAAGACACAGCCATATTTGAGTGCCTTCTTGAAGACATCTTTGGCACAACTATGTGGGTGGTCCACAGGCCTGCACCCAATGGTGAGAGTGGATTAAAACAAAAGGCAAACAAAGCCCCGCTGCAGGGGAAGTGGTAACAACCATGTTGTCACTACCAGCAGGGATTTTCTCACTTTATTACATTTTTTTGGATTCATAACCATACACGCCCGTGCCTCTGCTGCTATGACGAAAAGAAAGGAAAAGGGCTCAGCCCAGAATGAACTCTGAGAAGATTTTGACTTCAAATAATTGCGACTGTGACCTGAGCCTTGTTGTTACCTGTTCCTCAAGTGTCTCGTGTTTTTCCAGAGTAATAATTTTAGAAAAAGAAATCTGCCTTTCTTGCTCGAACGATGCTGTGCGTGTCCACTGACAACTGAGGAAATTTACCTTTGAAAATTCTTCTAAATCTTCGTGTGACAGCGCAGAGTTTGGCCACCATTGCTCCCCTGCACATTCACACCTTGAACGACACTGGATGCCGAGAAAGCGGTGGCGTGGTGAAAAGCCTGCTGCTGCTAACGCTTTCTAGGACACGAGGAAACTGCGCTGCCAAGGTCAACGGCACACATGTTCTAATTGTACAAGGAGCTTGACATCTAGCGGCAGGATATGGCTGCCCGGGGCTACACAAAGGTTAAGACAGCAAGCTTTATAAAAGCACTTCTAAGCAGACCACCCCCTCCTCTTCCCTTTCACCATCCTAGCACACACACACACACACAAACACACACTCACACACACACACAAAAACCCTCCCATGCCCCCAGGAGGAAAGTGTCCGGAAAGCCTGAGGGGAGATGATATGCCAGACAAGGGCTTGTTGGCACTTGATTTTAGTTTTTCATGTTTTCATGGATGCGGCACATTAAAGAGTACTCAGTAAGCTGCAGAGGGGCAGCAGTCATAAATGCCACATACAAAGGAGACAAAATAATATTGGGAATATTTAGGGAAAATGAAGGTGTAAGCTGAAGCTTTCCAGGCACAGGGTTCGATTTGGCTGATTCTTTCCTTGTTTTCTTATTTGTAAGAAATGGTGAAGATCCCTGAGCACAATTTGAACAACACATTCTTCTTGACGTTCTCTTCAGCACTAAGCTGAGCAAAAATGGATTTTAAGTCTCAGTCGAGCAGCGGCTGACGACTGGAACTTTTGAATCCCGTCGACGTTAATACGCGGTGGTTATGTCAAGGCCAACAATCGATTGTGTTCGTCGCAAGCTGCACCACACAGCAACAGAGAGCGGAGAATCCGATCATGCTGCAACGACACACTGACAGGGTGACATTCGTAGCTCATCATGTAAGGTAGTGTTGGTTGAGGCATGGTATTATTAGGTTTATTTAAGTATGTATGGGCTCACTGTGCTCTGCCAAGGGCTTGAGATTGTTTCACTGCTACGTCTTTCCTGAAAACAAGCGAGCCAGTATAGTTGCTTCAGCAAGGAAAGAACATTCCACGGACACTTCCAGTCTCGAGCACAATGGCACTGACAGCATACAGTATGTTACCGATAACGCTGTCTGAGTCTGTGTGTATTTTAATTACGCCAGGAGGTGTGTGTTAATCTGTGGAATAAAATTCAGAATAAGTGTGTAGAGATTTTTTTCTTTTTAAATTCCTCTCTTCTTTTCCCCTCTCTCTGTGGATCTGACTGTTCTGTTTTATAAATTGCAATCAAGATTTCAAATCAAATATTTGTAACCTAACCTCGAAATCATCCAAACGTGAGATTTGACAGGAGCAAAAACAAGCTTGATTTTCAATCCACAATCCTACAGGAGTGCAACCTGATGGATGATTATCTCTGTACAGAATGTGAGCAGGGTCATCTGAAACACCGAATCAGGAAAAGTGTCTGTGTTTGTCAATTAGTCAGAAATTATATTTTAAAAAAAAGGGAGAGATCCAAAGAGTAAACTGAACAAAAGAGTCGGGAATCATCAGTGTGATCCCCCACCCACCCCTCACACCAGCATTTCCCCATGCAAAGAGAGCTTCTCCCCAGAGATTACATCACACATTTCTATTCTAAAGAAACCCTGGAAAATGTGTGTGTGCGTGTGCGCGTGTAAGTGTGTGTGTGCATGTGTGGGTGTCTGCGTCTGGGTGTGAGTGTTGGCCAACATGGGCCAAGATAGAAAGGTATAAATAATAGCAGTGATTTGTTGAGAGCTCTGAGCTTCACTGATACCCAAAACACACACACAAACATAAACACGCACACACACAGCTTTCTAAGTTTAAATAAGAGAAATGAAATTGACAAATTGTGATTTTTTTTTAAAGTTTTCAAGTAAATTACAGTATTGTTGTTAAGATATGCTGCAGTAAATTGACATATTTTGTCTTATCCTCATATTTCCAATACATAAAATGATTTTTTTAAATGTTAGATTTGCCACAATTTCAATAATAATCTGCCAAATAATGTGGGACTTGTGCTCTGTACGTTTTTTTGTTTTATAGAAATCCAGTCATATTATTCCTGCAGCACTTCATCTGCCTTCGGACCTGACTTTAGCCCTATAATGATAGTGTTGCTGCGCAAAAGCGCAGTATAAAGGACAAATAATCCTTTTTTCCCCCCACATGGCGAAGACGAGCTTTGTCAACCGATCTTGTCGATACTGTGCGCAAAAAGGAACAAATCAAGTGTGCTAAATTTATGTGGAGTGGGGAGGTGGGGGTAAACAAAAAGCATTTCCATAACAAAACAAGTCTTCGACCTGCAACAGATTCCGCAGGCGCTCAGGGACAAGAGACACACATGCAAAAAAAAAAAACTAAACAAAAAAAAAAAAAAAAACAAGATAAAAAATAAAAAATAGAAACGTATAAATTAAACAGCTTTTTAAATGAAGTGTTTTTTTTAAAAAAAACTATTACGACCCATTGCTTTCACATCTGCGAAATAAATAATTCTAAACCTCTGGGAGAAAAAAAAGCCAAATAATTTTCCAACTTCTTTCGTGTGTTTGTTACAGTTGTGCTTGCATTTCGGCGCGTGCGCGTGCACGTCCAAAACCAACTGCAAAAGTGTTGAAATACACTATTTTGCAGTGTACAGAGCTCCGAGAATTTTGTTTTTTAAACAGGCCTTTAAAATGGGCCTCCGGCACCTAATGTAGACGCTGTAACCAAAATGTAAACTCTTAACTATTATTAAAATTAACCTGCCTGACAAAAGACGATCATATGATGCAGGTTTAACAGTTTTTTGGGGGAGGGAGGGAGGGGGGACAAAACAGACACAAAACTTCTAAATCGTCAGACTTCTTCTTCGACTAAGGTGACACTTTTGACTTAATATTCGCATCGTTTTTTGATTTATTGCAAATGATTCCGCCTATGCCTATGAAATAAATCCACTATCCCCACTACAAAAAAACAAAATAATAATAATAATGATGATAATAATCCAAATGACTTTAAACCTATTTAATTGAAAAGAATGTGTTAAAACGTTTGTCAAACAAAGTAAAGAAACAAACGTAAATTGAAGAGCAGAGCTGCGAGGGGAAGCTCTGAAAGCAGATCAGGCTAAAGGAACTTCAGCTGATCAAATCCACTCACCGTGCTCGGAAATCACCCCGGCTAGTGCGGGATCCTCGTCCGACTTGAGGTGCTGCGGTTTGGCTTGCTTGCGTCGGGACATGCTGCTGGCTTTAGTGGTGGCGATGCTGCTGCGTTTGCGCTCCGAGATGTGTCTGCGTTTTGCAGATACATCAGCGAAGAGCGAATCAACACACAAAAAGTTCGCAAACAGTCTGGTGGCGGAGAGAGAGAGGAGGAGAGAAAAAAATATAAATCTGAAATTAGCCGGTGTTGCTGCTGCCGCTGCTGTTGCTGTGCGTTGGATTGCGCATGTCGGTATAATAATTATGATAGTGAATAATGCCTCGCGATTAATGGCAGTGTGTGAAGGTGGGGAGGATTGGCTGGAGGCCAATGGACGCGCATTGGATATGGTAATGAGGGACGGACTAAGCAATTAGCCGCTTCACTCTCAGACTTTATCCGTCTCTTTTGTCTTTACTATCCAACCTCCACCTCCCCAACAACACAAAACAACACAACACACCAAAATCTCTTGTTATACCCAGTTCACATGGGGTCTCCAACGAGGGGAACGCCGGGCTCCTTTGCCCCCTACTCCTTTGAGTAAGCGCACTGACTCACAAGTACTAAGGATTCACCAGCGCTTTCTTCTTTTTTCCTTCTTTTCTTTGACGAAGTGTCTCTCCCTGGCCTCAACGATCCATCGTTTACCGCAAAACTTCAGAAAACGTTTTCTCGTTAAGTCTGTCCCGAGATACTGGCTCAGTTCTCGCAGCGCCTCTCTCTCTAACTTCTTTTATTTATTTATTTTTTCTTGTTCTGTGCGTGTGGCGAGGTGAACACGCAACTCCTTGAATCGGACTCAAAGGAAGCGACGTCTAAAGTCGAGATGTGTCAGATTTCTGTCGGTGGACATCTTCCCGGTGAAGCAGCCGCTGTTTGAGTTGCTACACGGGCACCGGCAGCAAGGAGAAGTGGACGGGACGAGTTAAGTTATTTGCAATAGAGCGATAAACTGCCACCAGCTTTTGCTTTTCTAAAGGCGCAGCTCCGCTCTCCAAACTTTGACGCGCGTCTTCCGAGAGAGCGGCGCCAAGATTAGCAACAGTGCTCCTCTCAGTAACAACAAGAACGTCTGTGTGATCAAACACTCGTGTGTCCGACAAAGAGAAGTCGCTTCGGTGCGTGTCTGACCGCGACGAAGTTCCTCCCGTGTACCTCCTCTCGCCGTGTATGCGCCCTCGGCTCGGTGCGCTCTCCAAAAGCGTCTTTTCTGGATATTTGCTGATCAAAAAAACCCTAAGCACCACTTGATTTCCGAAAAAAAAAAAAACCCAAAAAAACCAAAACAAACAAACAAAAAGAAAAAAAACTAAAGCTTTACTCGATGTCTTTCCTTCGCTCGGCTCTCGGGCTCATATCGAAACCAACTTTGAAGTTATCTTCTGGCAGCCCTCTAGCAGCGTCGGTCGGTCTCTCGCTGTTGGGCATGGCTCTGTGTGTGGGGGACTGCGCTGTGTGTGAGAGTCAACCCCCAAGCAGGGGTTCAGCCCATTGCTTTCAGCCACCACTAGGATGTACCACCACGTTACTGTTCAATGGATCGTCCTCAGACTTCTGTGTGAACACCCAGATTTGACCTCCCATCATATAATATCTCACCCGTCACCGCCCGTATCCGCCAGAAGGCTGGGTCATCATATTAATGCGGAAGAGTATTTTTATTTCGTGACATCGGCGATTTTCTGATTACACGGTAGGCTTTCAATCACAACACCCCGGCTTTATTCTAACTTTGATTCTGGAATGTGGACATTTTACGCACGGTGGCGGTTTTTGAACATGTGGGCTGCTTTTTGATTTATGTACCGACACTAATATTGGGGAATTATTGCAAAACAACACAATAATAATAATATGAATATGAATAAGTAAAGTGTGTCAGAGTACACATCATACAGCATATAATTAAAACCTCTTTCCCTCAACACACAGTTAAAATAAATACAGAAATTAATTATCATTTTGCACTAAAATGTACGCATGCACGGTGGGGAGAAAGGAACCAAATGAGCTCGTGCTTGAGTGCCATGCGAACACTGCGTTTTATTTATTTATTTATTTATTTATTTATTTATTTATTTATTTATTTATTTAACAGAAGTAACGGTTTCATGTTTATTTCCGTATTGCTAACTTAAGGAAAATGCGTTAAAAGTGGATGTGGAAAATGGGCACATGATAATCGCGCTTGTTTCCGACTTCAGGCGCACAAATGCTGCCAATTCCTGACTAAATTAGAAACCTTTTTACTGTAATGATAGATCTTCAGCTTTTTTCAGTTCATGGGTGAGCTCAGTTAGAGCTTCCCCGCTCTCCCCCTCCCTCTCCCTCCCTCTTGTCTGTTTGACTTGTCTATTCCCCCGCGTCCACCTCATATGAGAGACAAATCTGTTGACAACAAGGTCGTCCTGTGAGCAAACTTTCGGTGCCCCCCCCCCCCCCCCCTTTTCTTCTTCCTCTCCATCTCTGTCCATCATCCCCTTTGAAGTTATGTCCAAAAGGCTGTTATTATCTGGTATTAATAGATGCAGCCCCAGGAAGACAAAATCAGCTATTGATAATTGCAAGGAGTATACGGCAGCTACTGTATCGATCGGCGTGTCCTCCACTCCCCTGGTACTGAGAGATAAGGAGACACACTCTTTAGAGCAATATAATTTCTTTTGACCTATCTGCTTGCTACAGACTTATGATGAATAGCCAGAGTGGCTGAAGTCCTTTATCACCAAAGTTACCCCCTTGATATAATATTGATTCTTTATAACTAGCTCGCCACACAAAAATCAAACTGTCCACTTGGCCATCATCATCATCAATATCATCACAAAGGCGGAGGAATGAAGATCCCCCGCGCGTCTAAAGGCGAGCCGTTACAATCTCCTCTGTAGGCCTAATCTTTATTTTGCTGATGATGAAAGGAGAGGGGAAACGAGGCAAGGTGCCATTTAAGACGCGGTGCCATTTAATCCGGTATAGACTACACATACACACACCGCACACACTTATAGAGAGAGAGGGAAAGAGAGGGGGTGTCCAGACCGGGCTGCCGAACAGCTTTGGAATTCACGTCGCTTGAAAAGTTTGATTTCCACTAAGCTTTATGTAACCCTAAGAGCCCCTGTGATTTTATATAGCTTGATCTGACTTCAAAAATAAATAAATTACCAAGTCAAATATTATTGTTCTCCAATTTACTGCAGTGGACGAGCAAATAAATACATAAATACGTTTAAAAAAAAAGCAATTTTTGTTTCATGGCACTGCGGATGCCGGATGCGCCTCAGAGGTATCCTTTAACCTTAAAGGCTGCTTCGCTGCAGAGCTGGAGCCCCACCGAGGCTATTACAACGGGGGCCACTCTCTCTATTCTCCGAGAGAGGAGTGAGAGCGCTGCTGGTGCTGCTGGTGGAAGAGGAGGAGGAGGAGGGGGGCATGGTGGCGGAGGAGGGTGGGAGAGGAGGGAGAGCAGAAACGTGTAATCACCCAAACAACCGTTTTTACCCGTTTCACCCCCTCTGGATCTGTGTCGCAAGGTGAGAAAAGGGCTGCTTGGGCTTCCACGCTGGCCCTCGCTGCATCACAAAGTGCACAGGCAGACTTCGGTAACAACTCCTCTCCTCTATTCTTACACCCCGCAGTCCGCTGTGAGCCTGTCTGCCTTTCACTGCGGATATCGTGGAGGGAGGCCGGAGCGTGAAGAAGACACCAGAGAGGTAAAAAAAAAAAAAAAAAAGACTCCCAGAGTTTGAATTTACTGCTTCGCTTTGGCCGTTGTGCATCACTGTATAATAATAGCTTTAAAGTTATCCGTTACATATCTTTAAATAGGAGGATCTAAGAAATTGAATTTTTATATGTGTGGCTCAGGTTGTAAAGCATGTGATTAGACCGCTAAAGTGGCGCAGTATGAAAAAAAAATATGCGTGCGTTGCGTCGGTGTCCAATCAGACGTCTTTGCGCCGCCGCAACTGGTGCCAAGACGCATTTACACACACCGCAGGCTACTGTAGCAGCCTATAGCAGCCTATGGCACAAAATCCCAGGGCTTCATCTGCACCAATCAGAGATGAGATGGAACTTTTTCTGCCACTGAATGAGCCCAATTACAGCGTCTCTGAAGGCAAACCCAAACAATATTTATGTTGTTTCATTGTCTGCGTACGCTTTTGAAGCAATCTATACTTACATTCTGTCTGTTGCTAAACTTGTACTTTATTCCTTGTAATTAGTCCACGAATAATTTACAATTTAGCAATGATTTTTTTTCCAGTCTTAGAGCTAATAAATACAATTATTACGTTTTGGCAAATGCATTATTAATAGTAGAATTTAGCGTATTTGAAGTATAATAATACTACACATATACAGCATCATTATGATGACTGTAATTATTGGAGTATGGTCACTATAGAGGTTTTAATAATCTTGTGTCCTAGAGCTAATTTCTGCATATATACTTGTAAATGTATAAAGTAAACACATTGTTATCCCCCAACAGCCTTTATCCTTATACTATTGTATGTCTTAATACTTCGAAATTTGCAATTAAAAATTAATTATTTTAAAATGAAAAAAATAGGAGCACAAGTTGTGTTCTAAAGTTTATTGTAGCATGCAGAACTGTTTGTATGTTCTTTTTTAATTAAGTTTTGTTGGGGGGGGTTCAGAGAAAGTCACTTCATGTGCAGCTTTAGCAGACACTGCATAGTTTTTGCTATGTGCTACACATGTTTTAGTTGCATATCTAAACGCACACATACTTGCACACGATTTGATACATAATTGTGGACATCATGCATAAGTAATGGCTGTTGTAGCTGGGACTCTAACTAAGTGGTAACTGTCTGTGATCCTGCTCTGAAAATTGAGTGTGGTGCTCTCACACTGATCGCACAATCAGAGATCAGGCGGCACATGAGTCTGCTTGATAGAACCCAACCATATATTTCCAGTTATCATCAGGACCTGCTCATCGTGCTTCATTTGAGCCAAGCTGAGATAAAATGTGACAGGCAGCTTGTACCTGAGATGAGTAAAATTTGATTTGACTGGTCCAATCAGGTTTAATTGAAATGAATTGAATCAACCCATTTCTTCTGCTACTGTAATTAAATTAGTAGCTGGGCCGCAATTGGACGTCGAGTTGGCACTTGAGAGGAGATGACAAAATGCTCATTGCTGCCGCCAAAGGACTATGTGTCAAATTTGGTGTGAAAATGCTGTTTGACACACTGGCATAAGCTGTCGCTTTGCTCGAAGTGTGTACAAACAAACACGCTGGGATTATCTCCTGGACTGAGCCACTTCCTCATGTGAATGAAAAAGTGTGGAGATATGCATGCAAGTCATCAGAACAAATTAAGTGTGAAAGCACATTTACTGCATATAGAGTGCAGCAACATTTCTGTTATTGCTTTATAGCCCCCAAAACACCTAAATGAATGCCAAAAACACTGACGCTGGCTTGCCACTGCAGCTCTTACAAGGTCTGAAATAAAAAGGAGTCACAGACTCAGAGTCTGAAACCTATGGATCTCTTGAAAATTCAAAATTAAGAATTAACATGAGAAAAAGTTGAATAAAATTCTGCAGCATGCAGAAATAATAACACTGTCGACGTGTAATAAAACTGCAGTGCTCGTAGATCGGTTTATATTGGTGTAAGCTTCCTCGATAAAGATACATGTGAGAACATTATTGCACTTTGATGTTTGAATTGGAGGCCTTGTGTCAAATATCTCCTGTATCAACCAGGCCCACCACTCAGGAAGGGAAGAGGTTGTACTGCTCCAAGGCCTTGGTCATCTGTGGCTCTAATGCCATTTCCAAGAACAATGAGCAGAAAAGGGCTAAAGCCGCACTGATGACACTTAATCTCATTGGAATTCCTTGTCAGGTTTGACCTTGGAAAGATATTAGCCACTCGACAAGTGACTGTGGGCGAGGGGAGGGGCTGCGTGTGTGTCTGTCTGCAGTTACTGTGCGATTGTAAGTTTCTATTTAAGTATACAAATATGCTTCCCTGTGCTTTATCGCATATCATAGTGGCAACATGATTTTCACTGAACTTGAAAGCCATTTCAGGTTTACAAGTGCAGCGTGAGCCTTTCTACCGAGTGTGTCTGCGCAGCGGTGTAGCGGTCGTGATGCGACTGTGGGGTTGTTTAGAAAGAGATTATCCATATGCATGTGAGCAGCCAGAAACCAGACCATTGGGCTGCAGGGATCTGTGGTCCAGTGATGTGTGTGCCACATTGTCTGTTCAATACAGGCATCTAAATTTTTAAACAGCATCAGTTACTTCATACTGCCATTGTTTTGGCACCATTTGCCTTGCTTAATCCTGGCACATATCTGTGCTATCTTACAGTGCAGAAGTATGTGTGTGTGAGTGTGAGTGTGTGTGTGTGTCGGTGTGGGACGCTGAGAGATTTTGTGTCATTATGAGTAGTTTGCGATTAGAAGTGTGTGTGTGTGTGTGTGTGTGTGTGTGTGTGTGTGTGTGTGTGTGTGTGTGTGTGTGTGTGTGTAAATATCTGTACAAATTTGTGGAGAGAGATAAAACTTAAACGCACTCATTTTTACACTGTGCCTCTGATTTTCGACATTCTCACAAGTGTGTTTCTGTATTTTACTCCCAAAGTGACTGCCTTCATTCAGTCCACAGTGTTGCATCAGTTTGTTTCAGCTGTTCCCACTACAAAGATGCATACAAGGTGACGTTGCTTGCAAACAGCCTGCAAGCATTAAAAGCAGCATTTGGAATCAAAACGATATCCATCCAAGTAAAGCTGAAGAGATCCCATGTTGCCACTTTTTGCAAAAAAACCCAACCATTCCTGACTTTTTCCTTTTAAGTACTGGTATCTAAATAGATGCGCATTTGTGCATGAATGTGTTTCACAGACTGTTTTCAACTTAAGAAGTAGAATAAATTGGAAGTAAATATGACGCAGCGTTTGTCTCAGTGATATCAGACTTCAACACCCGCACGTCCCAGAGACATAAAAAAAGCAAAGTGCTGTTAGAACATTACTGCTGTAAAGGAGTTGCATGTTGTGGGGAAGATTCCTCAGTTTACCATTCTGGATGCACCGTTATGTCAACAAACCCTCAGTCTTTCTCTTTCTGTCTCCAGGGAGAAATATTTGCACAGGGAACCCTTCTCTGTATAGTTTCTATAGTATTCACTTCTTTGTCCCCAACGCTGACATATTTATGGCAACCCGCTAATGAGCTATACGGTCTTTTGTAGTGAGAGACAGCATGTGTAAACATTTAGATTTTTTTTTCTCCCTCTTCAAGTACGAGGCGAGATCCACCAAATTAAAAGGCACAAAGTGAAATGAAATCGCGCAGCAACCTAACACCTGATCAAATACAAGGTTACCCATGCAGTGTTTTGTGTTTTGCCGTGTTAATGCCCTATGTTGCTATCAGTCTGGCGTGTTTTTTGGAGGACTGCCAGCCAGAGGAGGAAGAGCACCTATTTTGTGGAGAGGTAATTGCTACACAGTAGCCTCTGATTGCCAGGAACTTTCACTGGGAACGGCCCCGGCTCCCTTTTCACTCGCACCGACAGCCTGATTACAAATCATCTTATTGATTTGATGAGTGCAAGATGTTTGCTAATAACTGTTCTCATACCATCTGTTAATCTTTGTTGTGATTAAAGAGGTAATCCCAATACCCATTATTCCCAATGACAAGAGCGGGGGGATCGTTCTCTTACACAAGCTTTAGTCCCTCGCAGGCCAGGCTGGGCTGAAAGGGAAGCTCGGGAGAGGGGGATGGGGGTGCAGTACCTAGGATATCAGCGATCTCCGAATGCAACTGAGAAGTCTGCGCCACCTTCCACATAACAAACGCGATACGAAAATAAAAGGGGGGGGGGGGGAGAATTACATCCTTGCTAAAAATCCATTACCTCGTGTAATCACGCAAAATGATTTTTCTTAAATATGATAATAAATCACAGGCTGGATCAATAGCCTGCGGACCAACTGCTATGCCCTGATAACGTATCAATCAATATTTAGTATTTAGTATTTAGATTTTAATTAATACCTTGGCGGGGCTTGGAGCCCGTTAGCACACGAAAGAAATATAATCTGTGATAAAAATAGACCAGAATAAATAAATTTCTAAAAGCAAATGTGCTCCTGTTAGCATTTGCACAGTAGCCCCTCGTATCTGTCATTGATCAGTCAGTTTCTCGGTTGTGATTAAGGACCCTTCAAAATCAAGCTTTGTGTGTGTGGAGGTGTGCGTGTGTGCATGCATTGCATAGAGGAGGGATGGACGTGTGCGTGGGTTCACGTGGAAACATTTTCATCGATAGGCTGAGCTTCTGAAGCACCTGATCCAAACTGTTCATACACAGAAGATCAAGCGTAAATGATGTGTTGTATTTAAAGTGAAAACATAAGCAGGAATATGAATATGAATGTGCTACCAGAAGATTTCTGGTTTATCAGTAGTCTGAGATATATTATATATTGACCAATCATGTTTCTGTATGCTATGTTTACATTGTTTGGATTTGCTAACATGCATATCTCAAAGAGTATGGTATTGCTTGATGATTCAAAAATATATATATTTGTTTGCTTTCTCCTCTTTTAAAAAAAAATCACAAAACATGACTAGCAGACAGAGAAGTAAGTGTACAGCTAATTGGTTAAGGCCAAATACTTGCGTTAAAAAAAGTTATCATTGTTGGAAAAGACTCCAAAGATAATTGCAATTTCATTGGGAGCCTGAGCTGTTAAAACGTGTCTGTGTGGGAACGAAGTCTGCAAAGTTCCTCAAAAACTTCTGCTAGAAAAACAGCGGTTAGTCTGTGTAACTCACAATCTATTAGCATGTGTGAAGTTCCCGTTAGAGTTCACGAGTGTTATTGTGGGGTGCAGTGATGGACAAACTTTAGTTTGTGATGGCTATGGGTTTGCTTACCCGTACCCTGGCTCTGTCCATTCCCAAACTGTGATCTTTTCCTGAACTCTACAAAGGAATTTTGTTGCATAAAGCGAACACAACAGCCAATGATTAGGAAAGAAGTTAACAATAAGAAAGAAACACTGATTTAAAACAAAGCAGCGCTAAGAGAGACAGAAAAAAACTCACATTTCCCACAGAACATGAGACACAAACTAATTTATTCTACTTCCACTCATCCGGCCTCCTTGTGTGGCCTTTGGCACTCTTTAGGGAGATCTTTGTTTCTCTTTTAGCAGAGTTTGCACTGGATGTTGAGTGTCGCCATGCTAGTGAATCACAGCACCTAAGGACACTTTGGTGTGTACAGCACTGACACACCAGCAGCTTCAGCAGAATGGCAGTATTTAAATAGGAATAAGAACAGGTGGAAATACCATGCAGACTATTTTTTTTCCCAGCACTAAAACTAGTAATCCTAATCTTAATACTCCTGCATGCTTACAGATATCCTGCATGCAGTAGCTTTAAACACTTTAAGTGATGCTTCCTTGAATTACTCTGGAGCATACAGTAAGGAAGTGCAATTAATCAAACGATGTCCTGTTCTTACAGAAACACTTAAGCAAATAGTTTCAAACTGATGCATTTAAGTCATTGCTTCTTGAATTTACACGCAGGGGCCCTTTTATAATCTTTCCTTAAGGTTTTAAGTGTTGAACACAGGACTGCCAACCGCTTTTCAATTGGATTGAGTCTTGTGGCATTTGTAATTGGAATCCTTTTGCTTTATAAAGAGATTAAAATAGTTAAATATAGAAGCAGAAGGGCAGAGTTTGACCATCAGGATGTGCATGGCTAACACAAGATTAATAAGACATAGTTAAACAGGATTCAGCGCTAATCCTCCTTCGAACTAGTGCATTTGACTTGTAATCTGATGACACGTGTCTTTCCTTACTATGTATTTTCTTAGTTAAAAATGCACAAATTATGATTCATGTATCAGGTATGTATTTACAACTAACTAACTATATGATGTCAAGTTGAGTTTATCAACATGACATTTTGTCTTATTCTGTTTGAAGATCAGCATTTAGTTGTACCTTACAGAGCATATGAAGAGGAGACTGAAGGGCTCTACAGATTTTTGGCTGGAGGCTGTGGTAGTTCTCAGGTTCCTGGAAAGTCAGTC
The DNA here is from genome assembly GCF_051167445.1 of Perissodus microlepis. Lineage (NCBI taxonomy): Eukaryota > Metazoa > Chordata > Actinopteri > Cichliformes > Cichlidae > Perissodus > Perissodus microlepis. The sequence continues at coordinate 14,984,597 of NC_140471.1, read as the reverse complement.
GGTGAGCTAACAGGACATGTGCGTGTTGCTCTGGGCTACGGCTGGATTTAAGTGTCTCACGGCTGTCTGCTATCTAACCCAGGTTAACAGGATATTAGGCCACAGCAAGTGGCTGGTCTCTCATTTAAGCTGATCCCTGACACACACGTCCAGTGTCACTTTGGCACATACTGTAGGACACGCGCATAAGTCAAGGTCACACCTTTGCCTGAATATTTTTCATGTTTTAATATCTATTCAATGATCATTTCTTATCAAAGTGATGAACCCCCAGACACAGACAAGTTCCTCTGACGTGATAAGTCTGATTCAATATTTTCCCACATCCACAGCCATCAAACTGCAGTTATCACTGTTGAGCTTGAATATCAGATTAGCTCCGTGTTAAAGCTCACACACCATGAGACTGGACTGCATGGGCCAATCCCCATTAATCCCGTCTTACTGTTAGGTGAAACAAGGTGCCAAGGAGGCCCTGTGTGGGCTGGCAGTGGGTGTATGTTAGCAGAGTGAGTCAGCTGCCGCCGGAATTACTGTAATTGAATTAGTGTATGTGTGGTAGTACACAACAGTTAAAGTGATAGCATGTAAAAACACTGTAAAATTCACAAATTACACACTGTGTATCATCAAACTATATATTTAAGACTTTCTCAGCATCACCAGCATGAGGATTTACATGGACCAATCATTAGTAATACTGTGAGAGTTTGTTGACTCATTATAATGACTGTAAGGATATAGTTTCCCTCCTTTACATGCAGCCTGATTAAAGATGAGGTTATTAATGTTTACTTAAAAATAAATGAAGAAGTATTAGTATAAATATTTTTACCGTTATACATAAAAAATTGTAGGTTTACCATAAACTCTGCATAGTGATATTATTATTTTTTTCTTTTTGGATTTTAAGCTGGCTGTGACTTTACAGTTTACTGAAGGGTCACTGCTATCATCAGCCCGATTTTCAACCTTTTAAACAAATAAATATATGCTTAATCACCCAGTAAAGTAAGTTAGAGTCTAGCCCTAAAAAATAAGATTTAGCTGCTCATGAACTTCATATCCGTGTTGTTGCAGACCAAAGAAAAATATACTGAATTTATACAAAGTGGAAAATAAAATGTGTCGTAACTTTTTGTTTGTGTGGAAACCTGCATATCATTAGGATGTATTTGTGCGAATGTAAATACACAGATTCACTGCTACACAAATGAAAGTTCAGAGTCCTGGTCTGCAGGATTTGTCTTGATCAGGTGCCTCTGGCATCACATTTCGGCACTGGATATGCTTATGGGTTTGCTTTTTAATCATGCAGGATTAATGTTGGAAAAAAAAATATTTCAACCCAAACCCAAAAGGAAAAGCGACTCCCAGAGTAGCTTTGTTTAAGTCTTATGTATGGGAATCTAGGATAGCATTAGCGCACGTTAGCAGATGCCTTCAGCTGATGGGAAAAAATTGTTTAAGGAGAGTTTTGCTTGAGCTTAGTACTTTTGCAAAGATATCACGACAATAGAAAATATATACAGAAAATTGCGATTACAATATTTTGCCTCTGATTGTTGAGTCGGTGTTTTGTTCGAGGATATCTCACAAGCCTAAGCAGAAAGGTCCTAGTTTAATTCAAACTCATTTCCCTCCTCCCCATTTGTTTTTTTTTTTTTTTTTACATATTTATTAGAAAACAAGAATAAAAATTATGTTTCATTGATTTACATGTGGAATTTCTGCAAAAAAAAAGTCTACAGCTGAAAACTAAATTAAGAGAAAAGAAAAGCAGAGCAAACCAGAGAAACTGAAAGATTGAAATAATGCTGAAGCAGAGGATGAAGATGGTGGAGGGGGATGACGGACAGTTGTGGAGACAGGGTTGTTAGTTTATGTAGGCTGCGGGCTGACTCGACTGGAAAATTTTGATCACTTTAATTTACTATATCCAGGGTTGCCTCTCTCCCTGTCCAGCACTTTTATCAAGCCCTGTGAGCCCGTATTGATTTTTTTATTTTCTGCCCAGGATAAGAAGACAGAGAGTTAGGGAGCTCTGGTGAATGGAGAACTTTCCTCAGATTGCTGCTATTCTCCAGCTTATTGCATCCTGTCGTTTGTAGTTTCAGATGATGTCCAGTACGCCACGGCTGCTCCAGCCAATAAACAAGGTGACTAACAATGGAAGAGGGCCAGGAATGAAGAGAGGGAGACAAGCTAACCACCACACCACACACAGCTAGAATACAAGGGCGGAAGAGGACATTTTATAGCTAGAATTTGCCTTTTTTTTTCTTTGTTTTTACGGCTATGTTGAGAAGCTGTTTTTAAAACGTATCATTATGACTATACTGCAGTATAGAAAGCTCATGTCATGTGTTTTATTTTTATTTGAGTCTTTTTAAAATCATTTTTTTGGCATAAAATTTTGTCATCATATTAAGCTAAGCTCTGTGAGGCAGGGGCATGATTTCTTAGGGATTTCTTAGCTAGAACTACAGCTGTAAAACATTCAGCTTAAATGTAGTTTCTCTAAATTGTGCTCATTTAGGATCTAAAATAGCAAACCTTTTTTTCCTTGGACAGCGGAGTATTATAATCCTCCCCGACCCCTGAAGACAAGATACAATTTAACATTTTTTAATATATTTGTATATATCTGTATTCTTGTTACTGTGTTTCTCCCAGAGCCAAATTAATTATCACCTTTGCCCCAAAGAAAAGGCAATTAAGCAGGAGAGCTAATGGTTTTTCCTCTAAAAATGAAACGGGACAAAGGTTTTGTTCCCATTTCATTTTTTTAACAACGTGTGTATCAGACAAATTGTTGCATAAAATCTTCTGATTTTCTTTTACATTTTTTGCTTCTTTCTTTCTAGTGGCTCTATTTTTGCATTTTCATATGTTAGCCTGTGTGTGTGTGTGTGTGTGTGTGTGTGTGTGTGTGTGTGTGTGTGTGTGTGTGTGTGTGTGTGTGTGTGTGTGTGTGTGTGTGTGTGTCTGAGAGAAGAGAAAGTGGGTGGGAGAGAGAGTAAGAGAGAGAGAGAGAGATTAGTGACAGTCTGATAAAAGATGTCTCCAAAACCCTAATTAAAATTGAATACCCCTGCAAATGCAAAGCAACATGCAATCTGCAGGTATTTCATTTAGAGCAACTATCTCAGCGTAAAGCTGCTTTTTTATGTCTTTCTTCATTGCACACAAATAGCTATACCCAGTTCATTTTATTTTTCACACTTCCACATCTGTCGCCGTCTTTGTCAGACCACACAAGCTTGCCCTTCTGTCCCTCTCTTGATGTAAGACAACACTGATAAAACAAAATCAAGCTGAGGAACCTGCAGTTTGTCCCCTTTTCCCCCCTCTGAAAAGGCTTTCAAGGTTCAGCTCATTAAGATACTTAAAAAACAGAGAGCTCTCTAATGAAACTGTGAGCAGTGATATTTTGATAACGCAGGCAGCCCTTATAAAAAGGAACTTCCTCGCCTTTATTTCTTAACAAATAGCTACGCTGATAATGCTTTGATATCTATGGCGCATCTATTTGTCAGCAGCAACGGATTTTTAGAAACGGATTGGAAAGAAAGTCAAAGCAGTAACTCATTAAACTTTGATCCGACTCGTTTTGGAAATAAAAAATATGTAGACAGTTACAGTGAGTTTGATTGGTTGGTGGAGATGTGCACTTATGGTAACCGTGGGAAATAACGAGCGAGACTGATTTAATTTACAGATCATATCTGATCATTTCTCCTGTTCTGTCTTCAATAAAAAGTGCGTGTTCGCAGTTCCTAAATCCTCACATTGCCTGCTTGTTGCATCATTTAAACTGAGCCTCTTCCTCTGTCTTTTTTTTTTGTGAGTAAGTTTTGTGTGTAAAACGAGAAGACCTATTGCACTGTACAGCTGAAAACCGTCTTTGAGATATGACCTGTGTTGTGGCTGCAGTAGCACTTTCACTTCCTACTGTCTGGACTCAGACTGCCGGCCATGTGATCTCAGTTTAGAGGAATCCACACACACTTGCCAGTGTCATCAGCAACTGGTGGCATATGGTTTACCCAGCGGTCAGACTCTTCAACTAGTTATTAGCTAGTTATTATTATTATTATTATTTTTATCCGTTCATTTGTTTGTTTTGGTTTTTTGACAGGACATTTTTTATTTTGGGGTTTATTTGTATGTTTTCTCCAGGTTCTTGGGAAACCATCTTCACATATGAAACAATTCTAATGTTATAGTAGCAAAAAAGAACTAATCAAAAAGAGAGTTCAGTCTCAATAACTAGAAGCAACGCAAATATAGGTTATAAAAAAGTAAATATTTGCCTGAAAATAGGGGAAAACGTTGAATGGGAAATGAAAAACGATCTTTAAAGAGTAAAGGAGAGGCTGACTGGATATTAACCAGGCCACGTTTTATATGTTTTGTCGTGAAAAAGCATGAGCTGCACAAACAAACTAGGCTGCAACAGCCTTAGTGCAAAAACATACCAGTATCCTGGATCTCTGGTTTTGAAAAACCAGGAGTGCTTAAACATTGCTCAAAGCTCGCACCTATAATCATTTTTACTTGGCCGCCTGCCCATAATGCAGAGGAAATTGCTCTGGCTTAAGCCGCCGTTTAGTCACAAGGATATGGTCAATTTGGTACTCTGCCAAAGCCATACCCCTGAGTCATTTTACTGTATGTATTTTTTGTTATCCATTCCCAGAACAGCAGTTGAATCATACAGCACATAAATAATCCCCAGCACAGAGTTGAAAGTGGTGAACAATAAATGTTGTTTTCCCCTAACCCCACAGAGCAGGCTTTTTTAACCTCCTCATTTTCCATGTAGACAGTTATTAACTTCTCAGATGATATCTTGTCATTGTTAACTATCGATTCCCGTCATCATTAGAGCGTCTAATAACGAGGCTCTTGCCTTGACAATTTTCGTATATCTGCCAGGAGTGACAGTCCCGCGTGTTAAAGACATGTTTACTTCACTCTGGGATCAATAAATGCTGTGAGCCAGCATGAGACAGTATAGGCCCTTACCAGTGTTATCGATGCACAGTGTATCACATTATGAAATATACGTAGGTGGAAGCTGCCCACAAGATTAAGGAGTCCTCATAGATCAATGAAGAGTATGAGCATTAATATGTGCTGCTACTTCCAACCCCTGGACACCATAGGTTATTTTTGCTCTCAGGCTGAACACCGATGCACGTGCTTTTGCGTGAACTGGGAGAATTAGATTTGCTTACCGGTGTTACAATCCAATATCTATCATTGAAAGGATTCTTTTCACACACGGCCAAAGGTCTCTCATTTTAGGCCCAGGCAGCGGCGCTGCAACTGAGTTCTTATGTAAGATTTTAAACTTATTAAGATGGGAGAAAATCTACTTTTGCAATGTGTTTGCATGACGGTGTGTGCGTGTCTGTGTGCGTGTGAGACAGCAATGTTGAACTTGAGAATGAGGGTGGGAAAGCTTCACGATGTCAGATTTCACTGTTTAATCCCATGCTGAAATTTCGTCACCTTAAATTAACCCTTTCATGATCTCGCTTTATTTTTTTTCCTTTTAATCTGTGAAAGAAACCTCTTTGTTATCTGCATGTACCCTGAAAATGACTATATTACCCAGCCCCATAAATATGACGTTTTCCCCTAGTAATCATCTTCACCACAACCAGTTGTCCTCATATAGAAAATGAACTCATAAACCTCACTTCCTATGATGCACGTCAGCCCTAAGAGCTTCTCATCTGAATATATCCCCACTGTGGAGGACAACAGAGGCGTGTTGTCATCCAGCTGACCCTTGAAGTGGCTAGATGAAGGGCATTGAGGAGGAGGGGTGAAGGGTGGAAGGGAAACTTGGGCCAAGGTCAAGAAAGCTAATTTGTTTCCTGTGTCCCCCTGCCGTCCCTGAGAGGCAGACCACACACTGCCCATTCAAAGGGGGGGCTTTAATGTGGTCAAGGGTGCATAACATGGGGTTGAGCTCATCAGCTACTGGGTCCTGTATCATGTAAGAAAGAAATCATCTGAATAAAAACAGATCTGAATAAAGTAAAAGTGCACACTAACAAAAAAGTACACAAACACGGTTAACATGGTTATTCTATGTTGGGGTTGAATGAGATTTCACTAAATGTGGCCAAATATTTGACTAAATATCTTCAAATGGCACTAATTACTGATTATATCACCTTTCTCTAACTGTATCAGCTGGTCAGGGGAGCATAAGGAATGTGAAATAACAGAAACTACAACTGACAATCACACACACACACACACATGATTATCATTAATTTATCATTATCTGCTTCTCAAGTAAAGTTTTGCGTTAGTTATTACCCTTTGTTAAAGAAAAAAGTATCAAACAAAGAATTTACAAGTACTTTAGGAACTAGTGACTCCTCTGGCATCATAAATATGTTATTAACAGTAGAATCCTGAGTTGCCTTTTAAGTAGCTGCTATTTGCACCACCTTAAAAACTGTGATATCCATCAGTAAGCACTGTAAACTGCAGTGGAACTACAGGTTAACAGCACTGCTCGTCATAGGAATTTGAAAACAAACTTTTCATTTTTAACGATAAAGCTGCGGTGGGATTTGGTGAGTGTAGTCATGTATGAAGCTTCTCATCTATAAACTGAAAGGTAGCTGTGGTGTGTGGTGTGTAGACTCACAGAGAGCTTTGATGTAAAGCTGTAAATATTAATTATAATTTTTCTGTTTGCTCGTGCTATTTTAGTTATATTAAAGCTGAATCCCTCCGAGTGGTCCGTTGAACACAAACCGGGTTGTTAAGCGGAGCAGCCCAGCGTTGTGTTATTTTAACAGACAAAGTCAAAGAGGAAGCGAATACGTTTGCCACCTCGGGGGCACACATGGTACCTCTGTCGATCCTGTAAAGCAGTATTTAATCAGTGTCTGCATAAGGATGCAGCCTTCAGTGAGGGGAAAGCCGTCAGCCATACAGAGAAAAGGCTTCAATTACTCAGCTACCGCATTTGACAAAGGCCAGACCCTGTAATTCACGGCGCATAGGTGTGTATATGTTTGAGGAACAAACGCTGATTCATTTACTGTACAAATACTGGGATATAATACAGGCGCTACTATCCGGCTTTAAAAACAGTGAACATCTAATCGCAGATAAGTTGGCTAAGTTTTTAATGGATGAATATATAGATTGATGGACTCAAAGTTACCAAAGAGATCAGTATTTTTTTTCTTTTTAATTAGCACCTGTGAGCTGTTTCCCATTAACACTGTGCACATTAAAAATCCCTCTGCTTTTTCTAATTAAGTAAAGTGGAAACAGATTAGATGGCTTCTTTGAACAAAGGTCAGTGATTGCACTTTGTTTCGCCCCACTGTTTGTTTGTTTGGCCGGCACCAAGAGAGAGTCTGCCACTTCTTCGCAGAATGTCACTTCACAATCACTGTTTGTTTTAGGGAACAGCCTTTTCTTACCCTTTCTGTTCATCTCCTCGCAGTGTTTTTTTGTGTCTTCTTCAAAATGTGATCAATAGATAAAGACGTGCCTCTCGCTCCTTTTTTTTCTTCCTTGGTTCCATAGAGGCGAACGTATATTCTGCTCTACAGGTGGGAAAGAACGGCTGATGCGATATAGATTTTTTTGCTGATATGATTATGAAGCACGTGGAATGTCAGATTAAAGCCAAACTGATGAAAGATAGGCATCAATCGGGGACATCTCCGGAGAGGCATGACGTGGTTGTCAAGAAGGAGGAATATAGTGACTCATCCCTCCCTAATCTCCCCTTTCCTGGACAATTGATCTGCCTTTCATATCCATTAGCGTGGCTTTCATAGGCGCTGTAATGAATGGCCAGACAACAGACATACTTCAAGATCAAACTCGTCTCTTAGACGGAGAGAAAAAAAATAGCAGAAAAAACCCACAGATAGCAGCTGTGATTCACACAGGTATCTCAAACGTCTCCAAGTAGGACCTTCATCTTAGTGTTACTAAGAATAATGGTGTAACTTACAACAGCGGTGTTATTCAGTTGTTAGTACTTACATCGGTGTTTCCCATTCATAATGTACTTTTTCTGATAAAAGATGGAAAAAAGAAACAAAGTAGTAGTGTTGTACTGGTTTAAAATTATTCCATCTGTTATTTTAGGGATTTTTCTAATAAACGAGTCACATCAATAACTAGTACTTTTTAGGCTGGCAGCTAACAGCGGATGTCACTTTAATTTGCAAATGTTTAAAATGCTCAAAAGCACTGCAGTCAATGTCTGAATTCACTCCGATTATGATAACGCAATAAAAATGATTTAGGCTTTAAGCAATCTCTTCTAAACTATGAGCAGCTACTCACAAGCACCCAGTGAGCACAGCCCCAATCAGACCACTGAAAAAGTGCAATAAGCGGTCAGCACGCATTCCAGACTTTTTGATTCATCTCGGTGTGATTTTTTTAGGTGGTGCTATGATTACCACCATCACATTCTTTCAGTCTGAATGTCCTCAACAACACTTCTGCAAAAAGTAAAAAAAATAAAAAAAATAAAAGGAAAAAAAAATCCGAGTTACGCATGAGAGGAAGCTGACAATGGGAGTCAGACAGGAAGGAGAGAATGACAGAATTTAATAAAGTTCAACAAGGCAGAAAGGATTGCAGAAGCTTTCTTTTTTTCCCCCACCTCCTTCTTTACAACTTCTGGCTACTTAAACACTTTTACACCCTGTCCTTTTATCTGTGTCTGCATTCGCTGACAGAGGAATAGCCGGACACAGAGGGAGACGCTCATTCCATTTTTATTTGAATGTTGACCGAGGATGGCCACCATCTGTGCAAACTGTCTGACTCTATGACTCTCCTGCATTTCCAGCCATAAATATCAGACGGGTCTTCGCTCCTCAGATAATCCGCACATGGCAATTTGTCCTCCCCGCTCTGATTTGCCACTATTTAGGCTTCGATCACTATTCTCTTAAGTTGACACAAACAGAAGCACTATATCATTTTCAGAAAACAGCAATTTCTGTCTAACATCATCTCACACCCTTTTGTCAAATTTACTGTGGCATCTGGTGCCTTTGTTTTTCTTATTCCTCATCATAAAGAAAACCTCTTCAGTCTTCCCAGAAACCCAGCCTACACTTATGTCTTGCTGGGTGCGTTTTTTTTTCTTTTCCCCCCAGTCACCGAGAAGCCTTCCACTAAGCTCAAACACACAAGGGGGAGTGGTGAAAATGGGGTAGATGACATTGTTTTCAGTGATATGGATGCACGGCTTAAAGACAAAAGTGTTGGTTGAATGTTGTCATGTCAATAAGCCATCAGTCGCGCCGCTAACAATAAGTTAATGATTCCCCAGCAGTAATACATTTATGAATAGAGAAGTGTCTTCTTCAGCCCAGCGGGTGTGCCCATTAAAACAGAGCATGAACAAAATAATTGTGATTTGCAGATAAAATCCACTTTAGAATGGGATTCCGACTGAGGAATTGTTGAAAGAGCTGTAATTTTCCACTAAAACGTGACACACACTCACAGGAGCCCTGCTAATCAACTGTGTGTGTTTGTGTGTGTACATGTATGTGTGTGCCTGTTTTGAAGTTTGCATCTTTGCACTATATTCAAATTAAATAATAAATGCATTTAGTGGGAAAAGGTTTCCTTATTTTTTCCCCAATCTAAATGTTTTTTTGCACGTCCTTCGCTGTAACTCAAGTTTGATTTAGCTCATAGGTAGTAAAATATGTTTCCCTGCTGTAAGTACTGATGGAAAAAAAGAAAAAGAATCTATTCTCAAAGTGTGAAATCCATGTAAATGGAAACACATTAGACTAAGAGTACTCTTAAATAACAAAGGAATAGAAAGTTATAAAGTAATGATACTTTTTTAATAATGTATTAAAATAATCGTGATCTATATAATTTCCTTTCACTTCAAAAGCAATTTGGAGATGGACTTTTTGAATTAATTGTGATTTGCGAAATTAATCTAAGATCACAATTTAACCACTGGGAAAAAATACAATTTATAAACCTGCTATATGGAAATATGTTGAGGTTTTATCCTTTTTGCAAACGTCTCTCTTTCCCTTTTATGGGTTTAAAATTGCTGTTCTTTAACTGAATTGATTGTGTACATATAAAATGTGTTGCAATTATTTTTACATTGATGAAAATTAGAAAAGAAGAAAAACAAAAGATCAATGCACATTTATTTTGCATTCAAGAAATCTGAAAATGCTTCAAAAAGTGTTCCAATTCTTTTGGCTCTGGTGGAAAAAGTGAAGTGTAAAATTTGACATTTAATAAAATAAAACAATAGATAGTAAATATTCCCGGGCGCACTCAAGATTACGATTCACTCACAAGATTAAAGCTTGCAGCTGATGAAAATATCAGAGGTGTGTGTGTGTTTATGGACACTGTATGTTTCTGTTAAATATTCTGTTTCTGCCTTCTCCTTCAGCAGTGCTTTAAAGCCACCTGACTGGAGAATTACTTCCTCTATTTCCCATTTATTTCACGTTTTAATACTCGGATAAAAGTGGTAAAAACATGAGAAATAAACACCAGTTTGTTTGTTAATTAACAACAAATTCCCAACTAAGGAACAGTTTTTGTCATAAAACTTAAAAAATGCTAATAAATACTGTGTAGTGTATCTATAAAGATTATTTGGAAGGTAAATACAACGTTGTAACTGATTTTTAAAGCACACAATAAGCAGGTTGGGTTGTGTGACAGTTGTGTGACTAACAGGAGTGTGAACGCAGGTTGTCTTGTGTTTAACAGTCACTGTTCAGTTTTGTCTTCATTTTTTTTCACTTTTTTCAAAATATTTGGTTAGGATTAGCCAGCAAACCTGCTTATTTAGATTTAAGCAAATGAGGTTTGGATTTAGATACAGTGAGTTCGGAGTGAGATTGCTCTTATGATCGCAGCGCTTCAATGGGAGTCACATGGCTACAGCCAAAGGGCTAGCGGGGTACCTCTGAGACCCCAGCAGCTTTTACTAAACAGCGGTGCTTAAAGCCCTCAGTTTTAGGACTTCGTTTTTAGTACTTAGCAAGTATATATATATATGTGTGTGTGTGTGTGTGTGTGTGTGTGTGTGTGTGTGTGTGTGTGTGTGTATGTAGTAATTGAAATGTGCTGCAGCATTTTCCAAAATTTTGGCTAAACCCTGACCTGTGTCACTCTGATGTAAGCGACTGACTGTTTTTGACTGGCTTAATATTTGCTTAGTGTTGTGTTAGATATTTTGGTGGCAGCCCCCTTTTTTACGCCCAGCTTTTCTCTTTGCTTTTTTTGAGTTTGTGTAATGACACACTCAAAAAAGTGAGAAAGGTTGACTGAGAAATGTGACTGCTGTTGGTGTTGTAGGCTTTGTAGCAGACTCAAAGAATTGCCCTCAGCCTTTAGCTCAGACAAGTTCACTGCGTAAAGTCACAAACTGAGCGATCGGAAGGTAAGTCCACAGGCCGGCTTGTTAGCTAATAATTAATGTACAGTAGCATTAATTATAGCATGCTGTTAACGAATACCTGTGATTATCAGTAAACTAATAAACTGAACTTCACATCTTGACGTGTCACTGAAAATGATCTGTTTACGTGAACTTTTTTTTGCTCATAAGCGTACTTAGTTGAGTCTTGAAAATGAGAAGCTAGCTGTCCTTTTGTGCCCTGGTCAAGTAATAAAACGTCTAGACACCAACTAACATGAATTTCCCTTAAGAATTAGTGTCATCAGTGTGGGAGACCTGCCCTGCACTCTGGGGTGCAGTTTGAAATACTGTCTTTAAATCAATGCTCACCTCTTCACTCTCCCTTTAATTGAACTTTGTTGCCTCTTGTTAAGGTCTTTAGTCTAAGAAAACAGTCCTTAACTGTAATGAAAGCAAATCAAACTTTCTTCAAACAAGTGTTTGGCTACATGTTACTATGTTGCTACAAGAAAAAAAAGAAAGAAATACGGCTCGTCTATAGCTTCTCCACCGAAATTCACTAAGCAAGGAAACTTAGAAGATTAAACAGTTAAGTAGGTAAAGCGGAAACTAAACAGCGTTTACATCCACTGGTGACTAGGGGAGATTAAAGAAGGGAAAAAAGGCAGTAGCTACAAAGAGCAAAGGCGTGTGCGAGGTGGTTTAGATAATGGCACTTTTCCTTTTTATTTTATACTGTCAACAATTGGCACTTTGGAGGGAAGTCCACGCAAACCGTCTCCATGTATCATGCTGCTCATGTTTCCAGAGCAGTGTTATTGACACAGTAAATTAGAGGAGGCACACATCAGGTAGCTGACAAATCCGAGGCATCAACAGCAAACTTATAATCGCAGCTCTATCACAGTGGGTGAGTTTCTCTCCCTTTCTCCTCTTTTTTAATGTTCACACTTCGCATTTGCCCGTGTCTCTATAAGTCCATTCAGCATTTTATTTTATGGACATCTAAAAAAGAATGCTCTGCTTTACTGCGAGCATATAAAAGCTCCTCTTACCTGAAAGCATGTTTTTTCTTTTTTTTTTTTTGGCTCCTATATATTATTTTGTGCAGTTTGTACACAAGACAACAATGTAACTCTTCTTAATCTTTTTAAAATTAAATGTGTTTATTTATGCTTTTTATAGCGTGAAAATCAATTATAAGGTATTTTACACAATTGTTGTTCCTTTATAGTTACCAGAAAAATGACTGATCATGTTTGGGAATTTCCTTCAGTTGTTTTTTTAACACAAGCTTGTATGTATTTATTATTGAGTCCTGTGGTTGGAAAACAAACAAACAAAAAAACAAAAACTGTCCTTCTTTATGACTAGTTGACTTTCCCGGGTCTTACAATAGCATTTTCCTACAGTGAAAATCCTCTTTAGTCTTTCCACTTCTATAAATTCCCCTGAAAACCTCAGCTTGGGAACGCCATGTGAAGACATCTGTTTCGGTCGTGTCTGTTTCCGTATGTGATTATTAAGTGGAATTACTGCTGTTTAATCTAATATCCCTGTACTTCTCTTATGATTTATGTGTCGTGACTGTAGCATGACACGAGGGCCTTTCATCTCACATATTCTATATAACATTTTCAAAAGCATCTGAGGGAAGAGAGACAAGTAAAGTGGAATCACTGTAAGCATGTTTGCTGTTTATTGTTTTAGCATGTTATGTAACAGCATTTAGCAGAAGCAGAATATTCTGTGGGTTTTTTTTTTTCCAGCTTCAAAAATCTAGTATGTAAAGTGTTTGGCGATGAGGAGATACCAGTGAGAGACTTGGGGGAAAAAAACACAACTTTTACTCTCTAAACGGCGTGGCATACTGCCCTGGTTACCATGGCTATGAGAAGGGTTTGAGAGCACATTAATCATGAGGATGTAGGTTTGGTTCTCTTATTCATAATAGAAGCACAGAAACTCCAGCCGTTCTTTCTGAAGCTAATTTATGATGTTTAAGACATTGGTTTGTAGATCACGTGGGATAACTCTGAGAAGTAGGAGAAGAAGGAGAGATTCCAGCAATTAGTCTGTAGCAACAGACTTTTTTGTAAGAAAAAAAGTGTCAAGATAAAGACACTTCTAAATGTTTTCCTATCAAGTAAACTTCCGACCAAATTTTTTTCATATTTAAAAGTCGTGTTGAGTTATTAGCGGATGTCAATGTGTTCCTGTGCTGGAGGTTTTATAGCTTAATGAAGATTAAACATCTTGAAAAAGTTTGGCATGAGAAGACGTGTTCATTTGCCGCAAAGGCCACATTTGGCACTCAACCAGCCAGTTCTTAATTGCTCAATCTGGAAATAGTAGATGATGCCTCATGTCATTGCACCTATACATGTCTTGATTAAATGGAGCTCTTTGTGCCCACGCATTTTACCTAGGACGGAGAGGGAGCTGATAAAAATTAGATCATGCATAAAGAAGTATCGCTCACGCTGTTGTGCCACTTTTCTGAGCGGCTATTTTTTCCCTCTTTGTCTTTGGTCAGAGACAGCAGATTGATGACGGCGTGACAGAGTGACATTGCATTCTGGGAACTCAGGACTATGGCCATAAATCCATGGCGATTCAGCTTTACAATGGCCCACTGTCTAGCCATCAGAGGGGTAGGAGGTTGTTACTGCAACACCCTAGTGAGCTGCTAGGGCACGACTATTGTGCTTCCTCGAGGAGGAAAAAAGGGGTAAAATGAAGACACCAGGGGGAAATAGGCAGGATGGTAATGAATTATGAAAAACTAATAGAATTGAAAAAAGAGGAAGGGGAGACAGAAAAACCTCTATGGTGAGTGGAAATTTCCCACACTCTTTAGACACTGTGATTCTTTTCAAGTAGATCTTTCAAATCTGAACCTCTGCTGTATTAGAAAGCAAATAAAACACATGGACAAATAAACACTCCGAGTTCTTTATTGACCTTGGACAACCAGCTGTGTTGTGAGTGCAGCTCAACTTGGCTCTCTACACCCTCCCTCAATTGTGTGTGTGCGAGCAGAACACAACTCTTGAGTATGAGTGCGTGTTTTGTTCAAACTGCATAAATGTGGTACCGTGTTCATTGAACAGCTGCCATTTTACAGTTTGTTTGGTTTTAAAAAAGTTGCAATCCTACTAATTATACCTATTAAAAAAATAATTAATGCATGCTATAGTTGCAGTAACACATTCTATTAATTGGCCTTGTAATATCGAGGACTTCACACAATTATATTTACACACAGTGGAGAGGATATGATTTAAATACTAAAGTTTTCCTGTGACAATCCTATGTAACAGTATTTTAAGGCTACAACCCATAAACAGCGTCCCAGCAAGAGTGACAAAAGACTGAAGCAGATCCAATAAAAGCTGGAAGGGAGTGTGTTGCATTATCCAAAGTAGGTGGGACACATCTGTGACTACAGCCAGAAAACATCTGAACTGCGTCTGTATCTGTCTGCTGCTGTGATCTGGGTTAACCCCCTCCCTCAAATAACACAACTGAAACTAACGCACTGTAAAGCAGTGAATTCCAAGCAAGCTGATAGCTAACCAACATCTTTTTTTCTCTTCCTGAATAAATGGGCACAATCACTGAGTGGAAAATATTTCACTCCTCTATTTGATCACCACAAAGACTCTTGGTGATTTTGGCTCAGTAATGGGAGCCATACCTCAGCTACTAGCATTCCTGGAGCGCTTTCCTTCTTCAGCGGCTTTACTGTATGTCCTTCCTCCTTCTGCGTGATCGGGCCTGCACCACTTGTCATCTCCCTGGTGGCAGCTTAGATTCTCCAATTTTTAGGTTAATTAATCAAAAATGATTTCTTTTCTCATTAGCCATGCAGTTGGTTTGCAATCTGCAAAATCGATGTTTTACAGATGTTTCCCTGGGTTTTGTTTTTCGAGACGGTGCTGATTTTTATTGGGTATAGATTTAAGAGGGTGCTGAGGGATTGTGAGTTAACTGAGCTGCACACAATCACACACACACACACACGCAGCCACAGACTCACTAAATGCATATTATAAACAGTCACAAGCCCAAACCAACACCTGCATGAATACAGGACAAAAAAACAATCGCATTCAAACTCAGCTCGGCTCGCGCTTACTTGCTTTCAGCTCCCCCAAATCTTAAGAAAATACAGTGTTGAATGTAATCTGCTCATCTAACTGATAGAAACAGCAGCTCTCTCTTTCTCCATTTTGGTTCGCCTGTATTGAGTCGATTGTTGCCAAACCCAGGGGGTTGAGCCACACACACTCTCTCGCTGGGAAGCACTCTTTAATCACGTAACAGCTTCTGGTTCTAGTTCCTGTTGGTTGTAAACAAATGTAATGTTGCATTTCCTGCAGTCTAGACATAACAACAAACCTGGCAAAACCAGAGAGAGGACTGATGGCGGTTGCTAAGGAGTGGCTGGCACAAGTCGCCAATCCAGGGTCTGTGGTCTGATGGAAGGAACACAGAGGTGAAGACAGCTGAGGTGTTGGGCATCGTCTTTGGTGTTATTTTGAGCTGTGCATCTCTGAGGAACGTCACAAGTCTTGGGTGAAAGCTTGTTCAGCGTGCTACATACATTTAACATGATTTTTTCCAGGTTTTAAAGATGTGTACAGTACTGTACTTTGTAAACATTTACCCTTTTTTTTTTACCATGTTTCCACTTATATGTTTCTGCGTATACTAGTTATAGAAACTTTCTGAGTCCTCTGTGTGCCCATTGTGCCATCTGCTATGCAGTTGTTCTGCCGTGCCTGTGTGTGTGTGTTAGTGCCTACATTTGTACTTGTGTACACCAGTCCCCACCCACCGTTCCACTCAACTACACAGGAAAAAGAAGATGAAGCAGAGGAGCAAAGGAGCCCAAAGAGAAATTATTATTGATTTAATCACATAATCAGCCGCAAACACTTCAGGCCAAGATAGCAAATCCATAATAGCCTCCCCACATAACCACCTTTACAAATTTGCCATCAAAGCCCTCCGCGCACACACCGCAAACACAGGAACCAGGGGTCACCTTCAGTCGCTGGCAAAATATTGACTTTCCTAATGCTTCTATATGTTTTTGAGTTAAGCGTTATCAATCACCGATAAGGGCTTGATGTCTCTGAAACATAACTCCTGGTTGAGGGATTACAGCATCGCTTCTCTCGTCATAATCTAAGCATATCTTTTCAGACAAAAGGCGAGGACGGTAAAATCAATTTTGTCAGAAGCAGACATTTCCCACTGTGCCTGGTCCGGCCTGTCTTTAGATAAAGTACACGAACTCTGCGGTAACCTTTGAGACATCATGAGTTGTTTTTGTAAAAGCTTTGCTGTTAGCGCCTCAAGGAAAAAGAGTTTTAATTAACACTGGGGGGAAAAAACACGTATTTTCTTTTATTTCTAATCTGATTTCCCGGTTTTACTGAAATTATCTTAAAACTCTAATGATGCATATCCTTTAAAGTACTGTAATAAATTATAAATGAGTTTTGTTGAATGAATGGATTTCACTCCTAAAGTCAAAAACAAAAGCACAAATACAAAAGCCGTTGTGTCTTTTTTTGTTTCTATTAATTGTGCATAAGGCAAAGAAAAAAAAAAACTTCTTCTAAAAAAAGTTTTGTTTGAGTCAATAAAGACCCAACAAATGATAATTTGACGTCAATAGGCTGAGCTCTGTCTTCATGAAATAAACATAAAAACACTTCCAAATTCTCCCCCGGTTTTCAGATTGTTGCCAAAAAGTAATTTAAAGCACCCAACGAGAGTGGGTTTTGTTACCTTGAGAGCAGCTGCAAGGCTGCTGTGAGGAGCTCGGGAAATCTCTCGCAGTCTTTCGACAGTCTGTGATGATGCCGATATTTGTTTTCCAGAGTATGTTTTTCAGAGCGTGTACAATAGACAGACAGCCTTGCATTGATATGGTCCAGGTCTAGGGCTGTTTATGAAACTACCTCTGAAGGTTTTGGTGCTTAATATTTCAATGAAATCTCACTGTCATTTGAAATCATGCTGCCTGATTTAGGACACAATCGAGGTACAGTAGTCAAAAAGTAGATGTAAGATACAGTAGACAAGTATTTGCTCGGATTATCGACAGTTCTACACTTATAATAACTGCGGTCTGCCTTTTTATTATTAGTATTATTATTATTATAGTAACCAAACAGCTGGATTTGTACTAAAAGAAGGAAGAAAATTTTTAACTCCAACTGCTAATACTTTACTTCTGTATGACTTAGAAAGCTATTACAGTCTATACAATAGTTTAGACTGTTTGAAATCTATTGTTAATTTCACCCTTAGCAGCTGCAAACTGTTCAGCAATCTAACTGTTTTCCACAATTACACACACGAGGGGAGGGGAGAAAAATAATAACCACAATCTTAACGTGTATTATGTATATATGTGTTACTTCAGATGGAAATGAACATTTAAAACCCTGAAATATCTGCCCCACTCTGTTGTTCGGTACACTAAGGCACACAATTTGTCTGATTTTGTGTGGAAAGCTAACAATGAATCTGATTCAGATTTCAACACTCCATCAACATCCATCTCTCCAGTGATCTATCCATTCAGTCGCCTATCCCTGTCCATCTAGCCCAGGGCTATGGAAGCCTAATTGTTTACCAAAGGGTTGCGGCTCATTTGCTCCTGGAGATTGGGCCTAATTAACACTAACTTATCTGAACACCGAGGAGCGCTGTCCACTCCACTTTAATCTAATCTGTACTCTTTCAAAAAATAATGAGATCATTTACACCTCATTAACGAGCAATGTAATGTCTGGGCATTAATCATAATGATTGCTTATCATTTCACTTTGCAATATTATCTCCTCTAATGAAACTGTTCACACAACTGCCAAGAGGGCCTTAATTGGTCGTGTGAAATCACAGAGCACCCAGCAGCTTGCCGCACCGTGTGTGAAGTTCTAATTTGCATGGGTGGGTGGGGTGTGGGGATTTGAGGGGTGGGCACGAGGGGATGGCATCACTTAAGAACACACAGAGAAATGCACACACAGGCACGGACGTGATGGAGTAAATGGAAACGTGGTGGGATCATTTAAAGTGTTATTATTGCGCGGTGCTGTATGCAGACAACAATGCAAGGAAATTTGCAAACAGTCCGATGAGGTCAAATAAAAACCTTAAACTTGATATTGTTTAGACTTTTTCCTATTTTTTAATGTTAGGTCTCAAAACTAAATATATGCTTCTGATGTTTGCTGTTCCTCTCTCTGGCATAAGATCCATGCCAGTGGTGGGTGTGATTATCCAGGCGACATGGCATCCTGACTGATCCCAGCTTTGTGCCACCACCATGAAACCCAAACAAGAAAAACACCCATCCAATATCCCCGTTTTTGCATTGTAGCCTCTTACTGTATATCCACCCAGCTGGCCATCCCCGGCAGCCCGGCCTCCTGGAGGATATTTTAATACCAGTTAGAATATATCATCCCCTCCAGTGTGTGCGCAGACCACCTAAAGAGGCCACGCTTGACTGGAAGGAGGAGAGCACTGCGCTCCTCGGTGCCCCGGCTCCCTAGGCTTAGGAGGGCTTAGGTGCGGATGTCATTAACTCTTTCTCCCTGGTCAGAATGGCTAGCTGCTAATTGTGGCCCCTGGTCTGTGAGCTGAGCTTGTGTAGCTAAGGAGAAAAGGCTTGCCGTAAATTGAAATCTGAGCAGCGTGTCTGAGAATCGGGGTGACTTCCATCCCGTGCAGTTTTAAGACACAGTCATAATTCCTTATGGGCTAATTTTATCATCCATAGAAACATTTTTTTTTCTGTTCACTGCACCAAAATCTGTCACCCTTTTCATATTTTATTACACCGGATCACAATTCCAAGTAGCCAGTGACCACAGTCATTGACTTCGAGTCTGCCAGTCTTACTAAAAAGCCTAGACTGAAGTCAGGTTGGACATTTCTTGTTATGTTAGATTTGGTAGCTTAAACTTTTTTCTTACTTTTTACTTTTTTTAAAACCAGTAGGCATTTTTTTTTTTAACTTTGTTGGAACTGGTACTTGTTGATACATGCAGCATTCATGGATTGCACTATCATGACAGGCTGACTCTCCTCAGTAAATCCAGCCACAATTTCTGATTGTTAGAATAGAACTGTGCACGCTGTGTGTCTGCTGTTCACTGAGCTTTACAGAAACTAGCTTAAATGACAACTTTACCACGAGCAAATTAACACAACAAAACACCTTTAAGCACAATTCACTGGGTTACACACTGAACTTAGAAGATAGTATCAAAGTATCGATCCTATTGTGATAGTATCGATCCGATACCAATACCAGCATTTGTATCGGTACTATCAATATCTGGATCGATCCACCTACCTCTACTGGGCAGGTGAGAGTACTCTTTTTCAGATGCCAACTGATGAATCCAGATGAAGCTTCAGTAGTTTGTTTAGTCATTTGCTCGTCTTTGATAAAAACACTAATGCTAATTCTGTTTTTTTTATATATATAAATGGTACCTTTTGTTTCATTTCACTTATATTTTTTGTAATGAAATAAGGCCTCTGGTATCTTAGTCCCAACATGTAATTGGTAATCATGCAGAACTTTAAGGTTCATTGTAAGATTAATTGTAATGCTGAGGACATAATGGACCCAGTTAACATGCAGCTGGCATGCAGATTCAAAAGTGTCCAGGATGAAGTCAGGTCCAAACACTCAGGAGGCCAGCACAAGTGTAAGGTGTCAGAAAAGTGGTCCAGAGATTAGTTTCATGTACCACAGTTCTGCCTCTCAGTGTACTTCCCTCCTACTATCAATCCTCCCTATCGTTGCCCCTCGTCTCCTCCGCTGTTCATCAGTCTGAAGCTAACTGTCAGCTCTTCTCCAGCTTATTAAAGGCTCTGGTTAACATCCGCTGTATGGCGGAGTCAAACGCCTGGGCTGGTATAACCACGTGCTGATATGATTTATTCTCTCCCCGAGGAGCCTTCTAATGAACAGAGATGTATGCTCAGCAGCCCCGTACATGTAACCTCCGTGTGCTCAGAGGACGGCTGCGCTGTAATATGATAAGTACCATGTCGATAGCCTGTATGATATGCTAATCATACTAAAACACGGTGCCTCAGGCTCTCCCCGTGTTTATTTATGAAGGCTTGACCTGAGGGAGAGCAATAATCGGCTTTTCTCTGAACTCTCTAACCCTGGGAGCCAAGGGAACCGCCAATCACACACATCTGAGTCCTATAATTCCCTCACCTCTCTCTCGCGCTCTCTCGCTTTCTCTCACTCTCTCCTGTCCTTCTGTTTCCCCCTCAGCGCAAGCTGAAATGGTAGATTTATGCAAACGGCACCGAGTGTGCATTTTCCTGCCCACATTTGTCGAGGGCCACATGTCAAAGGCTCAAATCATTAAACTAATTATTAATTGGGACTGACGTAAAAATGCTGTCACCAGCCTCACCGACTTGACCGTGTTCTCAGCTCAAATATAACACATTGATTTGATGTGGCAAACATTTAGTCAAGACATCGCCACTCCTCTGATGCAGACTACATTGTAAGTATTGCACAAATATACAATTTCTTTTTGTAAACAACATTTGGTGAAAGTAGAAGAAATATAGCCAAACTGATATTTTATGATGACATGTGATATAAGTGTTTGCACGGCCTTATTAGATTTGCTTTAGTAAAACCCAAACGTGAATATTCACATCGAATCAGTGTCGAACTTTTCGACACTTCGGTACCCCTTCGCTTCAGCTTTCCGTGCCTTTGACTTTGACTGCCTGCGTCTCGCTATGGATTGTCTTCTCATGAGTACAGCTCTCCCGTCACTGCAAACATGAGGCTGTGCAAATATTTTGAGGGAGAAGACAGGCTGGTTTGAATGGCTAGTGGATACACAGCGTGGAGTGGATATTGCTAACAGTGTGATTTCCTCATGCATTACCATTTTATTTATTTAT
This sequence comes from Perissodus microlepis, assembly GCF_051167445.1. Classification (NCBI taxonomy): domain Eukaryota; kingdom Metazoa; phylum Chordata; class Actinopteri; order Cichliformes; family Cichlidae; genus Perissodus; species Perissodus microlepis. The sequence continues at coordinate 14,963,170 of NC_140471.1, read as the reverse complement.
TTATTTTTTTTTTTGAGGGGTGACCACAAATGACGTTGAGTGTTCAATAAGCCTATTTTTCATAAAGTCTTAGTCGCAACGTATTAAAAATAAGTAGAAATGTGTCTTGGGGTAGGGTGTAAATCAGCGCTCGGGCCTTGCATCTGTGAGCTAGGAAACAAAGGTTTGTTTGTGTGCCTCAATCACTCTTGCTCATGAAAGCAGACACTTACTTGAAAAAAAAAATCCTTCTCCTTTTCTTTTTTTCAGGGAAACACTCTAAACCAACATCCTGGGTATAAATTTGCAAAACGCAATACAGGCCTGATTGTGTGTTGAGTGGATGTGGGGTGCATACGAATAGACCCTGTACCCCTGCCTCTCTCCTCCTCCAAACAGTCCCCCCCCACCACCACCACCACCTTCCCCCTCACCTCTTTCTGTTCTCATGCAGCCAAGTAATGTACAACAAAAAAAGCACAGCTGAAAGTTGTTTTTTTTTAATTTCCCCTTTGTTTTCTCGTAACAATTTTGAATTCAGAGTTCTTGTTTGTGTTTTAACCAATCGGCATAAACCAGAAGCAGCAGGTGTTTGCAGAAGTAAAATAATAATGATGATTTTCAAAGGTTCATAAGCAAAAATGTAGTTAATATATAGTTGTACGACAGATCACAGCACTGAAAACACTACTTCAGAAATAAAAGAAATTCTCAGCTGCTGCGTGGCAATATTGGAGTTTCCAACTTTTTGAGCTCACACTGTTCACGCTTCCAACTTCAAATGTAGCAGCCGTCATCGCGCCATGTCTTTGGCATTTATAAGACAGGAGAATAACTTTAAATGTGCACTCTACAGTATCATAGCGATGACCGAGTCTGGGAGAATCTGAATGCAAACTCTGGGAACAAGTGAAGCTTTGGCACTGTCACCAGGTCAGCTCAAAACCCCCTCTAAGCCCAGCCCCTCAGCACCAGGTGTTCCCTTGCATTCAAATGATACTCTTATTCATAGACTGTCCCAACTGGAGTATTAAAAACTCAAAATTTGCAACTGAATGCTGATATAATCCTGGAAATATATGTCTCCATTAAAAAGTAGCCCATTTGAAGGAACAAGGCGGTCTTTGTGTGGGGCTTTATGTATATTTATCAAGGCGCTAAAAGGGAACCAGAGGTGGGGGTTAAGGAGAAGGGGATAGGGAGTAGCAGGGCAGACTTTCCAACTGTTTACATGTTAATTTCAAACTTAACAGCCCTTGTCCTGGAACTATTTATACACTGAATGCAAATTAATTTCGTCTCCCTCTGTTATCGTCCTTTCCCCCCCTTTTTTTTTTAGCAAACACTTGACTGTTGATGGAAAAATGCTAATTAATGGGTGCTTGGAAAGTTGGACTAACTGTGCCCCTGGATTTGAATGACAGGTTGCATTTTGTTAATATGAATGCTGGACTGCGACTCAGTTCCATTTTCGGGTTTAGCTACATCAGGTGTCAATAATGACCTTCGTCCTGAAGGATTTTTGCATAGTGTTACGCTTTTATTGGTGGCACTTTTTTTGATTCAGGATGTTGACTCACCAAAATATGCAAATGTTGAGAAAGAAAGCTGCCTGCCTGGATGTTGTGTTAAAGCAAAGTTTAATAGAAAAGTGCTACCTACAAGATATTTTTTCAAACCACTTGTTTCATTTTCAGTATTATTTTTCACTGTAATGTAACATAAAGCTGTCTTTATTATTACTTTCTTATTATTAAATTGTGAATATTATGCTCCAAAATAAAGTTTCCATTTTGCTTTACCCCACAGGTGTGTGGCATGTGGAAAAGTGTGCAGACACGATCAGCACGTGACTTATCCTATAAACGCTCTTGAACAATTGCCTTGCTAATCACATTATGGATACAGTAAGCTCAACAAATTGGTAAGTACACTTGCCTACATCTTTGGGGTGCTCTCAAGCAGATGAAGCTACTGCAGATTTGAAACTGCTGAATCAGTGTAGCACCATTGTCATAGCAGTTTACTGGTTCTGCTGTTCATTTTTGGTTGATTCTTTGAAAGTAGCTGCCGAATAACTGAGAGTGTCATCTCTCTGCCGATGACGCTTAACTATAGGTAACTAAAGGTTTTCACCTACCTGTAAGCAGAATGTCATAATATATCATTTTGGCTGTTTGCTGAATACTGGAGATATAAATATTCCCACAGATCTGCAAATCTTATTTGCATTTAAGCAGAACCACAAATATTTCAGCTGTTCATCTTGAATCAAAATGGCTTAGTCCCTAGAGTCCAACCAACAAGCAACCTCCTGGCAAGCTCAGTTCACTGACAGGTTGGCAAATGGTGTCTGGACTTTGCTAGCCTTTACTGGACTTTGCTAGCTCTTACAAGGTGAAATTGGTCACAAAGAGCGTAGCTACCCCCAAAAACCTCCAAAAATCTATGATTTATTTGGTTGCAGATTGGCATGGTCATTCGCAATTTGCATGTAAGACAATGAATTTCCTCTAAACCTTAACCATCTAATCTCCAAGCTGTACAGAAATTTGAAGAAGGGTAATGCCAAGTGGAAGTGGAGAACATTCACTTTCAAAGTAAAAGTTGTGCCTTATTGATGCAATATTTTATCGCAACAGTAAGGTGCAACATTTATTTTTAAAGCAAATATTCTCCATTTCCTCTCTGCCTAGCACTTTTCACTACCCCTTGGCAAATAGTTTATTAGTGTTTGCAGACAAGTTGGCCTCCTCCATGAAAACTGGTGGCAACCACAGCAACCTGCTAGTGACCAAAACAATCCCAAGGAGGTTTTAATGCTGCACCATTTATCTCTTTGCAACCAATTTCATACTGGCAACTGCCAGCCACCTCCAGCAATCACTCATCAACTAGTTGTAATAAACTCTTTTCCTTCAAGACCAGTAACCCATCTGGTAACTACAGGTCACCTGAATGGGGCTTTAGCAATTGATTTCATAGCGACTGCCAACAACCTCCAGCAGCTACCCACACCTGGTTGGGGAAGACATATTTTCCCCCCACAAACAGTGTTTGCCACATTTGCTGACTGGACTCTAGGCCTGTGTGACTGGCCCTTAACGACTTAACGAGTCAAACCTTGTTGGCATTTTAATATTTATTGAATTGAAGTTTTTCTAGATGCTAGTTACAACCCGTTATGCCTCAAAAACAAAGTTTTAAAAAGCTTTTTCGATTTCATGGAAGTTATATTTCTACCACTATCTTTGCTGTTGCAATGGAGTCTTGAGTGCCAAATCTATCTCTTATAATGTCTGGAATATACTGTTGTATTGAAGAGAGCAGTGTCATTAAAATCATTTGGTTTAAAACCGAAATAAAACAAAGAACAAAGGAAGAAAGACTTAGAGACCGAGAGAAAGAGAAGTTGATATGAAATGTGGTCAGCTGAACTGCCATGGCAACTGGTCAAGAGTCCACAGAGAAGGAATGTGTCTAATGAAATGTAACAATACCATCCCCCCCGCTCCCCCTCCTCGCTGCCCTCCCTCTCTCTGAGCGAATGACTGAGTATGTTTTATGGTTGGAGTGCACAGGCTCGACTGCCGCTTTGTTTAGACGGGTTTCAGATGTTTGGCTCATTGTGTTTAGGTTGTGCTGATTGTTTTTTAGGCACATTTGAGTGAATAAACAAATGTCATCACTTCAGCGCCATTCTTCAAGAGCTTTTTATGTCAGTGTCAGTAAGTGATAAAACATCTTTTCACGAGCGCATATTTTCGTCCTTCGTCCTCACTTGATATTTTTTTTTTTGTTTGCTTGATACGCGGGAAATGACAAGGTCTCTTAGAGTGAATAGGATATCAATTAATTATACAGTCGTCAGAGTCAAAAACCAAAGTGCAATACTTTAAGGGTATAGAAATTTGGATGAAGGGAAAAAGTTGTAAGAGCAGTTGAGGGCTTCTTGTAATTACAATATAAATAGTAAAAAAAAAAAAAAGGCCTATTACTGAAAGCACCCAAGTTTGAAAATAAACCAATGAAAAGAGATCAGTTACTAAAGTACTATATGTTGAAATCACTCAGTTATAACATGAATGTCTAAACCTAAACATGTTGGAAAATTCATAGCAGATGCTGACTGGTTTAGCTGGTCTCTCCTCATAAACCATGCATAAATCAACCATCACTGCCGCCTCTTTCTTTCTGTCTGATTATGATGCTAATATCACCACTCTAAACAAAGAAACAAGCCCAGTGACAGAAATGAGAGACATAACGCTTTTGTTTACAAAAGAGGGAAAGTATAGAGGTATTATGCGGACTACAAGACTGTGGGGCAGAGGGTGATGTCTACAGAGAGGTTGGATCGGCCTGCTAACGTGATCACCTGAATTATGCACAAACCATTGTGTCCAAATATCATAAACTGAAGCACGAACATCCCACCCCTCCCTCAAACACGGGTCGAAATTATTATTTATGTGGCTTCAGAGCTGCAGAGAGACAATTAGTCATATTCGTATGCTGAAATTAATTGAGAGAGATGCGGGAGATAAAGACAGAGAACAAAGACAGCTTTTTGTCACTTCTTTCTATCTGACAGGGATAATTAGATATATGAAATTGAAATTCCTCACTGGGGGGTCCTATTGACAACACTGTTTTCTGTTTCGCTCTTATCCCCTGTTTCTTTTGTGCTCCTGTTTATGCTAATTTGGACCCAGTGTTTTTCCCTGACCGCTAAAAGCTGCATCCTCCCCAGCCTTCAGATTCAATTCATGTAGAGCAGAGAGTAGCCTGTCAGCTATTCACAGCCCTTTACCTGTAACACAAGGACTCGGGGAATCAGTTTCTAATCAGCAGAATTTAGATAGCTGATATATACATGTGTACGTGTCACACTGCGTGGAGCTGCAACAGTATTAATTAAATGAATTAAATATAAAAAAAGATTTTATTTTATTGGATATGTGTTATTATAATATTTCAATTCATCTTTTTTAAATTCAACTTTAATTTTATGTCTCATTTTATTTTATATTATTGTTTCCTTGGTTTGGAGTTGTCACCACCCGATAAATTACAAGTCACATGCTTTGTGACACCAGAGATATTTAACTCCAAGTTCTATAACTTCCAGTTTTCTAGGGGGCGCTCATGAGATATAAGTGAATGGAGCTTGTTTTGTTGTAATTAGGGGTGGGTGTCTCAAAGGTATATCAAGAAATTTCAATAAAATTTGCAATAATATTATTTCTGATGAAACAGGAAAAAAAATACTGAATAAGGTTTTATTGATGCGTGCGGGCAGCAGCATTTATAAGGGTGAGTAAATGCAGGGCATTTCCATCCTTCTTTTCCAATGAGCTGCTGTCAGTGATGACACACAGCCTAATTCAAAGTGTGATTCTATTGAAACAAGGTGCCAGCAGCAGAAGCAGCAGCATTATAATGCAATTGTAGTGACACAGCAATATATCCAGTGACACCGCATAAGTCAGATGTAAGCACAAACGTAGCCTAGGTAATCTTTTTGGGGGGATTTTTAAATAAAAGTAGATGATAACACTTTAAATTTGTAGTTTCACGGTATAAAGTAGCTTAACCTTGTGAGGAGCCTGCACAGTATGTTTTGTCTGGGATGTTGCATCTTGGGTCAAGCCCCTGCTTGTCTCTACCTTGTCTGATAACCAGCTGCTTCTTTTACACTGATGTAAGCTACTGCCCTGTTATAACAAGGCTTCTCACATTTTTTGTAGTTATCTTTTGATAATGGATGCCATTGAGGGAGGCTGTCCTTTCGTATATACGTAAATGGATATTCAGTATAAAAGTGCTAGCAACAATGTTAGCATTTATGAGACTAAATAGATTAAATCAGTTTAACTGTAAGATAACAGATAACACAATGATTTAAAAATGACACTGACACACTTACAGTCACTCCTTTTGTAAAAAATAGTGTAATATAAAATATTTTTGTTTAGAGGGAGCTAAACAAGTTACCTTTGACTGCTAGCTGTTTCAGTAGCTAGCCATTGTTAGCAGGCACCAGTGTATGCTTTTGAACTTCAGCATTATCTTTTATTCTGTTAAACCATTTGCAAAAAAAACCCCAGATAAATCTAATATAACAAATTAACTGCTGCCTTTACACAGTAAGTTAATAATTCACACTCACAAACTGTATTAGCTACATTGGCCAACCACTTAAAGATTGAGAAGTAGAGCGAACAAGCTTGTTGAATAACTTGCTTAAAATTTTATGATTTCATCTATATTATACTTTACCTGCTAGGTTGCCTATTTTCTAATGCCCCACATAATGACTTGAACATAAGTACCTTTGTGCATTTTCTGCAGTTCAGTCCTTTGGTTAGCATAATGTGAACCACCCTCACAGTATCAGAGAGGAACATCTGATAAAAGAACATTGTGGTTTTAGTGGAATTATGGGTTATGTCACCTTTCACCGCAAAACTAGAAGGGGCCTCTCAATAGTTTTCCTCTCACATGAGAAACAACCACTGTCATGTTTCTCACAAGTGAAGGAAACTGCTAAATGCCACAAAAAAGACCCACATAAAAATGGATTAAGCTGACAGCATGAATTTAAAGTGTTCTTGAAATGAAAGAAATTGTATGATGTACTGTATGTATGTATCTACCCTTTTTTAAAATTTGTTGTCTGGTTTTGTGCTTATTTACTTATTTATTCTTTTATTGAGAATGTTTTTTTGAGAAGGTTGGTACTTCAGCTACACTTCTGCTTTTATTATTGCACATGTCTGCCCTGGTTTCATTTTTAAGCATAAAGATCTCATTCCCAGAAAGGACCTAAGAAGCGCACAGACACTTAAGATTTTTCATGATAGATTCTCCATGTAATTCAAATATTTTGTAGTGTTTAAGCAATTAAAACTCAAAATTCAAGTGACGTTAGACTATTGCTTTTAATTTCCCCATTGTCCCACATGTCCCTTTCTTTTCAAAATGATTGTCTTAGAGATTTATATAAAAATTATATACTTACCTGATACTGATCACTTGCTGACCTCTTGCCGATCTTTTTTTCCTGCTCTAACCATACATTAAAATACTGGCCTGCCATTATGGATTGTGTAAGACCAGAAAAAGAAAAAAAAAAAGAGGATGGTGCATGGTTGTTAGAAGGGAAAGGAAGGCAGGATGGAGATATGAATTGAACCGGAAAGAGCCTTGTGTCTAATGCTTGCCACATTCGCTCTCGAATGAAGGTCTAATTACCCATCGGTATTTGGTGCCAGCGTTCCCAGGTCCCAGCAGCCCCTGGCCCTATGCAGGCACTGAGCGTCCAAAGCCAGCTGCCTTCCAAACACTTGCAGGTAAACAGGCCGGGCTAATAGTCCTACCACAAGGGAGCCAGATGAAAGAGCAGGAAACTGCTGCCAGAAGCCCTGAAAGGATTTATGTAAAGACGTAAAGACAGGAGATGCAGGGATGTAGTAGCAGCTAACCCTATCTAAACCTACCTATCTGTTTGCTTAGATGATTCTTTATGACTCAAATCGCAGGCCTAGCATAGAGGTAAAATTATTATAAAGATAACATAAACATTATAAAGGCGTGTTCAGACAAACATATGTAAATGCTTTGTGTATACAGTGTATCTATCATGCTGGCAGTTATTGCTTTGTGAAGGTCACAGTGTAGACTTGCTGTAGTGTGGAAAGAGAGTGCAATTTTGATGAGCTTTACTGAAAGAGGATTTTTGAAGGGGTGAAGGTAAAGAATTACTTGAGGATGTGGAATTATAGATCTGTAGAAGAAAGTAAAAGGCAAAAGCAGCAGAGACTTTTGCTGACTCTAAGTCTTGCTGGTTCACTTGCATGCAAAGCTACGACAGTCTGATGTGTCACATATGTTCACTCTGAATAACCGCATGTGCAGATGTGAATGTGTTTGTCAGGGATCATATCCATTTTCTTTTGTAGTGTAAACACAGTAGCAATATCTCCTGCTGCCAGTTTAAAAGTGTAATATCTGTGAGCTGAGGAAAAGTGAGCAGTCCTCTGTGTTGGATACGGTTTTCATGAAAGAGCCAGCCAGGGTGGGACGGGAACATCGCCAATCATGACTACTCCAGATCCATCCTGAGGAACAGGAATTCCCACAAGCTGGATAAACATGCACTTTGGTCGAGGGAGCTGGGTGCTTGATAGTCGCTCTCTCATCTTTGAACACAGACATTCTCTAGATATTGATTTATTTTCAGAGCCAAAATAAAATACGGTGAGTTGTTCTGTTTTTTTTGTTTTTTTTCAAGTGAGAGAGGAAAAGAGATGATTAATGGAGTCCAAAATTTTACAGCCTTTAGCATTACTTGAGGTTTTATTTCCTAGATGGCATGTGCCACTGTCTGATGGCTTGGGAAGGACAGAAATAATATGGCTGCCACATGTGAGAGGACAACATGCTACTGCGGTTGTCCAGAGAATGTAAACTGTGTTTATCCTAATGGATTCCGACAGAAGCAATAATGGACACCGGGGCTAACTCGACTGACCACACATTTGAATTTTGTTTCCCTTCTGGGAATTTGTGTGTTTTTGTTCGACTTGAGGGTGTAATTTTTTGTGTCTGGCACAAATGGCGTTGACTATATTTCTCTCAGTATTTGAATATATAGTGTGTGTACTTTTGCGGTTGTCGCTTACATACACACACGGGCATTTGTGTTTTCATAAGTGATTACTGTGAATCAACTCTTTGTGCGTGGCTCAAGTCATAAAACAAGAGAGAAAGAACATCGTTATGGTAGTGGGGCACCTCACTAAAACGCTCCAGTGACAGAAAATGAAAAGCTGTAATTCCTCCTGTGAAGTGAAGTCTGACTTGTCAGAGTAAAGCACTTCCTATCCTTTTGTTCAGATCTCAAAGGGAATTATAGAGGAGAGCGTTAGATATGGCTGTTAATAAGACCAGCGAGCCCTGACCAGATGAATGTCTGAGTGATTTAGACCATGACAGTTGTATTAAACTAATGAAACTAGATTAGTTTAACCTGGAGACTCATATGTTCACAGAAAACATGAGAGAAAAATAACATATATTGAACCTTTTATGGACAAGTCAATCAATTAAGCACTTACAGAGAGTAAGTACAGTCACCAAAAAAAAAAAAACCTCACACAAATCTACATATTTGTTTCCGTCATCGTCATGATGAAGGAAGCACTTTTTTTTTTTCCAGAAGTGATGCAATCAGCTCTCATATTGATAAGTAAAGAAGAAGCAGAGGGTTGGGGCTGGGTTAGGTGGGGAGGAGGTGCTTGGAGATCAATGGGCTAATAAAACAAATCGATGGAATGAAACCACAGAAAAAAGTGAAGTCATTAATTTGCAGAGACAGGATGGTCCCACCAACCACATGCATTGATTAGAAATGAGGTCTGTGGAGAACCTTCAGGGGGTATCATATTAGGGAAGGGAAACAATGGCCCAGGTGGAGTGGTGGTGGTGGAGGTGGTGGCGAGGGGGGAGATGCTTTCCTCCTAGGGTTTGCTGCTGAACTGCTGCAGGAGAATAGGTTAAATGGCAGATCAATGGCGTCTTCAGGGTAACTCCAAGAAAACATTGGTTCTGTATATGCTCTCCAATGTACTGTCAACACATTATCGTGACACCTCCCTTTTAAAAAAAAAAGTGTACTCAAGCATGATTATGAAATTCAATACATCATATAGTACAAAGAGATCTGCAAATAAGGTCAGAGGTGAGAGCTAATGTACCATTTTTATCAATATTGTTATTGTTAATCATGATTTGTCATCAATAATATTGGACTGAGTTATATACACTGCAGCCTGTTCCACGGCACTGTGAGAGCAGTGGAGCTTGCATGATCTGCAGTGTAGAAAAGGACTGCTTCAATACTGGGAGTGGTACTCTCTCCATATTGTGACTGTGTGAGTGCGTAGGTTGCAACAAATGCTACAGCTCAGCCCAGTCTCTTTGCGAACTATTAAGTTTGTCCAAATTCTGGCCTCACCACCAGTCCTTTTTTGGGTTGTTTTTTTTTTTTTTTTTTTTTTGAAATTCAGAGAAACCCTTGACGCTTTCCATTGGTCAGGGTTCATGCAGACACAGCATAGCTTTTCTGAAGCCGTTTGGCTGAACGAGAGAAAAGAAAAGCAGGTGATGTGAGATTGACGACTTAAATACTTCATCAATCAATGCTGCAGCCAATGTGTTGTTTGGTGATTGGTGGAGAATTCAGGCAATCCATCTTTCCTACCAGCAACTGACATTCAAGATTCTCCTCAGGTTCTCCATGTATTGCCTTTATTTCTTTATTTCCAGGGTTAACCTAGGCTGCAGAATATGTGTGTTTGTGCGTGTTGAGGTGGAGGGGGTCCGCGCTCTCCTTTCATCTGTTATTAGAGTCTGTTAGACATGTATGCTGCAGCAAAATCTGGCACCCACACACACACACGCAGGAGTACAACACTCAAGTCAGCTCATGAGCAGCCCTCCCATGCTAACGAGATCGTTTCACAGAAATTTGAAGGCATTAGTGTAATTACTGTAATTATATTTAAATGAGATTATACGCAAGACGACGGGCAACATCATCTTTGAAAATGTGTTTTAAATCGCGTGTCGTCTGGTCGATTTTTCCTTGCAGGAAATTAGCTGAATCGCTTCATATTTGAGTTTTGAACAGTTCACAAAATTCAGAGCGCAAATGCTAATCTGGTGCAAAAAACGGCGCCGGAATGTTCACGTGTGGAAAAGAAAGAGAAGATATACTGTCTCACAAAAATTGCAGGTTTATATTTTTTATTGTGGATAAACCATTTTCTAAAACGAGTGTTTTAGACTCAAAACGTGTCAAATCAAAGCTGATAATGTAAGAATTCCTCCTGCCACCCACCCCCTGGATTTCTGCACCTTTAAACCTTACAGTTTATTTCCTGACACATTATTCTTTCTTTTTTTCATCTCACTGTCTTCCCCCAGTGTGGCCATAGTAATACTGAAGCCCCTGGGTTTTGCTTAATTAAAATACATCCTTTTTCTTTTCCCCTCGGAGTCCAGCGATAGAATAACTATGCAACAGGGTTAGCTGTATTTAGCTCCTTGAGGAGTTACCCAGTGTTGTGTCAGGCAGCCACTCACAGCTAAATCAACAACAGAGAGCGAGGGAAAGAGAGAGAGAGGGTATAGTATAGGAAAAAACAGGGGGGTACTGGAGGGCTCCCACATCGTGTAAACGCCTAGCTTTTCACACTGAGCGGCATTTTCATGCTAAGCTCCCAGCTTGAACTGAAATCCTCTCACTTATCCTCAAATCCGAGATGAAATACTGTCAGATGTACTGTGATCCAGGGAATTTAGTAGGAGACTGACAGGCCGGGTGGAGAGACATATGAGTGACTGATACCGAGAGGCACAAGTGCACTTGTCCGTGTGGAGGAGGAGCAGGGAGAGAGGGGCGACGACTGTGAGGAGATTTTTATCCGATGATTTGTCAGGGGCACAAAGAGTGACTCGTGTCAGTTAGGTGACTAGTAACAAAAAAAAACAAAGTAGCACATTGTCACATGATCCAATCATTTTGCGCTACATACTTTGTTAATGTATAATGTATTATTTTATACTGAAATTTAAATGATTTCTTTTCTTTTTTTCCCCAAAAAATGTCTGTATTTGATTTGTGAAAGTGTGCTGTACACGGAAACACTTTTCTCACGCTAGTATTGCTCTCATTCGTCAGTCGGATGCTTTATGTGGGGTATTGGGGCTGATATTTGGAGGGTGTGTACATCCCTCATCTCTGAATAGCTCTAAGGCACAAGCAGGAAATGGAGTCCTGGCATTTTGTTTTGCATCAGTGCTCCTCTTTATTAGAGAGGAACAGAATCGACATAGAATTATAATTGGAAAATTGTAAGCTTGCTTTCATTACAATTAGCCAGATCACAGGATGCAATAAACCAATTATTTTACTTAAAAGCAAGTTTCCTCATCACTCTGCAGTGCGTCGCAGGATGTGTAACCTCATACCACATGGACGTGCCAGTGAAACAGCAAACTCTCTGTCTCCTACTCTGTCGCTCCCCGCTTACATGTAAACACCAGCATGCTTGAGTGTGTTCAGACAGCTGAACATACACTGACATATGAACGCCATTTAGCGGCACCACACGGGCGCGCAAACACACACACACACCTCAACAACATACAAATAATTGAGTAAGATTTGCTGGTACATTAAGTTTAATGTGTTTGACATTTGGCGGGAGGAAATGGTGGGCCCAAAGTGGAGTAGCCGGGTCTTTCTTCAATCAGGGCACTGCAGGGCTTCATTTTACAACCCCGACGCAAACCCAGACCCGTCAAAGCTAATTAGCGCCGTTGCAAATGGATACAGGTCATGGCTCTCAGCGGATTGGTCCACAGAAGGGTCGCCAAAGGTCAAACCTCCAGTATGGAATGATATAAACAATCATCTATAGGCCACAAACCAATCAATCCCTTTTAACACTATCCACTTCCTGGTCGGCTGCTCTCAGATGTCAGAGGTCAGTGTACAAAAAGACAACTGAGCCAGTGGGTTTGGGAGTGGGAAGCATATCCAACTTATTATCTATTTATTTCTATTTTTACCAGCAAAATATCAAATGCATTTAAATCTGTTCTCTGATAGCTTCTGTTATGTTTGTATATGTGCATGCCCATTCATTTATTATTTTCCACTGCCTGCATGACAAAGCTTTAGATCTTGGAGAGGCAAATCCTGTATATTTAGTTAGTCTTTCATGAACTCTATACTACATAAAAAGCAATAAGAGTGGCGTGAATAAAAAAATGATCTAAAACCATCTTCTTTCTTTGCAGCTAAAGCACACTGTGTGTGTGTTTTCATGCACACTGAATAAAGCCACTTCAACATCAACATGAAGTTCCGCAATTAGCCGGGCAGAGAAAAAAAGGACAGAAAGACAGCGAGAAAGGAAGAGAGGAGGGGTGGGGGAGGAAAAAGGATGGAAACCAACGCTTGAGGAATTGAATTACCAGAGCCTTTTCTCATTATCATTTAGCCGTCTTTTATGGCCCACCAGTAAGAGATGATGTTCCCATGACCCCGTACAATACACAGACATATTATTCAATCCTGCCTCGATGAAATTCCTGCAAATAAAACCTTTGTGCCGGGCAACAGCTAATTATTTGACAGATTGGCCCCCTTCTGGCTCAGGTTACAGTGTGGAGTGGCCATGTTTTAGTCCCCCACTCCCCACCTCCCACCCAAGCAAGAACACCACCAGCACTCCCTCCCCGCTCTCTCTTCCAATCCTGGTGCAGAGAGGGGCCACTTTGACAAAATCCCAGAGGGCCTCATTCTTTTCAGGAGATTATATATTTCTGCCCCCCCCTCCCAACCATCTATCCATCCAAAATCAGGGGAGCGTGATGTGTGTGTGTGTGTGTGTGTACAGATGGGGGTTCTGTGTGTCAGTGACAGCAGTCATTTCATAGTTTAAAGGGTTTTCTCAAGCAGAAATATTTAATCTTCCCACGAAAACAAAGTTTGGTGGTGAATGACCATGATGGAAAGACAGAAAGAGAGATGTAAAAAAAAAACAAAGAAAAAAAAACACCAAACCATGTCAAATATGTGTTTTGTTACACTCTATTTATACTTACTTTGAAGAAATGCTGTACCTATGAATTGAGCATAATTTTTTGTAATACCAAATTAGAGAGTGGGGAACATTAAGGGATCAAAGTTTTGGGTGGGCATGCCTTTGGCTTTGATTCAGTCCACTAATAACAAGAGTTTGTCATTAGTGTTCGGACATGGACCACCAAGATAAATGCCAACACATGTTTAAATTATCTGGAGAGTAATGGCATTTTCCTTCAGCCCTTTCCCTTCCCATAAAGGTCCCTTGTTGACTCAACTATGCCGACATTTTGAGTTATCAGCTCAGGTTTAATCTGTTGCTTACTTTGCACCCATGCAGATGGAATAATTCAAGAGGTTGTACGTGTTAAAGAGGTTAAAACGAAGCAATGCGTTGAAATGATGTAAGGGAAGGCCACTGGGGAACAATGACATTTAATTACCGTGGATTTTAAGCATACATGAAATGTATAAACATGTTATATATAGAAGGATGACAAACTGTGATAAACACTTTCTCAGTTACTCATATAATAATTATATATATATATATATATATATATATATATATATATATATATATATTGTTCTGACATTTGTTATTAAATCAGTTGAACTAGATACAGTCATTTAAAAACTGCCATATAATTGTAATAGTGAAAATGCCGCGACTGAAAGAAAAAGTCACAGATTATTTTTATAATCTTGACGCAGTGCTTGTAAAACCACAACACTTTTGCCTGTCACCCAAGAGAACTAAAACAGGGAACTACTGCTACTGTGTGAGGCATTTCTGCCACAGCGTTTCTGGAAATTGTCAGAGCTGAATATTTCTAAACGGGGAATTGATATCAAATAATGAAACAACCTGAAAAATGGAAGTTGGAGTTGGACTTAGAGGAAATCAAAAGGATTGTTGAAATGCCAAATTCTGAGGCCATGCCAAGCAAATGCTGCACTATGACCAGTTTGTCTGCAGTTTCCGTGCTAAGATTGGTGTTGTGACATATCAGGACAGGATGTCCTCTGAATTTTGCAAAGTCTTAAAAATCCAACCCTTTATATATGAACTAACTATATGCAAACATCTTTAAAAAGACAAAACAATTTTGCCTTTTTTTAATGTACATCACCCCATAAACACCACTTTGAGTTTCTGCTCCTAACAGTTCCCAACAGTTACACCCTTTTGTTTTTCCACCTCTTGTACGGTGAAATTCTTGCTGGGATCCAGTTGCATGTCTGGGATGCTCGACTACTGTGTTCACCTGGCATGAACCCAAGTGAGCAGAGCCTAGAGTATTCATTGCTCAACCTGGGTGAAGGTCATACAGTCCAGCTCTTCCCCACTTCGCTCCCCAGTGAGCAAACATATGGCCATGGAGCACCTTGAACATGTTTGGGTGACCAGAGCTACTTGGCCTGCGTTGCCACGGCAAAGAGAAAAAGTGGCACTAAGGGAGGTTTAGGCCTAACTTGCTAAAGCAGATCAAGGATAAGGAGGGAATCAGAGGCTGCCAACAACTGAGATCATCAATAACTAGTTGCTTGCAAACACTGAAAGCCATGTAAAGTCACCCAGCCATGCGTGCACATGGAAATCTACAGAGTTTCTCGCCTGTCTTGTTTCTCCTCCCCTGTTTCTGTTGATATAAATGCTTGTAATCATAAGGTACAATATCATCACCCCATTGTTCAAACAGCCAAGCCTCATCTAATCGCTTCCATGTTTCCTCAGTGTTAAGCTCATTAGTGGGTGACCTAAAGGCATGTAGGAAAAAAAAGAAAAGACAAGCAAGAGAGACAAAAAAAAAATCTTTGGATAATGGATGCTTGCTGTTTTGAGACAGTAAAAATAAACAGGTCTGCAGCTTTGATAATGAATATGCTGCAAATGCTGGCCTACAGTGTGAGTTTATCACAAAAGTCCAACTAATAAGCCTGACTAGTGCGTATGTGCATGCATTTTTTAATATACAGTTGGAGCAGTGTGTATGAGCATGCCCAAAATTGAGTCCTTCATTCTATGTGTTGCTGCATGTGCGTGTATTTACCTTCCGGCTGGCTGAGGGTTGGGGGTAGGGGTGGAGAGGGTGTCGGAGATGACGATTCGCCGCTAGACTTTGTGAATGGGGATGTGAAACTGTCTCTGGTGTCTGAACGTCCGGCCCAGGTGGCGACTGGAAGGCTGACTTCATTAGCCTTAAAGAGGAAACAAAGGAAGATGCATCGTAAAAAAGTGCCATCCCTCATCTGCAAGGCCACCGCCTGACACATTAGGAATCTGTATGCTCAATTAACCACTGGCAGGCTCATTTTTCCTCTCTCTCTCGCTCTCTATACCACTCTCTCTCTTCCCCTTGCTCTTGATCAAACAGAGCGAGCGGGAGCGATCACACTAGATACAAGCGAAACTCAGTACGTAGCGTGTTTGTGAAGTTTGATGTATTTTACTTGCACGCTAACTGCAGTAAGTTAAAGGGAAAAAAATACTTTTTTGTCAAAGTTTTAAAAAAAGAGTCAATTTTTTGTAAGCTTAATGATTGCAGTTGAACACATTCAAAACCCCTCCCTATGAATTCTACAGCTGTGTAATTTTATTCTTATTATCATTTATTTATGTATTTTTTGTTACAGGAGGAGAAATGTGATGCCTCGGAATAGAAGAAATCAGCTTTAAGTGGTATGTAGTTTATTTGGGACTTTTTTTTACTTGAAAAGTGCACAAAAATATGATCCCCACTTATATATTCTTATATGTTCTATCAGAACTCATAAGCATAATTATACACACAGGTGACAAATGAAAGGGAAAGACGACATCAAGTGTCGAACATGCTGTTGAACAATGAGTTGTAATGAAGTTGTAATGAAGGGTTTTCTAAATCGATATAGTAACGTCACACAAGAATGTAAAAGAGCTATGTCCATCAATATTGAAATAATGTTTTTATTAAGCCTTTTCAACTTCTTAACTTTTTTGTTCAAACCCATGTTACTTGGTGTGCTTCATGTGTTCTGCATATCATATAACCTTGAGCCGCCAGCCTTAAGAGATGAGAAATGGGCCACAGAGTTTTCAGTTTGTTCTAACTATGCACCTCCTAGATTTTCTGATCCTTTCACACTTGCAGTCCCAACCAGTGCTCACACAAGTGAGGAAATTTATCAGACTTTGTACAGCTCCCTCTGGAGGGAGTAGTATATGTAGTAATAAACAGAGTTTAATGTGTCCAATCATATAAGATAAACACAGGGGCGGCAAAGGTTCCTCCTCATGTTTTGTTGATGGAAACGCATACATGATCACGCAAACACACACACACACACACACATAAATCAGACTTAAATCATATCAACAGTTCTCTTGAGCTGGGTGTCAACCTGAGGATCTTTATCTCACTGAGTTTGAAAAATGACACCTGGCTAAGGTGGGGCTTTGCTGTGTGTGTGTGTGTGTGGAGGAGGTCACCCTGATACGCATCAACCTTTGATTAACGATTTGAGCACAACGCTCTTTAAAAAGCACAGGCATCATAGCTCAGGAGGCCTCCGTCAAACCCTTCGCTGCACTTCACAAGCCCAACTTCTTTTTATGATCTGACCCACCCATTTTCTTTCTCCTGCTCTCATGCCACCTCACTCCCACCCACGTCCCCTTCGCTATCACCTTTCTTTTGAGGTCTATCCAGAGAGATGAAAAATAGCAAGCAGCTGGCCGAGCACTTCCTTCCCCGTGTCAGGGTCAACAGTTCAGCATGCTGATAGAGACCCTTACACCTTTTTTTTTTTAAAATAAGAGCTCCCCTACACTCACACAGGTCACTTTGCTGCATCGCTGGACAGCCGTACTCCTGCCATCGTCTGCGCTCTCTTTCATTATATTTCTTTTTTCATCGCTTTGTGAGTCGCTGATTGATTGATAGCTGCTGCTTTTAGGTTAGTAAAACACCCTAAATGTACTTCAATTGATACAAAATAAATATTTACATATTAATAATTAATGCATGCTATCTATTGACTGGGGTATGGGTATAAAGAACAGCCTCAGCCTGTCAGAATTTGGCTTCTCTGTGTGAGTAATATTTAGACTGATATATCATGAGGCTAAGCTAATAAACTTTTTGATGCTTGCTGCAGTTCCAATGTAGCTCCGTGTGGATTGACAGCAGAGGCCACCCTGGTCAGATTTTGAGTGGGCTCAGAAAGAAGTGCTAATCATAATGCTGAGCTAGCCTTGTTGAGCAGCTAATTACCTCCATTATGAAGATGCAGAGGCCTGATCAGAGGCGCCTCTGTGTGTACATGTGTGTGTTTTATATGTGTGTGTGTGCGTACTTTCCTGTGCCGATTAAAAAGGAGGATTAGCCGTCCGTCCAAGACAGAGGAAGCCGGGGTGGGGGGGTGGGGGCTGGTGGTGGTGATGGTGATGGTGGTGGGAGGAGGGTGTCCCCCCCTCCTGGAGACGAGCCCTGACCTTCTCATTTCATCCTCATTAGTATCTCATGTCAACAGAGCAGCCACTCCTTAATCATCTGCTATCATCCCAGGCCTACACACACACACACACACACACACACACACACACAAATAAAGACACAGAAAAACACAAACGGGCAAACAGGGCTACTTTTACAGACAGGGACCAGCACATCCTGAATACCCATTTATACTGAATATGAATGTATAAAGATCATTTTACAAGAAGAGTATGTATTGCATGTATGTATGTATGTAATGCTTAATTTGATACTTCACTTTTCTGTGAAAAATATTCAAACTTCTGGGAACTCTGATTACAGTAACACTGCATTCTCAGCGTGGAGTGTTAAATATTATTTGTGATCATGTAAAATGCCCTCTCAGCCACAATTAGGGAAGTGGTACCAAATGTCAAACTGTTTTTACTTTTTTCCCCTTATTCATCTGCTTCTATTTTCTTTTTTTCAACAAATCCAAATTGTATTTGTTGGATTCGGTGTATAGGATGTGTTGTTGGACAGCAGCGTAGCTGTGTGGTACAGGGTGGGCTCGTCTGTCTGTGTCGGCCTCGGTGCCACGGAGGCCCCAGCAGGGTCGAGGGGAGCTGGGGCTCAGGGTGCCAGCACAAATGAGCTCCATTCATTTCCCCACTTCGGCATATGGTGGCCCATTGTCCTCGGCCACAGAGGCAGAAGTGATGCAATTTGTTGGCATGTCCTGTCATTTTCACAAACTGTCCATCCCACTGAGGCCCCGACCAGCAGAAGACAAGCAAGGGCAGCTTGTTGTTTTACCAGATAACATGTGTAGTTGTGCGTATGTGTTTACTGTATTCAATCCAGAGCTGATGGCGACACTCCAAAACAGAATAGAGACATATGTTGTCATCTGAGCAAATATTTTGATGAAGCACAAGGCAGAAACAACAGGATCAATGAGAGGAAATTACTCCGATTAAATCTCCCTGAAGATTATGATATGCAGTATGTATGTCAATCCCTGTTGTTTTCCAATACTGTTGTCTTACAATACTTTATCCTTATTTAGAGGATAAGATCTAATCTGATCTGGGCTTTAAGACATGAAGCTTCCTTATTTGCTTAATGGTAGATTTAAAAAAAGCCAGCAGCATTAAAAGGAAATCAAAACCAACGTAAAAAGAATACACACTGAAACCTCAGATTCATGAGTGAGAGTGAACTGAGCAGCTCACCCTTGCCTGTTCCTGGTTTCACTATGCCAACCATGAAGTTGCTGTCTGCGAGGAGAGGGGAAGGAGTCTTGTTTAACTTCCTGAAAAAGCAAACTTTTGACATGAGGTGCACAATATTAGCAATGCAGCAGCAGAAAGAAAGAAGTGTCTAGACATAACTACATTTAGGTCAGACAGAGGAAAACATATGATCGCACAGTCATGCACAAAATGATGGGAGTACATGGTGTTGACAGGCAATTGAATGACCAGGGTCAAATGTCACTGAACCCATTCCATGCTAACATTTGTGAGTGTGCATGTGTGTGCACCACATCCCTGTTTCATGCTGTGGTGTTGCTCACTCTTGGCTGCGATTTGGTCAGAGGTTTTCTTGGGTGCAACCGCACCCGACTCTCCCACGCATGCACACTCTCACATGTGATGGGAATGTGGGCTTTCCACTGAGCTCACGTGAAGAAATCAGCGGGAGCACCTTCAGACAGAAGTTGACTTCACTTTAGCCTCTTTGAAGATTGATGACGTTGGTGCTTGTTTCACTGGATGTAAGGAACAAGTGGCCCCTCAGAGACTCATTACACCTCAGCAAGATTTGGAGAATAAAGTGACACTGCTCCCGATTACCAGATTCATCATTTGTATCGGACTGAGTTCCTGCTTCACAAATGCTGGATGGTGAACTAAACCAAAACTACTGATGTGGTTTTATGCCCTTTGCTGCAAAAGAGCTAAAGAAAGAAAAAATAGTGGCAAATGTGATGTGAGCTGCATTTGTTTATTTTCCCTCACATGAGACATGCATAAACAGTCAGATAATCCATCTTTGTCCCCCCACGCAAACATTTAACCAGGCTCATCTTATACCCCAATCATACATCCCTGACCTCAATCCTGGCCACACTTCTCTCCATTTGCTCCCCCCTTCAACCCCGCCCTCGTTCTTCCAGCCACCATGCTTTGGTAGCACGGATCCTTCTCCGGCCCTATCCTTAACCCCATTTTCACCCTCCACCCCCACCTATCCTCCAAACCTGTCAGGGACTGGCTTCCCATGTCCATCAGCGAGTGATGGATGAGGTGGAAGGTCGTCACCCCACTCTCCAGAGTTCACGGATCCTATCAGCCATGCAGACACCTCCAAATCAAAGCGGGAGAGACGTTACTGAAATCATGCAATTAGGGTAAGAAACTTGGCTTTGCAGAATTTGCTTTTAGAAGGATTTGCAATTGGCCATGAGTCATAACTCGTATATTCAGTGTCATTTTTGATGCTTTGTACAAAGAAAACTGCAACAAGGAAAATTAAAAGTATCAGTTCAACCGTGTTTTATGTGTTTACTTTTAAAGCGCGCTCAATCTGTTGCATTGCATCTTGCTTCCACGGGGGAAGATTGAGTGGAAGAAGAGAGTATATATAGTGTTATTTCAACAGGCTACACAAGAAAAAGATTGCTTGTTGTGTTAGGCAAAGTGCGAAGATTTATTGGATTTTCTTACAATAACAAGACTGCTTCTCATTAAATAGATATCCAACATTCCCTTGAAAAAGAGGAATTATTTGCCCAAAGTGATTTCCCATAAAATGCAACGAAATTTGATTGCACCCTGGTATAAACTAGAGAAGAGTATCACCCCTGACTGACCTTAAATTGCCTCTTGATGCCTATGGCACTGTAGGAAAAACAGTAGCCCTATTGGTTCATTTCACATATGTCGTGGTAAACAAAGCTACAGGATATGATTGGTGATTCAATTGCTGAGGAAATCAAAGAAGGCAACCTCAGAACCTGGATAAGTCTGCCCCCAGTTTTCCAGCAGCAGAGAACAAGGCGGCCAAAGGATGCAGGATATTCTCTCACTGATATCATTCTGTCGGAGGGAGATTGATAAACTATAAACACACGGGAAGAATAGACAATGCACAATGGTGTCAAGCGTCTTTGGTGACAGGAGCGTAGATCAATGTTATTTCCCGCTTTTGCAAAAATACCTAATTCCCCTTATTTAATCAAGCGTCTCCTATCTCTGGCCCTCCTGGCTGATTTATTACACCCACTGCCTTTATGAGTACCTGTTTCATTTTCTTGTCTCTGCTCTGACATCTAAAGTGATAGGAATTTTATGCTTTTGATAACAATATGAGTTTCACTTTGCCCCAGAATTCATAGGCTTGTCAGCAGCCAATAAATAACAACTGCGTGGCACAAAAAAAATCGCTTCCACGACAAAACATCCACCTAATGGGATTTACCTTGGGATGAAGAGGATGAAGCTTTGAATAGAAGAAACAGAGGGCTGCACGGGGGGATGTCAATGGGAAAAACGCAGGATCTCGGTAAAAAGGTCATGTCAGCAAGAGCGCGAGTGCAAGATGTTTTCCGGTGTCTTCTCGTCAGGATTCATAATTGGTGGGCTGTCATATGAGCATTTTGATAATGTCACATGAACATAAATGCCACGTTGTGACACACTGTTCTTCAGTTTGTACAGCAGGGGAGCTCGAACAGTGTCACGGCATGGATCTTCAATAAAAGACATTAGAGGTCACAGACATCTGTCTGACTTTATCCCAAAGCCCAAGAAGTGTGAAGATGTTGACAGTTATGCTTCTTATGTCACAACTTGTTTCAAGATATAATCTTCACCATTATTGTCAAAAGTGTGTATGTGTATAACATAAAATTAATGCACTCTGTTACTTAAAGACTCCCTAGAGAATTAAATTCGTCACACTACCGCTATTCATTACATTACTTTTGTGTTACTGTGTCACATGGCCTGAGAGCCACTCTTATATATAAACTTTGGGCTACAGTTTCACACACTGACACAAATCCTAACCCTTATGAGGACACAGGATCTTTCTTTTAGTGTTTAAGTATAAACACAAAGCTGAGAGCAACATTGAAAACCAGCCAAGCACTACAGACCAATCGCCGCAGAAATTCTACAGTAGAAACGGGTACAGGTAGAACTGGAGGTTGCACTGACTTCTCTTCTCAGTTTTTGTTACCTGTTGAAGATCAGATTCTATCTTCTTGGCTGGTGTCAGGAAGCAACCGGCTTTAACATGGCTCTGGGTTCTTTGCTGCTAGTTTTGTGTTTGCACGGTGCCCTTATTGTCCTTTCGTTTGTCCTTGCATTCAATGAAAATAAAATTTAATTCCAAATATCCACATCTCAAAAGGTCTATACCACTCCATCATTTTCTCCTCCCCGCAGATGAATTGAAGGCAGCTGATGGTACTCGAGGGGCACAAGACAAAAAAAAGAAAAAAGAAAAATAAAGACATGTTAGTTGAGCTATTGCAGAGATAATTGAGGGTGCCATATAACACAAGTATATGTCAGTATTGAGTAACAGTACCATGTAACAGAGAAATGCAATTTGATTACAGTAACACGCAATGCTAAAAATGAGACAAGCATGACTCAAATCCTTCATCAACAGTAATATATTTGACAAGTGCAGTGTCAGCATTGTTTAGCGGGAACAAAGTCTGCAAAGGGAGGAGGTTGGGGTGCATGGATAGGTCAACAAAATATATATATATATATATATATATATATATATATATATATATATATATATATATATATATATATATATAGGGATGAGGGACTTTTATGGTAAGAGTTATTTTCTGAAAGGTCTAATCAGCACCCCTACACTCTACTGTAAATATGTATGCTGTGAATGTCTGCTGTAAGAACTGCGGTCTCCATTAAAAAAGCTCTCTGCCCTCACTTCTTTATTCTTCTCCCCCTCTGTTGGACCAATCACTTCCATCTGTGGTCAGCTGTAAAAAAAAAAGAGTGAGAAAGTAATACAAAAAATATTCATATGAATGAATATGCATATGAAAAATCATGTCCTGATTGTAGCCTGAGAGATTAAATAGATTTATATTGACACTTCCCCACATTCCACTGACAAATTGGCCGTTTCTGCGTCGTTGCCAAAAACCTGCTGGTTACCTAGGCAATGACATTAAACGGCTCTTTACGTGTGATAAAGTCAAACAAAGATGACGCACTGTATCCGGCAACTATAGCTAAGGAATAGGAAGTAAAATGTCAAGCATTTCAAAAGGAAGCTGCTGTAAACTGTGGTTATGGAGACTATAACAAATCATTGCCCAGACCTAAAAGTCTCTTTGTTCCAGTCAGTCCTGGTCCTCGCTAAGTGAATATTATGGCTCTGAGTGAAGGAGGGAGGAGAGTTCGATGTTTTTTGTATATCCCTACTTGAGCCTTGTGTGTGCTTGGCACAGGGGCCTCAAAAGAGCGCAAAGAATAGAAGAGGCAGGGTCACAACAAGTATTCGGCGCTATAAGGGCTTGAACTGGCACAGGCTCTTGGCATGTGCACAATGCATGTTGGGATGGCAGTGTCCAAGAGCCTCCTGACAGAGACACAAGCAGCTTGGGGTGGAACCAGCATCTCAGTGGGGACACAGAAAACGAAGGGAGGGAGACAAGATCAGAAGCAGAGGGGAAAATTGAGACAGATTTTCTTGCAGGTGTTGAGATAATAGACGAACAAATGATCTAATTGTTGGAGCACGAATCAAGGATTGGAGTCCCTCAGATGGTTGGGGGGGGTTCAGAGATCACAGAGAAAGCAGGATTTGAATTACAAAGACAGTCTAGATGACATATGCTAACCTAAAAACCATGACTCAGATGTTCTTTCATATTCACAACTGTGAAATAGTTTAAAGCGCACATATTTCACATCAACGGGCCAAAGTTTTCATTTATCCAGCTTTTTTCTGCATTTATGGTTTATAGACAACAGGTCCCACTCACTTCATCAGGTTGACATTTATTCTCTGAATAAATTACTGTAATGTCAGCAAAGAAATGTATGCACTTATCCATTAATTTCCTTAGTAGGATAAAGTTAGTAGTACTGTAACTTGCCATCATTTGTCCAAAATTTGTTATTTTCCCAGCTTTTTGATTTTTTGTGAGCATGTTAGCCCAGTGACGTCAAAGCATCATTGCGCTCTTTTTATGTGGTCAGGCTGGGAATATTAGGGGAACTATCTGAGGGACTTTTATGGTTAGATGACTGAGCGCCACAGCTGGCCTTCTTGAGTGTTCAGTGCTTATACCTACCCAAACTGGTCCAGGGAAGGAGAACCAATAAAGCGGGATCCAAGAGGCTCAATGATGCACATGCAAAACCAAGTCTGTGCAATGTGGTGTTTCACCACAGAAGAGCTACTGTAGCACAATGCTTGATATAGGAAAGGTATCAGGATACATTTCATTGTTGCTTGGTGTGCACAGGGCAAAAAGGGTCCACTTCCTCGTTTAGTCATGATCTTTTTTAAATTCACATGCACACTTGAACTTTTGATGATGTCAAGGTTTGCAGTCCTGTTTTTCTACTGTAATTCCTTCTTTATTGTGTTTTATTAATTTCTCATCCTGTCAGGTGGTTTCTCTGTCCCCTCCTGGAGGTTGAGCCGTACCACTACATCACTGACTATTCACAAAATGCTTGTTCGGTGCAGCATATTAGCACGTACGGTTTTACATTAAAGTTACAGTCCCATAACATAGAAACACATTTATGCACAATCTAATCAACAAGCTCCTGCTTTAAATTATTCAGAAACACCCCTCACCTCTATCCATATTCTCCGGTGAGAGAAGCAACGATATATTTGGAACATCACACTTTTAAGAGCGTGAGCTTCAACTCCCCTGGGTCATTTTCTGCTCTGGTCTTAATTGAGAGTGTTCTGGAAAAATCATTACTATATTAATGATTTAACACAAAGTAACTACCTGCTTTTTTCCAGGAGGAAAGGGAGATTTGCTTCGAATCAATACCCATGCACGCTCATTATAAGGGGGGTAAAGTTATAGTAATTAGGCAGACACCAATAACTTTTTAATGATCTTTGTTTTTAATTGCATATTATCGGGTTGCGCAGTCTGTGTGTTTATACCCAAATATAAGATAATGGTGAAAGGAGAAGTAGATTAAAGAGAGGAGGCACCTGCAATTTTTTTTCTTTTTTTTTCTTTTTACTTCAGCAGCAAGAACAGATAGTCTGCAGAAAAAAAAGGAGGACAAATGTGACCATCCCTTTGTGTCTTTTCTTTTGTGCATCAGTTTACAAGTAATGTGCCCATACTGGCAGTCTGGGGTTTTGAAATATTTGTGAAATAACACTTCCCTTTCTGCTGTCTATTAGGCTGAGGAAGTGAAAGGACTGTAGACAAAAAAAAAAGGGGCACAAGGACCTTTAAGAGAAATCATTAATATTTCAGTTATATCATAGAGTGTTTCAATTAAACACTTACTGGTTAAGTAAAAAAATATTAATAGAGTAACTGTTTATTCAGTCTGTTTTCAGCTGATTGCAGGCAGTCGTGTGTCCCGGCGTTGATTAAAGGTATCATTTCGCCACTACAAAATAAAAGGCAATGAAAATATAAATTAAAATGAGGATAAAATGCAACTGCAATGGGCAGCCATCTGTTAGCTCTTAAAGGGGAAGTGGTATACTCGAAGCAGCGGAGGGCTGTGTGTCTCAGGAAGAATAAGAGAGGGAGTGGGATAAATGTGGTGATAGAAAGAGCCCAGGAATGCCAGGCAGGCAATCCAGGACTGCTCTGAATAAGCGAGCAAGCCAAGAGACGTTTTTCTTCTTCTTCTTTTTCCGCCCTTTGCCCCGCTCTGCCTCCCTTCTCCCTCCCTTCCTCGGCCTGTTCGCTCTGGCCGGTTCCCCCGAAACACCGCAGCAGATTGTCAATCCAACGACTCCCTTGTCAAGTGATTATCTAGGAGCTTTAATGTAATCTTCCGCTCTCACGTACCATATTTCAATTACGAGTGCCATTGCAAAACAAGCTGCATATTCACTTCACCAATCGCCCCGCTGCTGCCTCAACAATGTCAACTGTAAAAGAACGCCAGCTGAAGGCAATTACGCATGTTTTCAGAGCCAATTATGATCGCTCTCACGGCGGCGGTTATGCCACAAGCAAGGGAGTGTTAGGAAATTTTTAATTTAATGACAATATGCTCATGGTAGGATTCAGCATGCGGCCCCCACTCCCAGGCCTGCCATTTCAGAATCCACAGAGGGAACCATTAGGCAGATAGGAAAAGATTATGGCCTCTCTCAAGGGCCACACTGGGAGCACAGGGATGGCCTCAGTAGTGCCGGGTAGATGGCATCCACTCATCCTCTCTGCAAGATCACAGCTGGCAGGGCCGAGTCCAAAGCGGAGAGGCAGGCTGGTTAGCTCGTCATCCAGTTTGGACTATGCCTGCAGAGGGAGCATAAACTCACACATTCTCACAGCAGATCGCAGGCTGAGAGATGCTGCGGAGAGAGATCAAAGTCTGCTCTGCGGGGCTTCCTTCTTCGACATTGCTGAGACACGGGCTTGACACCATTGAGTCTGAAAGCTTCTGGTAAATGGTCTTGAATTTGACATGAGAGGTTTTGGGGTTGTTTTTTTTCCAAAATTGTGGAAACAAGTTTTCAGCTTTGTTCCAGAAAAAGAGCTTGGAGGAGGAAAAGCTGTCAAATGACACAAGTCACAGTAAAATATATATTTTTTAAAATTAATCTGTCAGTTACTGGTTATGAAGTAAATGACAATGTCATAATACATCGTTTAAAAGATCTATATTTTATGTTCGTGTCTTTTACGAAAGCTGTTTTGCGTGCATGATCGCACGACCACTACAAGCAAGAGGTTACAAAGCAGTCAGGTTTGTATTCACCATCACAGCAGCAAAATAGGTTTTACAGAAAGAAAGCATATTGTTCGTAAATTTGGGTTTTAACGGTTTTAAAGGCTCAATTGTTCAAAAAACAAAATGCAGGTTAGATCTGAGCCTCCCCTCCCTCTCCCAGTGGGATGTTTGTATAAAACCCAGTCAGTTCTCGGGGGTAGGGGTTGACAGGAGAAGACATCGCCCCAGTCCCTGGGAGATTGGTGAACACAACACATATATTAATGCATTAAATGTGTTGACTGTGTTCAGCCCAGAGATGTAGGAGTGAGAGAGAGCGAGAGAAAGGTTTGGGGGAAGAGGAGAAAAAAAAGCTGTTGTTATGTATGGTGTTGTCTTGTATACCGCACCTGGCAGTGTGTGTAAGTGTGTGTGTGTGTGTGTGTGTGTGTGAGGTGGGGGTGTTGGAGAAGTGTTGGCCAGATTATAAGGCCTGTGTTGAGAGATGAGGGATGGCCAACTTGTAAACAAGTGACAAGCGTCCTGGATGACAATTCCTAATCCATCATAGTGCTGTCAGCAGTGACCGGTGAGGTGACGGACAGCACCCAGGAGAGGGGACAGCTGGTGCACGTCAGTCCACATCATAATTCGATTTTGCACATGAGCCGAAACAGAAGAAGAGTCAGAAAGAAGAAAGAAGTTTCTGTCAGTTGCCTTCTTCTCAGTCAGTCGTCTCCATTTTCTCACCTCTGTCTCATTCTTCATCGTTTTACGGGTCTGAAATGATGTAATGTTCAATTATGGGGAGGAAAAAAGTGATGCCATCAATTTTGTAAAAGTTCTTTGTGAGTTCAGTTGAAAATGTAATCTTCTTACATATTTGTCAGCATTTACTAAGTGGCAAAAAACATTACTAAACTGACAATAAAGAATACATAAGTTTATATAAGAACATAATATGCGTGAGTTTTTTTTTTTAAGTCAATAGAGACTGAAATGTTATCCTACTTAGTGGCATTATCTTGCAATGCAACTCCAGTGAACTGTTTTGTTTGTTTGTTTTTCAGTGATAACAGGAATCTGTATAAAGAGGTTGGCTTTACTCCCAACTCATGACATGATAACACAGAGCCAGCCTAGCAAGTGGACAAGGCATCTGCCCCTACCCTCCACACACACACACACACACACACACGCGCGCACACACACACACACAAACCAGCAGGGGGACCCAAGAGTGTTCAAACATCTCAAAATAAAGACTGATTAAAAAAAAATCTGCAGTAATCACACAAAACAAAATCAAAACATCTTGATGAATCTGTTCAGCTTGCATCAGAGCTGGTGTCATGTAACTACTTACAAGTAGATTACAACAAATATGTCCCCACAAAGTATTTATTCATCTGAGGTTGCAAAGTGAAAGATATGATGAAGCTATGTTTCCATGACTAATTACAGCATTACATTAAGTGTCAAATGAGCCCTGAGTTCAGTCAAGGTTTGGTGAACTAATGTCAGCTGGCAGGTAGTAAGCGTTAATTTAATGTTAGCTAGCATTAATATGAAAATAGCTACATTTGCCCCCTTTAAGATAGACAACTCTATTAGTTTTACAGAGCTACACAGATTTAAGTTTTAACAATATACAAACTTTCCTGCATGTTAGCTAGATTATGTTGTATGTAAACCATAGCAACCAAGTATAATGGCAAAGTATAGCAGCAAAATGTTATTTATGTCATTTTCTCTAGTCAACTTTATTTAGAACAAAAACAATATTAGGAATCTATGTGTAATAAAATTACCAACCAACTTATAAAAAGAGGCACATGGTAAGATCTTAAATAGACTGTGAGTGTTAAAAAAATAAATCTGCACATCATACTCATTTTAAAATAACCCATAAATGAATTTATAGCTGAACATATAGTATGTTCCCCAATGTTTTTTTGGAATTCTCATGTCTTTTAAGAGAAAATTAGATTTTTATTTTTTACATTTTGAAAACTTGTAAAGATCAGGTGTAAACCAAACCTAGACTAAATATGAGAGATATTTGAGCACAGGTGTAAAGAGGCCTATGAGTATTAATCTTTCTTTTTGGCTGCCGGTGCGTTGATTTAGTTGCCCATGTTATGTCAAGGCCGTCATTCTTTTCTTAAAGACCTTGCTTCCCTGCCAAACCAGGATTTCCGATTGAGGGGTCTCAATAACAACTTTGATGTGGACGGCGTTCTGGAGGGTGAAGTGAAAGGCGCTAGGGAGGGGGGCCACACAATGGCCTGACCTTCCTACTGCATCTGCACAGATCGCACTCTAAATGGTCACATTGATGCTGCTTCTTAGGCCTTTTCTGGGAGCCCTGATGGAGCCAACACTGGTGGACTGGGACACAGCAAAGCCTGGGCACCTGCCAAAAGACAGGGACAAATTGATTGAGACCAAGCTAGCTCCTCCTGCATTTAACCCCTGCTCCAGCACCAGTTGGTCCTTCTAAATCACCACATAAGAAAACAGAAAAAATGAAGCCTAAATGGAGCTGCTGCTGCTAAAACATATCCCTCTTTAAATTTACTTTTCATTATTTTCCATTTCAATTTTTCTTTGTTATTATTGTTGCCTGCTGATTGTATTCACTTCTGTTTTTACTCTATTTGTTAATTTCTATTTGGTTACATTTTCACTCAATTACTGAAAAAGTTGGCCTTCAGTCTTTTTGGCTCAGTTTGCAGGGGCACTTGTGAATAAATACAAAGTTGGAAGAAACTGCTTGCATTGTGCCAGAGGCATTGTCACTCGTAATGATGAAGGTGAAATTAAAAATCCCTATAAACCATGCTGTCTTTTACTTGAAAAACCAATTAAAACAACTGAGTTGATTTGCCATCCACTAAAACTACAAAAGCCTCCATCCTGTTAGTATAGTGGGGTAATGCAACAAAGTCTGCTGCATGCTTTACCACTATTTTCAGTAATGCTACACTGGAGAACAAAAGGGGGCGGTTATGTGTTTAAATTCTTAAATGCAAGCAAAGTTCTAGTCATATGCTTTCGTTTTATATCAGTATCAATAAATGCACTGCTTTTTTTCCACAGAGGGACACAGTTTTCCACCCTCAGATGTCTTGCTAGTACACATAAGGTCACCACAGAACAAGAGTGGGAAGAATCTGGGAGCAAAAGGCAAAATGGTTTGTGTCGATTTAAGCAAGAGGGTAATAGGAGGAGTGGGAAAAAAATCAATAACAACATAAAATTGATTTAGTGCGTGTCATAAAACATAAGTAAGTGCTCTGAGATGGAGAAAACTGGAGTCTCAATTTAATCTGCGCAAAAGCTTCACTGTACAGATGAAGCGATGTCAAGAGGGAGAAAGATAGGAAGCGGCTAAAGGAGAGTGGGTGGGAAGAAAGAAGAAAAGCAGGAGGGAGGACAGAGTAGCTCACAAGATAGAGAGAGGAAGATACAATAAAATCTAAAAGACAGACACTTAATTGTCATATTAAAGACTCTTTCCAGTGCTCGGCAGAGTGGAAGGTTAGCTCCCATTCATCATCTCGCTAACAGCCGCCTGAATGAAATCACAATTAAAATCTGCTCAGTATTGTCCCTGGGACGTTTCGCGAGCATTAATTTTTTCCCATTGATTCTCTACCCCCCATAAATCAGAAATGTTGCAGCGCATGCAATGGTTTATGGAGAAGGGATTATGGTGTTATGAAGCTAATGTAGCAGAACCGTCTCATTTACACACAGCCTCCCTGGCCAGCTTACAGGGGACGGAGTTATTACACTATTACACAGCCTATCACAAACACAACACACTGACACTGTTTAAACGATACGTTTAATTGGACAGTACTGTAGATTTACAGCTTTTATGATCATAACAGCATTGTGTTTTGAGGATTCTGTTCATTTGCAGCACAAAAGTGCAGTAGGAGAAGATTACAGCATTTGTCGCAGAAACCAATGATTCTCTAAACATCTCAGAAGGATTATCCAAACCCCTGATCAGTTCCTATATATAATTTTCCAGTATATGGTTCTATGGTATAGACTTTTACATCCTTAAAAGACAAATCCAAGCATTGAAGTTTAGTTTAGTCTGAAAAAGTTTTGCTCTGCCATTCCTAAGTTGCTATTAAAAAAATAATAAAGTAAAGGAGAATATTAAATGCCGTAATATAAAATAAAAGGTAGAAGAAGACACAATAAAATAAACAGATAGTTTTAAAGTAAGTAAATAATAATAATTAAATATAATTCTCAACAGAAATCTCCCTCACAAATAAGAGCCAGTGAGGCTGCTAGCTAGCTAGCTAGCTGCCCGCTAGGTGTTATCTCAGCTTCTTTTAAACATTCGGCATGACCTCGTCACCGTGTTTGCAGTGGGTTTTTGTTTTAAACTTCAATAATGTGATTTGTAATTAAACGGTCTCCATTCTTGGTTAGTGGTACTCTGGTATTGTTTTTATGAACATGTTAGACAGTGCTTTTGCGCTCCCTGCTAACCATGCTTGCTGGTTAGCTAATAACATAGCACACCCCTGCCTTCTGTGTAAATGCAATCAATTCAGTCTAAATGCTAAAATAAAGGCTTCAATACAAGGTGACAAGATGACTGGTGAAAGCACAGTGGCTACATCCATCTTTTAGATATAGTTTAAGACAGAGCGCAGTCGTTAGTGGGAATAATGCACAGCATTATTATTATTTGCAAGCATCTGGTCTTTGTCTGAAATCATTTTCTTGTCCAGTCATTTGTTGCCTTACCTATTTTGCATAATAATTTAATCTGCTGTGAGCAGCAAACTGTCATTATGAAGGTGTATGTGATTTTTTTGTCATTACTGACAGGTGTCATGTCATGCAAAGCTAATATGGTTCTACAAATTACACTGCATTGTATCGTAGAACTTTTAGTTTGTGTTAATTGCATGCATAAATTTCCCACTCATTTTGGACACTCAATAAATACTATACCATCTTTATCATTTACAGCTGTGTCTTCCTAAGTAATATGAGCCTTGTAAAAGAACATGGGTAAATGCAACAGATTTGTCACTGTGTTCTCATAGCACATTGTTATATTGTTGTTTTTTTAATGGCTTGAGCCCATCAGCAATCCAAAATCCATAACTATCATAGTTCATTCTGAGGAAGTTAGATCAGAATGAACTACCCAAACATCACATCATCGTCACATAAACTGGTCCTGACACCAGCTAAAAAGGGAGATGGATCATGTGCTGTAGCTTTTTGATGCTGGAGAAGTTTATATTTTGATAAAGCCCTTAACTCATAGCTAGAACACCATCACCACCAGACATCTCTATACAATGAACACACATATACACACACACACGCACACATAGAAACACACGCACTGCTTTTCCAACAGTGGTAATTGTATCTTCAGCGTCAACGGCTTAACAGGACCAAATCATAGCAAGTACCTCTTGGCTAAAGCAAACCACTTCTACTAGATGAAGTGCATATGTCTGCCTTTGTGCAAAGATGGCCTAACTGCAGTTTAACTTTATCCTATAACAATAGAAATGATATATACAAGCAGAAGTACAATGACCTTTGGAATTTCAATATGAAGATGAAAAGCAGCAAGTCTCTTTGACAGGCTGCCTCACAGCCAGTGTCTACATGTAAAAATGATGTATGTAAAGAGAAATATCCATAAGTGCCATGGCCTGCAGTCTTTCCCATACATGGCTTTTACTGAGCCTGGTGACATGTTGAAGGCACTGTATGCAACGACATGAATGACAGCTTTACAGTGTGCATAAAACTTCTCTGTAGACAGAGGCACACGGTTATACTGCCCGGTGTCTCCAGCTCTTAAGAAAACAGCATCAGGAAGCTTCTGGTATTAATGTGCAGACTGGAGTTGGACACTTAAACAGGGAATCAGTGCCATCTCTGCACAGCTCACGCATTCGTTCATTTACAAATTAGTGCTTTTACCGAGGTTTTTAATGACTGAAATGATGTTTATTTTACTTGTTTTTTCACTTATTAATGTAAACAGCCCTTAGTATAACACAATTTCCTCAGTATTTATGTAATCACAAGAACGATAGATCTTCATCTGGAATTTAGCACTCTTAAACTTGTGCAGAGTTAGTTGAACCGGCCAGAAAGTCCAGCAGGTGGGGAACTAGTTCCTGCACCAACATGGTAAGTTCTGCAAGGCTGTAGAGAAGAACGGGGACTACTGTTGCATTTAGGCTACAGTTGTTGGACTCACTGGAGAAGCAACTGTAAGACAAGGTCTGCCACAGGATATGATAACACAAATTCAACAAAAGAATAAAGCACAAAATTCCAAACCATACAAAAATCATTTATAAGATGGCACAAAACACAATATGTGTAGTGGTAGTGCTTCTTTCATCACTGCAATTAAGTTAAAGGACTTTTTCTACACAGAACAAATCT
This sequence comes from Perissodus microlepis, assembly GCF_051167445.1. NCBI lineage: Eukaryota > Metazoa > Chordata > Actinopteri > Cichliformes > Cichlidae > Perissodus > Perissodus microlepis. The sequence goes on along the minus strand of NC_140471.1, from coordinate 14,929,661 downwards.
TGTTTAGCTTGAAACATCAGCTCTAACAATATCTAATGTAATGATGTAAATGATTAAAAAAAATCTTGCTTGGTAAATGTAAAAAGGCAATGGTAAGTGGAATATAATTAAAGCCCTTGAATTAACTCAATCACATATGGTGACTTTTAAGTCTGTCGGATTTATAAAAAGATGATTGAATTGCCTTCTAAGGAGGGGAAATAAAGATGTCACACTTTGAAAGACACTTCGTGCGTAATTACTAATCAAAGCTGTCGAGCAAAGGAACAGAGAATTCGATTGCCTCAAACTTTAACGGAATCAAACTGGTTCAAACTCATAAGCCTATAATTCTTCACGTCTAACAAGGTATTCATTTCATAAATGGCATTGAAACGTAACATGTTGTGCCCGAATAGACCCGTCAAACATCCACATTTTCACTTTGTACTGACTGATCCCGGGACTACAGAATAATGAGGAGCCTAGAGAAATCTCAGGAGTAATGTAGAACTTGTACAGCAGATAAACAAATCATTTGCTCTAATGCGTACGTTATCTAAGTAATGATACGGCCGTGAATACTGTTATTTGACAACAATAAATGGCTACTTGATAAGAGGACCGGGGATTTACAGTGTCTGTGGGGACAAACATGATAGCAGTGAAATAAATGCATTCTAAAGCATAGCGCTGTAATTCAATCTTTAGTGAAGATCTTTACGGTGCAGCCGGGGCTTCCACCGTCAGCTGCAGTCTGCCATAGAGCATCACATCTCCTAGATAAATTCTCAAGACAGTCTGTGAAATGCTCCCATAACCAGTGACACGAGATGATTTCCCGCCTCTGACAAGCCCCAGTATTGAGTATGATAACACTTACTTTGTCTTCATCCTTGGCTGGAGTATAATATCAATCCGTTTGATGATCCAGCAAACCGAGTCGAGCACTTGTGTATCAATCTTCATACATCGCTGCCTAGTGTCTAACAAAGAGGCCAGAATGGGATCATTCAATCACTCCTGGGTTGCACTCTGTTTGGTACACTTGGCCTTCTTTACAGCTCAAGTTTTTCACTCTCTGTGAGCATCTGTCCTATTTTTCTATTTCAGTTTCCCTCGATTTCTCTTTCCTTGTCGGGGATAAAGACACTTATATGTCTGCACGCTTGTCATAACTAAGCACACTGTTGTTCCTATCGTCCAGTTGTTGCTATGCCTTCCAATAAACTGTTTGTCTTACCTTTGATTTCAACAACCGTAAAGCATCACTCCATAATCTTAACCACTTACCCCTACAGCAGGTTGAATCCGTCCTCATTACCCTTCTCTTTGAATATCAAAAGGAATCCGTGTACGACGTTTTTTTTTTAGATTTTGACTTTACTTTTGTATTTGACTTTTTATTTTTAGTTGCTGTTTATGCACCAAAACGACTTGGTTAGGTTTAACATACACCCATCCAGGTTTTCCACATTAAGAGAAACGTTGATGAGTCCTGCAATAGTCTAAAACCCATTTTTCCTGTCTTACTGAGTCTCTTTTAGACGTTGTTGGAGTTTGACAGAAGTCTGTCAAACCATTCATCCACTGATCCATCCATACATCTATATATTCGCTTGACCAAAACAAAACTGGGTTCAATTTGGGATTGCAGAGACGCTGAAACCTATCGAAGCTGTCAAAGGGCGAAAGACGGAGTACATCGTGTCTCAACATGTGCAGGGGCCTTCGAGGGACAGCAATTTTGGGTCCAAAGACAAATTTTCATGGAATCTTAAAGGTTCACTTCTGACAATTGTGGATGCCATACGATGCCAACAATTCTCTGTATCCCCCCAAAAAAGAAATAAAAAATGTTATAGCTGTAAATAATATTTAACAGCTACAGCATACTGACTATTTCCTATTCTTCGGTCAATAAAGGGCGTTTTGCAGCCAATGTTTGGTAGCAGGATTTGGTTCATTGTGAAGACAACCATGAGGCTATAGTCTTCTACTGAAATATAGCTCAATCAATAGACACGCAGCAATCAACTTTTACTTGTCAGTTTTGATATATCCAGTCATAGCTTAGGGTTGTTTTGCGATGTCTAATGTTCTGTGAAGATGGGCTTTTCATATTCTTTATCGTTTCTCACTCCTTTTTTCACCCCATCAACAAAAAAATGTGTTCACACTTTTGTGAAATAAAACCTCTAAGGGAGAGAAGGAGGGGAGAAATGAGGAGAAGAGAGGGGGGAGGGGGGGACAATGAAATTTAACCCGTTTAAAACTGTATCATTTTCCGACCGTACCTCAGGGCTCTGGGTGTTTATCGGTGGGACTGGAGAAGCAGAGATCACCGGACTGGTAATTGTTTCCTCTAAATCTGCTGAGCTCTGAGGAACACCAAGTGCAGTTTTTCATCAGACAGAGAATGAGAGGGTAAAAGGACAATACTAGGAAAAGCAAAAATGCTTTAGTCCATCATGTTGGTTTTTATCACTTCATCTAGCAAGTTAGGCAGGCCAGTAGCCTTCCACACAAAATAATTATGAACACAGCTTTTGCCACTGACGGGGAGTTGGCGTTGCTTTCTGCAGTCAGTAGAGCACATACAGTGTTTTCTTAGAATAAAGCTATTAAAAAGAAATAAATTACTTCTGTTTTAATTGATAAAAAAAGAGAATATTTTCAAATATTCCTTAATGCTAACTCGATTTGACATTTTGCTACAGAGTCAAAGCTCAGCAATAGGCCTGATATCTCATTTAGCTGTAAAGTGATGTGCTCTGCACGCAGCCACAAAAAGACATCAGAAAAGCAAAGTACTGCCACACTCCACTCGGACCAATTTGTCTCCATCACTCCATTTATATAAACACTGAATGATTTAGCTAAAATTGTGCCGAGAATCTTATGGGGATTTTTTCCCCCTTCTGCTTTATTTTCATTATACTTTGAGTATGTTAGAGGTTTCGATTCTGCGGGTGCATTTGGCTTTGAAAGTCTCAGATTTAGAGCGGTGGTATTGGCTCATTTTTCATATCCATTGTTGGCTTGTCAGGGTGTCATAGCTGTTCCACAGAGCTGTTAGATCAGTCCAAATGTATAAATCATCCAGGATCTGACACACTCATTTAATTTGGGGGACCCTGGTGCAACAGCGGGACTATTAATGAAAAATCCCTGCCCTGTTTGCTGAGTGGGAACATTCAGTCTATTTTATTTTATTTTTTACATGGATATTCTGCATTATTTCGCCGAGTAGGCTGTTGGCGACCAACCTGGCACTTTGTCATTTATCATCATATGCCGTGTTTGTCAATCTGCTGAATTCTTTTGGTCGGCAGTACCATGCAAAGATCACTCTGCATATTAAGAAAACGGGGACACCTCCGAGGGCGCTAGGTGAGCCAAACCTCTCACATTCCACAGTGGTTCCAACCCTAGAGCCTGTGTTATTGTTTTCCATCTGTGAAATAAAGTAACAGGTACTTAATGTACCAAAAACAATTTGTACAGCAGTTCTTTTTCCCCATTGAAGGCGTGCATGGCTCGCTGAGGGCTCCCCTTATCTCAGCGAGGCTAATCCATTTTCACACTGCGCTCCGGCGCTCTCATTTTACAGCTGAGGAGCTCTCCGGCTCCACGCTGGGCCTGAAATGGGACCCCAGTCACTGTGGCCCCTTGGAGTTTGCGTAGGTAAGTGTGCAGAACAAATGCTGAAAAGTCTTTAGAAAGTTAAAGGGACTAGTTTGGCTTTTCTCTCTCCCTCGCTCTCTCCCTCCCTAGGCTCCAGCACCTGCATTTTTTTGTGCATTTCACAGTGTGAGCTGCCGCGCTTGAGCGCTGTCGAAGGAGAGTTTTTAATTGGAGAAGCATTAAAAAAAGTGAGAAATGGTGTATTCTGCGCTGGCGTGTACCTGTTAAAACTGTTTTATTTTGTTTTATTTTGTTTATGCTATTCTATCTGATGAAAATGCTTTTGACAGGTGAGTATGAGCCATCAAACATTTATGTCACAGCATAAAACTAATGGAGCAGGTCATTGTCAAGGTGCCTCACTGGTGTAGACTCACACAAAGGCCCTGTTTACAAAGCATGTATTGATACCACATGTGCAAGCTGCAGTACGAGCTGAATAGTAGCAAGTGGGACTGATTGTGGTTTAAAATGATTACCGCAAAACTTGATGGATCACTGTTGCACATCAAAAAAGCCATGATTAGGATGTTAGGGATCAGGAAAATAAATTACTCCTAAAATTGCTTAAGCTGGTTGGTTTAGTGTGTGTGTGTGTTTTTTCTTTTTCATCTTTTATACACTGCAACCATATTTAATGTTAGTGGGATATTTCACTGATTTTGAACTTATAGAATGAAAAACACGTTTATCTTTTCCTCAAAGTGGAAGTATGTGCATTAAAGCAGGCTGTGGCACAGGAAAAAGCTGGCAGCTCTGTTACTTGATAATGATATTTGGGTCCCACAGCTTCCACATGAATTACTATCTAATGGCGGCCCTTCTGTCGGTCTCGTGTCACGAGTGTTTTAAGTGCAGGTTGGAAGGAAAGGGTTGTCTTTGTTTGGGACAGTCAGCCAAGATTAACTGGGATCATCCTGGTTCACAGATACAAGGTAAGAAAGTCCCCCAGAATAAAATAACAACAATCCAAATGCTTAAATTAAAGGAGGAAACAAAGCAAAGTTACAAATGTAACAAAAGTCAATACGTGTGACTTTGACAAATTGTCTGTGTTTATATGATTGTTTCTTTTTTTCTATTCTTTTTCTAGATCCTGACAACGTTCAGACATTCACTCACATATCACTGAAAAACTGTTTTGTTTCACTTGCGAGTCGTGCTCCTAACCCTTCGCCATCCCATCATGCCAAGTCATTTAAGGCATCTGTGGCCTCTCTGGCCCAGCCTCTGCAGCCCCATCAACCCCCTGCCGCGGCTCATAACAGCGCATGCCCACTTGGCTGGGCCAGCCGGGAGGGCAGCCGGGCCAGGACTCCCAGGACTCCCAAGCATCCAGAGCAGCTGGAAGCCCCATCTTCCCATCCTGCTTCTCAGCAAAACAATCAAAACAGAAAATCTATAATAAATCAGTCTCAGGCTCTATATGGGAAAAGAAAAAAAAGAGGAGGGATTCAGTCAAGGAAATCGCTGTTTGAAAACTGAAAGCAATAAATTTTCTTCAGCTATCTAAAAAAAAAAAGTTGCCAGGTCCAACCTGGAGTGTGTGAATGTAATAGAGTGCCACGCCTCCATTAGCAGGAGCTGTCATGTTTCCCTTTTCGACCAATAAGATATAATGATGACAATTATTTAAAAGAAGAAGAAAAAAACACACAAAAACAAAAGGTGTAAGGAATCTTCTAATGTGACTAACTCTGGGTTGTGCATTAGCAGTTACACTATATACATATAAGTGTATGTACAAGCCTGCTGATTTCAAACTAACTTAGACTCATTGAGTTAATACCTCTAACCTAAACAACTGTAATGGAGAGCATGAAAAATCTCCCCTCCCCCTTACTTCTCACACCCTCCAAGAGGACACAAATACACACACACAGAGTCTGACCACCCCAAAGCTAATGCAGTTGACTCAGAGGGTCATCTGTAGTTCACCACAGGGCGATTAAAAAAACCCAAATCAAACATATTCCCTTTTAGGTTGTATCTTCATGGGATGATATGAGGGAAAATAAAAGTAGGAGAGGAAAAATAGGGTGTTGTCATTTTATATATACATATATATATATCTATATATGTATGTATACAATTAATATTTTTAAAAAACTTAATGCCTTAATTTTAATGTTGTATGGGCATTACAGGTAAAATCAGATGACAAGATTTTTCCAATGAAAAAAGAAACAGTGGCTTCTATCTTGGTGGGCTCGAACACTCGGCCCGATTGTTTACATCAAGATGAGCTGGATTCTTTTCTCTCTCCCTCGAGTGGAGTGATTTGAAGTTTGCTCTCTCATCCATGTAACTAATGCTGAGCGAGGCTAAGCTAGAATGCATCTGAATGGGCCTCCGAGCTGCAGGAGGAAGAGATTCATAATCACAGGCGAGATGACAGGTGGATCAAATTTCTAAACTTTTTTTGTGCACGCGGTGACAGGCTATCAGTCAGCAGGCAAAGACGATGTTTTCTTAACCTTAGAGTTGCATTAAGTTGACATCCTGCTGTAGCGGAACTAGGTGACATATTGATGTGGAGGAAATATAACAGGCGGGAAGCTTTAAGGCTTTAGGACAGAGAGGGGGGAAAAATTACAAGCAAGAGAGGTTTGGGGAGGGGGTTTATGGGTAACAGTCAAACAAAGTGACCATCTTTATGACCTGTCTGTGAATATGCCTGCTTCAGCTCTGCAGAAGCAATGATTTAAAAAAAAAAAAAAAAAAGGTTTAATACACTAGAGTAAAAGAGCAACACAATAACAGAAGGATTAGTTTAAAGAAAAAGATCAGCAACAGCCATTTAGTTATACGGGTTTTAAAATAAATACATAACTAAATAAACATCACTTTTATTGATTAATACACAGCAAACAGCAAAATGGACACCCTACAGCAATTTTTCAATTTAGGACTCGAATGGCGATGCCCCCTTCGCCATTACCCGAGAGAGCGTATTGGTGAGGCGGACTAAAGCCCGTGCATCAAATCAAAAGTGCAGAGTGTTACCATAAGCATGAAGACAAACTGCTCTCACGTTTCTAAGTACAGAAGTCTACGTTCAGTTACTTTGTCACAAATCACTGCAAGGCTTCCCTCCCAATCCGTCATTTCGGGATTACCGGGAGTTCGCGTAGGCGCTGCCATCGTCACACAAGCCTGTCACCTGCTCAGTGGGGGTAATAATTGGTATGAAATAGCGTTATGGACAGCTGAAAAGTAAGTGCTCTGATTGACTGGGAAGCCACTCTGAGGATTCCTGTTTTACACTTTGTTAAGGTTCTCAGTTCTCCTTAACTCTCTGCTCTTTTTATTCCTTCTCTTTCCCTCTCCTTTCATTTTAGCCTCATGGATTTGTTATCACAGAGGTTTAACAATTTTGCTGGCACCTCTGTCAGAAATTTTTTTTTTTTAATTTAATGACATTTTTTTTCAGCCAGCTCTTGACTGACTCCATTTGTGGGGGTGTAACTCTATCAGAAAGCGCCTACCTGCTCTTTCGGTCATCCTTTTTCTGACTAGTCGAGCGGAGAAACAGAGGGACTAGAAAGAGATGGGAAAGGCGAGATGGGAAAAACGACAAGGCTCACAGGTGGATGTGGTTTTAGCCTCCATATTCATTTTTATAACATTCTGACAAGTACCCTTTTGTAATTTATGCCAAGAATTATCTGCGGTGACAAGTGGACAGAATGTCAGAGGCAGAGATTGAGCAGTGGTGCAGCGCAGAGACTTGCTGCACGCCTGTACAGAACAAACAGCCGTGGAAATCTGTACAAGGTGGTGGTGGTGGTGGAGGGGGGGTGTATAGCAAATCACACATTACACGACATACACTTGACAGTGAACAAGAAGAATTTGTTTCGCTCTAACACTTGAGACAAGGTGGGAAAGAAATGGGAGGAGATCAGAAGACTGTCACTTACAACAAATAAAACAGATCTAAAAGAAAAATGACTCTGCCTTTATTGTGAGATGTCTATGCAGGTTGACTTGGAAATGAGTAAAGTAATAAAAGAATTAATGCTCTTTTAGAAACCTTCCAGTGAGAATGTATGGGCAGAGCTCCAAAAGCCACCATTTGAATTTGTCAAACCGTGAGAGGCAAAAACGACGGAAAAAAACCCATCACAACCCTTCTTCAGATCACCCAGTTGTTATTTGTGCCTTAATTCAGCTGCTGGTATTAGTCTCTGAAAAGGCAGAAGCGGCTGCTGTGATGCTCCAAGCCTCACATATTCTTTTCTATGGCTTATCAGTCGGAAAGCCAGAGGAGCTGTCCGGTCTCATTCTCTCATTGGAGAGCACATGTCAGGACCTATTTGCCACTGGTTACTTTGAGAGTGACATCAGCGATGACCCCTTGACCCGCGCTGACGGAGAAATGCTTCTGCAATAGTTTTCCATTACAGAGGCGAGAGAGCGCGGACACCAGACAGATATGTTGAAATGGGAAAATAGGAAAACTGGAAAAGGCATTTAGACCTGTATTTGACCTATCATGTTTCAGTTTTCCGCAGGAGCCTTTTATGAAATGACTATTTGACCCGTGAACAAAGCCCTTGTCATCACCCGCTTGTTTTCTATGCACTAATTGGCCACCAAAGAATATTACAGCTGAGGAAACGGGGTCTTTACACCAACACACGAGCTTCTTTTCTTTTCCTTTCAGTTTTTCCTCATTCTTTTCTTGTTGCTCTGTGTCTCCTTGTCAGTCTCATTATGTGTGAATCAACCTGGAATGTATCTGTAGATTTCTGAAATAGAGTACAAATTGCTATCACGGAGCTTTTGACATGCTTCTCAACAGGTTGGAAGCCAATGTTTCATAAAGATTTGAGCCGTGCTTTGTTCACCCGAAAGCACTCTGGTTGAGACTGCGCTTGGATTTTTTCCAACACGATAAAAAAGAAGAACAATTAAAAACAATTGCTTTAATGTTGGTTATTATAATGCACAAGTTAAATTTCATTGAATGGAAATTTGAATTGACATTTTAACTAAGAAAGCGTAAAAAAAACCAATATTAATATGTAATACATATGTTTTTTTATATTTAGTTACATCAGATGTCAAATGAACAGTGTTGTTTTTCTTCAAATGTGACGAGACATGTTGAGTTTCACCTGCTAAATTTAGTGTGAAATTTTGGAATATGCATATATTTGTTCTCTTTACAAAACTGATGTGACGATTTAAATGCTCTAGCTACACTGAGCACCTACTGGCAGACTTTTCCTTCAACTGTGAAAGGATCAACAGCTGGCTTGGCTCAGTCCACGGAAGAAGAAAAAAAGTACAAAGAGTAGAACCTCTAAAGCACACTACTTTAATTACTTCATTGTAGTACATGTTGCCATATACTGCAATTGCCAGGCAGCCAGCTGAGACTTCAGAAAGTTACTGAGCTTAATTGAGATAACCATAGAAGCAAAGCAAAACAATGGAAAGGATTCATTAGTGTATTTGAGTACAGTAATGCACTTATGTATGTTTTCTAGGCATCTAATATTAAGTGGTTATTTCTATTTTATTCCATTTGACTTTTCCCACATCAATAAATTTCAAAAGCAAATGTCAAGATTTGTCTGAAAAATTTGGTTAAATTAAATTTAAGGAAATAAACTTCTGACAAGTTTGTTAAATACTTGAAAATGTTTGAGTGAGCCTTTCACATTTATTTTGTTGACTTAAAAAAACAAAAAATCAATGAGCAGTTTAAACTAGGGATGCGTGCGACTAAATGATACTTGGTGCTTATATAATGTTTTTCTACTCATAAACAAGTATACCATAAGCCTCATTTACTCACATAGCACTTTTTTGTTATTTACAGACCAATAGGTGCTTGAAACTTAAGAGCAACTACCTTGTCCAAAGGCATTTTGACATGTTGACTGGAGGAGCCAAGGATTGATTCACTGACTTTCTGATTGGTAGACAACCTGCTCTTCCACCTGTGCCACAGCCACCCCAGTCAACTAGCTATGTCTTGCTAGTCGACCCCAGAAATACTAGCTGGTTAAACTTATATTTATTTTTTTAAAGTACCAGTTTAAAGATGACAACAGCTACATTTCCCAAGGCGGGGTAAACAGACGACAGTCATGCTAATAGGTGTGTTTCTGTATCATCCCGATGTAAAATATATATAAATAAATAATGGCTGGCTGTTTGCTGGCTCTTTTACAACAAACTTGAATATGATCACGTAAATGAAACCAGGGTGAGCACCTTCTGCAGCAGAAGTTAACACTAGCATGACAGAGAACAATGTTACTGAAGCTAGCGCTGTTAGGCTAGCTAAACCAGCAAGCTAATCTGACACATTTGTTTGTAAGGTCAACGATTTTAAAACATGACTTGATTAAAAAGAAATGCAACTTATGGTTTCATATATCTTCTAAAATATGCAGAAACTCTGGCTAACTTGTAACTACATCCATTAGATTATGCTATATATATATATTCGATTAGATTACGATTACGTTTTAAATGGTTTTAGTGTTTAGTGTTCTGTCATTTATACTCTACTGGTCTAATTTTTTTCAGTAGTTCAGTATTTAAGAGTTCAGTATTTAAAATACTGCTTAAATAACAACAATGACAATATCAAAATATCACAAATCCATATTAGCAGAACAAATGCTTTTGGTGGTGTTTCATATGACCAGATCCTTTAACAAAATCTGTTGCTCATTCAAACACTTTAACCTCAGTTACATTTTATATAACAAACCAACTCATCCATCAGAGTCCCATTTGTGACACTACAATATGGTCTTTGACTCTTGTAAATCTGTTATGTGAATATCATTAATAGCAACTGTGCTCTTCCATCAAAGTATGATTGACAAATTACCCACAGTAAACCATGAGGAGGAAGGCAAACTGTATAGGAAGATGTCCACTTAGAGCACTGATTTATGTAATATGACAGGGATGCTTTTCTACTTTATCAGCCATTACGCTTCCCTACAGCTCATAAAGACATATGTCACCACATGAAAGCTTGGCAGGTCATTCTGTAGAGACAGCGAGTGCGCTAGCTAGTCAGCTATCACTGCTGGCCTTCGCCTTCCTGATGAATTACATTTATGAAAGCTGCAATTACCTGATTGCCTCGTCGCTTTGGCTCCCACTCACGAGCAGGATTCATCACAGCCCTATAATTTCTTTCAAATTAGCCATGAACCTTAGTTCACAGTGTCAACAGTAAATGCCATGGTGACCCTACTGAGTGTAAGTAATGTCCTCTTTGGTCAGCACAATAGTAAATGAAATAAGCGGCTCCTAGAAATGAACATCAGAAGATATGAAGTAGCAAGAAGGTGACATCACAATCACTACAGACCCAGTGGAAGATATGAAAGGTGCTGGTTAGATGCTAGTCTATCCTGAGATCGGCATGCAGTAGCTGACAACATGGCATAGCCCCCGGGATCATCACCATAAGCCCCACAGGAAGCTAGTAGCAGATTGTTATTTTCTATACCTCCCTTTCCCCAAGCAAACTGACCTTCTCAGACCTCCCAACACAGAAGCTTCTCTATCCTCAGACCAGCTACACCCTGAGGATTCGCAAAACAAACTAACTGCTGGGCTGGTATGGGCCCTCCCACAGACCACCATCTCTCTCTCGGCATGGAGGCAACACTTCTGATTCTGTTTTTCACACACAGAATCAAACAGAGCTATGAAATTTATATAGCGCTAAACTCTCACTCGCACCATGAAGGTGATCAAGTTTGAGTGCAGGAACAAAGTTTTTTTTATTTTTTATCTCCAGGAGGTGCCGCGCAACGTGAAAGTTGGAACAAGCATTTCCTCACACATTCATAAATTCATTAGTCTAAACTTTTCAGTGTATCAGTTACATTAAGCCTCATTAACTTCTTTTTTCCTGCTTTATATCAGCTAATTAGCTCAGGGGTGGCCACAAATTAATTACCATCTTCTACACCCTCATGCAATTGCATTGTGTTTATTTAGTCTCTCCTATTAACTTTTAATCTTTTCCTTCTCGTAAAAACAGGCAATTAACATTTTTTGATAAACAAAAATGATGCTAGCTCAGGGATAATCAGCAGCTCTGCATGTCGCCCTTACAAAATTATCCTGTCAGCTAATTTGACCCTCAAACCACCCTTAGTCCAGGGCTCTTTGGTCTGTTAGACTGGCTCGGTGTGTAGCAGAAGAAAAGTGTGTGACAGCAGTGTGATCCTTGTTGCTTTTTCATTTGTTGTCGGGCTTTTTTTTGCCTGCACTTAAGGTAGTAAGTTTGTGTGACTCTACAACTTACTATGTTTTTTTTTAATATCCTTTTTCTTTTCTTTGCTGTAGCCGAGTTTGGCAATCAGGCAATATGACAGCAAAGCTTTGAGCATTAAGCAAAGAGATGCTGGAGAAGACTTCAATTTTCCACAGTGTATTTCAATAAGCCAACACAATGGCTGCTTCATTAGCTCATTGATTCATTAATGTAGCCATCATTCTTCCTCATATTCACCGAGCACAAACACCGATGATACAAAACGTAACAGTAATGATAACTCCGGCTCCGGTCGAATTCCTGTTAAGGCACCAGGCGGCAATCCGCTTTGATAAAGAGGCCCATTTATTCGCTGTCTCCCAGCACAGGGTCATCCTTCTCCATATTCGGTGTATTGACCCAGGTTGTTCCTTTTATTACAAGCAGGTTTTTTATTGAAGGATGATTACATTGAATGATGTCAAGCGAGGGGTGAAAGAATCGACCAGAATAATGACGTTCCGGTGAGGGAGAAAGTGATGGGAAGAGGGGTGGAGGGGGTTGATGGCTGCACTTGCCCTGTCTTTCTGCGCAGCCTCACAAATTGAGACGCATCCGTGCTCATCCATTATTTAAGGCCGATCGGAATCTCTTGGCAACTATGGATTTGATCATCATTGCCGTGTCCATATTAAATATGTGACATAAATATCACAGTAGGGGCTTGTCAATAAGAGAGCAGCTTGGGACATGAAAGAGAAAAAAATATACGGATAGGAGGCAGAGCCACGATTAGAAACTCGTGCAGACGTCTCGCTGCTTCTCTGACTAGGAGCTGTTAAAGATATTAGAATGGACCTTGAATAAACAAGGAGTGGGCTGCACCTTTCCTTAAGTTTTCACATGGATATATTGCTACAGCACGTAAGCAGCTTCGCTTGTGACATGTCTTAGGTTTATAACCAAGCACACAGATCGATTTTTACAGTGAGTTGACGGTTTTAAAAACAGGACATTTTCTAGCAGACCTTTTTCTATAATTTTACACATTTATCTCATAGTTTCACTGGTCCTACCCACAAGATCAAAGTGGGCTGTATGTGTGCCCACGATGTAAAATCACTTTAGCATCCCTGATCTAAAAGAATGCCAGTATCCAAGGCTCCCCAGCGGATCACGTCACCTGTCAGTGGTTTTAATGTTGTTACTGATTGGTGTAACTGAGTGTTTACTTCAAATTAAGCTAGACCTAGATAGCAATGGCAGACTTTACCCATTTAAATCATCAGCATGTAAACATTTACAGTGTGAGCATGTTAGCGTGCTGATGTTAACATTTCACTCAGTGTGAGTGTTACTGAAGCTGTATGCTTTCCTTTCGTTTTCTATAAAAATTGCTTGTTATCTTCCCTCGCTGAAAGTGCGGCTAAGCCCCTTAGTTTAACTCTTCCAAAATACCTGTTTAAATTTTCTCAAATAACCTTAAAGGAGGCAGGATTGTATCTTATCTTTATTTTTAGCAACAAGCCCACATGCTTTCTCATTTTGCAACAGGTCTTTAGTACTACCGTTGCTTATTATAGGGATTTTGCTCCTCTATTTAAGGATGACCAAAATTGCCTGAAAGTCTCAGTCCAAGGTTGTTTATGTTAAAGCGCCAGAATGTGTTATATCTTTGGTAAACGAAACCAGCAACAAAAAGCAGGCATTCATTCCTATGAAAATGTGTCTGTGTGGGCAAAGTAGCAGTGCGCAAAAGGAAAAAAGAGGGTGTCGGGTTGTAAGTCACCACATAAATAAGGTGGAAAGAGAGTTGATAACAAGAACCAGCATCTGCCAGGCAGGCAGGCAGGCAGTATGTCTCCTCTCTCCACGGTGGACTCTTCGTCTCCTGTGATTTTCTCCAGCTGCTGTCCATGAATACTGGCCTATGCACTCTAGATTAAAGCAGAACACATGTTTCTCTGCAGGCTAGACTATATATCATCCCCTGATAGCCAACGACACACGCTTCTACAAATTGTCTCAGAGAAAAGACAGAGCATGGAAAAATACGGATATGAGATATGTGTTACTCAGCAGTTTGACTGTTGTTCCATGTATGTTTGTATTAATCTAAATGTGATTTTTCACCAAATATTGAAATCATTAGCAGCAGCATAACTCTATTCAGTTTTCCCTGAGCTTCTGCTCTTCAATGGAAATATCCATATCATCGTTCACCCAGCAATGGTAAACAAGCTTTTATAGATTCTGAAGTCTGCTTACAACGACTCTTGCTCTTGGTGTCTTGGTTGAGCCACGTAAACAGTGGTTTATGTCTCTGGGCACTGAACATGTTGCTTTGCCCGTGCACGACCCGACTGCGTTTGCTGATCGAGTTGTGCTTTTAACTGTGAGCACCACAGGTGGGTTTCAAAAGCATCCACTAGATATAATCTCAGTAAAGCTGAGCGATTGAATTGGACCTCTTAATTTGTTTGTGATGTTGGTGCCTTTTGGATTACTACATTTTTTTCTTCAAATAATTCATGTGGTGACTAGTAATTGTAGCCCATACCAGTATTTTTACAGTGATGTTTATATGTTTTTTCTAGTTAGCAGGTATCTCTGACTGTGTGATGTATCTATACAGACTATAGATGTGCATTGCTACCTAAGGCAGCTAGTCACACAGGCCTAGAGAACAAGTGGCAACCATCTGGCAGCCACTTATTACTAAGTAAAGATTGGTATGTTCTGACTGGCTAACGAGTGATTGCTGGAGGTTTCTGCTAGTCATTCTGAAACTAATAGCTAAAGCCTCATTCAATCAGGCCTAAAGTCCAGTCAGTGTCCCCCTGGCAACCACCAACCAATGGGAAAAAGCATTTTGCAACCAGCTAGTGAGCGTTGCAGGATGTTTCTAGTGCAAAATTGTTAGCAAAGAGTTATAGAGTGCTGCACTGATTTGCAGATTATCGCTTTCTTGATCGCTTGATTGCATGTAGTGTTTGTGGAAAATGCTGAATTATCTGTAAATATTTGCAAGCTACTCATAGAGCAGCAGTGCAACTGTAAAAAGTGTGACGCAAACTGGAAATGCATCCAACATATTTCAACAGGTTCTCTGTTTCTGGTTTGTGTTGCTTTTTTCCCATTTTTACTGCAGCTCAGTGAATAAATGGCGACTTGTTACAGACAAGTCAGTGTCGTCCATGCAAACTACAGGCACGAAACAGCAATCTGCTAGTGACCAAGGAAATGGGGTCCATCCTTTTTATACAGTTAATGCATATTACTGAGCTGTGCCAACTTTACCATTACTGGGGGAGGTGGAGGGTTATTTCACAGCTATATTTTAAAGATATTATGATTATAATAAATTAATTAAAAATCATACTATCAAAAATATTACAATGATATTCACACACACATAAGTTTCAAAATCCTGCAGTTCTCACTGATTGGTTACAGGAATTTTCGCATGTGAGATAAAAGTGTATTCAGATGAAATTTTCTTTTTTCGCAAAACAAAACAGTTGTTCCACTTAAACAGTCAATGCATGCGATGCCTTGTGTTTTATCTGTTTTGCATTAAATCATAACAGGAGAAGTTTATTGATTAAGATTTATGCCATGTCTCTTTTGTAGACAGAACTGAAAGAAAGTATGCCCCTAAACCTTAAAGCAATTATGTTATAATACATGTCTTAGCGTCTAATTTGAAGATTATGTATTTGATTGGAGTAAATTGTTTTGATTTTCACTCATTCATCATATCCCACTTGGTTATCCTGCTTGTTAATTTACAAGTGTTATGGAGTTTTGGCCTGGTCTCAAACTGATGTGCATTATTTTGAATAGACATTCCCAGTGTTTTCCATCCCTCGTTTTCAAATATGAAAGTTGGAAGAAACTTAGAAGCGCATTTCAGTATAATCAAGTCCAATATAAAAACATCTCTTTTCTAGACTTAACTCATTAAAGCGCTCAGATTACTGTTGAGGCTTTTTTTTTTTAATAGGTAAAATGAGTGTCAGTTTTGCAATATAATTAATCTTTATTCTTTTCAGTGTAGGTTTTTTTTTGTTGCTACAAACTTAAAATAAAAAAGTAAATTAAAGAGTATTTTCTGCTGTTTCTGTTTCACTCCAGCAGAGCTACCTTCTATGTAAAAGTAGTCCATAGTTTTGTGGATTGTTAAGCTTAACTGGAGAGCTAGTAGACAGGACAGCCTTTAAGTCTTCAAGAGTTTTAGTGTTATTTTGTCCCAGGTTGATACGTGTCAGTTTCAAAAAGTTTTCATTCAAATTCTGAAAAGGCACCTGCAAATTTGCATTACAATGCACCAACTACGTGCAGTTCCAGGCAACACTTCAGTATAAGTATAACAGGAATGACTGCTCGGCTCTCAGGTCTTCATCCGTTTTTGTCAGAAACTGAATATTATTTTGGGTCTAATAGTCACAGCTTTCTAAAAGCTAGTATAATCAAGTGTAATAAACAAGTATAATATAAAGTTCCACCACCTGGGAAGTTTGCATAGTTGGTGCATGGTAATATAAATTCTTTGTGGATAAGTCCACGTAGTCACAGAAAACAGCCGGACATGAGAATGTCAGCAGAGACCTTCATGCTAACCGTCTAATGACACAATTGACATCACCGGGACCCTTGCAGATTCCCAGAAAGCATCATCTCTGCTTAACATGCTTGCTGCTGGCGATGTGGTGGAGAAGAAGCTGCCCTATATAACCAAGATGTGAAAGCTAATTCCAACATAATCTAGAAATCTCATAATGTAAGACGTTACTTTTGAAAGTAGCAATACCCATCACAGCACAGCACATTTTTTGTGAGTTATACTGATGTATGTGGATTGTGTCTACACATTACGGCTGTTTGGAGTGAAGACAGTGAATAGCTTGCTAAATGTTTTTCTCTGGTCGGTCTTTCTCTCCTAAAAGCCCTTTCTCCTGTTTTACATTTCTTCTGCTATCTTTTACACTCGCCCAGACAAAGTGTGGCCCTCGAGTGCGCCAGCTTTGTTGTTATGTGTCGTATAAGCTGCCCTCTATGCTGGCTGTCAGCTGGCTGTGGAGCTAATATCAGGGCTACTTCTCTGGCTGGCAGACCCAATCAGACTCTGGAAGCTGGGCTGATTGGGCTGACATACTCCATCAAACCCAGCATCAAACCTCCTCTGACCATACACTGGGGTCTGACTGCTTCGGACATCAAAGAGTAGGCCAGTGCAGGCCTTTTTAAACAATCCTAATATAGACCACCTTTTTCTTTCCTTCTCACTGCTTCTCTCAGTAGAAGTTTGGGATGTTTCGATGCATTTTCTCTTGTCATACTTGCAGTTTCAGAGGAAACATCGTGAAGGTGTGAATGATTTAATTTAACAAGTATTTTAGATGCATTTTTATATGTCTTTGCCTCTGTCTCTAATGTGCCTGCTGTTCGTGCTTTTTATGTAATATTTCTATTTCTTGTGTGTAGTAAATGAGCTTCAAAGGATCCAGTCAAATGTTCCAGACTTCTGTACTGTGTTGTATTTAATATCAAAACATGTGGCATCAAGACTCGCACGCTTTGAACTGCTTTTAATCCGAGCATCTCAACTAACCATACCACACTTCCCAAATAAAACTGTTACTAGTTTGACATAATTAAGTATTTCATATAATTGCGTTGACTTTAATCATCTTTAATCACCCAAATATATTCTAAAATTGAAATGTTTATGAGAACATGGGATTTTGCGGGAATGATTGCAACCCCGAAAGCCTTTGGACAAACATGTCGAACCTTCTAATTATCTAGTATAGTTAAGGAAGTACACTCGGCATATGTGCGTGTGTGTTTTATTCATTTCCGCCTGGAGGGGAAAATAAAATGTTGTGAAAATTTGTCAGCCTCCGTTTGAGGAGCTTTACAATGTCAACAACATTGTGAGCGTCCTTAGAAAAGAAACTTAAAAGGAACTATTAGAGGCCTTGCTGCTTGTTTGTAAATTCCTAATAAGAATTGATTGCTTTTTAGACAGAGAAGGGGGAAAAATACAATTTTCATGCTCATTGCTGGTTATTACAGAAACCTTAATGGAGCATTTGTAAATTATTTAATTGACTGCTTCCACTAAAGGATCTCTAGAGCCACTCACACACCATTCTCTCCAAGGCTGAAGAGGTGTGCCAATCACAGCGCCATTGTTTCCAAAATGACAGCAATATAGATTGAGTGCCGCCTCGAAAACGTTTAGCCCTCCGCTCGGCATCAGTTCTGTAGGAATTTAAAACGCAGGGTCTGACTGGGAAACTCTAGCGAGAAATGATGGCCCGTCTTTGCAAAACTGGAACCAAAGAAGCATCGGGCTGTCTTCTGCCACCACAGGGGGGGATGTCTGCATCAACAGGCCCCCACAACGCGATGTCTAAGTAGTTTTTATGGACTCAAATTGTCTGGCGGAGCAGAGGCAGATGGGAGGAAGTCAAACACAATTTTTAATACAATAATAATAATGAAAGTGGTACAAGATGCATTTCCAGTGTACTTTAAGCAAAGCAAATACACAAAGAGTAAGTTCTAAGGCTCGAAGGGGTAATTACACAAATGCTAAGTGAATGCAAGTAACATACAGTGTCCCTGACCGCACAGAAACAGCCATCTCTTGTTTGACATTCTTCTAACGACCTGCTGTATCGCCTTTTGTCATTCCCAGCGAAACCAAAAAAGGGTAGAGGACACAATCATTGCTTTCATTCCTCCTCGTGGCGATGCGCAAAGAATCCAGGAAAGGCAGGCTTGTGATACATTTATTCATTATCATTTTAATATAGCCACAATGCATAATCAGCCGCAATACAGCGAGCCTGAGCTGAGAAAACAAATTAGTGGAAAGCCTAAGGAATTTTTTTTATTTTTTTTTTTCCGTTAGCCTCCGTTCTGCATGCTCGTGGCATATGGCTACCTATTTGCAACAAGAGTTCATTTGCAGATATATAAAGAAATCAGTGCAGGGACAAATAAAATTATGTAATAAAACTCAACCAAGAAGAAATATTGCTTGCGAAACATATGGCACTGTCAAAAATTATCACTTGAGACGCTAAACACAAATACTGGCAAGTACAATTGCAACACGTTCCAGCCTAAATGAATTAATTCACTTCATTATAGAGTAGAAAGGTAGGAGTTATAATCGCCTCAATTAGAGTGAAGCTATAAAGCGAAAGATAATGTATATGTAATTTCTTTTAATTTAGCTACCATCTGTTTGTTGCAATTGAACGCACTGTAATATTTAGCTTTTCATTAGTTTGTTTTTCTCTCGGCGAGACAGATTATCGTGTATGAGCGTGGGACTTTTTTGAGTTCAATAAACCCAGGATGATTGATTTCATTTTAATAGCTTCTTTTTTTTTTGTATATCACTCTGTACAAAACCTTGAGTGATATAAAAAAGAAGAAGAAGAAAGAAGATCTGAGCCCGATAACGGTAAAGAGAGGAAAAAGACACAGTTACTGTATGCGGCTACAGACCTCCTTTCATCTGGTTCGACTACTAAAACTCTCTCAATAGTTCTCCAGAAGCCTCTCAAGCATATGTCTCCTCATCTGCTTATCTTAGCAAACACTTGGCTCGATAGATGAGGGGCGAATGGAGGAAAGTAAGAGTTGAGTCGACTCCTTTCCCTGATGGCCTCGCAGGCCCCGCTGCCTGGCTCAGCTGCTTCACACAGAGTGAGCTCTCTCCCCAACCTGCCATATGGGAGCCATAGCGCTTTTCTTTATCATCTATTCTTTTATGCCTACTGGTTGTGTGGCTGCCTTTGTTGTTCAGGAATAATCAAATGTTGATAGCATAGTTCAAATGGACCATTAAGTATGTGAGAATGCTCTATGGAGATGGAGCAGATAAGAGAGCAGGAGCCAGGCAGTCTGCCACGTTCAATAGCCAGCCTAGTGGTGGTGCTAATTTGATTATAATATAGTCATCTCCGAAGATTAGAGCTATTCAATTAAATATTCTAATTAACCTGAAGTATTAGGCAAATGATGCTAATTACAAATATCCTCAAGAGAGCCGGCTGGATGAAAGGCTCGGCTCGCAACTGATACTTCAGACCACTGTCTCGTAACAAGATGTCCTATATCATAGACTCGGTGAATATTAAATTCCTGGCTAATTTGCCTCAATCCCATTTGTTTAATGGCATTTGCATTTTGTTTGAAATTGTAATAAACATGTGTACCCAGCTCTTAACTTCACAGAGAAAGTGCACTCTTGGGGTAGCTTAGTATTTGTGTTTACACAGCTCCCCAGAACAATCTCTCTCTCTCTCTGTCTGTCTCTCTCTCGCTTTCTCTCACTCACATACGTGCACTCACAAACAGACACACACACACACACACACACACTCAAAGCCTGGCCCATTAAACTCAATGTGCTTGTACTGACTGCAATATAGCAGAATTATTTTCAGGCCCCTGTGCACATCGCGAGATCAATTTTATGAAAGTGAGCGTTAATCCTAATAATTAGGAATATATTTATTTATTTATTAGGGATCGCTTTGGATAATCTTTACACATTTTTGTTAATTCTACACAGATGAAACCATAAACTGAGCAAGTGCGAAAAAGCATGGAGGGAGAAAGGCTGAAACATGCAGAGGGCTCGGGTCCAAACGCTTTGTCTAAAATCATGAAATCATCATATTTGACAAAGGTGTGAGGAAAAGCAAAGCTATCATGCTTGAGAAACATGTAGGTGCCCTCAGTGATTACTTTATATTCATAGTTTTTCCACTCCGAGGTCTTGAATATGTCATGTGCATAATGCCGGCCCTCAGTGTGGCATTCTAGTCACTCCAAGCAACGTGTTTCAATAAGGCAATTTTCTCTCTGCCTAAGAACATCAGCGGGGCGCCATTCTCAACAAAGACAGAGTATGACATGTTATCCAAGCATACATCTGCAAGACAGAACTATACTTTATTAAAGGAAAATAGGATTTCACATATGTTTTGACAAGCCAGGGAGAGGTGGTGGGGGTTTTTGCAGGGGTTGGGGCTGGTGGTGTGTTAAAGGGAGGCTTGATTCATGGTTTGTGAGTAAGGTTTGTATAAAAAGGGTTAGGTGAATGAACAGCAGGAAACTCACGGAGATCAAATACGTGGAGGATGTGAAAAAAAGAAACAACAGCTTTGAATGTGCGTGATTGTCATTTTTTTCTGAAATAAATCACAGCATGACAGGATTTGCCAAGTGGTGAAGACGGGGGTAAGATGAGCCCTTTCTTGTATCTAAGCAACCATACACAAATCAGTCATGTGATCACAGATTAATTACTCTGATTTCTTTTCATTTTCTTTCCTTTTTTTGCAGCACTCTAACATATGCCACACACATCATTTTTTTTGGAAGATGATAGTTAAAAAAAGTAGTGACGCCAAGATTTGGAAACACAAGGCTACCTACACATCATAGCAGTTATTCACAATAATACAACAATTAGTCCATTATTGATACTTTGAGTAAATTTTGCAGAAAGTATTTAGATTTTTACTCAAGTAAGACTTTTAATGCAGGACTGCAGCATATTTGAGACCCATGTGCGCCTAACAATGTACCTGCAGCTGTGGCTCTTGGAATGCTTCTATCTGGCCTTGAAAAGGGAAGCACAGACAAAAGCATCCTCCTAAATCCTCCTAAAATGTTTTATTTCTCATTTGAAAAATGGACACCGGCATCACAATCGCCCAGCATGCAGCACATTCCCGTGATCGCCTCTGAGCTTGTCGGATGTCTGCATTAAGGTTGATACAGCGACTGTATTTACTACTGGGGGATATCATATGAGTCGGATAAGCCTGGAGGGATGATATCAGCTTTTGTTTGAGCCTCTGCTATGTGGAGAGACAGTCGTAAGAACTGTACACCTGTCTCATTAGGAGAACCATGCTGTTGACCCAGTGTATTAGCCTGGGCCTAATCCTGGCGGATCTGAACAGGCTTCCCTAAGCCTCTCATATGGATAAGTCTTCCCTTGAGCCACCATGACAAGACTACAGCACAATGGAAAACCGGGCCATGCTAACACATCATTATGCTTTCCCAAACAGATACAGATTATGAGTGAGGCCGGGTTTTGTTTGTTTATTGGCAACATTACTGTCAAATTATTGCTTTTACTGGCAGCCACTGCGAGAGGCTATTCACACACACATGCACACGCAGAGACGCTTACACAGTTTAGCTGATACGATGCATATATGCTTATTTCACAATAGTTTTACATGCTCGAGTACTTTACAGAGCATTTTTCAGTAGTGACTTTTAATGGACATCTTATTTGAATTCTTTTCAAGAGTTTGATGTTCAGATTGATACCACTGTCATGTCTGTTTGGTAAATAGTATGTCACTAGAAGTGAATGGCTATTATCCAAGCATTAGTAATGGAAAAAAGGGAAAACCTTAGCTCAGCAAGACCCAGAGATTACAAAAACTAAAGCAACCTCTAAAGCATGCCAGCTACATCTATTCATGCAAAAAAAAAAAAGGCTCAAGGCAGTTTTTGCATGAACTAACAGGCTGGTGTGTGCTGGCAGATTGTTCAATGGGCTGCAAGTTTCTGTGGTTGTAACAAAAGAAAGGTCAAAAATTAATTGATTTTGCATTTTTGCTTTTAGATAAATAAATAATATCCACATGCTAGCTAGATTTTTCTAGCTGGCGAATTTTGCACTTCTTTTGACTGAAGCACCTCTGTATACACACATCACAGATATGGATCTACTAATTTTATTTTCAACTAGTCAATAAGCTATGCTGCTACAGAGTTGTCTCTGGAATGTCATGGTCTACCCAGTTTAATAGCCCATATTTTCACTTAAACCTGCTTCTGACAAAATACTGACTTGTACTTGACTTTACAGTGCTTTCCAATGTTCGGGTAAGTTTTATGTTTCAGTTCCTCACAGAAAAGTGTTTGACTTCAGTAAAGGAATGCATTTTGACTTTTCTCTCAGTGGCTATGGCCTTCGTCACGTCTACTGTCATCAATGTCATATCGAGAGTGCGAGTCAGCCAGAGAAAGAGACAATAATGTGTGATTTGGACTGGGGGTAGAAATCAAAGCCAATCACAAAGCTCCCTCTCCACATATTGACTCTTTTTTGTAAACATCAAGATGAGGAAATTGATTATTGAAAGAAGTTAAACCAGTGTCGACTGCTTCTTCTCACCTGTCCTTGTCATTTCTGTCTCTTTGTGTCTTCTATTGTCACAGCTAGCTAAGTAGGCCGTGTCTTTTATACAGCCAAGTCTTTTTGTTAAACCACATTCAAAACTTTAGACACACACTGACCCAAAATAGCCTCTTTTGCAATGATCCTCCACTGTAATAAATAAAACCCACAGCTGCCCACAGACAAATATACAGTACCCAATCTCACGATTAATCTGCTACCACAGCCCTGTTGAAGATGAGAGATGGTGAATGAACAAAGCGCTCCTTGGAAGGAAATCTGTCGAACCTCTGAGCGGTGTGTCGATTGCGGCTGTGCCTGGCAAAATGCAAATGTCAAGTGACACTCGACAAGTCTGTGATTAAGATTTAATAGAGAAAAATGTGAGGCGAGGATATTAGCCTAACTAAGACCCATCAGCTGGCTCTCCTCAGGATGCCCGTCCCCTGATGTCCTCTTTGATTGCAGCAGGGAACCACTATGTCCAGCACACAAATTCTCAGATGTTGCAAGTAGGGAATAAATCAAGGCCACTATAACAGTTACACAACATACATTAATGTGCTGATTGAGGTACACGTTGGTTGTTATCTTTGTATAATTTAGCGATACAGCTCCAAACTGTCCTTCACCCATATTCAAGCGTATAATACTAAGTTCTTGATTTGTCCCAGCAACTGCTCAGGAGGTCAAACAGAAAGCATTCGGGGTGTGGGGGTGGGGTGTGGGGGGGTATGCAGGAGGATCCCATGAGCATGCTCATAGATGAAGGTCAGCGCTGCTAGCATTTAGCAAGCCACCGCCATCACCAACCAATCTCTCTGCCACAAATCTCCTCTGAAATTTAAAAAATTTAATTTGTCAACATGTTTCTATCATATGCTCCATCACTGTCCGAGCCAGTGGCAGGGTCCGGAGGCCCATGGGGGGGAAGGGGTTGGGAGGGACGTGATGGAGGGGGGAGGTGACGTGCTGCAGGGGCCAAGGCAGCTGCTCTCAGATGGGAAGACGGCGCTGTGATTAGGCCCTCACACTGGCTGGAATTGTCCCGGACAGCCTAGAAATCAGATTATTAACTCTGATACCAGACACTCTGTCTCCTGGCTGGGATTAGCATGAAAATTTTGATATGGATCGATAAGCAATCTTTCCCCTTATTCACAATCTCCCAAGGCTTCATTAATCTGTGTGTATGTTTATGTCAAGGAATTAAGACATCCCAGTTGCCCCGTGATTCTCTTCCACGACACGCAAACATACCCACAGACACACACTCACATGTGGACCCCTCCTGCACACCCTTGCTCTGTTCTCTTAGGATCTTCGATAGGAGCATCTCATAGAGATTTATTAAATCAAGCACCGACTCTACTTACCGAAAAGAAAATTGCCTCCCGTTCCTCTGTCTGGCCTCTCAGGTACATATGCCAGAAGATCACTTTACTGAAAAATCCAGTGCATTGCTGGACAACACTGGATAGCACTGACACTCAGAAGACACTCGATTCTCCAACAAGATGAAGAAACTGCAAAGATTTATTTCACTATTTTAAGTGAATAACCTTAATAAGTCATAATCTAACTTTTAGGCTCGATCTTAGGCTTGCTGGAGCTACAGTCGAAGCTTTTTCAACCAAGAATTTGGATTTAAATTCCTAAAAATACTTTCATCATTCTTAAAAAAGATGATCTATCATCAACTATAATGCGGTCATCTGTCATAGGTATAAAACCATATGGAAATAAGTTTTATGGAAGAATCACGGCAAGACAACTGTGATTGAATATGGACTGTAAGATGATGAATGTTTAACGTTCAGTTAATGTTACATCAATAATAATCACACAGTCAATAGTTTTACAGCCCAACTGTTTAACCTTGAAAACTGCTTAATAGCCCAGAAGCATCATGTGGTGTCCTGAGAAAACTATTTTTGGGGGGCATCCATGAGCAACTTAATCCACTTCCACTGCATCTGTGTATCTGAAGCAGTTTTTCTTAGGATAAAGAAAACCACCACCAACAAAACATTACAAATGGCATAGAAGCTGATACACTAACTAACATTTTTAATATTGTTTTTAAGGTGTCATATCAGGGTTAAAAATCCCTCCTTGTCCAACTCATAACCTCGCATTGAAAGCAACCATTCTGCAGGATCCAATATCCCCCTGTCTTTCTCCCCAGATGTCAAACACTGATAAATGATTAAATAAACATGTAACCATAATACATAAATAAGATGCACCGAAAGGAATATGTGAAAGTGTTGATGGATTATCTGAAACTCAAGGAACAGGCAGAGAGTGCCCGAGCATAGCCAAAGTGGAAAGGATCAGTGCTCGTATAATTATGACCCATACACAGAGTATAATTAATCTCGCCCGCATCATTAGGAAACACGAGTCCAGCCATGTCATTAAAGTGCTTTTAGTCGTCCTACTGTCCTCCCTTTGCCCCGACGCACTCTCTGTTTTACCAGCCCACTGCTGGTCATTTACAGAAAGAGCACTCATCTACGCGGCGGCACGACTCCTCACATATTGTCTTTATGTCCAATCATGGTTAATAATGAAGAGCTTTAGAAGGAAGGAAATGAATAAATGAAAGTCTGGGGAAAATATGGAGTCAAGTTTGACAGTGATAAAGTATTTCTTTCAAGTCGAACTCAGGCTATTTTATGATTTGATGAACTGCGTCGGTCAGTGATCTGATTAAAAGTCTCCTTAACATGTGCAAAGCTGCAGAGTGACTTTTTTTCAGTGGAGATTTTAAAAAGTGCCCTAACATGCAGTTTTATTTCATGTACCAAATGTTGAAAAAAAGGGGGGTGGACCGTAATTAGCACAATTTCCTTTGTGGCTTCCAAGGATCCTATTAGTATAGAGTCATATTATTTACTAAAGTGCTAATACTATTCTCTCATGTCCATTAACAAAGTGAGGTATGTGTATAGGTAAGTGGATCCAATTGGCTAAGAGCTTGTGGTTTCAGCAGAGAGTGCTTTTAAGTCTGCACACTCAAAAGTATTGGACTAGGGGTCAGGTTCAAATTAATTAAAGGGCTATAAATGAAAGAGCCCGCTAATGACTGCAATCTTACCTACCCAATATTTAATATTTCATCATTAAACAGTAAAATGACCCGATATGATCCTAATACAGTCCCAATTATGCAACATTGATCAAAGTGACCTTTTCATACCAGGGAGTGGGAAGAAAATCAATCCAACCCCCCCCCCCCTTGTCCCATTCAGCATTACTATTCCCTGCATACTATAGGCCCAGCCTGTGAATACAGTAAGTCTCAACCCAGTTTTACAGTAAAATGTGTGGTATCTTCAGACTGTGGTGGTGGTTGTTGGTAAAGGAACATTCCCATTGGGATTTGTGTCCCCTTTTCAAACTATTATTTATGCTTGTTATTAGTTATACTTTCTCTTCAGTGGGTCAACATTAACATAATGCTCTAAATTTTCCACTGTGACAACGCCACATCCTGGAAAAATACCCCAAGTTATTGTAGTCATCTCAAAATTTAACAGCTATTATTGCAAAAATACTATGTTTTGTGCAGCTATTACACTTTTTTTCTCTGAGACTAGGCTTTATGTCTATATAATATATACCAGGAAAAATGCTGCCTGTCAAATGAACTGACCTCAGCAGAGAAAGCAATCTCTCCGTGCCCATACATCTAATTCTTTTGTTCAAAAGCATGTTGTATTTCTCTTTGTGTTTGTTTGTTGTTGTTTTTTTCTTTCCTTTTTTTCCTCCTACCACCCGTGTTCCCTCACGCACCCGCCCCACTCCACCGCCTCGCCTTGTCTGCTGCCAGACATCCAGCCATGTTAAATCCCAGAAGCCGAGACAGGTGACGAAAACGGGGCCAGACTTCTCTGCCCATCAGCTGAGGTGCCATCATAATGGCTAATTCCTCCCCGCCTGGACCAGGGAGCAGGAAAAGAAGCGAGACGGGAAAAGTGAAATCGGTACAATGCCTAAACACATTTTGCTGCAGGATCTGTCTTGATTTGGTGTACTGCTTGACACTCTCCATTTTCTGTTTGACTGGTAACTGCTGATGTGCTTTTCCCTTGTCAACTCACCATGAAACAAGTTCAATGTATTTCTAAAGATTGTCAAGTTTGGCCTCCGTTAGCTCAAGAACAATAGAGCAGAGCTGCTTGATTACAGTTTCAAAGACTAAAAAGAGATTTTTGTGAGTAAAACGAGAATGTTTCCCTTTTTTATGTCCAGTCAGCAAGAAAATGATTTTCATCAAAAGCAGAATTTTTTATGTATTTATTTTTTGATTTTGCTTTTTGGCTAGGCATACGAAGTCGATCAAGATGTCTACAATCTGAAGCTGAAAATGAAAACCACAACCATTCATTTTAACCCCATTGTATGGATTTAATACAGGCAAATGGGAGACAAGTTATAAACATGGCTGCACATGAACCTCTTTATGAGTCACAGTCTGTGTGAGAAAGAAGGTAAAAGACATCTTTTCTTCTTTATGAGATGCCTGAGGAACAGCAGCTCATAATCAACTAAGCACATCTTAATCAATGTCCCCTTCCTCCATGGTGTGGCCTGTGAAGAGCAAAACAGAACATGAAGGATATAATCTGTGTAAAAGCTAACCCCCCAACCCCCCCGGAGCAGATTAATTATGATCTCTGTAAGTCATAAAAACATCCTTTTAATTATTGATGGCTAACCCTTTGACATGAAATTCAAATTAAATCTCTCTGATTTACAGTGGAAGCGTTACGAGCTGGCTAGCTCTCGGCTGCTTTATAGAGACCAAAGAGGCAAGTTAGGAATTACATAACAGATTTGATTGGCTAAATAGAGAGGGATCATATGCTCACATGAAAATGACTTTGTTTCCACTGGCACCAATCACAGGTTTCAAGGTTAGTGAGTTCATGACGGGATCGGGTGTGTGCTCGTGCATGCGTGTGCAGGTGGGAGGGACCCGTGGTTTGCAATGACAGCTCGGCTTGAATCAAGTGTGGCACTCTCATATGAGTGAAAATAATGGAATCCTATATGTCTTTGAACATGTCAGCATTTCACAGAGGAACCAAATGGAAAGTGATGGCTGGTCGCAGCTGAGGAGGAAGAAAGAGATGCTGAAATGGGAATTGGGTGGCCATGAGGCCATCCCTGTGGCTGACCTGCAGTCAGATGGAGGACGAACTCGCTGTCATCCAACATCAAGCAGCTAAAAACTTCATCCTCTCATATTCTGCTTTTTTTGACCTGTCTGCTTATGGGATGCAGCAGTGACGCAAATTAGGACACAGAGTTTACATGCAATTTTACCATAACAGAAGTTTTACAAATATGGAAGCCTGTTTCTGCCACTAAAAAACAGATAATAAACCAAGAAAAGAAGAAAAAACAATGTGTTTTGCCACCCATAAGTAACCCAAAGGTACCCAAAGCTATGACATGCTGCATGGCAAAAAAAATGTCAGAAACAAACATCCATATATAAACAATGCTGAAGTGAGTAACTTGGTTTGGCAAAACCACAAAAGAAATGTCACAGTAAAACATCCTCAAAATATGGAAGGTTGTTTCTATCATTTAAAAAAATGCAAATAAACAAACAAACAAAATATTTGGCTTATTATCTCAAAATATAGACATAAGTTATTTTCTGAGAAGGTTGAGATATTGAGGCAAAAAATTTGAGATAATAAACAGAAAAAAAAGTAAAAATAAATCAGTGGCAGTGAGAAGCTTACATATAAACATTACATTGTTCCATATGTTATATTCCCACCACCCTGTCTTCAAAAAATATCATTACTGAATCAGCAAACCCTTTCATCACATTGATTTATTCACAACCAAGAACCAAATGTTACCTCTGCCCAGTCTGTTTGGTTATGTCCTTATTATTCTTTGATATGTTGACGTAAACAGCAGGTGCGGCCAATGATTTCAGCTGAGTGGAAGCACCTGGGCTTTGCGCATCCAGGCTCTGTAAACCTCTTCAAGAAACTTTCTCCATGTGGTCTGTGTGATACCGAAATCATATTTTTCCAGGACCTACATCTCCCCACTTGCAGCACAGGCATTTAATACTACAAAATTATAAAATGCATAGTAATGTAACTATTGTTCAGAATGATTTCTACACCGTTTCATATTTTGCTGCAGGGTGTTTTCGTAAGTTTCATTCCTACCGCAGTGGTTTTCTTTTTTATGGAACATCCTTCCATCAATTAAACATCTCATAAATAAAAGAAAACATCTCATTTGCTTTAACTTATGATTGTAAAACATATTTGATTACAGAGTGGGAAAGAGAATGGAACTTCTTTATTGCTACTTTGTTGCCACTTTAACATGATTTGGTCAGATTTGGAGAAATCCGGAATTTTCACCTCTGCCCTGCCGTAATAGAGGTATTACAGATATTACAATCACACGACTGCAAACTGTACCTTTTGCATATCCACTAACTATCGCAACAGGAAGTTGACACATGCTCAAAAATTAATGAAGTAAATCCGACGAACTTCCCTAAAATAATGATATTATCTTGTGATGAGGCAAAAAAGTTAATTCAGTGCGACTTCACCGTGTTTTCCTACTATATGGATGGATTTAATGAGCATGTAATGGGCTATGATTTGGATTGTGGAAACTCACACACACACACACACACACTCCCTATGACATCTCCATTTCATTCTCTCGCCTTATTTACAAAACCCCAAAAAATATAATTAGGAACCTCCAGCTTAAGATAAGAGGCAGTGGTGTATGGGTGATTTAAAGCACTGTAGGAGTTTCTTGAGTTTGTGGCTGAGGGCAACATGCTCGACTAAGTATGGGGGTCAGATAACCTGGAACCACTTACAGCAGAGGATGTCCTTTTTCTTTCCTATCACCAGCTTCCTTCCACTGTGCTGCAACAAACATTAAAAAACAACAACACCTCACCTCCCCCCAACACAAGTTCCACTTAATGCAGTCAGCCTCCAACCTGGTTTCACATGGCTAAGCCATTATCCCTCCCCACTACCCCCAGCACCACCAATTTTAATCAAAGATCAGAGATGAAAAGGCTTTATTAATAAAAGTTTCCCCTTCAGGAAGATGGGAACTAAATGATTGCTCAAATGTGCCCAATTTGAGGCAGATCTGCTGGCAGACTGGGCATCTGGACTGGGCGGGGCCAGCAGGAAACTCTTGCATCTGGA
Source organism: Perissodus microlepis (assembly GCF_051167445.1). Taxonomy (NCBI): domain Eukaryota; kingdom Metazoa; phylum Chordata; class Actinopteri; order Cichliformes; family Cichlidae; genus Perissodus; species Perissodus microlepis. The sequence continues at coordinate 14,899,273 of NC_140471.1, read as the reverse complement.
AGCTGTTTACTGTGCAGAAATTAAGAGACGCACCACGCACAGATATACCACCCGCAGTCACTAAGTGAGTGTAAGTGAGTGCGTGTCTGTGGAAGTAACACATTTTTGGGGGTGTTTGCCTCAGTTACATTGGTTTATTCCCTTAGTGAAACTTTATGATTGGGATTTTAAGGCATCTTCAGCATCAACGTGCAACCAGCTTGAGACAGAAACACATCTTAGTGTCCAGATGTACTGTAGGAGCACAATACTTTTACTTCAGCTACTTTAATGGATGCATAGTGAAACAGATGCGGCTGTGATGCTTCATAAAGATCCATTTGTGCACAACAAGCCATTACACTTCTGCAAGAGCGAAGGACATCCAAGCACACAAAAAAACTAAAGTTTACAGAAGAGTGGAATCTGTTCCTGTATAGCACAGCAGTGTGCGTGCGTGCGTGCGTGCGTGCGTGCGTGCGTGCGTGCGTGCGTGCGTGCGTGCGTGCGTGTGTGTGTGTGTGTGTGTGTGTGTTTTCTCCCATACTACTTTTCTGCTGCTCAGAGGCTTTTCTATGGTTGCTGTGGTGATGGAGGAATGTCACATTAGTCTGTGATTATCTCTATGAGGTCTGCATTCGGTTTCCTCCAACTTGAGTAATTGCATTTTTCGTCTTCCTTCTCCTTTTTTTTCTTTTTTAATCAAACTCACAAACAATAAGCGGGCAGGCACTGACAGAAAGTCAATGTGCCTAGGACAGCCGTTTGGTCTGTGAAGAAGGCCCGACACCAACGCCTTTTATGCTCGGGATGACGAGGCCGAGCGAGCCCCATCACATGGCCGCCAGGTTAAACAAAAAGCCTGAGCGATCGGCCTCAGAGAGCTCGAGCGAAATCCAGTGCAGTGGCGCAGACAGCCACCACTGAGCAATTCTAGTCGTCTGACAAAAGACTGATGCTATCTAATAAAGAGGGCTGCATCCATCTCGAGCACACAAACATTGCAGACAACACAGAAAGGCAGAAAGAGGAAGAGAATGGGTTTGTGTAAGGAGAGGCAGTCGTGACAGCTGCCGACTCTTGAGCACCATAAATAGTAGCTGTACCCTGTCAAAGAGAAATGAACTAAATAAATGAAGGCTAGGATAGAAGAGTGCACATGCACAACGACGCCACGCCATTCCCTAAGTCGCTGGTGTTTAAAGGTGACATATCGTGATTTTCCCTTTTTACTATCAGATGCAAACTGCTAAAATTTACTCATATTTACTAAGGTGAACGTTTAAAATCATGAGGATATCAGAATATGTGAAAGTAATCCCTGTGAACTAAAAGCTCAGGCTTCACACTAACCAATATAATCCTTCAGATTTCAGTAATGTCAGCAAAAGTGCATGTCTCTAATATGATCACCTTGGGCCACAATCACACAGGCCTAGAGACTGGTTAGTGATCGCCTGTTGCTAATGAGGTCAGGTGAAATCAGTCACAAAGCGGGTGCTGGACTGAAAAGCCCACTGTGATTGCTTTGGTTGGTAGCAGATTTCCAGAGTCGCCCATAGTCTGCATGGGAGACTGACTTGTCTGCAAATCCTCAGCATTTGCTCTGCAAGTTGCAGTGAAACATGCAAAAGTGCAGTGCAAACAATGAAAAGTAAAGGTAAAGTTGTGACTTACTGCTACAACCAGCATATTTTAAAAGATTCAACTGTTGTTTTGAAGGTGAGCGCTCTCCATTTGTGTGTTTGTGTGTCTGTTAAAACAGCTTGTTTCAGGCAGCAAGAGAACTGTAGACCTGCAGAAAAGCCCAGTATAACATAAATAAGGATTATTTTGAACAAAGCTATATAAGCAGAGTTCAAGTTGATAATATCTAGCTGGAAATGAGCATGTTAGCGCTCCTTTAAAATAGGACCTGTGGACATTAAAGGGGTTTAGCGCAAACTTTGACGGAGTAACAATAAATTATTGTAATATCAGTAACTATACATTGTCCTAATTTCTCCACTTCATCTGCTTTCAGGTCAAATTTGATCTCTGTTAAATTTATATCTAGATACACTGACAGATTATTGCAGTGCCATAATATGTTAAACTATGCATCAGGTAAGGAGAAAACCAGCACTTTGCAACACTTTGCAAGAGATCCAGTGAGTACTGCAAGCCTGCATGTGGTCGAAAAGGGAATTTCACTCATCTAAATGTAGCAGTAGTCCCAAGACACTGACAGAGTTTCAGAAGCAGTGGTTAAATTTAAATCTGGTTCGTATTTACCTTTCATGGGTCATATAGTCCTCTGTGCTTACCACATATCAGAGTCACAACTTTACCCAGGGGGCTTTGCTACTTCAAAGCAATGATTAAAAAAAGTGATTACGATGATTAGCTTGCAAAACATTATACAGTACCAGCATCCAGAAACTGGTACATACTTCTCAAAGCACTGCCTGACAGGACTGCTGGCATGGAGACACTAAAGCCAACCTTTCTTGAAAAACTCTTAACAATCTGGCCACACTCAAAAAAATCTCCCAAATCAAAGCATTACTTTACTAATAACAAGTATGATCAAGCAGACACATTGCCACAGATGGGTGTTGCTCACATAGTGATTATGGGTGAAAAGGTGTGGACAAGGCTGGAAGGGAATGAGACACGACTGCTGTTAAAATTGAATACTGGGTAAGGGTGCACTTTCATGGAAACACAGGGCTCATGTCAGGCTGCGTGAGATCACCGCTAACATATGCATGACAGCCGCTGCACTGAGGTGTTTGCTAATTTCCCCCCATTTTAAAAATTCCATTTTATTTGTACTCATTGATTTTATGTGAGGATGGGAATAGCCGGCCATCAGAGCTCCAGGAATAAAATGCTGGCACTGACCTGTGCATAGATAATTCACCATGAAAGACAATCAATAAATAACAAACACTCCCTAATCAGCCAAGGAGCTGACAGAATGACATTCCATTATCCCCATCTGGCCCGCTGCAGTCGGAAGAGCCAAATCTCAGAGGGCCAAGTCCCCCCACCCACCCACCCACAACACACACTTTCTTACTAAAGCCTGTCCATTCCCTGATGTCAAATCTCAAGACCCAGACAAACAGAAAAATAATTACCCTGTAGATAAATTTGTCTCTGCTAGCATCCAAGGCAACAAAATGTTGTAAAATTAACATATCTATGAAGAAAATGTGAAGAATTTTATTCTATGAAGACCATTTCTGTGAACACTATGCTTCTCCATAACACTGATTTATAATACATGGCAGATATAACTGGCATTGCCTTGTGATCGAAAAATTGTGCTTTTTTAATCATTTAAATAACAACAGAATTGAACAATAAATGAGAGTTAACCTGCAATGTATGCTTTGTTCATTTTAGTTAAATGCACCTCTGTACAGGAGCACTGTCAGTGGGCATCCGCAAAAAATAGCTACAATTTACTCAATTTACATTCTGATTTTCATTAACCCAAAAGATTTGCCTCTTCAAACTTATCAGTTTGGCTGACTTCAAATTGACCTCTTGGCAGGAGCTGGCTTCTGTATGCCATTTTGTCGCTTTTGTTGTGTGATCTCTAGTCACAAAGGCCAGGGACTGGTCAGTGACCCATGGCAACTAAAGGTCGGTAGTGAAAAATCAGTGTTACATGACCAGTTGGGTAGTGACTGCTGGCAGGTGAAATGATTAGAAAGAGGTAACAGTGCTGCACCGAAAACATCCTCCTTTGGCCATCCTTAGTTTGTTTGAAAAATGGCAACTTGTCTGCAAACATTCCCCAACTACTCGCTGGGCTGTAGTGAAACTGTGAAGGATGCAATGCAAACTGTAAATGGAGAAAGTCTGCCTTCAAAATAAAAGTTCCACCTTTTGAAACATGTTGGCTGCTGTGGTAAGGCTCAATGTTTTACTGTGAAGGAAAACTTGCTCCAGTTCTCTTTTGCTTTGTACTTTTTCAAGTTTCACTTTGCTCAGCAAGAACTTGGTGAGTTTTTGATAAGTCAGCATTTTTATGCAAACTACAGATGACAGCATCAGTCTGCTTGCAACCAAAGCAAAGTGAGGAATATAAGCACTTTATAAAGGAATTCAAACTGACTACAGCCACCAACCTCCAACTACCTATCACCAACTGTTTGGGGAATGCAAAACCTGCAGTTCGTGGCAAATCGTCAACTGGTTAGCAGCTGGTCTTTAAGTCTGTGTGACTGAGGCTTTATTAAATGTCAGTTATAGAGGCAGGACTAGTCTAAACACTACATTTATGAGTTATTCTTGAGTTATCGTGAAATAATTTTGATCTGCCATTAACCAACAAAGGGATCATTCACAGGTTTTCACCCATTCTGACACTTCAGCTTGAAACAAAATCCTTTGAATGAGTACAGGGAGTGCAGAATTATTAGGCAAGTTGTATTTTTGAGGAATAATTTTATTAATGAACAACAACCATGTTCTCAATGAACCCAAAAAACTCATTAATATCAAAGCTGAATGTTTTTGGAAGTAGTTTGTAGTTTGTTTTTAGTTTTAGCTATTTTAGGGGGATATCTGTGTGTGCAGGTGACTATTACTGTGCATAATTATTAGGCAACTTAACAAAAAACAAATATATAGCCATTTCAATTATTTATTTTTACCAGTGAAACCAATATAACATCTCCACATTCACAAATATACATTTCTGACATTCAAAAACAAAACAAAAACAAATCAGCGACCAATATAGCCACCTTTCTTTGCAAGGACACTCAAAAGCCTGCCATCCATGGATTCTGTCAGTGTTTTGATCTGTTCACCATCAACATTGCGTGCAGCAGCAACCACAGCCTCCAGACACTGTTCAGAGAGGTGTACTGTTTTCCCTCCTTGTAAATCTCACATTTGATGATGGACCACAGGTTCTCAATGGGGTTCAGATCAGGTGAACAAGGAGGCCATGTCATTAGTTTTTCTTCTTTTATACCCTTTCTTGCCAGCCACGCTGTGGAGTACTTGGACGCGTGTGATGGAGCATTGTCCTGCATGAAAATCATGTTTTTCTTGAAGGATGCAGACTTCTTCCTGTACCACTGCTTGAAGAAGGTGTCTTCCAGAAACTGGCAGTAGGACTGGGAGTTGAGCTTGACTCCATCCTCAACCCGAAAAGGCCCCACAAGCTCATCTTTGATGATACCAGCTCAAACCAGTACTCCACCTCCACCTTGCTGGCGTCTGAGTCGGACTGGAGCTCTCTGCCCTTTACCAATCCAGCCACGGGCCCATCCGTCTGGCCCATCAAGACTCACTCTCATTTCATCAGTCCATAAAACCTTAGAAAAACCAGTCTTGAGATATTTCTTGGCCCAGTCTTGACGTTTCAGCTTGTGTGTCTTGTTCAGTGGTGGTCGTCTTTCAGCCTTTCTTACCTTGGCCATGTCTCTGAGTATTGCACACCTTGTGCTTTTGGGCACTCCAGTGATGTTGCAGCTCTGAAATATGGCCAAACTGGTGGCAAGTGGCATCTTGGCAGCTGCACGCTTGACTTTTCTCAGTTCATGGGCAGTTATTTTGCGCCTTGGTTTTTCCACACGCTTCTTGCGACCCTGTTGACTATTTTGAATGAAACGCTTGATTGTTCGATGATCACGCTTCAGAAGCTTTGCAATTTTGAGACTGCTGCATCCCTCTGCAAGATATCTCACTATTTTTGACTTTTCTGAGCCTGTCAAGTCCTTCTTTTGACCCATTTTGCCAAAGGAAAGGACGTTGCCTAATAATTATGCACACCTGATATAGGGTGTTGATGTCATTAGACCACACCCCTTCTCATTACAGCGATGCACATCACCTAATATGCTTAATTGGTAGTAGGCTTTTGAGCCTATACAGCTTGGAGTAAGACAACATGCATGAAGAGGATGAAGTGGACAAAATACTCATTTGCCTAATAATTCTGCACTCCCTGTAGATGAATGCACAGATGCAATGATAAATCTGGACATTTTCTCAAAACAGTCCAATATGTTTTATAAGAGGTCTCTGATTTTCGAAGTTTAAAACTAGAGCCTGTTGGGGCGTTATTAAGGTTGCTGAAATCCCAAATATGCCTTAAAAAAGCATTTTTAAATATAACTCCCAGACTTCAAAGCTTGACTTGAAGGTTATTAAAACAGATCACAAACACAGCTGACCCTTTTAAACCCAAACAAAGAATGAACATCAGAGTCTGTAGCTGCACTGACTGCCATCATGTTAAGAGCCATGGTATAAGAAAGTCACTGTATAACATGAACCAACCAAATCTGATGCAGGGTTTTCCCACTCTGAAACAAAGCTGCTACTGCTGTATCTTTTGAAGGCCTTTTGGCTTGATTTTCCCTAACCTGAATGATTTTAAATGTAATCACAGGTAGCAACATTGAATAGCCATGATCAGTTGGTTTGATTCCCATATGTAGCCTGCTGCCAATAGTTTTCTCCCCTACCTCCTTGTAGTGAACAGCTCTTACGACCTGTTGTAATCAGTGATAAAGAGAGCAAGGTAGATTAAGTAGACATCCAGAAGTTGTGTAGAAATGTACATACATCTTCAGTTGTACTGTAGTAAGAGAACCAATCTAACTTTGTGAACATTTTTACCTTTTAATACGGTTTATTTGAATCAAGACCTTTCTTAATATTAACAAAGTATTTCTGATACCTAAATCTACCCAAATCGTAGAACACTGAAACATAACAAATGATGACTCTCAAACTTCAAAGATAAGAGAATGAATTAGATTAGACGACTCCCACACCTCTGCCATCCAAAGTTTTCTTTTTTCATTTTAAAAAAATACAGTATCCAAATCAGCCACCTACAAGTAATATGTACAGCCCTGATAACAGCTGATAACAACCATTCAATGGGTTGATAACATTCAGAATAGATGTATAATCTATTTATGCCTGGGTGCAAATCATTTGATCTATACCTACTTAAGCTACAATACAGGGATGATTTATGCAAACGTGTGTGTCAGATGGTAATGGAAAACATCACCATCTGACCAGGGCCTTTCTGTGTGGACTTTGCATGTTCTCCCTGTGTAAGCGTGGGTTCTTCCCGGGTACTCCAGCTTCCTTCCATAGTCCAAAGACATGCACTTAGGGTGGTTAGGGTAAATGGTGATTCTAAATAGTCCATAGGAGTGATTTGTGCACTCTGTTGGGTAAAACTTTATATACATAGGTGATTGTCAACAAGGGGGGATTTATGGAATTTGGAGAAATGCAGGGGAACTATAGCAGGCCGGCACAGTGGGCCAGTAGTTAGCACTATTGCCTCACAGCGAAAAGGTCCTGGGTTTGAACCTTGGGCCTTTCTGTGCAAGGTTTGCAGGTTCTCCCCGATGTCTGTGTGGATTCTCTCCACGTCCTCCGGCTTCCTACACAGACCAAAGATATGCATGTGATTAGGTTAATTGGTGAGAAATGCAGATAACTTCAAAACCTTCACCAGTAGCTGTTCTACCCGCAGACCTCTTTGCTGACTTGGGGTAGGGAGGCTATAAAGGGTGCAAAGCCCTCCATGTCTAAATGGTTTATAGTAGACTCTTACTGGGAGGTAACAATACCAGTGGTGAACATATACACATTTTGTCACATGTGAGTGTGTGTGTGCTGGCGTAGGTGACAGTGGAGTCAGTAGAGATAATCTGTCATTGGTGTGAATTACTCCAATTCAAAACATGAAAAGCAGTATGACAGACAAGGAACAATTAACATTCTGGGTTTTGTAAAGGACGAATTTAGCAGCATAAACAAAGCCTCTTAACATGCAGCTGAATACACCTACGACAACACCATGGGGTGATTATGCCGGAAAAAGGGATGAATGGCAATATAGGTACATTGTGTGTCAACACTCATGATGCTGCCGATTATGTCGGCTTTGTGTGTGAGAGAGAGAGATTGCTCGTGCATGTTCTCTCAGCGGAGGCTCCTGTTTCAAACGGCCACCTCATCATTCATGCTCCTCAACAAGAGCAGCTAGTTTTCATAAAGTGCCAGTGCGTAGCATGCACTGAAATTGAGCACGGTATCGAGTTGCCTCCACGCATGCCAAATCATTAGGTAGGTTTCCTTTTTTTTTTAATTTACAGATAGGATGGAAATGGCAAGCTATGAGTCATGTCTCCGTCTCATGCTCCATTTTAGAAATTAAACATTCTTAATTAATCAAATGGTGCTAATGCGGCGATACTTCCTGCCCAGGATCCTCTGCCTAGAATCCTGCTGTAACATGAGAGGCACCTAGCAAAAGCAAGAGGCGCTGGAGGATGGAGTTCTGCAAGCCACTGCAGGCCCTTGGATGTCTTTCTTACTGACATCATAGCCTTGGCTCAGTGAGCTGTCTCAGTGGCTAGCGAAGCATGGAAACAGACAACTGGTATCGCTAGCTGGCCAGTGCTCTAATAGTAATTAAACTTGTATTTCAAATCCCAAATAAACAGTCTCACCAGAAGACCAAACCATTTGTGTCCAAGAAAAACAATCTATGCTCGCACAGTATCCAGTGACGACCTAAAGTTTTCCTATGAATATTTTAAAGCATTGAAGATTAATTATTCAAATGGCCCAAAACTAAGTATTCCAAGTTTTTCTTCTGTTCTGTGCTACCATCGCTCGCCTCTCCTCAACTGCACGTCACACATTTTCTTTGAGCACTCAGGGCCAAAATGAGTTTCAGTCATGGATCATGGCCAGTAATGAAATAATCCCAAAATGACACTGTGAAATTGCTGGATGAGAGAAGGTGCCGCTTGTCAGGCAGCTGTTTCTATTCCCCCATCTATCTCTGATCTGTCCAAGTCACACGCTATCAAGGAGAAGTGCCGCCGCTGTGTATATTTGTTTGAGATGTGGCGGCTGGTGACAGGGGGTGAAATCAGCCATGTGGGAGTTATCGGATGTTCCAGTTTGTGCCCCCATAAAATCGACACGAGACACCCCCACCTCGACCCCCAGCTTCTCCCACCTCTCTTTTCTACGGGCGGCCGGTGGTTAAAGATGGGGAGTTGAAAGAGCAAACAAGAAGGCAACGGCCACTCACTGACTTAACCTCTGTCATCAGAGTGCTCCGGTGTCAGCATGCGAATCAAATCAAGATGAATGGGGTCTATCCCGGCCACTGGAGGCTCGCCTCATTGGGCCCAATTTCATCAGCGCCAGTAACTGTTCATATAGAAAGATTAATAGAGCATCTGACCATGCCGCTGTGCGAGGAGGAAACTCAGACGCATACAAATAGGCTTGCGGTTGACGGGAGAGAGGGAGTTATTAGGGTGTTGCACGACAGGAGGAATAGGTGGAAGCACCTCAGAGGCGGCCTCCACTTTGATGCCTAATTGATAAGGTTCCACAGTGACATGTTCATTTGTGAGACTTTATTGTTTTAATTGTGTTACACTTTGTCACTGAGCTACTGTCTGCTGCCTATCCCATCTCTCTTTTATCCCAGCCTGTGATCCGACAGAGCTTTACATGGTTATTTGAGTGGCACAGGGACTCGCTTTAAAAGTGCCTGAGCTGGCCCTCTTCCAGGGTGCATTAAGAATACTGACATATTTTCCCATGAAACATAAACAATAAATGTCAAGTGCGCAGCTGGTAGATCTAGATTGAGCTGAATGCAAGGTTATCTCTGTAAATACTGTAGTAGTATATAAAAACCTCCATCTGTTTATAGTGCAAAAAAAAAAAAAGAATCAGCAATACAATCTGATAATTTACAACAGCAGCACAAAGTCTCACTGTTGTCGGGGTTAAACCGGCGTCCCCTGTCCCTGCTATAATCCTGCTGCTGACATGTTGACAAGATTATGTTCATGTTTTTACAGCTTGACTTTATGGTTTAGAATGTAATCTTGTTAATGGCAATAAGCTGTTTTGTGTACTATTGTTTGAGTCACCGTGCATCCAACAATGTGTGTGTGTGTGCTTCTCTCTCTTTTTCCTTTATTTTCATCCAGCAGTCCCATACATAGGTCTGTAAATACAATTGTGGCCCAATTAAGAGGTTCCACTTTTCCATTTTAAAGGGAAACTCCTTGTTTTCTTGTCCTTCTTAACATGATTACAGAGAAGCTGCTTGTAACTTCTTTCAACTACTGTGTTAAACTTGACCTCACCTTTTCCTATGTTCCCTATAACATTAAAATTATCAGGGGAAACAACTACACATCCGGATCAACCTGTTTGCTCTCACCTGCAACTACACAGGCATTTTTATCAAGGCTGTAAACATAAAATATAGCCCCTGTGAAAACCTTCAAATATGAATTCCTAAAATTAAAATATAATTTTTTATTGTATCAATATACCATGATTGCTAAGAACCATACAATGACACAGCGAAAAGTTAAATATTCAGAAAAACCCACACACATACTGTGGAAGAGAGCCAGAGATTAAGATTGACTAAAGATTAAATGCAAAGTTGTGTATAAATACAAAAGAGGTCAGTCCAGCCCCCAGCAGCCTAGGCCTAAGTGAGGATTCAGGGTCACCAGATCCAGCTCTAACTACAAGCTTTCTCAAAAAAGGAACGTTTAAAGCTTAATCTTAAAAGTAGAGCAGCTGTCTGGTTCCGGTCTGGGAGCTGGATCCACAGAAGAGGGGTCTGAAAGTCGAAGACTTCAACTTTTAAAGGCCCTAAGAAAACACAAGTAAACCAGCTGTCCAAGAGCGGAGTGCTCTATTAGCATGATGTCAAACTATGAGGTCTCTAAGATAAGATGGGACCTAATGATTCAAGACTTCATACGTAAGGAGGAGGATTTTAAAGTTGATTCTGGATGTAAAAGTGTATCTTCCTGATTCATGAATATATAAAGCTGGGTATCATCTGCAAAGCAATGAAACTATATGCTATGTTTCTATGTTTACTGAATAAGGGAAACATTTACAATGTAAATAGAAAGGTCCTGGCACTGAACCCTGTCACAAAAAATAGCATTAAGATTGAAGCTGTTGGACCTTGTACTTTATAGAATATGCTGTATTCTTTTGGCCATCATCAAGGTAGTCCATTTAGTCAGATACCAATAATGTTGGTCTGTTTATTGCAGCTGTTCCTGAGATTAACCTCTTAGGACTTAAGTATGTCACCAGCAACTGATAAGATATGATGTTTTGCATATTTGGGTTTTATAGATGATTGTGCCATTGGTGCCCATTTACATTCTCTGAGGCTAGTTTAGTCTCTCTGGTGCCACCATATGGGTAAGTACACAAAAATGTCAAACCAAATGAAATCTGTGCATAATGTCTTGCCTGCCTCCTCCTGTCTCTCCATCTGCACATAGTTAATGTATTTACAGTATAGTCTAAAGTATGTGTTACCACAAGCTAATACCCCTGTTTAAAAACTCACTTACTCTCTCTCTCTCTCTCTCTCTCTTTCTAGCCACTGGCATCACTCTTGTCCCGAGGCTTGCATTAATGAATTCAATAAATAAAGTGCCACACCAACCCATCCATTACACGTATTCGTTTCAGAACAAAACATTAATCAATTCCACTGTATGTACTAATGCAGCAGCCCCAATCAATCTGAACTTCTTATGACAATTAACAAAGCTTTAGCGGCCGCTCTGCAGCATGCTGACCCATCAATTACTGCATCTATCAAACTGGCTGGCACTAATGGCAGCTCGCTCCTGACTCCTCTCTCCTCACCCCCCCTGCAAGTATGCAAACACGCATAGCAATAGAGCATTTGTGCAGAGCTGAAAAGAATCAATTCATATCAATTATACATGCCTCGCAAAATGTGTTAATTCACATGCTCGATTACAGCCCTCTCTGCTCGTGCAGAGCTACAGGAGAGAAACGGCATCACTTCGGTCATGTCGCTATCAGATTTTTAATAACTGTTTTTTATTTGGTTTCTTGGTTTGTGGATCACCAGTTCAAGAGGATATGTCATTATATCCCTTAGTAAACATGTTTTAAGTGGACTGGTGAAGTAATAATAACCTAATATGAATACCAATAGTAAGTGTTCCACTTGCAAATTGCACAGAACGTCTTCACTTTTTAAAAAAAAATTTAGTGTAAAGTTTTCCTAAATACAAATTTAAAATTAATTTTCACCATTTCAGTCATCCCTCTGCTTTTATTCTTGTGCATTCGTTCTCAGCCGTCCCTCTCTCAGTGCTCCCACCCTCCCTATCCTTCAGCAGGCCTTAGAACTGGCCCTGGGGCCCTGATCCCATGTCAGAGGCAGCGTGTTGGTACCAGAGTTCACCCCTGAGCACGTCTGTCTGCATAATTAGAGAAGTGAATCTAGCCACTTTGTTCGGCAGAACAAGCGAACCCCCAGCTCTTCCCCCACCCCTACTTCCTCCAGCCTTCCTGCCTGCCTGCCTGCCTGCTGTACACGGCTTAACGCGAGCGTGTCATGACTATAACAAAGGTGAGCGGAAGATGGTAATTAAAAATTAAAGTGGACAAGGGGTTGCTGGATACACCTCTTTTAACAGCAGGCAATCGAGGTGAAAAAAGAGAAAGGCATGCTGGTGGCAAACCAAATGAGTCTGCTGCTACTGTTGCTAATACTGCTCTGCTTTTCACCGATCTGGATATGAAAGTACAGCACCTATCAATGCCAACTGTTGCACATACCCTGTTCTTTAGCATGCAGTCCTAGTCCTTACATTAAACCCACAAAACATGTAGCCCAGAGGGCTTTCCCATTTTTTAGTTTAATATTTGTATATTGTATTGAAGGCATTTAGCCGAAGTTCTAGATGCCAACATTAAAAAAAATGTAATTATCAAAAAGGAAAGAGATCACGTAAAATCAAATACTTGGTGGCAAGACAAAACGTATTCCAGGTTTCCACACCTGCACCACCTGAACGTTTGTGGTACTTGGGGGCGGCAGTAACACATGTTGGCAAACTGCCAGTTTCCTCATGCATTATTCAGAGCAAATTCGGAGCAAAATTAGCATTCAATTGAAGTCATGTTGCTGGCCATCTGGAAAACGTAAGTACAATGCTCTGTCTCCTTTTAGCTCTGTTTTGGTCTACAAAAACTGTTGGAAGATATCTCTATCTGTAATTGATCGACTACATTCACTACAGTGCAATTTGTAAAGCTTTTCATCAAAAACAATCGTGCCAAAAAATTCATTTTGCAACTTCTGCAAGTTGCAATATGATATACTCAATATGGCCAAAAAAACAATCTTTTAAAGGTATAAATATGTATTATGAACTTGGAACTAAATGCAATGTTAAGTGGAGATTTTTTGCAATCCAAAGTAAAAGTGTCTAAGACAGTTTCAAAAACATGATTAGTGTCAGAAGAGGTAAAAAATAATGCATAACACAGGAATGTCTGTGGAAAACTACAATGCAAACGAGTTCAAGTTTAGTCCAGCTGAATTTTATTCATATAGAGTCAGTTCACAACAGCAGTCAGCTCAAAGCTGAGATCAAGATTCAACAATATTAGTAGTGGAAAAAAAACAAAACCACAGGAATCAGAGGATCTCTTATGAGCAAGCACTTGGCAACAGTGGGAAGGAAGAACTTCCTTTTATCTGGAAGCAGGTTCAGGGAGACTGCCTCGACTGGTTGGAGTAGGGGGGGAAAGAAGAGAAAAAAGGAGTGCCTACCTGTGCTTACACTGCTGATTGTGGTTCACACCAGTTATTGGAGTTTCTTTTTAGGAAAAAACTTCGTCCTGTGAAAGGTTATGCATTTAATGCTCACTACTTGTTGAAGTATGTTGGCTTAAAAAATAATAAAGTCTCATACCAATAATGTAGGTGAAAATTTAACAAGAGCTTTTATCCATTAACTGTTTCCTGAAATGTAATGCCTCACAAGCATCTGCAGACGAAAGCATGCAAAAGCCTATCGTGGACATCTAGGTTGTACACATTTAGTTCAGCCTTTTTCAAAGTGCTTCTTGTTAAGTCTGTGTAGAATTGCAGTGAGAAAAGCAGGGAAGCTGTAACCTGGAAGTCTGTGCCAGCACACTGGAGTCTATTAAAGTGATCGCTGCAAGTAGTCCTAAATCATTCAAATGATGTAAACACTTTGTTGTTATTTGTGCTCACCGTTTGGCCACCACTGCAGTGTTTTAAAGAATTACCTGAACCATTTACATAGCAGTGGGTCACAGTTGGACTATTGGATTTTATGTGGCCTAAATATAATTTAGGTCTCCAAAGCCCGAAAAAGCTGCATAGTGTTTTAGGAGTGATAACAACCTCTTGCATTTACATATACATTTACTTTGTCTCTTGTCACAATGTCTTAACCTCTCTGTCCCTGTTCCAGCCGTAAATGAACCTGTCTGAGATGCCTTTCCTACCCTCACTACACACACACACACACACATTCTCTCACTCTCTTCTCATTCTCCTCTTCTTCCTCTTCTTCTCATCCTCCTTCTAAATTGCAACCCTATATTTCTGGACCTCTGATGCAATTATGCCACCTCAATTGCTTTGACGTGGAAGCGGGATGGGGAGGAGAGGAAAAAAACAACCGCACACAAAGCCTGCCTTTTGTGTATCAAGAAAATAAAGGCTTGAAATTGCCTCCGACCACTGCTCTGTCTCTGGTATTCTCTCCCCGCTCCCTCTCATGGACACAAACACACTCTCAACCCCTGTCTCAGTCACATACACAAAACACGCTCGCCCGACAGCTAGGCTTTCCTGAGATGGGACAGGATAAAAGTCGACAGTTTCTATTATCAATAACAAGATAAAATACAGAGGTCTTTTATCTCTTAAAATGTAAATTTATACAAGGCTCCATACCTCCATGCTGTAAATATCTAACATCTCTTAAGACCACAGAACTAGACTCAATTGATTTTTTCTCCCCTCCTCCTGGTTGCAGCCATCTGCAAAATCTCCAAGTCTGGCATAATATCAATGATGAAATTAAAAATCTTCCATTTGTCTAAACCATAAGGGAGATCACCCCGGTTCAAGCCATTTACTCTTTAAATTATATGATTGATTTCCTTTAAGGTTATTTGTTTATTTCAATGTTCATATCTGCTCTATCTAAATCATTTCTCAAGTTTAGTCTATTGATTTCCAGGGGACACTGGCCTCTCTCTGTGTCTTTCTGTAACCTTGCTTTAACCATATCAGTTTCCTTCAAAGCTCATTTGCATGAAATAAGCTGGGAAAATGCATTGATTTCCTCCTTTACACTTTGGTGCCCAGTCCCTGGTTATTTGTGATGAATGTACCCATTATTTCATCGCAAGTCTCAAGTATTCCTTAATGTGTCGCAGGGATTTGCATTCAGTTATGTGCATGGAAACCAAGTAGAAGTGATAGTTTACATAGGTTTTTTTGTCCATGTAATTCTATCTAAAGCAGCTCTGCTACACAGAAAATCTGACTAGCTGCTTTAGCTTACTGCATTATAAATCCCTTTATTTTTTATCAATTTTGTTTTTAGGCTAAAGAATCTTTTCATCATTCCATCATACATTATTGTTGCTAGCTGTCTCCTAGCTGTCTCCTTTAATGTTTATCTTGTTCGCAACAAATAGATGAAAAGATCAAAACTATTCTGTCTCCACAGGGATAAGGCTTCCCTGACTTATCTGTGGCACTCAATTTCAAGGCCATTCATTCCTGAAAAGGTGAATCTTTAAAAAAGAAAGGTCACAGACACATTGTTTCATTTATTTTTAATGCTCAGTAATTTGCTAAAACAGCTGGGCCCTGTAGCTCTTAACAAAAGCTGAGTTAAGAGGAGTAAATGGTGACATATCATGGATTCACACATAATTGGTGTCCTTGGACTATATTAGTAACAGAAGGATGTACATTGAACTGACTAAAGTACAGTAAAATATAATACCCAGGTTGCATGGCAATAATGTAATGTAAAACACAGTGGTGCATGTGATCTTAAGCTCTACAAAGAGATAACTGTAATGAGGTTTCTCATGTACACATTGCTCACGTCTTTTCTGCCATAATGGATGTGATACCAGCTGGCAGTGATTGCTAGCGTTTGCTATTCGTCACTGGATGAAATCAGTTGCAAAAGAGATGCTGCAAGAAAAACGTCCTAGTGATTGCCACAGTTCCCTGTAGTTTTGTCTGCAAATATTTCCTAGCTACCAGCCAAGCGGTAGTAAAACTTGCAACACACTTTTTCACAGTTTCATTACAGCTCAGAGAACAGCTGGCTAGCCCATTCAAACTACAACCGTTAGAATATGCTAGCAACCAAAGCAATCACGAGGACGATTTTCCCAACCAGAATACAAGTTTTTCCCTATCCCTAGTCAGGGAATCACTGTAGACCTGTATGACTGGGGCTTTAGCAACCAGCCATCAACCAGCAACCACTTATAGCCTGTCAGCAAATATGATTTTTTCCATCATGGCCAGTGTTTGCCAGATGGCCAAGGCCTTCACTTGATCCCACATTATCACCATAATTGTAACCGGTCCAAAATACTCAGTAGTGACCTTTTTTTCCCCTTGTATAATTTCACATCTAAGCCATAAAGACTCAATACTATACAAAGTTTTTTGAGATCATTATCAGTTTTTCATTTCTTGTTGCCATCCTGTTGACACCAAACTGCACAGTGTTAAGGCCGTCCTTAAGTAAAGTGGCTGTTTTACCCTCAACTTCACTGGCAAACACCTCGCCTTTTCAAACCAAGCTGTATCAAGACAGCTCCACCACCTAGTCACGCATGCTAAATACCACCTCCAATACATTTAATACCAACAGCAGAGATTTACGCCATGGCACAAAAAGCCACAGAATATCATGTGAGAGTTTCCCATATAACCACTGACCCAAGAACTGGGCCAATCAAACCTCACCCTATTTATGTCCCTTTGATTTTTTTTTATACTTGTCGTTGATCCTGTTGCGGCTTTTAGATAATGCTAATAGATCACAGGCCAACGGGACGGAGCAGGATAATGGAGCTTTCATTGCAGCCTGATTAACTTGGCTGTAGGGTTCCACCTCACCCCTTTCGGCATGATGGCCCTAATTAATAACGATTGCTCCCCAAAATGTGCAAATGGAACGATAAACGAAGGACCAACTAATTAACTGCAACCATTTCTACTAATCATTAGTTAACATCCCGTTTTGTCATCATTACACTGATGCGTGTGCAAGGGCAGATAAAACAGGCCAGCCCTTTTTTCTCCCTCTCTCTTGCCCCCATAAACCCTAACAGCCATATTTTCTTCCCCTGTAAAAAGTAATTAAAGCAAAGGCCAAGAAAGGTTTAGAAAGTTCTATCACTAAATAGTCCGCAGTAAGAAAGGCTTTGGCATTTTTCAAACAAAATTTGCTGAAATCATCCTGTCCACTCTCAATTCAATCCTGTCAACAGCAGATAGGGGGAGAAATAAAGCAAAAAATACAGCAAAACTACTCTGAGAAAGGCTGTCAGCACTCAGCCTTCTCTGTAGCGCAGAGTGCTCCAAGTCATTTATTTCTGCGACTTTTGCCAGCAAGGAAATCAGTGTCAGTGAAATGCTGCTGTTTTTCTTTATGGCCGTGTGATGCAGCTCTTTCAGAGGATGCTGAGATGCACTGTTCATACTCGAGCCTTTGAATTTATGCGCTGTTTCCAGATGCTGAGGAATCGACAGGGTTCAATGATGAACAGCCAGCGTCAGCCCTGCTGCCAATCAAAAAGTTAATAGTCTGTCCATTGAGGAAGGGAAATGACCCCCTGAGCTTCGGTCTGCACATCGCTCTCTCTCGCACGCAGCAACTCAAATCCAACTGCTTTTGACTTTGTCTGTGTGCACACAGAACGCCAGCGTTTTCTTCGTGTCTCTGTCTGATCTAATTCTCTCACCGAATCCCTATATTTGCCCGCATATCAGTTCTTCTGAGAACTTTTTATGGCCGTGTTTGATGCCCAATCTAATTTTGTTTAAGGAAAACAGAGAATAATCATTTGTTCCATCCTCCATTTTTCAGTCTTATATATGTCGATGTATTCCTTTTTCTCTCTATGCACCTTCATATGTGCATTTCTCAGATGAAAGCTTAAGGCGCTCTTTGTCAGTGCTAAATTGGAAGGTAATCCTGTTATAACCTCACTGAGGTTATATGTGTGACTGGGTGATTAAAATTACCTGCAAATATTCCAAAGGAGCCATTATTTATTGGTGCATGAAAGACAGAAAGGAGAAAGCTGCACTCTTATTGCTAATACTCAAAAACGCTTTAGAGAACACTATGTATGGTAATGAAAAAGCTGTCAATAGTCCTTTCAATTGGCCTGATTTAGTAAAACTTTTATGAAGACAGTAAATTTCATGTCTTATTTTCTTGATCCTTGCAAAGAGAGAACATGGAGAAATCAATATCTCCCCAGCCTGGCCCTGAATTTTGCCAACCTCTAATTATTATCTGGCTCGTGGCGATGATCAGCGAGTAATTGCAACTACTGGGCTTCTCATGCCAGCGACAGGTCCAATAGCAAATGTCTACATGCAAAGCACTTACCTGGCTTAGTAAAATCTATACAAGAAGGTCACAATCCCTGCAGAGATTTAGCCTGAAAATGATGCTTTCATTGTTTGGATAAACTGCCTTAAATAGTATATACAAAATTAGACTTGCAAATACATTTCATAAGATATATACATATATATCTTATTTCAGTGCCTAAAATACGATTGCATACTCTGCTTTTGTGCTCAAAGTGTTCACGTGTGATTTCATCAGATGTGCCCATTGTTAATGGCTTCTGTGGTCATTGAGTTTGATGCAGCTCATTTAAAACCAAACAAAAGAGCAGTGTGCAAAAACCGCCAACAGCCCCATCCAGTATTATTGATATTTTACTGGCTGCATTATAAAGCCCAATAATCTCTTTTGACTGGAAGTTAAGTGATGGAATTCATCAATGGTTGCAGCTAAACCATAAATTAAGTATTTTGACGTTTATGCATTTTCAAAGGTTTTCCCAAATACCAAAATCCGATTGCACTCTGCTCATGCACACTCTGGGTGCATTTTCTTGGAATAATCGTGTGCAACCTTTTTATGCTTTGTTTATAATAAATGATCCCTTACATTTCTTCCATCTCATATACATGTATGCTGAAAACCAGCAGATATGCCAGCTTTCTCCCATGTCATGTTATTTATTTGGAGGTCACCTTGACATTAAAGCACCAGTGATTAATATTTTACATGCAAATCAGTATATTGTAATAAAAGTCAGCTGAAATGCTCCAAACACCAACGGAACAACCACAAACTATTTATTGTACTATGTACTGTGCATACAATGCAGTGTACTGATCAGGTATTTATCAGACTTGTTTAGTATGTTGGCAATTGGTTGTTTCTAAGTTATTAGTACGTTCACATTCTCAAATTACTGCAGTGACCCTTTTTTATATAATGAGGCATATTTCACTTGCAACATGTAAAACATGTAGAAAGTCAAATAATCAATCAAAAAGTAAACAACAGAAAACTAGTTAAATGAGCTAATTTTGTTCATTAAAAAAACAACATTTAAAGGTAAAACAGTCCTCTCCAGTCGGCCATTACTGTTACTATGATAATGGCTGAAGTTGTGTAAAAGCACACATGTTTAACTTTCAGTATACAGCATTGCAGTCAATGTCATTTGACTTAAAATTCCTTGAATTTCTAATTATTTAACAGTAATTGTGAAAAACACATGTACTTTGGTAAAACTTTGTGATAAAACACTGTTAATTAACATATTCATCAAAGTGCAAAATCTTTTACATTAAAGGAGATTTATTTTGCTCATTTCCAGGTCAATGCTTTTGTTTTGGGATGCTATCAGAGTAATTTTGCATGATTCAGAGTTTAAAATGACCCTTACTTACCCGCCCTTCAGTTCAGCCTCATTCTTGAAAAAAGCTTTCTTAGTTGCGTGAGGCCACCTTTCACCTGATTGGCTGCTTCTCACAAGCAGAAGGTTTGAAGAACAGCTGAGAGGTACTGCTGTGTTCACAACTGAGAGCCGTGTGCCTGAGATGATCAAATTAGAAATACGCTCCTTGAAATAATCCAGAGCCAAACTAAACAGAGCCTTTACATTCTGAAGCCTAAGGCAGCAGGCCTCCTGGCAACTAGTAGCGTGAAATAAGTACTCCCCTGACTGAATGTGAGTGGTTTCTGGTGGCTGCTGGCAGTTGCAGTGAAAAAATCACTTGACAAGCCCCAGTCACACAGGCCTAAAGACATTTGAAGCTCCTTAATGTGTTTTTTTTAAACACACAAAAAAAGCCTCTTTGCAGTTCATTTGGTCACTAGCAGACTGCCACTGTCAGCTTTATTTTATATATGTATGGCATTGAAGACGCTGAGTTGTCTGCAAACACTTGCTAAATGCTCTCTAAGTGGTTGTGAAACTGTGAATGAGGGCGGTGTATACAAAAGGAAAAGGAAAATGCTGGAAAGTAAAAGTTGCACTTATCAAACAACTTTGTTTTCAGTGGTGAGACACATCTTTTAGTTTGAAGGTTTGCAGTCTTCCATACCAAACAAAATACAGGCGAGGGTGGCAATCTGCTAGCAGCTAAAGCAGCCTCAAAGGAGGTTTTCAGTGCAGCAATTTTACCAGGTGACGGCACGCAACCTTGAGCGAGTGGAGTTTTAAATTTGCGTAGCTTGTGTGTGTATGATTTTGGATCCTATGCATTAATACAATGCACTTGACATGATATAATTACATTTTCAGGTGAAGCTATCATTTTTCTCATTCATCTCAGTACATGTCAAATAATTAATAGTTAATTTATTACCATTATTTATCACATTGGGGCGTGTTTTCAAAGAAATAAAACTTAAAAGGAACAATTTTAGTGTTTGACGTATTTCATCATGATCACTGACTAGACCTTATGCCCGTCTTAATCACTGGAGTAACTGGTAAACTATTACAAATCACAAAGTTTCCAGCATCTCTTTATGAATAAGGACAATCTCAGTTACTGGGGATAGGTTAATGTGGCTCTCCATGGTCAGATGACACTGGCGGGCCCTGAAAATTGACACAAGCATCAGACACAGGGGAGGGGCGTAGGATGGGTGTGTGACAAATAATAGGGGAATTAGAAATTAATGATTCTGCCAGTATGTAAATGGCGATTAAAGGACAAGCAGTGCTCCAGGCTCTCTGGCCCAAGCTGCCTCTACTTGTTTGGACAGGGACTGACACACACGTGCACATTTGCACACATGCTTGTGATGCATATTGAGGCTGTGACACACATCTATATGGGCATAAAAGAAAATAAATCCACAGCGCCCTGGACCAGATCAAATCAATCGGCCATAATGGCAGGGCTGATCATTATGGGCTGCTTTTGTTTGTTTAAATGAAGAGTGAGTGTGTCTGCCATATTGAGTTGGATTAGGCAGTAGAAAACTGTTGCCTCCAGCTCCAAACGCTGGATGAGAGCCGCCAAGTCAGGCTCTACAGTAAAATACTATGAAGGCCTATTTAGAAATCAATGTCAAACTTTCATTAGTAGGGTCAACAATGTAGATATATTGTCTAATCGCTTTGGGTCAACAAGGCATGAGAGGAAGCTAAGGAGAGATGTGGCTTCCCTGGGGTTCTTGCACAGCAGGAAGGATTTAAAGCTATAGATCCTAAATTCAATCCTCTGTATGGACCGTTAAGTTTGAGGGGAAAACAGCGGCATCTATCAAAATTCTGCAGCATTTGGCTTTTTTTTTTTTTTTTGAGCTGGTTTTAGTAAAAACAAAAAAAAGACCTGAGCTCTGAAAAATTCCAGCTGACAGGCTCATTGACAGGAAGAATAAAAGGCCTGTGTCCTGTCTTCTGATGATGTCCTGTCTTCAGTCGGCTGCAGAGACTGATAGAGGGCCTGACTCAAAATGAGCTGGTCAGCGCTGACCTAAACTGTGGCAGATAAACCAAATCTGCTTTTGTTTTAAAAGGCTCTAATGAGAAGACGAGAGCAATAAGATACAGATGCACACACTGCATGATGAAGCATGCTGGTGGAGAACTCCTGCATATATATATATATATGTGCGTGTGTGTGTGCGTGTAGGGGGGGTGGGGGGTCCAATAGCATTTCAGCAATTACTACAGTGAACCAAGCTTATGTTTTAATAATAATAATAACAACAATTTAGAAAAGTTCATCTTCTGTATACTTCATATATCTAAAAATAAATGAAAAATGTACAAAAAAATTCAATAATTAAAGCCTGACTTACTAAAAAAATAACACTGAGAATAACAGCTACAAAGTGGACAATCAAAGCTCAAACTATTCAAAGTGTTTCTTGAAGCTCTAGCAGTGAGGGCCCTTTAACACAATCCATTGTGAACTATAACTGTTTACAGCACACACTTGCTCTTGGCTTCACCCCCACTACTAAAGTAAAAAATCCTCCTCTGATCATCCCTCATCATATCCGACCACCCAGGGCATTAAAATGACAGAGTGTTAATTAATCCATCATGCTGGTTAATTGAAATGATGTATGATAGTCATTTGTTTTCTTTGATCCCTGAGCTATTAGTGCTGTGTAACTGTATGACTAATTAGTATGAGAACACTTCTGAAATAATTGGCTGTAATTAATCTGTCAGCGGCGTGAAAAAATGACTGCGTCTGACAGTTATGACGAATTGCAGTGTTGATATAATTATGTAACGATCAGGACCACTTAGTCTAACAAACCCCCGCATCTTTGATGTGGTTTTAAATCCAGTTCTCTGTGCTCTGTTTGTTCCTTTCTACATTTTCTTTACTGTTTATCTGCCGCCCAGGCTTTGGTTGTTGCTGCTGTACAGCTCTGTGCATTGGATGAGCAGCTGAAATGATGCTATCTGACTCCCTTCTTCTCCTTCTTCAATGGTTTCTATGGCAACCGTGTCAAATGATTGAGGTCGGGGGTCAAACTGACCAATAGTGAGTAAATTACATTTCTCTGAATGATTCCCCCTGAGTTGCTATTGAAATCGAGCCCCAGCCCTCTGATGGATACATCTTGTCATTCACAGTTTAGAAGGCAAGAGAGGAAAGTACAAACATGACACCAGAGGGCTCGCCTCGCTCAAACAAAGCAGCTACTGAATGAATAAACACACAAGCGCACGTACAGTAAAGCAGCAATTTGAAAGAGGGAGGAAAAACATACACACACATGGTAGCCAGCATGCCGCAGCCACTATTTTGGCCACATCTTTTAACTGATTGTGTGGTTTATTTTTAAAGAAATGACAAAAGCTCATGAGCTGAATTTCGAGCCCACAAGTCCCCACTGCAGGCTGTTTATTAAGGCCACACAAGGAGTGGTAAATAGAGCAGCTCCCTCTTCTGCAAACACAAAGCCTGAAGGTCATCGGTTTGTCTGAACTGTAGCTCACTCAATCCCTCAGCTCAGAGTTCAAGTGCTGACGCTTGCCCTCCTCTTCCTAAGTCTCCCCCGCAGTCCGCGGAGACCATCCCAACACTGCGGTGTCAGACGATGAGCAGAGAAAAAGAGGAGATAAAAACACAAAGATTGTGATTCATTGCTTATTGTGTACCACAGAGTAGAGAAGTGAAAGGGGGGAGGGAAAACAAAAAACAGAATGAAATCCATTGCAAATTGAATTGTCTTTGTTTGAAGCAGGTTTGCTTCAAAAAAATAAATTCTGTGACAAAGGCCATAAATGACAATGGCACAATAATCTACAGCGACCTGTCCAAGAGGCTGATAAGACATCACTAAAGGGGCTGATCGATACTAACTATTCATTTCTGAAATTATCTCCACATTGATCCAGGAACAAGTGCCAGCAAGGCAGGGGCACACAAGCCTTAATACAATAATTATATAAAGGGCTACAAGCTCATCCTCCCAACCAATAAAGCCTGTCAGCAGCAGCAGGCACAGTGAAACCCCATAATCCATCAGCACATTGGCCTCTGACCTCTGGGCTTGAAGGCTTTTTCTGTGCAGCCTTTATAAAAGTTGCTTACTAAAGGACACAATTGCTGGAGATACCTCAGTGGGCAAAGGTGGGAAACATGATTTGTGGAAAACCAGACATGCTTGTAACACCGGGAAAAGGAAAAGTCCTTTCATGGAGCGTCTTTCTCTCCTCTGCCTTGCATTCTTGAACGACTCTAAGAGAAAAACAGCTGCTTTGTATGCCGAAGATATCGAAACGGCAGTAATTATGTTCGCATAAATAAATTTGGACAAACTGGGTAAATCTTCAGGGACACTTGTCTTCCCACTTTGTTGCTGAGGCTGATAAGACACGGGTATTTTTACATATAAATCTCGCAGGGTGCAGCTTTGAGATTGCTGAGGGTAATCTGCGGAATTATCAAAATGAAATGAATATTCAAGCCACCTGCCATGGCTCAAGCTCAGTCACTCACATAGAAAATAATAAGAGACATGCCATCTGTCTGTATCACAAAGCATTTATGCATGATTAAGGACATGTATACCACTTAAAAATGAAATCAAATCCCTTAGCCTGGATAATACTCATGTCCTCTTTATAATGCCTGCTTTAAAGATAGTTATACAAGTACAGTACACAGAATTTGATTTCAGATTGGCAATTATGCGATTTTAATAAACTAGTTTATGACTATATACTGATACTGCCTACAGGTCCAGTGTAACAAACTGTATTTTTCTTTTTCTTTTTCTAAGAACAGTACCTATAACTATGGACCCTTTTTAAAATAGGAGCCACAGTAGAGGACCTATGTCCCTGGTTATCTTAATAGACTAATTGATCTGCTATTGAAGAGGCACGTTCCTCTGAGCATCACAGAGACAGCCCGGCTCCAATCAGACAGGCATGTGTTATCAAACTGGGAAGTCAATTAAGAGAGAGAGAGGGAGAGAGGGAGAGAGAGACTGGCTCCAAGCTGTCAGCAGACTGGTTCTCACAGAGGGAAGTAGGTTTCAGAGACTTAGTCCAGACTACAGACATACAGGAGTCAATGTTTTAGTACAGGATGGTGGAATATGTGTAACCTTGCCTTTGTGAAACACCAACCTGGAGCCTTCTATCTGGCTCAAAGTCACAGTCACTAGTAGACAGGTGTCTCTTTCAGTTAAACATTTCATCTAACCTATGTGAATGAGTGAGGCAAAATAAATAAATACAAAAGTCAAAATGTTAAAAATGTGCTAACAGTGGCTCATCTACATGTGTTTCCTTTCTAAATATGTGCTAATCATCAACAGCTTCTTTGTCTAACTACAATCAAATCCAATTTTAGGTGCAAATTAGTTGCCTCCTCCCTCCAGCAGTGCCTGGATCAGCAATAGACTGTATGTAAAAGACGGATGTAACCATAATGTGGCCTAGAAAAGACTGTGTTTGGATGTGAGTGTGGAGTGCTATCAGCTAATCTAGCTTATGTTCAGGGGCATCCATAGGTGCTTTACACAGATCCCTGCTAACTGCTGCTCAGCAAAATACAGTGAACACACAGTTGACATTAAGGGGAAAACTACCAAAACCCTTTTATATACCAGGCTTTAAACATATTATTTCTACAAATACAAGCATTAACTTCCTTTTTTCAAGTGAGCCTCAAGTGGCCTGTCACTATTTCGTCAAAGCTACTGACCGTGTTCTCAGCTACACTCAAGGTGTCCTTTGTAACTAGTCACAGCAATGCTGTTTGAAAGAGCCACAAAATCCCCATAAGGAAACGAAACAGGTGGTGGTTTAAATCACAAGACTGTCAACCAGGAAGCCGTGTTCATCTCCTTTTTGGGAGCTTCGTTTAGGCTTTTTACCTTTTTTTTTTTTTTGGTTGGTTGGTTGGTTTCATTTAAGCCTCGGCTGTTTGAGTGCAGTGGCTCATGAAGCGTCATGTCTCTTAGAAGCGCAAAGTTTTTTTGTATTCATTATCTTGCATTGTGTATAAAGTTCTTAACACCTGCTCATATTTTCATTATATTAAGGTTAAGTTGACCAAACAGGCTTTCCCTTGTTCATCTTTTTAGCTTATAAACAGGAAACTTTAAGAAAAATGCAACAAATAATGAGCCAATTGAAGCTTCAGTATTAATGTATATTAATTAATATCTAGTTAGTCATATTACTTGTCGCAAACAACAGAGCTTTACTGTAAAGTCTGTACACCGATTAGTACTGAGACTGCTATCTCAAACGTGCATGTATGGAGACGCCTATTTTGAGCTGGTGAGAGGTTGATGACAGGATTCACCACTTACACAGCCACAAGCTTTCATTCTGAAACCCAGCTCCCTGCACTCCCTGTGATTTTGCCATCCAGACTAAAACCGCACTAATGTGTTGAGTTTTTGTGCATGAAACCCAGCCAAAGACTTTCTCACCTCACCTGACGTGCTCTTCTGTCCTGCAGGGCTCAGCAGCTGTCCAGTTTCACGAAAATGAGGACCATTTGAAAATGTGAATTTTTACCACTGAACCAGCTCGTGTCTACTGTACAGGTTTTAATTAAGTCTTTTTGTGGCTACTTAGCTAACTACATCTGCTCTAGTCAAAAGGCTTATTATTGGCAAGCCCGTCTACAAGAACCATTTCCTGTTTGACTCACCGCTCCTATTTTCAGCTCCACTTTCATGTTTGAACATTTCAAACCCTTTTACTGTCTCATCACACAAGCCAAACTTCCTGACAGCTGACCCACAACATATATCAAGACCGTGTTTTGTGCTTCAGATGTGTTGTTTGAAATAATACAGCACTATGGCGGGCGCGCGGGGGGGGATCTAAATAGGGAAAGAAAATTGCACCAATGCACAGAAACATCACACATCAGCTAAACAAAAATTTAATGAAGCAGATGGAAAACTGAAAAAAAAATAAGCAAATAAATAATGATGTTGTGTACCGATTCCTGCTGTAAAGATAAGAAGAAACGCTGACGCGAAGCAGCCTCAATATGCATGGTTGCTTCCAATGCTAGATGCAGAGTATGTTTGTTATTCACAGACATTGTAACTTTCATCTGTTATCTCCTTTCATTGGAGCACTGGGGTCCTCTCTAAGGGGTGAAGATTACCCTTAATGTGCATTCTAAATGCACTTGTAATTGCATTAGTGATCATTTTAGATACAGCGACTAAATAGCTCTTTTCACAAAGAGGATGTAATAAATATTGAAAGGACGCAGCCAGGCTTTATCCACCATTTTACTTAATTGCTTCAGACTGTGTGACAATGGCTGGTTACTGGACTGTGGCGGACGAGCGTTTCACCACAAGACAAACAGAGGATGTATCTATTATCTGAGCCGCGTGGAGGTCGTCGACCTACGACAAGCGGAGGACCGGAGACATTAGAGATCATGTGCAATTTAATCTTCACACAAAATAAAAGGAGGACGGACAGAGAGCGGCAGCATCACAAAAGAGGCCAGAAGAATGGACGGCCGTCTTGGACAGGCCTGTCCCCCAAAGGATACTGGGCATTTTCTTCTCAAGCCACTCAAAGCCATCGCACTGTGCCTGATTCCACTCACTCCTCTGACACTTGTATTAATGGTATTTTGGCCTGGGACTGTAGATGCTGAAAAGCGATTGTGCAGAAGCAGCTGTGTCTCTCTTACTCCCTCTTTCTCTCTCTTTCTCTCTCTCATACTTTGCGAGTGTCTCTTTTACTGACTCTTCTATCCTCTGTCTGCCCCCCCACTGCACACACACACCTCCTCTATTCTCTATCCATTCGTTCAGTCATTACTGGTCAGTGTCAGCACTTGAAAACTGTTGTGCTTGCCGAGCCGGTGTCATCACAAGTGGAATTAACCATTTTCCCTGTGCCTGATTGCAAGAAGCCCGACTCATTCCAGCACTCCTATACACTCCATCAAGATCCACTGACAGAGAGAAAGCCTACTGGCTTCTATTAAAAGCATGATATAACAGTAAATGTTTACCAATCTGTGGAAGGCTCTGCAGTTTTTGACCCTATAACAAAGGAACAAAAACAGAAAGAGCAGAAATTCAAAACTAGAACATGATGAGAACCTCTCAAGTAATCGGAGACAATCAAGATGGAAAATATTAATTAGCGCAGTGTTGTAAAATCAGCGCCCTCGCCGAGTATCGCAGCAATCATATCTTTTGATAAATCGTGACTTAGGACTCAGGTATAAATGAGATACAGATACAGAGAGGCATAAGGCCAATGATAGCATCTACCAGATTTAGCTTCATCTGAAGGGATAACATGCAAAACTATCCATGGGCCACCTTGAATAAACAAAGCTTACTATGTAAGATGATGAATGTAATTCCTTGTAGAAAAGGGGGGAAAAATCATAGTCGCAGGGGGATTACATCTAAAATCTTAATATCTTGTATTTAGGCCTTCAGTAGGAGTAATCTGTCATCTTGAGACATTTGCGGAAGATCATGAAATTGAATGAGTTAATGCAATACAAATCGGCTTCTGTTTTTATTTTTCATTTCTTTGCAGAAGATTACAAGATTTGCGGAGATTTGACGTGACCCTTTATCACCGTTGTAGGTGGCCTTGACATTAAAGTCAAAATGAGAACTTCAAATAACCATTACCTCCCGGATCAGCTTTCTCTTTCTCTTCACAGCAAGTGCTTTTGGAGGAGATGTAATGCACATACAGTCTGACACGCGAGAGGAAGAAAAAAAACAGGAATACAAGGGTCTCTCAGTTAATGTATCATCATCTGAGTGGGTTTGGATTGGAGTTATTAGAGTATTTCACTTCATTGCATGACCTCCTGTTCCTCCTCAGATCATGAATCCTATTCATTACCCAGTCGTTCTGGAGTGCCCGCCTTTATAATATTACTCAATTTATATTCTGAAGCGGGCTCCTGGGAGAGCGATCAGCGCTCCGAAACAGCGACCCCCCTATAACCCAATCACAATATTTAAAGGGCAGCAAAGAGCTTTTTAATGCGCGTCGTAGATAACCATTTAAAGTGGATTGCTTTGCTTTAATATGACCTTAACAGGCTGGCAGTCACATGTGAAGAATGAATAAGCTAATAGGAGAGACGACAGGGAGAAAGAATGAAATCAAAAAGCAGAATATGAGAGATTTGTTTCAATGCTAGCTGGCCTCTTGACGGCTGCTGAGAGGAGCATGATAGAGAATCACAAGCGTGTGAATGAAACAGGACAGGCGATGAATGAAGCTACTGCTTGCATTTCTCTTTTCCCTTTTCCCAGAGTATGAACTGCTTTATCATGATAAAAGACAAGACAGGTATAAATGACACATTTACATTCTCCCATCAAAGAGAAACTTGTCTCAATCTCGATGAAAGCAGCTGTAGATCTCGCTTTTTCACCGTTTTTTCTGCAGGGACTAAGACACTTACAGGGCAATATACACGCTGGCGATATGTTTTCTTAGATTTACCATGTAGACTATCATTGCTGGGAACCTGCATGGTGTTTGTTTTTAAAACTGTTACAGCGTGTCTTTGTCAAAACATTGCACTTGGTATAAATTGCTTTTTTTTGGTCAGCATTTATTAATTGGGAAAAGACTGAAATGTCATTTGGTATATTACAGTAGTTTCTAATACTGAGAACTAGCAAGTACCGTCATACATTTCATTGGTTAAAAAAAACATACTTTTATTACACTAAAGAAGGGACAACTAGTTACATTTCAATGTCACTTTAGATACACATACACAGAAATATGTGATCGATTGAACAATTGAACTATTTTTAAAGTCAGTTATCCATAAAAAAGCTTTTACTTACTTTTATTTACTTACTTGATTCTTTGGGCACATTTATTGACTAATACTCTCTGAGTACTCTCACCACCATTACACTTTCACCACAGATCCAAACAGCCTTTATGAATTTGCTTTGAAGTAGTGGTCTTTTCCAGGGGCATGGTTAATTTGATCGCCCCTGAGTTCCCCACCCCCAAAATGTATGGTCATATCAAAATGAGTACAAATTGTTATAGAGAAAAAACTACAGTGTAATTGCAAATACAAGTACCTAACATTAAATAATAGAATATTAGTCACTGCAAGCTCTTGTTATATTTAGAGATGACAAACAACACATTTTTTAAGCTTTCCTTTCCTAATATATTTTGCAGATGATTGGGCCACTGCCTAAGATTTCCTAAGTACCTTGCAAAGGTGAACATAAAATAGTGTGTAATGATGTGTAAGACATTATTTTTTACTCCCAAAACTCAGCAGAATAACACATATTTACGGTTTTAACCAAACCACATTTTGTTAGCTCCATTACCTCGCCGATGGATCTTGCGCTTCAGTGCAGTCACCACATTTTAATGGGGCAGCCATGCCTCCTAATGCATGTTTATGGAGGCAGGGTTTTTTCTATGCAATTAAAGTCATTAAAACCAGTTGAATTTTCAAACAATTTTCAAGTGGCTTGCATTGGTACTTATTTCTGCTAGAACTCTGATTTCTCATGCCCCTATACCTCACTTGTTGCTGCTCCCCTTTACTACAACATTTAAAAATCCAGTGGGCTAAATGTCCTAAAATGCACAGTAATGTAATTTAATTGTTTCGGTTCAAAGAAGTAAGAAGTAAGTTGTCTGCCACAGAAGCTGAATGTAATTCTCAGGGGGATGCTTAAAACCAGGCTGTAGCTAGCTCCTGTTGTAGGCTATGTTATAAGGGGTATAAATTATTAGCTAAAGCTAACCGCCTGACCACCCCCAGCTAAAGCTAATAGCCTATACCACGTCTTCCTGTTTCTTCCAGAGGAAATACTTATTCATATGCAAGACTTAATATGCTACATGTAAATATAAAGGAGAATTATAGAGGAAAAATGTAAGACCTGTTAAAAATGACATTGTGAAGGGTAACTAGCCTAGCTTAGCAGAGCAATAAATCACTCTTCTCTGACTGTTGTTGTCAGAGTGTATTCATTACATTCATTCAATATATTATATTTATTTACGGCTCTAAAATCAATAGTTCATTAAAGTATAAGACAAATGAGAACACCTTTTTTGGAATTTTACATCTTTTCGTTCAAACACACTGTGTACTTCCTAGAAGTATTGTTTTTGCCATGCGTAAAGTTGACTGACCGGTACAATAACCAATTTAAAACTATGCTCAACATCACGGTTTCTGCTTTTGTGAGGCAGTGTTAATTTTATCAGCACCTATCAAACACTGGCGCTCTAAGTTTGTTTTACTCATGCCATGTTATTATTGGCACTGGGATGATATTTATCTGTGAGTGATCTCTGCATGGTGCAGAATCAGGATTGCTAAAGGCGGCTGCAGATCATCTATATATAGACGAACCCTGATGTCCTTGATATTAATCACAGTCCATAACCAAAGGCATCATTTCATCTTAAATCTGGCTGAATAGAGCATTTTTTTAGCCAAATGAAAGGGTGTTGTGCCCTCCGCCTCTTTCATTAGATAAAGCACACAGACCCTTTGAAATTGACACGCATCAATACTGGCAAGGCAAATTAAGCAAGCAAGTAATTTATTGAAATGCACTCAGATATGAACTTCTGTTTTTTATCCATATTGCTTTGTCATCATTGGAGAAAATAATGCAAAGGCTCTAAATGACCAAAAGCATTATATTAAGGAGAACTAAAGGCAAATGACCTTGGGGGGGGTTTTAAAAAAGAAAAAATGGATGTTTGTTCTGGGATGATTATATTTCATTGCAAATCATATTATCGGTTTCAGGTCAAAACTTGTGATTAAGAATTTAGTTCTAAGTCAATTCTGCCCTATTTTTTAGGATTTTAATTAGCAAATGAGCTGCTCTTATAGACAAATGATTGATACGCCTCAGTAACCGTTCCCCTCCAGTGTGAGTGAATGAGTGTGTGTGCGCTGTGTGTATGTAAGCATGTGAACGATGCAGATGATGTATAGCGATCATCTGAAAAAGACCAGCCAAATGCGAAACAACCATTACATTAGTGTTTCAGAATGTGATATAGAGGGAAGGGTCACTGTGTCTAACCAGTATTCGATTCTAATTGGACATATTCTATACTGGTAGCTCCTCAAAACACAAACATTTGACTTAGATGATTGCAGAAGTGCCTTTAGCTAATGTCAAAATGTGTTTCAAGCCTTAGTAATGTGTTATTGCAACAACAAAATTCAATTCTTCCCCATAGGAAGAATGGAAAACAGCCATTAGAAAACTGAGAATATCTATCATACAAACACTGTTTGTGTTGCTGCATAAATACCTTCAGTGGTATCCTCATTTCAAGCAGCTAAAGATATGAAATGAGCAAAAGTGTCCCCTACTTTCTTCCCGTTTAGGAACATTGAATGTGCAACCCTGCTTACCTAGATGTTGACTGTACATTGGATCAGTGCTTATAGGGATTAATACCCTGAGAGTGGCGTCCCATTGGTTGTTGAAGGCCCTGTATAAATCATCCGCTGCACGCTGATATACAAACTGCATGATAAATGCTTCGTAATCTAATGATGAAAACAATTATTTGGGCTTTTAACTTTTTTTTTTATCTCTGTGCAAAATGGAGCCATTTTGGAGACAGAAATGGTGACAAATAACAGTAAGAGGCTGTGAAACGCTGCCGTTTACACTTTTCGAGATTAACGTCATTTGTATCAGTTTAGCCCCGGAGGGGCCAAACTGCATGATGAAGGAGATCTGAAGTGGGCTTTGCTAAAACTGCGGAACGAGTAGAGTAAGTGTGAAGAAAGAGGGAGAAAGTGGGATGTAGTGGATATTAGGTTGTGTTTGTCATGTGGGCCGGGGAAGAAAGGGACGATTCCAGGGTCAAAGGTGGATCTAAAGCAACAGAAACAGAGGAGCGTTACATTTCCTCTGGCCACCCTTAAATAATGTCCGCAGGCCCAAGTTATTAACCTCTTTAAAGCCCACAGAGCAGAGGAGCACAAGCCTCCAGTCAGGCCTGGTTGTGGTCAGGGGACAGATAGCAAAGATAATAGAAGTGCACATGGAGGAAGAATGCACCCGTGTATCTGGGGATGGGGGAAAGAGTAACACAAGTGAGGGAACAGGACCAAATAAAAAGAGAATAATCCCAGGCACAGATAATCAATGGGGAGATGAAAAGAGGAGAATGAGAAATGCACTTGAATTTTCTGCCTTGTTTTTTTTTTTTTATTCTATTTGAAATAGAGTTTATGATGTGTTATTCTTGCCTTGCATAGGGGCTGGGGCGGTGTGAGTCTGTGTGCTACTCTGAGGGGTGTTGTGGAGGCTAAGGATGCTGGTTCACGGAGGGTTCACCCATTACCCAGGCCCTGCAGCCAGCTGGGGGGCTAACCAGGATGATCAGCGCGAGCCACAGCCTGCACAGGCCCCAATGATTTTCACATCAAGCCGCCTGATGTACAGCTCCACCGTCTACCAATCGCTCTCCCATATCGATCCGCCTTTAAATGAGCCTTCCCCGCTTTGTACCATGAGCAATAATTAAAAAAGCAGCACATTGATTTTAACTAATATTATGAGAGATCAGGATGTGCACATGCTTACAAAACAGCTAAGTCGCTTCAGCTACCGTCGACAGAAGAAAAACAAAGCAGTGCAGAAAAGGAGGAAAGGAAGGTGGGGGAAATAGTTGATTAAATCCAAGTTAACAAAAGGATGCAAACATACCAAAATCAAACACTGCAAAAGTATTCAGTTTGTTCTGTAAAGCACGACTGAAAGGCTGCGGAAAGATACCATCTCTGCTGAAAACGACTCACCTTGTGAATACTTTACAATTCCTCGAAGAACAATGTGCTGCATTGCAATTGTCAAAGAGAAAATTAAGCATGCTGAGGACCACAAGGGATCTCAAATCCAGCGTTCGAGAGAAATAAAGTGTACACTTGTGCAATGCATGAAATTGAATGTGTCTTGTTAAAATGTGAAAAACTTCCACATCAGGCAATGCACTTTGTTTTTCATGTTAACTATAGTTCAAGATATCTGCTTTTAACTAATATACAGCGTTTTTCAGTAGACCAGCATATACATTTTGATGGGTATTTTATGTAGTTATCAAAAATACACTAAAGAAGATTATTTCTTTAAACTCCAAGTGTTGTATGAATCTAAAGTGCCTCGGTTTATGATACATTTGAATTCTCCTTGAACAGCAATGTAAGGATAAAATTATAAATCAAGTTTTCATAGAAGAAGAACACAGATTACAGATTACATTTCCACAGCACAGCTTCAACATTGGTAAATAAAACTAAATAACCTTGCCATAATGCTTTTGGCAAGTTAGAACATGTAGCTGCACAGAGTGGCACATGTTCACGATTTTGTAACAGCAGGAAGCGCACGCAGTTGTTGTGTAATCACACTTTTCCTGCACCGTCTTCATTCTTTAGGACATTTTGAAAGAAAGAAGCTCCACAGACATAAAAAGCAGCAGAGCTCTCGCTGCCTGATCTGATCGCTGCCCTCTGTTCCGCTGTGCATTTCTGAATACCTCTGAAAATGTAAACGAGAGTCTTATGACATTAAAGCCTCGAACGCAGAGGCTCGACATATGCTGTGGCACTGCAGAACGCTTTAATGTGATAAGTAAGTGTCACATGTGGGAGGGGGCGGGATTTCCCCGGCTGCTCTGTAGCTGAGGTTGATGGTAGCCCCCAGTGGACGCTCTGCAGTACTTGGGCCATTGTGACTCTAACATTGGCATTGAGGGCCATTAAAGGCTCCATAAAGCGACCAAGGCCTAGGCACCTAGCGCCGCGGTCCCGTTCACTTATGTGGCACGGAGGCATCCCATAATCCTTAGCATGTGGCCCCTGAGTGTCGACAGGCATGAAATTACATCAAGGGCATTTTTTGATAACTGTCGATACTCTCACAAAGACGGTCGGCCTTATTGACGCCAAAGTCAAGGGCTGGTGTGCGCGATGAGGAGGGGGGAGTTGTCTGGGTGTGATGAGGGGTCTGCAATGTCAGACAGATGCCAGTGAGAACGGATCCAGAGGGAGCCTGCTCTTTATTGATATGAGTAAATTGATATTGATAAGGATTTGAATTGCTATGGATTGCGTTAAGCGGCATTATAATAGAGAGGTCCTCGAAAAGGATTGCGGTCAGAGAGTCACTTTATTAGACAAGTTTTTTACTTCTTTGAATTTAGTCGTTTGAAATCCATGCATATTCATGATTTATCTCACTTATTCTTGGTTTTAATTTAATTGGGACAAACATGTTGCTGACAGAGTCCACCAGAGTGCATGATTACTTGCGGATCCACTTGGTTTTTGCATGAAATACAAAACAGTGCGAGCAGTGAAACTATAACTCTCTCACACTGCTCTGCTTTTAGCATTTAAAAAGGGTTACTTTGGTTCATTTGTTTCAGTGAAAAGCTAAATTTGCATACACATGGACTTGGAGCGCAAAGCTTATTTTCCATGTAGAAATGAAAACGTGACGATAAAAAGTGTTCAGATTTGGTCAAATATTTCTGAAGCATTTATTTAACTTGATCAAAAATGCAAAGATTATTGTTTTCCCTTATAATAGTTGCACATGATATTTGAATTTATCTTATGGCAGCTGTGGTAAAAGTTGGGTATTGCCTTCAGGTGAGGGAAACGCTGTTTAAAGGTGTAGGTCACATCACATCAGCAAGCTCTCTGTAGCTGCAGGGGAGTCTTGAAGTGGACCTTACACGGAGCAATATGCATATGTGCATTTAGAGTATACTCTACTGCCACCTAGTGATCACTGAATATTTGATTAATGTGTTGAGGTTCATGCATATTTTCTGCTATGTGAAGCTGACTATTGCATGTTCACATTAGAGAACTGAATTAAAGTTCTGCAATCGCTTATCAAATGTTTAATATAAAAGCAAAACGTACACTTTCTGAAAGTGACTTTAAAATCATCCACGCTAACAATGGATGCAACGTTCAATCCAAATTTGAAAATACATCTGTTTGCATTCATGACTATTTTATTCATCATAGATTTAATAATCAATACCCATAATGCCAGAGGCATTATGTAAAGCAGAGGCAATGTAAGTGTCCTGAAAACAGATTCCCATGGGAAAGATGGATTTGGATAGCAGACATCTATAATGCTTCCTGTCATGGGTAAAGAGGATGGCCACATTTCAGCTCAAATATAATCTCATTATTGGCTGTAAAAGTAAGAACAGACCTCAATTCAACTTCTGGGAGACATGGTGCTCATGTCTCTTTCTACCCTTAATTTCTCTCATAAAATAGTCTGGGCTGAATAGCGGTCCTAATGGTTTGCCAAATGTTTGCTTCAGACAGACACCATCATTGCTTCTTTGACGTATAGCAGGGTGTCCTTTGAGTTGTAAACTTCGGTTTTAGAAGTTTTCTTTGGACAAAATGTAGGTTCTACATTTTAGTATTAATATGACAGGAGGAATTCGTCAAACTTTGCTAGAAGAGTAGTAGAAAAGAGTTTCCTCTTACCTGATCATCTCGAGCTGCCATAGAAAGGCAAACAGAGAAATAAGAACATTTTTGTGCAACAGGAAATGAGTGTCACCGCTGCTACCCCTAATGAAAGAAAGCGTTCTTTACAGGACACTTGCAAATAAATCGCAACCATATGTTTTTTTGCAATTTGAATTGAAGGAAATGGGAAGGAATTAACAGATAAATACGCATTCGTCTTATCTGTGAGCTTTACAACATCATACATGCAAAACACTCACGTCCTATGGGGGACACATATATTTAGTGAATGAACGGCGGGGACGTCACTGCGACGGGACGCCTCATTATTTGTGAATGAGCTCCTTCCTGTCCTAGCATACTGAAGCACTTAAAGCCAACCAGCACCAACTGAGGAAATAAATAAAGCTGTTCTTTAACTTCCTGGGATGCTGCTCCAGGAAACATTTACCCACGGTAAAACTTAGTTAAGAGTGCACAAAGTGACTTTTTGGGCACTGTTGTGTTCTGGAAACACAGTAGAAGCTGTACAGATGGAAAACGCGATGTGTGTGTATGTGTGTGCCACAGCAGTTGATAGTCTGATCACCTGAATCCAATATTCCTCAGTGTGTTGCATGTTAGCAGCGAGGCTACCTTCTTCCCGGTCCAATTAGCTTCCATTACCAGCTTGTAGCATCCCTGTTACACTGTTGACACACTTTTTCGCAGGAGCACACCCTCACTTGTTCACTCAATCACCCACTGCCGCGCGCGCATACGCACACACACTCTTGCCTCCCGTTCTCTTTCTCACAGACAAACACACACACTCACACACACAGCCTGTACTTTACAGATATCAGCTGTTATCCCCGTCTAGCATCAGTCCCCAGGCACTATGCTAACAGCCTCCTCTACAAGCCAATTTACAAGGATTCTGGTCATGTTTACATTAGCCCTCTCTCAGTGCATGAAAAGAGCAGGGCCGCGCTGCAGAATAGAAATGAGCAAATATGAATAATTCAATCTTCCTCCTGGCCATTAACACGTTTCCCTTGAATAAAGTGATAATAGGTTATCATCTGTGAAATGGAAATTTCATAACAGAGACTGTGAGAAGAGCGTCTCCGGTTACACCAGAGGAAATTAATTTCACAGCACATCTGCTCCACAAAGCCCCGGCCCTCCAATGCTAAGTATGAGAAAATGTAGTCGTTCAGCTCTGCTAGCTTTCTAATTAGATTAGCATGCTTATTTGAAGGCGGGAATCTTTAGTCTAGTCAAAGGAATTAGTGTTCCCCATTACAGATACCTAATATTTATAATAATGAAATGACTTCGCCAATTAGGGAGGGTTAAAAATGCATTATTTTACCTTATTATATTTGCCAGATGGTACACTGAATAGTCCATGTTGTGCTGTGCATCTGGATTAGGACTATGGTGGCCTATTCACATAGCATGATGTAGTAATAAGTGTTGAAGGCAAGTTCAGTCCAGGCATTTCAATTTCGCTGCCTTGCTGTGGAAGCGGCTTTAGCTTGAGGACCAATCAAAAGTTTGACAGAAAAAAAAACAGCCCAGAGCTTTCGATCTCCTTTGCTGAAAAGATAAATGCGTCTGAAACAAATCAATCCTGAAAATGGAAAACCTTTGGTGTGTGGGGATAAGGCAGTGAAAATGTAAACGATTATGATTTTGATAACTATTGTCATAAGGTGTCCAAGAATGGCAGCGCAGGAGTAGAAGCTTTGAGAGGACTAGAGGACTTTCCTCCTGCCTTTCATCTATTTCTATCATTTTTTGTTTTGTTTTGTTGTTTACTGGTGGACAGCTGTAAATGATAAGAGATTGAGGGCCATTATCTGAAATGGGGATCAGCAATCCCTATGAGACTATGAGACTCAAAGCGGCAGACTTCTCAGAGCCTGCTGAGTGTGGAGGAAGAGCAGAGAGAAGAAGAGGACTACAGAGAACAGGGGAACAGTGCTTTTCCAGTGCCAAACAGGAAGCAGTATTCCTTAACTGTAGCAAGGTATAAAATAAAAGAATGGGGGTGAAGGCAGGGTTTAGGAACCAGGACCAGAGTTAATTAGACTCAGTCTATATCCAGTGAGGGCCAATTAATATGTAGCATGTAAGTCTTTCAAGGAGGAGATCAGACTTCATGTCCTGCTGCAGACCTTCTCTCATAGTTTGCTTTTTTCTTAACTTAACTCAGTGCTTTAGTTGTCTCATCCCATGTAGCCAGAGCTTACAGAATAGAAATAAGAGCTGTAAACCTTCACTGTACTATGTTAACACTGGGATGCTATTTATCTATGTTAATATCCTTGTAAGCAAGACTTCTGTTTGGAACCTGCACTTCCCCACACCTCACTCCCAGAGAACAGACCTTGTCAAGGTTAAACTGAAGCAGTTGACACATTGTTTTCCATTGCAATTCTCGGCTTCTCTTCTATCTTGCCCCAGTCTTTTACAGATTAAGGCGGTTGTATTATAAGACACAGAATTAAAGCCGCAGTGTCCTAAAGATATAGCCCAATTCACTGCTCTTAATTTCGCTATTCCATCACCTGGGTGCTGCAAAGCCCTGCTTCTCCATCAAAACCATTAAGGGCATTGAAGCCTGGAGTATCATCAACAATGACAGGTAAATATTTAGGCTGTCTCACTGGAGCAAATAAGCCACCCAAGGTCAAATGGCTGTGTTAGTCCATTTCTGCCTAGCTACATTGGTCTTTAAGTCTCAGCAGCAACAAAGTACACAAATCCACAGGAGAGCAGTAGACAGTTTTGTGCATCAACTTGCAATGGAATGTAAACTCTATAGCAGGCTGCATGATAACTGCGAGATAAAGTAACATTTAGAATATTAAGATAAAGAAAATATCTTGAGATGCGCCTCTTTGTACCATCACTTTATATCATTTCCTGCATCAAAAACAGTCGCCACATCAGGGGACCAAACAATTGCATTTCAGGGGGAAAAAAAAGGTCAAGGGACTCTATTTGCCGCTCAAGAAATCGTCACATCTTAAACAACAAGCAACTTTCAAATGTGTCATTTATCATATAATCTGTCATACCGAGGCAACGTTTTGCCAGAGTTAAAAAAAAAAAATCATAATTGAAGTTTTTATCTTTTCCATTATTTCCTCCCACAGCCTCTGTCAACAAAATCAAAATGCCTTCTTGAGTCACGTTGGGGAAGTGCAGCCCTGGGCCGGGGCGCGGTGGCCTCTGAGATAGGCTGCGTGAGTGAGTTCTTTTCTTTTGTGTCAACAAGAGACTTTATGGCTTTGAAGTAATAAATCATAAAAAAAAAACTACTCTGTTCCTAAACATTTAGAGATAAGGGAGTTAGGAATCAAATCAATTTAAGTTTCTGTACACAAGGTCCCTGTGTGGCCTGCAAACAGTCTGAGTATCAAAACCATCTCAACGTGAAGCCACTGTAAATGGATTAGTGTGGGTATGTCATCCTCCAGCAACAGCTGCAGTGTGCATGACAGAAATCATACAGGATCAAAATATCCTCTCAGACAAATTAGAAATAAAAAAGCCTTAGCGATAACATAAATCAGCTTGTGTCTTCAGGGAAAATGACACATTTAACATAAAACTCTTTATGTTTCGAGATCAACAAAAAAAGGCGGACTTTTATTTGTTATTCAAACAGTATAATTGCAGATAAATAGTTTGTGTTGGCTGTATATGGCAATTAGTATCCCTCAAGATATTCATTTCGTAAGCATAAAAAGGCACTTATATGAGGAAAAAAGGAGCATCTTCCTTCCCAGCTGGCCAACTTATTGTTTTACTGTTCTCCCTGAAGGAAGTCGTAAAACGTGTTACCTAAAGAGATTTTTCTCTGTCTTTTCCTTTTATTGTTGTGATACAGTAATTAAAATTAAGAAAAAAAAGCACCTCTGGTGATTATAAATAGGCAGAGCACAAAGAATGAAAGCGAGAACTCGTTAAATTACAGGAACAAAGTTCCATAAGTTTCCCATGTAGAAATGCAGTATAAATTCAAACCTTTATATGAAGGCTATATAAAATCCATGTTGCTACACCTGCCACAAAAAAGGGAAAAAAGGAAAAAAAGACTAAAAAGCAAACTTTCAGGTTTATTTCTGCTCTAAATGTCAGCATTTTAACACTTTACAGTACTGACTCGCATTTGGAAAGAACCTCAAGAGGCTATTTAATTGAAGTTTTTTTCACATATCTGCTTCATTTTTTAGCTTTGGAGGTTGTACGGGTCTATGTGCGACATCTGAGACGCAGGCAAAGTGTGCTGAGTCTTTCTACGTACGTTCATCCCTTCGCATCAACAACAGCTTTCTTTCTTTCTTTGCTGACAGAAAATCTTTATATGCTCCACTGGCTTCTGTGACTTGGTGATGTGGTCGTGGTAGGAGATGAGGAGGATTTTGCAGAAACATCTCATCTCTAATGTCCTCATCTTTTTTTTCTCTCAACTTGCTGTTAGTGTCCACATTTCAAACGCATAGAGGAATATGCATTGCAATGACCAGGGAGCAGTTTTGCAAGTGCTGCTATACTGTTGTTGCTTAATACAGACTTCCAAGAATCCCTATTACGATTATTAATACTGATATAATAATTAACGTTCTTTGTGCATGCTATGTTTGTTCTTTGTGCATGTTTGTCTGCCTCTCTACACGACGTATTTTAATGGTCACCGCAAATATTTAGTCTTCAGGTGCAGCAGAGTGGCTGCTGATTATCGAATTGCAGTTAATGCCACAGACGACAACAGTGAGTAGGTAAAAAGTTTGGGTGAGCATCGTCATGGCACCTTATGAAGCAACCTGTCGGGTATTAAATCTTCCATACATATAAGTGATCATTAAGGTTTGAATATATAGACATATTATTTTAATATCTTATTCATTTTACATATTCAAAATATGACATGTAACAAATTTGTTACATTATAACAATCAGTTTTGTTCTGGTAAATTTACCAGTATACAGATTTTGACCTAACACCAATGAAATGACACAAATAGGTAGAAAAAAAGAAAATAAAGAAAACTACTTTACGGACAACATGATGACATCATTGGCGTGTCACGGTCCCCTGATCACATTTTCAGTCTTTCCAATCATAGAATAATTGCTGGTTTGTTTGGCTGATTATCCTAAAGCTCTCTCTGTGACATTAAATTTGGAATGAAATTGGTATTTCAAAACTTGTGACGGGCTGTTCGACTTCGCCCCGTGTCAGCAACAGGCCATTTATCGCCGATTTAAGCATCAGCATTAAATTATCCCTTCTTTTATGACAGCAGCATTACTCATCAGGATTAAGGCTAGCCAAACACAGGCTTCTCGGCTACAGCCATCTCCTGCTCCCCATCGATCGCTGTTCCCTCCATTACCAACACAGAGGCTATCTGCATGACACCGGCACACTGCGCATGTTGATGATGCTCTTGTCTGCTACCAGGATGCTTGTATCATGAGGTAAAGAGGGAGAGAGAGAGAAGGAGGGAGCAAAACACAGGAGAAAAGAGGAGATAAAGAGAGACTGTACGCAGAGACTCTCCAGAGAGTTAAGGTATAATGAAGTGCTGGATAGGTTTAATACGAACAACAGAAGGGGCCACTGCCGTAGTCAAGTGCTGTTAATATCTCCTCCATTCCTTAAGCAAATCAAGTTATCTGGCACTGCCTGTGTTTCGATAAGGAGTGGATGAGGTCCGTTGAGAACAGCTTGATTTAGATGCTGTTTAAAGTGAATATCCAGATAACTCAAACACATAACACTGTATGATCTGAATCTGCTTGTATGCCTGCTTGTTTTTTTACTCAGCGGAGCGTGCACTCAGACTGAAGAAAGGAGATAAAACTGCACTGGCGTCTACATAAATCCCTCATTTCTATGCCCTTGCCTTCCAATGCCTCAAACGTGCCACAAGACATTACTTAAATAATGCCTGAAGGTGCAAACGCCACTGATGGTGTCCCCCTTCGTTCAATTTGAAACGCATCAAATCCTCTCTAATTCCACATTTCAGGCTTTTAAATTGCCCTGTGCTCTGAAACGTAACCAAAGGCTTCAACTTTGTTTCGAGACTTTTTCCTTTTTATTTTCTATTAATGTCAACTTTGTGTTACTCTGAGAGGATGAGATAGGAGAGGGAATAAGGCCATTTTCTTTTTGTTGTAAATGTCCTCTGTGCGGTCACACAGGAGTATTCTAGGAGATAGCAGACCAGAGGATTTTCAACACAGGCCAATTTTAGGAAGTGAAAGCTGACCTCTTCGGGGACTTCCGCACGGCATGTGTCTCTCAAACAGAGGAATCAGGGGATGTTCTTCTTCGGGTGGTACAACACTGGACCGCGTGGGCAGAACAACAGCCTGTCGTGTTTCAGAGACCACCACTTGATCGGATTTTATGGGTTAAAAACACTACGCAGACCAAAATAGTTTCTTTAAAGAAAACTGCAAACTCTGCTAACGACCAAAATGTTGTTTTATAATTATATAAAACAGCATGGAGTCATAAGTCTACATCGTTATTCATCATTCATAAAGTTTGTGTTCGTTTAAAAGTAATCCTAGTGCAGTGTTCATTGTCCACTTTGAGGGCATTCATCCTCTCAGGAACGAATCCTTTGTTAGGTTATGTCATTAAGTTCTGATTACTGGTAAATGAAGCTTAATCGTCTCAATTATTCTTTAAAATAAAACATAAAAGTATAAATATAGTAACCATAGCTGTGAAAGAATGCTGTAAATGGAGAAAAGTACAACATTTCGATCTAAATGGTGGAGTGGAACCTGCATGCAATGAGAGCACAGGATAAAAAAAATCATAATATAGGTATTATTGCAATGTGTTTATAGCACGCTGTCTCTTTCAGCATATTAACCTTAAAATACATACATACATGTATTTTCATGGAGGTTAGAAGAGAGCCTGGAACAGTAACTGTACAAAATGTAGAAAAGCAACAATTACACACCTACTTATAACAGTATATCATGTGTATTATTGACAAGATATCAATATTTCATCAAGTTTCAAGTTTCTAAAAAAGGCAAAACATGTTGGCAGGCAGTGAACACACACTCCTGGGTTTACAGTATCA
Source organism: Perissodus microlepis (assembly GCF_051167445.1). Classification (NCBI taxonomy): domain Eukaryota; kingdom Metazoa; phylum Chordata; class Actinopteri; order Cichliformes; family Cichlidae; genus Perissodus; species Perissodus microlepis. The sequence goes on along the minus strand of NC_140471.1, from coordinate 14,855,716 downwards.
GAGTATTGCAACATAGTGAAAAAAAAATCAGCATTGGACTTTATGTACTTAACAATAACACAAAAACACCATTTATACTGATCCATCTGTGAGTGAACTGGTCTATGGCCTGAAGCTTGCGAGGAATGCAGTGACTCAGCGTCTTTTCTGCATGAAAATAAGTCAGATAAAGTTAAATCTAAAGGAAATGAAAGCACTTTCTGGTGCTCCTTAGTGGTCTATACATCAAGCTTAACAAGTAGTACAAAAAGTAAAGCATCTTCTTTAATCTTTACTTTACTATACACAGATTTTGGCTATGTCATTTTAAATGTGCGTGGCTAGGGGCACAGAAAAAGACGATATTAAGAAATGACATTACAAAGGAGTCTTCACTGTAACCCTGCATGTCAAAGTATAGATGCACTGGTTGGATTGATTGGATCTTTTTTAAAAAAGAAAAAAGTGTCATCATCTCATTAGACCCATTTTAAACTAAATGCCAATAACAAAAAGCAGCCTATAATATAGTTACAGACAAACATTTTAGACTCAAGAACACCAGTAAAGACGTCTGGGAATAAAGAGAACTCTCAGTCATTGTTTCCCTACCTTTAGCTCATCTTATCACTCCATTACAAATCTCCCCGCTAAGACCAACGTCATTTTTCTCCTATGTAGCTATCAAATGCCCCTGCCCTCCATGTGTATCGACCACCCTCCTCCTAGAGATCAATACTGAGCCTATGGAGGCTGGAACAAAAACTGTAATTACTCACAAAGCAACAAATTCCTAGGCGATAACAGCTTATTTCATTCATTATTGCAAGTAAGAAAATACACACATATACACGCATGTAAACCCACACGCTTCAGAAAGTAGCAAGTGATAATCATGCCGTTGTTATTCTCCCTGTTTATTTATCTTAACCCCTTCCAAGTTTTTCCCATTATGGTTTCGGGGGTGGAGGCTGGTGTAAGGATAGAGAAAAACTTGCATAACAAACAAAAGTTTGTTATGTGTGATGTAAAAGTGCGTACATTTCATAAGGCACCGATGGCTTTGTGCTCTTCGGTTCACCTTGTCTCCGTCATCTGTTTCAAAATAAATGAAACAAGGAGCGAAGCTGAGGACGAGGAAATCCATTTTGAACTGCAAGTGGAAAAGATGAATTATTTTCCAACATGAGAAATAAGGTGAGCAATAAAATCTCTCATGACACAAAAGGGTGAGAAAGGATAACAAACAAGTGAGCGAGATTTGCTGCCTTTCAGCAACCCTCTTAAGTGGTAATAGGATAACCCTGGACACGTCAAGAGCCTATCAAACTGCCCCTCACATTCGACCCCTGGGTGAGGCAGGAAGGGCCTGCTTTGTTTGTAGCAATTGGGTCCTGTGTGCGGGGCCGTAATGAAGTGACCTGAAATAATGGAAAGCCCTGGGCCCCGCGCCGATGATTTTTGCTAGGATAAGAGCAGGGATCCTGATTCTGAGTCACAGTTCATTTCATTTTTCGCCTCTGATGAGATCTCCTCCGTTATCTGATAAAATTGAACAGCCATTACCGGCAGGGGCTCAGGCCGGCCAAGCGGTAAAGCGCTGCTGACTGCTCCTAACAGAAATCCTATACACTCCACTTTGTCAGCAGTTTTGAATTCATCGTTCGCTGGGGGTTGAGCCAGATGATAGGAATAATCTTGGCCCAACCAAGATTGACACTTCATTTCAGAAATCAATATTTACAATTTACTTCTTTCAAAGTTCATTCTGAGAGAAGATTCCATATTATCCTTTCCAAATAAGCTGATCATATCTCTCTCTGGTCCTGGAATGGGTTTTCCCAAAATGTGAATTTTTTGGTTTAGAAAAAAAAAAAATCAATGTCACCATTGTGGGCTTTAATCTGCCCTTTGATGACAGTAAATCTTTATCTTTTTATAGGCAAACGGCTGTGGGCCACTGACACCATTTCCTCCCAGAACAAAGCCCCTCGCCCCGTGTGGACGCTGGTAGATACATGGAGCCCTAATGTGGCTGGACACGCAACCGACGGGTCATTAATCAGACACTGTGACAGCCACCTCTTCCCAATCCAGCCCCGACTTCAGCCACTAGACAAGCCTACTCAACTCCTTACCCACAGGAGCCCACGCAGAGAGCAAAGCGACAGAGGAGAAGAGGATTGAATGGACAGAAGACAGGATACAAAGGGATGAAGAGAGATGGTGCAAAGCAGTGGTATAAAGGAACTCGGGAACCACGTGCAAGACTCAGAGATAAGATGTGTACGATTCAGAGAAGAGTTGATATTTGAGGTGGAATATAGTGTGGGCAAGTGGGATTAGTTTCTAAAGATCATCATGGCTTGATCATAAACTCATGTATAATACACACGTATTGACTGAAATGTACACTTTACCACACTGCTGAAGCATGTACTGCAAGACCAAAGGCTATTGCATAATTCTGGCACCCAGCTGTTCCCAAGCACAGCAGTGCTCTTGAGCTGCTACTAGCATCAGCATACTAAAATGCACCCAGTGACAAAGCTATGCTAACATTTAAAACATATAATATTTATTTTACAAAGGCAATTCAGCATGTTACCTACCTATCATGGATTGAAGTATATAAAAACATTGGTACTACTTTCTGCCAAGTATAGACTGATGGGAACAACTTCAGTTTTGAAGGTAACCTTATTTTGGTCATAAACATGTATGAGTTGCCATACATGAAGGGATCTCTGAAGAAATTATGTGCATGGGTTGTTTGATTTGCAAGTGATTGTGCATTTGCTCCAAGGTGCTGATAGAGAGGAACAGCCACACTCCCCCACACTCCACAACCCTAATCTGACTGTTATTCACTGCGTCAGTCACAAGTTAGAACTTGTGGTCCATGATTGTTACAGAGTCATTTTTACATATTTATTGACTCAAAACTCTGCTGCTGATCTCAGTAAACGTAACAGATTTGCCTCGTTCTGCAGATGTGGGTAAAAGATGCTCTGCAGAAAGCAGAAATAGTCCATCATTAAAGCAAACTGTTTTCTAACTCTGATATGTGGGGATTTACTGTAGCAGAATATGTATGTATTAGTTTTTAAATTAACATCACAGTGCAGTGTTCAAATTTGAGAATATTTTGCAATGAAATATGAAGTTAAGTGACAAGTGCTAAGTTGAAGGGGATTTAATTCTAACATGATAAATTGTTGTAGTCTTTTTGCATGACGGAATCACCTGTATCTAAAAACATGAGACTACGAATACTTATTTTATACTACTGAATTTGAAAAATTATACAGTGTTCTTGGTTATAGGCTCTTGATTATATGTTTAAGTTCTGGACTTGTTTTGTTGAAGATTGTTCTACAAACATTAGATAGCGACAGCTGAAACAAATAAAATCTGAAACAATCAGATTGTATAGGAACACTGACTCCTGAATTTTTGTTGCCACTCTGTTAATACAAGGAGATCACTAAAGTTACATTTACACAGGGGAACATTTCTGCACCACATTTCATGTCAGTCTATTTGTTGTTGCGTTTTTTCGTATGCCAGCCTCATGGTGGCAACATGGGATGTTAGCAAACGCTGATGGGATTCATCTGTAAACCATAAAACAATCCTATGGTACTCTATATGCTATGGTTGTTGGTATACTTCAGACAGACTGGCCCAACCAACAGATTAGCATTTTCAACTGAACCTATTAAGAAATACTGTACAGTATAAGGTTATTTCACAGTTACAAAGCAGTTTGGTCATCTGGTGCAACTACAGGAGCTGTTTAAGAGATAGGACGCTAAGAAGAACAGTAAACCATTTTCTATTTCCAGCATTGCACTCCTAAAAAAAGGTTCACCTAATACCATTCTCACTAAGGCCTATTGCCCTGTATTTTGAATATGGCTGCTCTGCAGTTACAGGAAAATGTCAAAATGATGTCAATTGTTAGATGAAAATGCTGCATTTTGGAGTTCATGTCAAGACATTACCCAATGATCAAAGCTTTTATTTGGGATTAATTGCAAGTACTCCCACTTTCTGCGTTGTTTGTTTCTAGGCCTGTGTGTCTTTGAGCTATAGAAAAGCGATAAGAACACACATTAACACAGATCATCACAAGTAAACCCTCAAAGGTACAACTTGATGCAGTTAAAGGAGAAATAACCAATCACAACTTTGGCTTTACTGAAAACCTTAACATGATTTGCAGCTAAGTTAGAGCCCAGTGAGCATGTGTGTTATCCAATTTTCATTGTTCTTTGGGATTGAAGTGATGTTCCAAATCATCTTATAGGCACAGCTAATGCAGTTTCAATTGATCACAGGTTTGAAGGAGAACCATTTTCTCATTGTCTGTCAGGCGCCCGAGGAAAGCATGGAGCGAATGTATATATCTCTGAGAAAACTGCATATGTGAGCATGAATATTTGGGTTTTTCTAACTGCACCCAGGTGATAACCACGTTTCTCTCCATTTTACAACAAGCCACTCTTCCTGAGCCAAGTATACTCCATTAAAACCCCACTTCACCATAAGCCCCAGTGGATAAAATAAAATACTGCACTTCTCCGTATTGACTGAGTAAAATGAAATAATCTATGATGCATGAACAAGCTCTAAATGAAATAATAATGTCCTTAGCAGTGAAAAACGGATTGGTGGTACAGTAATTGAGCAGATTTATTTCCACCCGTTGGAAAATGGAGGAGAGGGAGGTAGCGGTAGTCTGCTGAAAACTGCCCTGCTATTTTATTTAATCTCATATTGGAGGAATTATTGGCTGGTAATCTATTGTTAAACATCATTTAGAGTGATGGATTGAGAGCGTCAAGCTTTTCCCCACGTAATCAATTCATATCTCATTAGCACATATTATTTATGATTCTCATAAAGTCCCTGCAGGGACAGGGCTGGGAGAGAGCCGGCCCCACTGGAGGCCTTAGCTGTTGCTAAAATGAAGTGTGGCATACTGTAGCTTATGACCTAATAACTGCATATATAAAAATGCTTTTGCTTGCACTATTGATTTGTTTCTGGCCATTCTAGAAAGGAATAGGGAAGATTAAGGGTCATAAGGCTCCCGCTCCCCTTTAGCACTCAGAAAACAGATTGTGAGGAAAGAATAATAGCAGAGCTCTATACCAAAACAAAGGCTCTATATGTGCAACTGATTTGGGTATATCATACTCAGAAAGTAAACTCATTATTATAATTACCATGTAAATCTGCAGAAGGGAGTGCTTACTACACAGTGAGTAGAAAACTAATTACTCTTTCAATGGGGAATGTAAAAGATTTGCAGAGAAACAAACGTATTAATGATATTGTTTTTTATTGTTAGCATGGAAACGCCAAAAACAACTGATCCTACTGTCTCGTTCGTCTGCTCCCCAGAGCTCAAACTCTTGCTGAAAACACATCTTAAACTGGGAGGGAAGTGCTTTTGTTAACATGGACATAGCACTGTAGAACCCACCTGCACTAGTCAGCTCTTGTTTTGTGTATTAATGCCCGGCTGTTACTGCAACAAAGGGCACCTCCCAAGCACTTTGTTATTTAAAGTGCGGTGCAATCATATGCTTTACAGTATTCAGATCAACAAGATCCATTTTAGAGATCGAAAAAAGACTGGCTCATCAAATATTTGACTGCAAGAACAACATCACCATCTTCTCAAGAAAGAGAGAGAATTAGTGTGCTTTCTTTCAAGGTAAGAAAAAAAAAAAGCAGAATGATTTTTCCCTGACAAGCTTGAGAGGTCTTAGGTCTGAGAAATGTGATCAATATCCTGGACAGGGGCATGCTGAGCTGCAGGAGCTTTCCTTCTGTTCACTGAGCCAGCACAGAAAAGGAAAAGTGTCATATTGTGATCTTTATCCAGTAATCGTCCTGACACACAGTCAAGTGATATATATGTCCACTCATTTGCTCCGGGGCTCTATGAGTGTCCGCAGTGTGCAGCACAGATATAACATCTCTGCTGAGCCCCAGGGATGCTAGGTGTTAGAAAAAAGCTTGAAGACAAAAGGGAAGGGGCGTTGAAGCCAATTATGGACGAATTATGTTAAATTAAGAATTGCCAAAAAGAAAACATTGTGGGGATATTAAACGTTCCTCGGTAAACAGACCGCCTATTGCAGATATATCGCTCAAGGTTTGGCAAAGAAAGTAAGCTTGCATTTACGAACTGACTTCTTAAATCTAAACCAGTGGTTGCTGACATAAACTCAGACACATCATTAACTATGTTTCTGTGCAATCAAAAAAGAGCAGAGGTGTGTTATATTTAAAAAAGTAAAGAGTTAAACTTGTTATGAGACATTTTGCAGAGAGAAAAATCAGTTGGCATAACAGTTTCGTCATTATAAATCAAAATGCAACAAATAGCTAGAAATAAAGGCATGGAAAATAATGTTTTCTTTGTAAACAGCACTTCTTAGACAAAATACAGTGTTTCACATTTAGCTTCACTTACAAAGTGGCACATAGATAGTAAACAAAGCTAAAAACCAGGCTAAAATCATATCTTGGTTGCTTAATTTAATTCTAGTAGAGGTGTGTGACAGCAACATGACATTACAGATGAAGATGATGATGGCTGAATTGTCAAGAAAGAAAAGTCATCGATTTAAGATCCTCTAATAGTGAGTGAAACAAACAGGAAGAACAGCCTGACGTTGTCTGTGAAATCTTTCCAGCAGTTCCTCCCATTGCTACTGACGTCAGTGGTTCCAGATTTGGGCCCAGGAGTTGTGTGGTGCTGTGCTACTGCCAGTTCATTGGCACCATCACCAGTCTGGTTTTGTTTAAAAAAGCCCATGGTTCTACAGTTGGCTCCAACAGACACTCCCAGACAAGCAATAACAGATTTGGCAGTATACATATAGTCTTAATCCCCAAGAGAGAGTGGGTCAGCTGTAACCCAAATTATTTAGGAAATGTTTTAAGATACAAAATTGAGTGCTGCCCCTGATACATTATCCCATAGCATTATATCATTATTGCCCCAGTGGAATGTAACCACAATATAGCATCCAGACAGACAGTGCAAGCAATATTGGAGGTCCAAACTAAGAATGGCATTAAACTGAGGTTTTAAGACCAAAAAAGCAGATATATCTGAGAGTATTCCTTTTGAAACCGAACCCTGAATTTATCTCTACACAGCAAATCCAGCATGTCCAAATTAACACTGTCGGATTTGATTTCAACACTATTAAAGTGTCTATATGGGTCCACACCAGAGAGTGTTAATTTAACTCTTTTTGGAGAGTTGGTACGTTAACTCTGATTTAGTGTTAAACACCAAATCTGTCTGGAGTTGATAATTTAACACTTGGTGTTAAGAGTTTATATATTAACTCTCAAAGAGTATTTTAGTTTAACTACGTAAGAGTTATCTTCTAATTAATTCTAAAAAAGCGGGGATTTTACTGTTCTGAACTTCTAGAAATTTCTTTTGGAAATAAACATTTACTAAAAAGACACAATGGTTTTTGAAAAACATTTATTCTGAACTGTGCACCACAATTTCAAAACATTTTCTGAAAGATGTAACAGTGTACATGTTCTCACTTTCATTAGAATTTTGTTTATCAAAAGGTGTGACATAGGTGAGCTGGTAAATGCAAATAACAGCATTCTCATCACTTATTTCTTCAATACAATATGCATGTCCTTCATTCATCACTTTGTGGAACTTCAACGCACTTCTGCTCTCCCCCATATTCCGTCTTCACAAGCATATCCTATGTGGAGATTGAATAAAAATTAGTTGACACTAATTAATGGCACAAATAATCCTGTAATCAATTGCAGCACGGTAAAAAACAAAAGAATCCTTTTTGAGCCATTACTTGTGTAAAGTATTTTCCCAAAAGACAAGGACACAGGCAACAGGTAATACTGAACTAAATGTAAAACCTCAAACTTTTTCATTTTTACCTAAACTGTGTGCAGAAAACTCTGGAGGGATCTAAATGCTAACGCAGAACCCAGTCAGGACGTCTGCTACTGCTTCACATTCTAGACATTGTTTTAGGTGTATTTGACCAAAGGTTTGACTGAAAATTCACATGCAAGCTTTTTTTCAAGGCTGTAGTATTTGCCCGCAAACAATACCTTTCAGCTAGCTAAAACAGAATATTATGCTATCACCGAGCAACATGGCTAATGCCTTCCACACAGCTTTGTCTCAACTCCAAAGAGCCACAGAAGTAAAAGCTAATAATAATAATTGAAACAATCTTTGAAAAAATGACTTACCAAGCATGGCAAACAACTCAAATATGTAGAGCAAAATGTTCTGAAACGGCTTCACTTCAGCTTCGATTGGAGCCTATGGTGCTGGGGGCGGAGTCTGTGAATTTACTCTATTGGTGTCATAGCCCCTGTAGGAGTTCAGAGTTAAGAGGTCAAGAGTTAATGTTTCCATTGTAACACCTCCAGATTTGACATAGAAACACTCATTTTTAACACTCGATTTTAACTACTATCATTTTACACCTCAGAGTTACATTAAAAGAATGTGACTCTACTTAGAGTAAAATTAACTCTACTTTTGCAAGAAGACTACTAACACCAAAACATTTAACACTTTTGAATTTGCTGTGTACAGTTCCAGTGATTATGGTTAGCATGTCAAAGTGGCTATAGCAATAATTTGTGGAGCAAAACTAGTTTGACTGTGGAACATTTGTAATGTTTGTCAAAAGATTATCTAATAACAAACATGAACACATTACTGCAATCAGTGAAGCTGAGAAAGTCCTAGTGGGGTCTTGTTAGAACAACCAAGATTGTTTCTATTCATTTTTGCCAACAAATAACTAAGAAAAGGTATTTTTTTTTAAAAACTGAAAATATGAGTTTTATGAATCTATGAAAGTTGTTTGTTTGTTTGTTTGTTTTCTTAAAGTCGGCAGAGTTTTCTCAACATATCACACTATGGTTTATGTATTTCCTATACACAGTACACTTTCATTTTTTAAAATGTTACACCACAGTGTAAAGTGTAACTAATGACAGAATGTGCTGATGTGCATATCATGTAAATTGCAATCAGAATTTTTTAAAGTTTCTGGGATGGTAGGACAGGTGCATGCCCCTGTCAAACAACCAGAACATGTTTGACGGTTCTCACTAGCACTAGGAAACCTGAATAAGGTTTTCAGCTTATCATAGGATTTCATGCTTTATATTTTTATGCCATTTTGCTTCATAAAACACCAGTCGGTGTAAGCAGAAGATAAGCCCGTTTAGTGCCATGCTCTCATAAAACAAATAATACGTGGTTTAGCATTGTCTCACTAAAATAAGCAAGGCCATCCTCATCTTACAACAAGTACTTTAATATACTGTAGTAGTAGAAGAGGGAGTTCTCTGAACAACACAGGGGGCTTGGTGGGTAGGTAATGTTTTAACTTGTCATATGACAGAACAAATACGGATGTATCAAAATTTATAAAGCTATGTAATGTATGTGCAGTTTGTATGACTGTTAGAAACTACTGCAAATGTCATGTAAAACTTTCTGACAGGAAATTTATGAGGCCACTGTATGAATACACCGTTGGTTCAAACACTCAATAAAATCTCAAAGAATAAATATACTGTATGCATAATACAGTATATCATGGATAGTGAAATATATGGCAAACTTGGAGTGATTGAGATGAGGCCTTAGACTCAATTAGAAGCCACTGAAGTTGCACCAAACAACATTTTCAGCAAGGGTAAAAATACAATGCCAATACAATACAATTGTCACACAGATAAAATGTGTGCTGACCTGCTTCTGTGGACATTTTGAGTTGTTTTTATGTGTAAGGCAAATCTATAAACATCAATTTGCACGTTATAGTTGCAAACCTTGTTTTTTTTTGCCAGGCAACAACTGTCTTTATCTTTTAGAACAAACACCAACCCAGCAGCACAATGTGCACTCATCTGTTCTTACCCACTGTTAACTGTAACACTGCGAAAAGTTCCATCATGAACACGGAGGAACCAAAATGACCTCTTACGAGAGGCTGTAATAAGTAACCTAAAAGTTACATATATAATAATATTCCAGTTAATTTATTTAAATTAATAATAACTTAATAATCAGCATAAACTAATATTATAATCTGTGCAGTAACCACGGTTACATGGTGGCAGGATGCTCCAAATGAAAAACGGTAACTGTAGCTGGTCTCAGAGGTGAGGTAGCCGCCACGAACACCTTCTCTTATACAAAACTGACATCTGCTGGTCACGTACAGTACAAGTGGATGATGAGACATTATGAATAAAGACAAATGTAATGCAGTTGGACCAATTATAAAACCCTGTCATTTAACATTAGGTAGCATGTGCATTAAACATGTGTAGTATTAATATAAGAAGTGATGTTGTTTTGTTTGTGAAGACCTTCCAGTATTGATTCAGCCATGCTTTTTTTTTTACAACCTTCAGATTGAAATTGTTTGCTTTTCCTTTGCTGTTACGTACACTCTGTTGTACATTAACAGTGTCATATTGTGTACCTTTTCTGTTCTTTCACCATTCTCCAGCATGTGAGATGCATCTTCTAAGTTATTCATAAAGCCCCATTACACCTTATGCATTTTTAATCAGCCAGACATAGCCTTTATGCCATGATATGGAGGCTCGCAATGAATATTTACTGTCTGATTATTAATGTCCTGGACACTATTAATAACCTGAGAGGTTGGCACATTAAAATCCACCACAGTGCTCAATCTCCAAGGGTGTCTGTCATAAATTTATCATAGTCTAAAGCATGATTTTACTGACTGAGCATATTTCTTAGATTTTAACATTTATTTAAGTCATTAAATATTTTACCTGTTATCACTTGGGCTAAAGTAGCTCTTGGTATGAACCTGCTCAAAAAGGAAAAGAAAAATCAAGTCACTCTGCATAAGGTCTCACTTCATTTGGCCCTCGCTGGATGCTGAGTAGAATATCATTGATTTTCTTTTTTCCACACCATATGTCCTTACCTCGAATGTCGGAGCTGTTCATCACCTTTTTTCCAATATTTGCTCACCATCGTGCCATCCCATCCCTCACCCTGACTTCCAGTGCGTTTAAAGATGCACTTTCAGCAACCGAAGAGAACTCAGATGACTGCACGCTTTGCTTTTTAGAAAGAGAATGGGAGATTTTCTTTGAGTTCAAATCTGAAGCATCAAACGTTTTGTTTTACGCTGCAGTGTCCAGCTTATTGTTGGAGTTTCTGTTCATATATCGTGTTTAAATTTAAAAGCTTCCACTGTTAGGCAGTGCCCCACGACACACATGCTCGGCTCTTCCTTAACAAGAGCTGCCTTGTCTACTGTCTGCTTCTACCATTTCTTTAATCACATTTACAGCTGTAATACCTGACTGGTGAAGTGACAAGTGATACAGTGGTGATACTGGACAGGAGGGAGCATGTCTGCAGTCATGTAGTAAGGACAGTAAAGCACTTGGTTGCACACATTCATTTCCAAAAACAGTATTAGTAGGTAAACATATGTATTATATGCTTATGAGGACTGATTAAAAACAAAATAAGGAAAAAAATTATAGAAGATGTAGCGTCATGTACGCAGTTCTGATCTTCTTTATGGGAAGGTATTGATATCATTCTCATTATTTCATGGAAGCCATTTTTGACAGAGCTTTGGCGATTGAGTTTCTAGATGGATGTCCTCTATTCTACAAGACACCTGTCTCTTATCTCTCGCTTATCTGTGAGGATCGAAGCATGCAGACTCTTGAATTACCTAGCCATACAATGTCATCTGTTTGTCCCCCAAGTTGGTGTAACCTAACCTTGAAATCAGAGCCACCTAAAATAAATAAATGAAACCCTAATCAAAAATGCTACTCTCCTTTGGATGAGTGTCAAAGGGGAAGGATGATCCGTCCTGATTTGATTTTGTTTCCAAACCACATGATGCATTCGGACAATTAAAATTTCAGCAAGTCATTCGCTGATAGCCCTGTGAGTGAGTGCCGCTGGGCCGGGTCCTGGTTTTGAATTTCTTGCGGTTCGGCCGACACTCTGAGGGCAGGTTATTTATTTTGGCCCTCTGCCACGTCTGAGAAAACCATGTTTCTCTGAGTGTGTGTCTGGAGTCAAAGCAAGGTCAAAAGTGTTCAAAGTCCGTTGAAGAGTCTCGGCTCACTTTGGCACAGACTAGTCTTGCTGTATATTGGGAGCTTTGTCCACCACCACAGCGGTGGGACAACGACAAGTAGTGTTTCTGTCTTTGTATTTAATCCACAGTCTTAGACTCAGTGCAGCATAAAGCATTGGGTCTGCTACATTCTTACTGTGCAGTTGAAAACATGCCAGTCATGTCCCTTGTTGTTTATTCTAATAGCTATTAACTTTACAAAAACAATACATAAATTTAAGGTGACAAAAATACAAGATAAGCTGCATTTATATCAATGCACTTGTATTAATATGAATATGTCTGACACCTTAGAATAGCACAAGTTAAATGCAGCAGCATAAAGTGAAATGTGCAAAGCATATGTGTTACTGTGGTTTGATGAGTTGTTTTTCTGTTTTCAGTATGAAAACGTTAAGTAGAATTAAAGCAGTGACTGGATTTGCACATACATTCTCTTCTGTGAGGAACTTACAACAACAATAGCAGTGAAATGTCACGTGTTTGCAATGCTATGTCGCTTCTTGTGCATTATTAGTTCTGTACACTGGGGCAAATTATTTGGTCCCTGCTGAATTTGTAAGTTTGTTCAGTTACATAGAAGTGAACAGTCTCTAATTTTTATGGTCATTTTAATCAAGCTAGTTAATCGAGAAAACATAAAAGTTACAGACTTTACAGACTGGCTGTTCATGTGGCGCACAAATTACAATCGGTCATTTAACTACAGATACTCCTAATCTCGACTCATTATGTATATAGAGCACACAGTGTATAGTCCACAGAATCAGTTTCTTCCATTCAAGCTTCTCCCACACCATGGACGAAAACCAAGATCTGTCAAAGGGTCTCAGGGTTGAGATTGTAGCACAAGGCCGAAATACGCTACAAGTAACTGAGCAAACTTACAAATTCAGGAGGGGATCAAATAATTATTCCCCCTTACTGTACATATCACCAATATGTAGCTACTTTAGACACCGAAATCTGTCAGCTTGATTGGAATTACACATTAAAAGAACAACAAAAGACACCCTTGTTAAGCATATATACAACACTAGCTTTGTAATATGGATCACTGGGGTTTTTACATGTCGATCTTCATGACACTACCACGTCTACCATATAGCTTGTGATGTTTTCTGTTTATCAGTAATTACAGTGGCTAATGACAGTTTCTGAGTTGGTCATAATGTAGAGGAGGGCTTCCACTGGTGATCATACATGCCAACCCTCCCGGTTTTTCCAGGGGAATCCCGAATTTCAGTGCCATTCCGGAAAATCTCCCGGGGCCACCATTCTCCGATTTTCTCCCGTTTTTTCACCCGGACAACAAAATTGAAAACCATATCCCAGATTGGCCCAGCCAATTCCAGTTTCCAACAATGGCTACTACTACTGCAGCTACTTAGTTTTAATATTACTCTTATTACTCTTTCTGGGTCGCAAAATAAACTTTTAACATATTTTCAGGCGAGAATGTAGCTGTGTAAACTTCAAATATCTGAGCCGGGGAGAACAGCAAACTCCCGGCACATCGTTTTCATACCCCCGCGGTCTTTCGCTACTCAGGTTAAACATGCTATATAAGTCACTTAACTTAAAAATGTTATTGTTTGGCCTTTTTCAGTGTTTTATTTGTTTGTGAGTAAATCGGTTTGGCTGAGATTAAAGTTATTAGATTAGATTAGATCAAACGTTATTAATCCCTCGGGTGGGTTCCTCCGGGGTTTTCACACAGCTGAATAAACGTCAAATAGAAAACTGATTAAACAGAAGTGTGAGATGGTTGAAAATTTACGCCAGCGTCCAGTTATATTTTAGACAGCAAGGAGCAGACGGTGACGTAATTCTGAAGGCTAGACTGTCCAATTTCACAGTCGCTCATTTCCGGTCTACCTGGCTTTCGGAGGACCCGGCCCACTTAGATTGCGAAGGCTGGGTCCTCAGGTGGACGCAGCCTCTGAATTTGGACACCCCGTTGTTGTGGCCGATAAATAAACATTGTCAAATTCAAGTTTTTTGCATATATATGTATATGTATACCCCCCCCCCCCCCCCCCCACACACACACACACACACACACACACACACAACAGCTCTTTTGAATGTCTCCCTAATTCTGAGGTCTCAAGGTTGGCAAGTATGCCGGTGATACGACTGATAACCTCCACTCGACTGGTATTCGACTACATGTAAAGATTAGCAAACTTAGTTATTATGTTTTTTCTTAACCTAACATCATTCACAAGTGTTGAAGTTTAGTATTCGATTAATTCCTAGCTAGTACTCTTTCCCATCCATTTCTTTCTTGTGGTCAACTAAAAGCATTTTTTTCACCAATGCCACCAGCGTGGCTTTGTAGGCTGATGCGTAGGTTTTAGTTTACTTCTTTGAAAGTATTGTTTAGCATGAGGGCATAAAGTTTTCCATAGATAATTAAACAAAAGCAGACTTTCTCGTGTGTGCGCTCGTGTGTGTGTTTTTCTGTCCCTGTGTATGAAGGCCTCTGCCTGTGTGAGAGACTTGTGTGCACTCACTTGTGAAGTGCTTCACAGCCAGTGCCGCTGTTCAGATAAAATAAAATGAAACTGAATGTGATTAAGATGAAGTCGTCACGTATAATCGGCTGTGGCAAACCAACACTGCAGGGAGTACTGCTGTGCTGGGCAATGGACGACCAGATATGGGTGTGCAACAATCCGTGACACTCATTTACTTGGGGGGGTCAGTCCACAATGAGAGTGACAGCAGTGATGATGTCATCAGAATGGGCCCTGGCATGATGTGCTTGAGAACAATGCACAGCTACAGGGGGAATTGTCAATTTAGTA
Source organism: Perissodus microlepis (assembly GCF_051167445.1). Taxonomy (NCBI): domain Eukaryota; kingdom Metazoa; phylum Chordata; class Actinopteri; order Cichliformes; family Cichlidae; genus Perissodus; species Perissodus microlepis. The sequence goes on along the minus strand of NC_140471.1, from coordinate 14,840,712 downwards.
CGCAGTGAAGCATTGCAACTCCACTACAGGCTGTGCATAATTCTAAGAAAGAACATGTCTTTTTTTTTTTAAAGTGTATCGGTTCACCATAAATAATGAAACACAAATGGTGCTGTGTGCCTCCTGGCTGGCTATGCAGGGCTATTTTTGTTTTTCCTCTCCAATGAGTCTTTTTCCCTCCTCTTTGAATTTTAATCTGGAAGAAGCAAAAAGCCACTCTTCAAAAGCAAGTCAACAGGAAATAACTAAATGAGCACTCCTTAAGCATTAAAAACCATCTTGGAACTTTTTGCATGTGTTATAGCATTATTGTCTGATTGTGTGAATAGGAAAGGTGCTCAGGTGAAAGGATAGAGAAATTATAGAAAAATTAACGACCTAAACAAGTCCATCCATCCATTCGCTACCACTTATCCTTTTCAGGGTCGCGGGGGGTGCTGGAGCCAATCCCAGCTGTCATAGGGCGAGAGGCGGGGTACACCCTGGACAGGTCGCCAGTCTTTCGCAGGGGACCTAAACAAGTTCACATGCTAAAGGTATAACAGTCAAAGTAATTAATTATATTAAATAAAAATATACGGAAAGAAGTAAAAAAGTCTGTTTTGTCTATTAAGGTATCTAAACACACAGCCTGGTTAGAACCAGACACATAGACATAATTATATTGGTTAATACAGGAATACATGCAGTAATATTTATAACAATAAAGCGATTTCACTTCACAGCTTTACAGATTATTGTATAAAGTTTATTACAGTATTAGCATGTAAACTTAAATGATGCCATTAATGTTGCACTTTTAGTGTTTCTAAAGTCGCAATGCTGCCATCAAGTGGAAAACTGTCAACAGTACAAGTTCAATCAATTAAGTTCAAGGAACGTTTGGCTATAGTACTTTTTGTATTTATGAGTTTGTAAGTTTCTAAGCTTATTGTTGCTGTAGCTTTAGGTATCTGTGAGGTATTATGTAGCTGAGTGCCAAGATCAAGAGTTTATAGTTGTGCTAGATGTGAGGGTGCACTGGTGCTTGCTGACACTCTAACATGCTTGCAGTTAGAACGGTAGCATGTTGTAGGAAAGAGCAAACCACCAGCAAGGAACATAGAAAAGTTATTAGCTCTATACAGCAAATATTTTCCAAAAAGGTCAAATATAACTTTGACCTACTGGTGGTGAAAAAGCTGTGTAGGGGATTGTAAATTGCATGTCAAATATTTGTGAGCTTGTAAACTACAAATGTGGAGGGCGTACTGGTGCTCCAAGAGCGTTCATCCTCCATGGACACAGTAAATATCTGTGGGAAATTTGCTGTTATCCATCAGATGAAGTAGACAGCAAACATTTGGTAAAAGAAATTAGAGGATGGAATCATCAGACACCACTGATACCTAAGCAGAATTCATACCCAAGATAGGAAATTATGACAGTAGTTCACTCACAATATGATTTTATTGCAATAATGTATGATGAATGGCATATATTGCGATTTATCACCCTTTTTAACTGTCTAAAAGTTAAACATTGCAAATATTTGTTTTATTCAATAAGATAAATTTTGCATTTTCACAGCTGTGTTTATGACCATTTTCAGAAGATCTTTATATTTTTATTTTAATGGTTTGTTTAGCCACTTAACACTGAACTATGAATCATTCAAGCATACAAAGCACCTAACTCAAGAGATGAATCAGTGTTGACAAAACATTGATTCATCCCTTGAGTACACTTAGCAAAGAACCCATTTTAAATTGTATCTTTAGGCACTTTGTTACCAGCATAACAAAGTAAAACACATACGATAACACATTATCCTTTGTTATCAAGCTTATGAAAAATGTCAAAGACAACACTGTTTATAAGGCACAATAATCTATGTTTGTACCGACAAGAGCTATTAATTCACTCGACAAATCCTGAAATAGTGTGCAGTGTGACCTTAAAAACATCTGGGGAGCTTGGATGAGAGGAGGACTGAAGAAGAAGAAGTGGCAGGCCTTAAAAAAACATCTACAGCAGATGAACAGCATCTATATTATTTTAGCCAGTGGTGTCAAAACCAATGCAAAAATGAGTTCAGGCTGTGCCGAAGAATAAAAGTGGTCATACCAAATATCGACTTTTCAAACTCTTTAGAACTGTACAGACTCTATTTTGCTTTATTTACTCCATGTACGATTTAATTAAGCACTGCACCCATTCCCCATTTTACTTGCAAAATGTAAAGAAATGAGGGATGTTCAAGGCATTTGCACAGTAATGTGCAAAAACTCTCAGTTATGGTAACAACTCTAGGCGATGGTGGCCACATACTGCCTCTAATAAGGATGGGCTAGATGCAGAAAATATGTTTAGTGCAGGGATGAAAACAAGGTTGCATCAGATGTGCATTTTAATCTTCTCTGACAGCCAAGTAAAATACACATTTAAGGCCATGTGTTGAGATAAGGCCATGAAAGATTCATTGAAATCTAAAATTCCATGTCCTAATTTATAGCTTATTTAAATGGTGACCCAATTAGTAACACTTTGCTAAAGAAGAACATGACTAACGGCATCATTCTCCAAAAGGATACAGAGTTCAACCTGCAGAGGTCACCAAAACTCTGTCAAAGAAAATCCAGAGAAGATTGGCTTATTCTGAATGAGGTAAAAGTTTCCTTTAAAAAAAGAGATCAATCTTTTTAATAATACCAATATCACCAGTTATTAAAGTAAGATTAGAAATTAAGGCATTCTGTACATCTGCTGTTATCCTTTGCTTGAAGGAAGGGTGCAGGAGGGCTTATGATAAATCCCCATAATAAGTCACAAAAATTCAAGAAATAAACACGAATTCCTCAGGAACGTTTTAGTGCTTGACTCCATTGGAATGATAACAGCATCTTTGTGAGCAAGTCTTCATCGTAGCCATTATACAGTAGCTCTGTCTAGTGGGTGCCTAGTGGGCAAATGTGATGAACTAAAGATCTTTGTTTTTAAAGTACGAGAAATTAACTGCAAGCTGTCAGAGAGACAGCAAACCTGATTGCACTTTGAACCAGACAACATGACAATGAGCATCCACAAAAAAGAACATAACCTTTCATTTAAAAGATCAGCTTTTTCTACTTCATGGGTCTGATGACACACACTCTCTCTCTCACACACACAAATATATCTTTAAAAAAGGCCTAAAAACATCCAAATCAGTTGCAGTAATAAGAAATCAAATCTGTCTGACAATCTGTACTTTGTATCCAGCTAATAAGGACTTTAGAGCAAACATCTTCAGCTATGGATACCCCTATTTGCAGTACCTGAAGTGTATCAGCTCAATCTAAATATCAAATTTAATTGAAGAACTAAGTAGATCAACCCAGAGGTTTGAGGAGATAATGTAACTGGTAATAATCACCACATAATCGAATGAGTTCATCATTTTAAGCTGTAGAGGATCTAGTCAGTTTACATTCTTTTCAACAGAGATGCTCATTACAGTTGTGCTTCTAATTACTCTGCATCGCAGCAAAGTATGTAGCTCTACTGAGTTCATTGTCTATTCTTCCCATTGTCACTAAGGCTGTTTTTTTGATAAGTCAAGCACCAAACACAACCTTTGAAAAAATGTACGATAGCTAAAGGGACAGCCACTCCACTGAGGTACATGTTTTAGTTCATTGTTCACAGTTTCTCTGAGCCAATGTTTGCTTGAAATTTGTAGGCTATGAATACAGGCCATAAAGAGCTACTGTGTTGGTACTTAAATATACTTGATTATTGAACCCAAATCCTATATCACCAAAACTTGGCCTGTTTCTCTGAATATAAAACACCACACACATTCCTGTACTTGTGTATTATATCATTCTAGCCTTTCAAAACAAAATATTAGTGATAGCAAGTCAAAATTCTTTCCATTAATCAATGTTTTTTGCTCTATCCTATACAACTGAAACCATAAAAACACTGTGTGCAATGCTCCCAACTTTTGAAGGATAGCTGTTTAGTGGAGCAAAGCAACCACCAGATGTTCAGAGGAATAGCAGTTCAGCATCAAAATAGTTAACATAAACACAAGACTAATCATACTCTTTGAAGCTGTAATTAACACTGTTTCCTACGTTCATGACTTGGCATTGAAGGTTAAAGACTAGATCATCATTTGGAAGCAGTACAAAAGAAAGAGCAACTGGGAATTGATGTGTTTGCTTTTTGGGGGGAGTTTTAGATGCCTTTGAAACTTGGTAATAGCCCCACTGACTCCTAGGGCAACAGGAGACCTTCACATATCAATATAAAAATACAGTAACTTATGTGAATGAAAACCAGTATGGTCAACAACCGGCTCGGAGTTACAGTTTGTTATAGAAAACACTGAATAAGATAAACTATGGCAAAAAATAGGTGAGGTTTAATGTTAAATTGCATACCAGTAAGATGCACTTCACAGATTTGCTTTACTAAAGTAAGTATACTATGATGTATATCTCTATAGTCCCCCAGCAATAGAAAAACTGTGCAAGGTTCATGTTTAAGAGTACAGCTGACTAATTCTGTCTTCTTCTCCACTCTATGGACCAAACTATGGGGCCACCACTCTTTACCTTTGAATTCAGGTGTTTTCAGTACCATTGCCGCGTCTATCAATGCAACCTGCTTTTCTAAACATTTGTGAAAAATGGGTTGCTCTACAGAGCTTCCGGAATTTGAGCACAGTACTGTAACAGAACACTAAAACTGTAACAACTCAGTTTATAAAATTTCTTCCCTTCTAAATGTTCCAATCATTTGGTGGCAAAATAAAACAATTTAAGAACTCAGCCACAAAGTGGTGGATCACAGTAATTCAGACCACAGTTTTCAGTTTTCAGTTTTATTTGTCATATGCAAGTTAGCACAGGGTCAACATCGCAATGAAATGTATTTGACGAGCAGAAGACAGTCACTCAGCAGAATGGTACAGTAGAAGAAAAAAAAACAATAATAAAAAATAAATAGAAAAAATAAATAAATAAAAATAAATTTTAAAAAAAGTGTTGAGACATACATTGCCTAAAATATAAAATAACTATTAGAGTTCCAAACGTTATTTGGCATTAATGTCAGCATAGAAATTGTGCACGAGGAGCCGTATGGAATGGGTTTTCCTGGCCAGGCCTTTTTTGTAGGTGCAATGTGCAGATGGCCCACTACTTTTCGTCTATAGATTCTTTGGGTGGCCATGTTCTCACATGTGACTGGATAAGTCCAACAGTCCTCTGCCACTGAGAAAGACAGAACCTGTAGAAAACTGTGATTGCAGAAAAGTCTGTGACATTTATCCATGGAAGGGCTAAAGGTTGAATAGGCTGGAACCTATCCTAGCCATAGGTCCAGAGGCAGGGCTCACCTTGGACAGGCTGCCAGTCTGTTGCAGGACTAAGACTGTGACAAAAAGTACCGGTGAACGCCAGTGCTGCTGTTCAGCCTCCAAGTGGATGCACCTCTGATATAAATGTGAAAATATACATTTGAATATCCTACATAATTTTCAGAAAAGTTGTCCTTAGACTTTGACACTGAGTTCAAGTTCACTGAGATTTGAACTCGTTCAGGATTTTTAGTAGACGCACCTATGAGATGAATTTCAAAAGCCTGCATCAGCTCATTCTCCAGTTATCATATTTACAAACTTGCTTGTCCACGCCATCTGCCCATCTGCCGAAAATGCTATGAAAGTGCTATTAAACTGCTGCATAAATTAAAAAATAAGTTCACATTGAGGTACTTTCTTAACGGTGGTGCGATACATTATTGTGAATGAATGGCACTCATACACTATGTCACTCAACTGACCTGAGTGTCTGACAGTATTGTAGAGAGGCAGATATAGTAATACGGCCCATCAGCTTCTAAAAGAAAGTACGACTTTGATGGCTCCTCTGTTTAACTTTAGCTGCTGTACAGGTTGCTCTGTTCAGAAGTGGAAACTGTTCAGACTATAATCTGATATCATCCACGTCAAAAACAAATTTAATTTGAGTACCCAGAGCCCGAGTGAAGCAGCTGATGGGTGTGTTTTCTACTTAGAATTTTGCTGGTAAATCCTAATGTCATCAATATATGGCAAGAACAAAAACTGTTTGTGGTTCGCACAGCTCTACCTGTCCCGATTTAATTTGCTCTAAAGTGTTCTCATAAATGGCCTATTTCCTGTCACCCATTTCTCAACAGGCATTAGGCAGCTGATATGTCCTTGTAAAAGTGGAGAGTGCCCTTGACTTACAAAAGTCAACAAACATACTGTTCAACCAAATTTATCATTCATTTATTCATTCATTTATCTCAGTATTCCAAATAATACTGAGATAAAATAGGGAGATGCTTCACTTTGACATTTTAGTACTCCAGAGTCTTTGAAAGTTTTAAATGTCATTACAAAAATGTCAACAAAAATGCTACTTTTTTTAACCAGTTTTCTAGTGTAATTATTCCCAATTAATCCTGGTTAATTTAATTTTATTTGTGACACAGTATCCTATGACTCATCCATTTTAATAGGTGATACAGATAAATGTAGCGTTTTAAGTCCTGATACAATTTAGCTGTGATGTATTTGCTGTGAATGATGCTGTGATAAATGTAGAGTTCAACTCTTTTCCAGGGTTGGAGAAGCCAGCGATTGACCCACTGACTCCCAGTGTAGCGGACTGTTTACTCTAATGCTTTAGTTCCATCTACTGATTCCAAATAAATCAGATAGTAGACACAATAGGTTGTCTAGTCTTAATAATGTAATAGTAGATGCTTTATAATAGTTAATTTCAATTTTATTTATTTATAGGCACTATAGAAGAAAGTGAAAATATTAATTTTTACTGGTGACTTTCCACGGTAATTCAGTTCAATTCAATTTTAATTATACAGTGCCAAATCACAACAGCAGTCACCTCAAGGCACTTTATATTGTACAGTAGATGGTACAATAATAGATACAGAGAAAAACCCAACAATCATATGACCCCCTATGAGCAAGCACTTTGGCGACAGTGGGAAGGAAAAACTCCCTTTTAACAGGAAGAAACCTCCAGCAGAACCAGGCTCAGGGAGGGGCGGGGCCATCTGCTGCGACCGGTTGGGGTGAGAGAAAGAACACAGGATAAAGACATGCTGTGGAAGAGAGACAGAGATTAATAACAGACATGATTCGATGCAGAGAGGTCTGTTAACACATAGTGAGTGAGAAAGGTGACTGGAAAGGAAAAACTCAATGCATCATGGGAATCCCCAGCAGCCTACGTCTATTGCAGCATAACTAAGGGAGGATTCAGGGTCACCTGGTCCAGCCCTAACTATATGCTTTACCAAAAAGGAAAGTTTTAAGCCTAATCTTAAAAGTAGAGATAGTGTCTGTCTCCCGAATCCAAACGATTTATTTATTTATTTGCCCATGAGTAAGTTTGCTAGTAATGTTGGTTGAAGCTAACAAAAGCAGACAACAGAAATAAATAATAGCGCTATTTCAACAGATCTCTTTACATCAAAGGGAAACGTTTTTCATGCATTTTCAACCAAGCCAGTGGATCTTCATCTCCCGCCTACGACCTCCTCACTGAGGTAACAGTCCATTTCTATCTGCGCCTTCTCATCCAGTGTGCAATTAGGCAATTAGTTTGTCCATGTTTGGACATTACTGTCCTACCCAATCTAAAATAAGATCTTAGAGTATGATCTGGGTTAAATAGTTTCAAATCTGAAACTCTGCTTCTTTTTTTATTACATTTTGGGTGTTATTTTGCAGACTTCCAAAGGTTATGAATCCCTAGTGTCCCTGGGGTGAAACTACGCTTGCTTATACAAACAGCACTGCAGAAGTTTAAAAACTAAGGTTCTGGATACAAAGCCTTGTTTTTAAGTGCACCTTTTGCCTATGATATTTAATAGAAGTGCTTTTCTTACAGAAATTAGAACAGGCTCCTTCTGCAAGAACAGAGCAGCTTGGTTAGGCATTTGTGTCCTGCCATTTTATGTGCGCAGCTCTGACCTTTTATGTTGCTATGACAACTAATTCAACAACTGCTTTGAGGAACACAGGATAAGACCAAATCATCAAAATGTAATGCTGCTCAAATCCAGCAGAATCATAATATTCAGAAACTGTTATATTCCTCAAATCAGGTCATCAGAGGAATACACTCATTATGCACTCGCACACAAATCACTATAGAAGGACTTGCCTGCAAAGACTCAGAAAACTCCCAAACTTGGATTGGTATCAATGCAGTGGCATTCAATGACCTTTACAGAAAGATAAACAAAGACAATTAACCAGAAAAGAAAAGTTGCTGGCCTGTCAGCTTGCCAAGCTCATGTCATTGTTAACGGGACATGGACACAACCATGAAATCAAGACGCACTACAGATGTTAATACTGCTTGCCTGTGTAATAACAGGCAAGCAGTATTAAACCTACTTCTGACAATAGCTAACTGTGGCCACAAGATGGCAGTAATATAAAACATGGTGAAAACAGACAATGAGAAAAGCTTGTTCGACAGAGTGCTGTTTGAGATGATATGCTTTAACTGGTGTCTATTTTTGGATTTCCTGGGACAAGCATTGTCTCTCTTGCTTTCCCTAAAAGAATGCATTGCCGATACACTTGTATCTCAGTAAAGGCCGAACCCTCATTGGCACCTGCACTCGAGCTCCATGCCCAGATGCAATTCATGCAAACCACGAGTGATATGACTGCAATAGCTAGTTGCAGCTCTAGCTGGTTTCTGATGACCAGGATAGGGGTAGCAAATGTGTTTTTTAGCCAACAGCTGTAGACAGGGTCATTGTGTTTGCCTGTGCTTTGAGTGAAGTTCTTTAAATTTGGTGAAAAAATGTATTAACATTCACAAAGAACAAATTCACTTAGAGTACACAACAGTTAAGGTTACTGTGATTTCATGTCCTTCATGTTCTTGTGAATTAAATTTCTCAAGAACATGCATTTATTAAATCTGGCACAGATTTTCTCTTTAACTTAAGGAACAATTGATTAGTGATTGAAGACTGAAGGCAAGGTCAAAAATACATCTGACATAAATGGGAAATTAGTCATATTTCACAGTTTGTTGGGCACTGAATTGGTGAGAACAACCTTGGGTGCCTAACTTCAAACTATAATGATTGCTTGTCCATTAAAAATTGGTTGTGTAGTAAATGTCATATCATGAATGTAAGCTGTAATTTGACTGGTGTGTATGCTCTATGTTTTCAATATTTTTTTAATTCCAATGCTGCATAATACTTTTTGATATGATAGCATTTAACCTATATATGCTGGCCTGGGAATCCAGACTAAGACACTGTGTTGATCTTAGAGCTGCCACGATTAGTCGACTAGTCACGATTACGTCGACTATTAAAATCGTCGACGACTAATTTAATAGTCGACGCGTCGTTTGAAGCTTTGTAAGATCCCAAAAGACGCAGGAATAAGTAGTAGGATTTAAGAGTGTAATAACGCACTGAAACAGAAGATGGCAGCACTGCATGTACAAGGATGCCAGCTGCCGTTAAACCCCGAAGAAGAAGCTGTGTCCCAGAATTCATAGCGCAGCCCAGCTCAGTTTCCAACAATGGCGGCAGCTAGTTAGTTTTAATATTACTCTTATTATTCTTTTTGGGTCACAAAATAAAGTTTAACATATTTTCAGGCGAGAATGTAGCTGTGTAAACCTCAAATATCTGCTCAGTTTATCAAGACACCACATACTTTCAAAAGCGCTCCGACGTTTTCGGAGACGTCTGTTACCCACTAGCACGATAGCTAGCTGGGGGAAAGGCTCACTAGAGCCCGTGAGAACACCGGACTCCTGGCAAATCGTTTTCAAACCCACCGCCGTCTTTCGCTACTCAGGTTAAACATGATATATAAGTCACTTAGATAACTTGTTATGTTATTGTTTGGCTTTTTTTTTAGTATTTTATTTGTTCCTGAGTGAATCGGTTTGGCTGAGATTAAAGTTATAGTTTTTACACAGCTGAATAAACATCAAGCAGACAGCTGATTATCAGAAGTGTGAGATGCTCGAGAATTTACTCCGGTGTCCTGTTATATTTTAGATAGCAAGGAGTTTATTAAACTTCACCGAAACAATCTGCAAATTTCATTAAAATTTAATAAACTTATCATTTTGTCTTCATTTTTAGTTAGCACATACCTTAAACACTTAAAGCTGCAAGCTAATGATAGTTATATGAGAGCAGATGGGTGCTGGTGCAATAAGTTGTACGTTTTACGTCCAATGGATTTGATTAGTCGACTAATCGCAAAAATAATCGGTGACTAGTCGACTATCAAAATAATCGTTTGTGGCAGCCCTAGTTGATCTACAGAATATCTCTGGAATTATTATTGCATTTGGACTAAACCACAGCATTACTAATGTTAAAACTAATGTAATGTAATGTTGTATGAGCATTACAGACATTTATTGTATGTGTCAACTGGGCAGCAGTCTAGATTTGACTTTGCCAGTGCCCACTAATTGAACAGCCAGTCCTGAGTGTGAAAAGTAATTCTAATTCCAATTCATTCTGTCCACCTGGAACAATGTGGACAGGATGAATTAGAGTTGATGACATTTTCCTCCAGCTCCATTTGGATATTTCCCCCCTCTCTAATTGAGCATTAGGAAATCCTGGTGGGGAGAACAGATTTAAAGCCTCATCACTATTAGAAATTATAACTTGATGAATCAAAATAGAAAAATTATGAAATCCGATCAAAGTTTAATTCATTGCCTCAAATGAATAATTAAGATACTGGCAACATAAAGCAGTATACATTTTAATAGATGTGAAATTTGGAACTTAAAAAAATGTGTTAAAGAAGTAAAGATGGGCAGAAAAACTGGAAAAACTGTGTCTATAAATTGTAGATAATTTCAGAATAATGTAAAATCATAAAAACTTTGAAGATCTCACAATTTCATCTTCATAATATAATGAAAAGATCCTGAACATCTGGAGAAATCCCTGTGGGATGCCTGTAATTTTTGGGCCTTTAGACAGTACTGCATTGAAAACAGGCATGATGGAAATCACTGCAAGTGCTACAGAAACCATCTGTAAACACAGTTCATAGACAGCCAACCACAAACGCAAGTTAAAGCTCCATAATGCAAAAAAGAAGTCATATATGAACATAATCCAAAACCACTGCCAAGTTCTTTTGGCCAAAGTTTATTGGAAATGGCTTAAGGCAAAGTGAAAAACTGTTCTGTGGTCAGATGAATCAAAATTTACAATTCTTGGAAAACATGAACACTGCGTTGTCTGGACTAAAGAGGAGAGGGTTTGCTATCAGTGCTCAATTCAAAAGCCTGCACATCAGTTTGCATATCTGGAAAGGCATCATCAATGCTGAAAGGTATTTACAGGTTTTGCATATTTCAGCAATGCTAAACTGCATACTGCATCTATTTTGACACATTTGTTGCATAGTAGAAGAGTTAACAGGCCTTCCTGCAGTTCATACCTTTCATCAATTTAAAAACATTTTGTGAATCACTAAACAAAAAATATTAGAAAAAGCCAGGACTGTTGAGCAGGTCGAATCCCATATAAAAAAAAGTCCAGTTCCAACTTACTGGCAATGGTAATTTTATGTATATGAGATGCAAACTCAATGTTCTTAACACAGAAAATAAAAACACAAAAAACTGATATTGCAGCAACACATGTTGGCATGTTTTGCTGCAGCCATCAAACTCAAAATGAGCTTCATTTTCTTATGATTCTACATTTCTTCAGTTTAAACACTGATTATGTGTTTTACATTACGTTCTTCATAAAATATGGGTTTATACTTTTCTTGCTTGTACCAACTAGTTATGACCCCTAGATTGTATCTGCATTTTGATATTGTCACCACCTTCATCACCAGAATGTAAGCAATCTGGTTTTTAAGAACTGCACCCACATCAACAAGAAGGATCATATGTTCTGTAACTAAATCAGTGGTAAATCAGCATCTGAACTTTGGAAAAGTCTATATACATTTTTTAATCATGAATAGTAGACTAGTATGTTCTGAAATAATGAAAGGCTAGGCTATCACTTGAATCAGAACCTAAGCTCCCCTCAGTCATTCTCCTCTTTTGTTCTCCAAGTCCATTTTGTTTCATCTTTGAACCACTGGAGTGTGCACAAAGGAAATGAACTGCAGTTTTCAGCGTGTCATAAACCACATGATAACCTGATAACTTACTGCCATTTTCAAATTGCTGTGAAGCTCAACATAATATATTGTACATGTATAAGTTTCTAGACATTTTTTATAAGCCTTTTCCTCCTTCAGTTCAATTCGATTTTATTTATTTAGCACTAAATCACAACAACAGTCACCCCAAGGAACTTTATATTGTAAGGAAAAGACCCTACATCATACAGAGAACATCCCAATAATCAGATGACCCTCTATGAGAAAGCACTTAGGAAACAGTAGGAAAGAAAAACTCCCTTTTAACAGGAAGAAGCCTCTGGCAGAATAAGCTCAGGGAGGGGCGGCCATCTGCTCGGGGGTGAGGGGAAGGAGACAGGACAAAAGGCAATCATGGCCAATTCATGACCATCCTAATGATGCAGCGAATTAAAATACAAAATATGCACATCTATCACACCGAACAGTCCTTTTTAACTGTTAGTAGTTCTATCTTAAACTGAACAGTCTTTGCAATGATGAATGTGCATGATTTTGGATTGCACATATAACAAATAATGAACTTGAAATTAATTTTAAAAAGCACAAATATCATAACATATATATATAATATGTTCCTTCCCCCAAAAGACAATAAGAACAACAATTGTAAATTTAAAGACTCTTGTTCAGACTCCTCTATGTGGATGATTATGTGGTTGAGGAGCTTTTGAAATTACTCTTGCATTTGTAGTCTTTGTTTTGTGTCCTTCGGCATGCATTTCCATTGTCTGTTCTACTTCCTGCCACTGGGGGTCATCAAAGTTGAAAATTGTATAGCATTAAAGTATAGGCTTTCCACTGCTGTGTATCCCCCTTTTCCCTTATTGTGAATTTAACTGGGATTGGCAAACTGCCCAAAATGAATTGCTGGTTCATTACTTTGCCTGTGATTGACAATTCGGGGTAATGCTTCTGGCTGAAATGTGACCTCAAAGCACGAGCGCGCCCTCTACAGCAACAGCAGCCAATATAATGACTACAGCAGTGTGCACTATGATAGCCTGTGGGAAGACAGATACAGCATTTGTCAGTTCTCATAACACTGTTTTGTCATATTTAAAGGCAGCAAAACTTCACCTACCTCTATATGGAGAAGGCAAACAGCCATAGGGATGTTAGAAAATTATTTGATTTTCTCTCTGCTGTTGTTGAGTGATGTGTGAGTATATAACCATAGGCATTTATGTGCTTTTTTGTGTAGAGGAGTTTTTTGTTTCCTGTTCTCATGCTGTCCTCCCAGGAGCCCAGCATGAGTAGAGGTCTCTTTTTTTCCTCTTGTACTTTCCCATTGTAGTGTATATTTCAGTGTTTTTTTTTCTGTAACGCTACCGATCTCCGACCTGTATCCCCATGTGATGTCTGTGTTGTGTGTGTAAGGTCGGGGAGGGTCCTATTTCACTGCAGGGCAACCTGCACGTGGAACTGCACCCACATCAACAAGAAGGATCATATGTTCTGTAACTAAATCAGTGGTAAATCAGCATCTGAACTTTGGAAAAGTCTATATACATTTTTTAATCATGAATAGTAGACTAGTATGTTCTGAAATAATGAAAGGCTAGGCTATCACTTGAATCAGAACCTAAGCTCCCCTCAGTCATTCTCCTCTTTTGTTCTCCAAGTCCATTTTGTTTCATCTTTGAACCACTGGAGTGTGCACAAAGGAAATGAACTGCAGCTTTCAGCGCGAATAAAGCCTTGATTGACTGATTGACATTATAAAAGATGGGTCCAGCTTCTAGGTCTAAAGTGCCTCAGACCTGTGGTTGGAAAAAGACCTGAAGTCCTCAGACCCTGAGCCCTGACCTTTGTAAACACCTCTCTGCCGAGTTTTTGGACTCCATCATTCGTTTTAGGTCATACTGAATAAAAACTTCCATTCCAAGTCCATTTTGGTCTTTGTAATTGTCAAATTGTCAGACAGCAGGATTGTCCAGGTTATATTAACTCGGTTGAAACTTGCAACTGGTAGGTTGTTAGCCAATGAGGTAGCAGTTTTACAGATGGGTGACATGACAGTAGCTACGTCCATCTTTAACATTCCAAATATCTGTCTTCTAATTTCAGCTAGAAGAAAAAAACATAGTTTCATAGTTATATCACAACTAGACTTGTAAGGTTTTCACCGTGTGTGTGTGTGTGTGTGTGTGTGTGTGTGTGTGTGTGTGTGTGTGTGTGCGCCATCATTGCAGAAAGGTCCCAGAAACACCTGTCATGTGCAATCAACACAAGTAAGCAATCATTACATTCTGACAAAACCTCACCCTCTGTTTCCCAATAATTGTGTTACCACTGCTCGCTGCAAACTGTAGTGTGCTGGTGTCTCGGGATGTGTTGATTTGATTCCTTTTTTTTTTGTTTTTTGTTTTGTTTTGGGGGGTTTTTTTTAGACCACCATAGCACCTTGCTCTTCTTTTAGCTTTTATTAACCTGCCTGGTAACCTGCAGCATAAAATGATTTAAATCAAAGTGTTTGATCATTTGCTGCTCTGATTTGGTGTGATGTTTCTGATAAATCTATCTATTTTCTCCAAAAGATATCTCGTTGTAATATTAAAAATATTGTGGACACTATTGACACAACAGTAAAAGAACAGTAAAAGAGCATCAAAGTCAATACAGACCTCCTTTCATAACTGAAGTGTCCAACCTTTGATGATTGGTTATCGTGGAAAAACTCTTACTATAAAAGCAATATCATTAAAGGACGAAGGGAAGGCAGGAGAAGAAAGGACAGAAAGGACATTTCCAAGTTAGCAAACATCCATCAGTACCCAGAGTTAAGTAAAAGAAAATCATGACTCAGAATTTGGTAAAACTGCAATTCCTCACCATCCCAAGAACAGCATCGTTTCCACTAAACATCATGGTGGCATTATGCTTCTGTGCAACTTATTATCAATTGATACGTTCTCCAAGAGACCTGTGACATGACCGTCATCTGAAGCTTAGCACATACACATTTTTGTCTTAAAAAAACAATTCTGGGGCTGAACTTGAAAAAAAAAAGGTTCATATAACATCCCTGAATGTCTTTGGCCTGTTTGTGAAAAGAAATGGAGAGGGCTTGCCTTTCATAATATATTTGGTGGCAAAGTTAGTAACACGGCAGAGGTCAGTATTTAAAGTTAGTTGTTTTCTTCTCTTATTGATGAATGTTGCATCAAAATGAAATAATACTATACTTGAAATCATAGCAGTCACACATGATATAATGTGAGTTACCGATGATGGTTATTGTCAGTGACAGTCTAGTCTTGCTCAGGTCAGATAAAATTACTTCCTTTGCTCTATAAATACTGACAATAATGACCGGCCTTATTTCATTTGGTTCTGCATTGGTCTCCAGTCTAGTTTGAGAAGGCAAACTCTACCTGTCCTAAATGTCACTGCCATGACATTTCACTGAGACGTCAAAGCCATTAGAGCCAAAGCAAGGTGAGGAGAGACATTTCTCAAATGAAATGAAATCTGGTTTTGAAAGTGAACCATGGGCTGTCACTGGAGTTATTAATGTCGACACACCTCCAGAAGGTTCCACTGTGACTTGGGGCATCTAAAATCCCTCCTTACACTATGAAAGTCACGATGCCAGTGCCTTTATGTGGGCTCCAAACTTTTTACAACTCTTTCAGCTGGTTAAGGTCGCTACACAAATTATTTACATTTGCTCGGTTGCTGACCTTTAACTGTCAACTCTTTCCCAGCCTTCTGTATTTTTAGCTTTGGCTTGACTGCACTGCCATTGAACATCTATGGCTGACTATAATGTGTAGAGAATAGTGTATAATAGAAAATAATGAATGCAGTACTTTAAATGATAAAACATCAATGATTATGCCAGGACCATTTTATCTAAGCTTTTTTTTTTCAGTTATAGAGCTGTTCAGATTCTTTTTGTAGTCACAGAACACTTTCACTGTCAGAGTTCATTCGAATGTGCCAATTGACTGTCCCTCTGTTAAACTGATGCTCTCCCTTGACCCTTCTGATATTTTTTTTGTGCCAGATTTCTGCTGCCTGCTGAATAGAATAATAATTTTTTAATTTGTTCAGTAAAACCAATGGTTTCTCTTACTATATGTGAATCAGGATGCTAAAATGGAAAATCATTCGGCACTCTGAGCATTGCAGCAAATTTGCAGCAAACACATCTTCACATATTTGCCGCACTAATAGATTAGTTCATTTTTCATCATTGTTCTGCACATATGGTTTGCAAAAATCTAACTCAACTGATAAGATAACAATCTTATCAGAGTTGCACAGCAGCTTGGTGACAGAGATTTAGTTGCTGTGGCTTTGGTGCAGTAGTGATGCAAGCGCTGTTATATATTAGGGCCTTGAATTCTTGCCACTTATCTCTCCCTCTGCCTTGCTGATAACAGAAAATGGATGGTATGCAATGCAAAGAAAGGAAAAAAGCACAAGTACTTTTTTATGTTACCCTTGTTAACCCCCAAATATGATACACAGTGAAGTAAAAACTCTTTTCTTCATATTTCCTTGTAAGAAATTGATCATGATTGAAGGAACAGTGCTTTGTAGGTTCTAATTTATTTTAAATTTAGATTTAATTTGAAATTTTCCAAAGCATATTAAAGGAGTGGTACAGCCATCCTGTGTGGAGCTGGGGAGTGTTTGAATTATTAAATACACTGATCCTTCACAGATTTGTAGAAGGGACATGTCTACAATTATTTCACTTTTCTTGATCCTCTTTAATCTCCTTTATGGCTCCATGACAAGCCTTCGGTGTATCCCAAAAGCTGTAGCATGGTTTTGGATAAATAACTGTGTCACCAGCTTGTCATTTGAGTATTAAGATCTTATTGGCTTTCAAGCAATGCATTAGCAAACTCCCCAAAATACATGGAGTATTATACATTTTTGCTGCTCAGTGTTTGAATTCCCAATAGGCTAACTGGAAACACCAAATGTACCAGTTAGGGTGACCAGGTCCCCACAAACTCAAACACTGTGTTTGTGTGTGGCAAGCGGGACATGTTAACAATGTTGGGAAGTAGTAAATGTATTATATTTGAACTTTTTCAAACATCTTGCTATATAAATACATAAAGAATAAAAGAAAACTGAAGTTTATTTTCATGTTCCCATGTGATGGTCTATATATACTCTTGCATTCTCTGTCATTTCACTGTTATTTCAGCTGCTGTTCAGTGTAAGATTCGGAATTCAGCAGGGAGGCATCCATAGACTTGCAATTTCTAGACAATTATAACACAAACACACATGCTATTTCACTTCACACCACATTTTTTACTGTGTGAAATTGAAAAATGACACCAGCAAAAACAAAACATATCTCAATATATACAATTTGTTTTATTTAATTTTATTTTGTGGCAATGTCCATCATATTAATCAAAATCTGCAAAGCTTCTAACTTTTTGGTAACGTTCACTCTTTGGGAACTTTGAGAGCTAAACTTAATTTGACTAAAATAAAAAATATGAAAAAAGTGCCAAAAAGCCAAACTTTAGAAAAGTTAATGTTCTGCAGAACCAGTAATATGGGACATTGTCTCAAGATGAAGGACAGGTGGACAAGAAATAAAATAAATTTAAATAAATAATGTAGCAGTATATACAGACAAATTGTCGTTGTTTTTCTTTCCTAGCGTTATTTTTCAACGCTACACAGGAGAAAATATTGTGTGAAGTTAAACAGTATGTGTTTCATAATTGTCTAAAATTGCCTGTCTTTCCCGAGTACGTGTACATTTAATATACAATTTTGGGGGATAAGTAGCAAGCAAGTAGCATGGCAACTGTTACAATCAGTTACTCACCAATAGTAGTAATAGTTCCGTAATTAATCAAGGTGGTCGTATTGAGGTGACACAAACGTTTTATAAGCAAATCATGAAGTTAAAATTTAATTGACAAATGTTTTTAGAGAGAAGATAAACAAATACTCTAAAAATAGTCCTATTCTCCTCTTATCAACCCTAAGTGGCTGTGTCGGGGTTTTTTAGGGGGCAGGGCAAAATGTTGCGCTGCCACATTTATTTATAAACGCTTTGCTACAATTGGTCACGTGATCATACCGCTGGCTAATCACGTCGTAGAACTGATGTGACGCACGAGATTCAAAGTTGCCAGCAACGTTTCTGCTCACACTCTTCTTCTACTTAAGTTTTTGACAAGCTTAAATGAAAAAAAAAGAAAACTGTGTCCATGTCGGTGTCCAAGTGAAGCGGGGTTTTTACTATTACAATGGAAAACCAAGTTATTGGACCGGGTCCATACAGGGCGACGAAACTGGTGAGTGTTGTGAACTAAAGCACGTTACATTGGAATGCTTTAACTTAATGTAAATGGAGAGACTAGGTAGTTTTTCGTGTGTGGCTTAACTATTTACGTGTCAACGTAAAGTAAACTTGTGTTAAAAGAACTGCGTTCTTACAAACGTAACCGAGTCGTAAGTTGAACTAATAAACAGCTCTCGCGTTATCAGTTAGGTTTATAAGCGTTTACAAGCCTGTTTAGAGTGAGGCTACATTAAAACTAAGTACACATAGATATAGTGAATTTGCATATTATATGTAGTTACTTATCACAAACACACTCGGCACTCTTTATTTCGTGTAAGAGCTCGATACACAACACAGTTTGCTGTTAATGTCAGCTCTTTTTACGCCCAAAGTCCAAAACAAGTATTTTAAAATATCCACTGTTTTGGGAGCACACAGCACACAGTTTTAACCCCTCGGTTCCTACTAATGTTCAAACGCCCACCTCAGTGTGCCTCCCCATTAAAAGCAGGGCACTGAAACAGAAGCAGATAAATGAAGTTGAGCTGTCATTAATTTAGTGTACACCTGTTATTTTCTTTGACATATCTGCGTCAGAAAACACCCCTAAAGTGCGATAAAAATCAAAGTTTTCCAGGGTTACAGAGAAAAACCTTTTTGAGTTTGAACACAGTGGAAGGCTTTTACTAGCCTTGGCCGGTTTATTCAATAACATCCAGGCTGCTGGCTCTTTGGTTTAACTCTTGTAAATCAGATTTCTGCCATGGGGTATTTGGATCATTTTTTTTTATTGAAATTCATTCTCATTTATCGAAGGTCACAAATACACAATGGAATCACATAGTTTTTGTTTTTTGTTTGTTTATTTTAATTCTTCTGCAAAAAGAATTTCTAGAAACTGTCAGCTAGCTTTCCACCTGCTGCCCCAGCATTCTTCCTTCACCAGTTTCTTTTTCGATGTCTCTCTTTCAAACAGTCTGCAGACGAGCTTATTGGCTTTCGTTTTTTGAGATTTTCCGTCTTTTCTTTTACTTTAAACCTTTTTCATGATTGAGACCAGCCAGGGCAAAGGTTTCTATTTGCAGGGATTCTTCCAGGTATTAAAGACCTTATGTCGCCTAATTCTCTCTCCCTCCCTCTTTCTTGTTCTCTCTCTGCTTTTATCTAAGCTCAAAGCCTTTTATTTTTCTCCCACACATCTACACAGTGTAACACAATGATGGTAATGCATCCCAAAACACGATGATGAGATAGTGTTTTATTTATTTTTGATAAGTAAATCTTTTTTTCCCCCCTAACAGGAGGATAATGGAGTTGTTGTTTCAGAGCAGGGCCTATAAACATGGAAATGGACTGTAGAAAGTTAACCATATCAGTGTCTGTTCTTCATTTGCTATCTAAATACATGCCTGTGTATGGCTGATACTGCCATCTTAAAGTAACTAATGGGCATCATGCATGCAGATTTTCTGCTGTGGCAACATCGTATAAAAGCATAACTGAAAACAGTATTGAAGTGTTCGTGAGCACTTGAACTTGGTGAATGCATAAAATGCTGTTATCACATTAATGTATTCCATGAATGATGTTAGCCTGTGTCTTAGACTAAACTTATTTTTTCAGTTTGTCATCAAAAAGACTTGCTGTTACATTTTTGTTGTTAAATATCAGATAATATCACTCTGCAGCGTTTCTCACCACATTCTGTGTTTTGCTGTTATGCAGTGGAATGAAACTATCAGACTTTTTCGCGGTGGCATGCCACTTAGAAGGCATTGGGCACACTTTCGCTGCTATGACTGCAGCTTCACGGGAACCGAGGCTGTGGATTATCTGCATAATCTGCTGAGGGACAATCACAACTTTGGTCCTGAGGTAACCCGCTACCAGACCCTGCAGCTGCTTAGAAAGTTCCTCAAGGCCCACGTGATTGAAGATATCAAAGGCCGCCATGGGACAGAGGACTTTGAGGACAATGGCCATTTGTACAGGTGCTCCTCTGTCATCCTGCATAGCTCCTTTGTTTTTGGTTTGTTTTCTTTATCATGTTTGTTTCATTATTCATCTCTGTTTAGCAAGTGCATCTCTTTACCTCTTTAACTGAGCCCAGTACTATTGACTGTCTCTCCAGGTTCCCAACACTGTCTCCACTCAAGTCTTTTCCAGCAAGGCCTGTAATAAAAGACTGCAGTGACTTGCCCAGACTCATCCGCTGGGATGACTATGAGGAGCTGCCTCAGCAGGAGAACTTTGTACCCGTGAAGTCTGCTGTCCTGGTGAGAAAGAAATGTTCTAGCCCAACTGTGCTTTCATTAGCTCCTTTTATACATCCTGTTTCTCTTCAGCTTCAAGACACCTCCTGTATGTTACATCAGTGCTATAGATATTTATATATACAGCACTGGTGTAACATACAGAAGGTGTCTTGAAGCTGGCATCACGAACAAACAAAAATGTTAAATAAATATCAGTAAACAGGTACAATAATTATTCCCTGTGTCATTTCTAATTATTGCACGTAACTTACTTTATGGACATCTATGGTTGGATTCAGTTTTCATTAACAGACCTCTGACATGAAGTTAAACTTAAGTTAGTAAGTATAGCTTTTGTTTGATTGTAGCACAGTTTCATGGGTTCCTTTCACAGTGCTTACTCAATTTAACTTTGAAAGTAACTTTTTCATTTTCCTTTTTAATCAGACTTCAGATTTGTGGAATAAAAGGCACAGCGTTGCTATTGGAGATGTGCATGAATGCAAGCTTATACGCAGGAAGGAGATAACATCAAAACAAGTGGATCACATCTGGAAGTCAATGACAGTGGCACAGTATGTTACTATTGTACATTACCTGTTCATCACTTCCATTGTTTGTGCTGTATGGAGGTTTAATTCTAATCCTGTTTTAGTTTGCAGAGAGTGCTGGGTCTGAAGACACTGGATGGCGTTTTGAACCCAGCGCATGTCAATGGCAAGCACATTGTTCACAATGTGTTCAGTGTCAATAAAGCAGGCATAGTTGTATTGGAGAACAAAGCTGGTATGCTGCATTGGTTCCCAGAACTATTGCTTTTTTTATTGTTGAAGCTTGCTGTATGATTATAATTCACCTATTCTGTTTGCATTTCTAGAGGACATGCCCTATTGGGTGGTAACTGCAATGAAATGCCTTGCTAACTGTAAGTATACATTTTCTGTTGACCTTAAATAATTCTTGTTTAAAAAAAAATACTGCCATAAGTAAGATTGAAGAAGAATCATTCTGTACAATTGATTTCATTTTATTTTATATTGTTAATGAGTTTCTGACAGGTGATATTTCTCTCTGGGCTTTTAGTGCCATAAGCACTTGTAATTTTTAGGGGTCTTTTTACAAAGCCTGTGTGTGTATTTAACTTTCCTCCACTGTTCCTTGTGAAAAGCCATAAATCTGTCTTTGTTTTCTTTCTCAGGGCCTAATGGCAATGAAAGCAAACAGCCAGTGTACCCAGGTTTTGAGAGGGATGTTCTAAGAACAGTAGCAGACTACTACCAGAGACTTAAAGAACCCCTGCTGACTTTTCATCTGTATGAAGTATTTGTCAACATTCTCAGTGAGTGCCTCACAACGTGGATTCACTACAGTGTTTTTGCACTGCTGTTTTCTGGTGTTTGTTTTGCTAACCTCTAAGTTTACCCTTCCAGCGCCGGACTTATCTTTTATTATATCACTGCAGGTTTGCTGCCAGTGCAGGAGGCAGCCAGTGAGGCTCTTCAAGTAAGCTGCCTCCTTCTGCCGCCACCCAACCGAAGACGCCTCCAGCTTTTATTGCGTCTCATGGCCCGAGTCTGTCAGAATCCCCAGCTTCCTCCACTTAATGACACGATTGCTACCCGCACACTGGTACATAATCCTCCAATTTATTTATTTCACTTTGTACCATTTCGGCAGGTTAACTAAGTCCATTGTTTTAGTAAAAGCTCATAAATCAGTATTCATATATTATAGGAGGACAAATGAGCCTGTTACATAATGGAAATTTAATAGTCCAGCAGATAATTCTATTTTCATAAAGGTTATAACCATATATGTCAACCATAGATTCGTTGATACATGTACCACAACTTCCAACTGCTAATATAAATCAAGCAAATGGAGGTATAGTCTTTTTCATGCACGCACTGAGCCCCTAACTGTACTAGTATATCACTGACAGAGGTACATGAAAGAATGAAAATAGCTGACTCCATCAGATCAGGACATTAAATGTTCCTTAATGTGCTAGCTCCCTGCTACAAAGTCTATGGCTATGTTCACACTGCAGGTCTTAATGCTCAATTCCGATTTTTTGATCAAATCCGATTTTTTTGTCTGCTTGTTCACACTACAAATAAAATGCGACAGCAAACGCTCTCTAGTGTGAACGCTCAAAGCGGCCCGCATGCGCAAAAGAAGACGTCACACACAACGCGCTCTGTTTAGACCCAGAGCAAACAATATTGTTTGACTGATGGCCCTTAATATAAAGACTTCGGACTTTACGTTTCCCAATTTTTGCTTTAAGTTGTTTTGTTATTTACATAATAATGTAAATAACCTAATAATTATCCTTATTGCTGTTTTAGAGGAGCAGTGCTTCAAAGGATAGTTGCAGATTTCTGTCAGAATCTACAGATTATACAGTACAAATAAAATGTTCATGTTTCTCCAACGTTGTCTTCCCAGCAGTTTCACCGGATGGCCAGGAAGCGTTCACGATGTCTTATCGGGCGCTTCTCCGGCGCTGATAATTGGCGTCTGTCTTGTGTCAGTGACGTAAAAGACAGATTTAATGCGACTTGACCGTTCAAACAGCAGTCGCTTTCTAAAACATCGGATATGTATCGGATTCAGTACCACATACGAATCCAGATCGGATTTGAAAATAGCGGATTTGTGCCGTTCACACTGTCATACCATGATCGGATATGGGTCGCATAGGGTCAAAAAAATCGGATTTGATGCGCTTTCGCCTGCAGTGTGAACGTAGCCTAAGTAACTGATTTTGCTAGTTCATGTGTAAAAACACTTTATTTCAACACACTCTTTTATAGATATTTCTATATATTATTGCACAGAGTGCCAGCTCATGTTGTGATAAAACAGATACAACTGTGATAATTCATATAACTGTAAAACTGTTACATGAGCGTGAACATTGTAACAACATTTTAATAACTCACACTGATGCATATTTTTGAATTACTTGGGTAAGTCTGAGGTATTCATTTTTACGCTGCACACTTTCTTTTCAGAATGCACTTTGTTACAATTTGCTTACTGGGTTTTGTCCATCACCTGCAGTTGCCTCTACCATTCCTTCTTGTCAAATGCCTCTGGTACATTTGGTATATTGCCTAGTATAGTTGAAGAAAAAAATCATGCTTTCAGAATTTTGAAATGATTAAAACATGTTTGGTTGGAATTCTGGAATTGACTATTTGACAGCTTTGATCTTGAAATGTGTAAAAGAAGAAAGAAACATATATTTTTGTCAGGCTGTGATGAATTATGGTAAGGAGAATACATTCTCCCATAGCTTCCTGTGTGGTACCAGGGATGAAGAGAGTGAAGCTCTTCTGAAACACAGTTTGTGCAGAATCATTGTTACCTGAAAAGAGTAAAGAGTAAATGGACTATAGTGCAATATTGTCAGGGATTTGGACAGTCCTTTATTCTTAATAACGAAAGGGAATAAAAGAAGTTAAAAAGACTCAAAATTGCATATGTGGTAGATATACAACACTTTTTTTTTGTGATGGGCCTATAAACATGGAAATGGACTGTAGAAAGTCTGGCTGCTTAATAGCTGCTTTTCAGTGAGAGTGGGGGAGTTCTGGGGGATTTCAGGGAGGTTGATGTGGGTGTATTATTTCCACAAGTTCAGTGTTTTTCAGTGCAGTCATTATAATGATTATTTTGTCTTACTTTGCAACAACCCCAGGCACATTAGACCTCTCACATATAAAGATTTTATAGATTTAAGATTTTATAAAACACTCTTCATAACAACATGCTGCAAGTGAAGCCAGTTAAAAACTTAATGAAAAAGGGTATTCTATCGTTTTTATTTTATAACTCCGTATAGCAGTGTATCACTTTATTAAGTCTTCATCTTAGCAAGATAATGAACCCAAAAAATCTATGTCTTTAACACTGCCTGCATGCAAAATTCACACAATATAACTTTCACAAAGATGTTTATTACTTTGGATTTATGATGGGTGCTTAACATATTTTATAAATCTTCAATATTGCTGTAGCGTAAGCTGCATACTTTCACTGGCAGTGACCCCCTTATCCAACTCTCACTGTGGTGTCTGTCTAGATGGTGCAGATGTTCTCTCAGTGCGTTCTTGGCTCAGCAGACGACATGGACTTGGATGAGTTACTTGCCACCAAATTGGTGACTTTCATGATGGAGCATCACAACACCATCTTCCAGGTGCCTGCCAAGCTGCGTTGCCAAGTTGAAGAGCATCTGTCCCACCTCAAAAGAGCACAGGTTGGTACACATTCAGTCACAATGAAATTGAAATTAAGTTTAGTGTTATATTAACCAGAGCCCAACTGATTTAATTTGAAGATTTAAACAAAGGGAACAAAGGCAACACAATAAATGAGTGATTTATTTTTCATCTTGATGGGGTTTACAGCTTATACTAGTGATTAGAATGGCCACAGATGTTTTTTATCAAGCACTGTGTGAGGGAAATTGAAAAGCAGTTTCATGCTGATCATTGAACAAAGAGAGGAGCCACTTGTGTGACAGAGACAGACCTTGCGGGACAGTTTTCTGTAAAACTTTGTCCCTGCGCTCTTGATCAGCTTCGTTTGATGATGAGGGGCTTCACTTATAAGTGTGTGCACACAGTTGATTCATATTAGGTGTGTATATGATTAATTTTGGCTCGTACTTTAGTAAATGAAGACGATATTGATGGTACGTGTTCAACATCAGATGAAGGCCCAAATTGATTATTATCTTTTACTCCATCAGTGGGCCTCTGTCCCACACTGTTATAACTATAAACATTTTTTTAATGTATTGCTGTGTCTTTGTGTCTTCCATCAGATCAAATATGCAGGGGCTGATACAGATTTCAGTGCATCTCCAGCTTTCTACAAGCAGATCAGCAGGGTGGAGTGCGAGGAGCAGAGGGTGATAGGCACCCAGACCCCGCTGCAGCAGTTGCTAGAAGGCCTGATTGCAGACAAAGAACTCCCCGCTAAAGACAAGAGGAAAAGACTAAAACAGGTATGCCTAGACACCAAGGATGTCATTAGAGCTAGATTCAACTGGATCTGTCTCATTAGATTTTGAGGGGAAAGCCAAGCTGCTCTCAAACAACAAATTACAAGCATTTATGTAAAAGCCATTTGAATTTTAGGAATGCGTCAGAATCAATTCGCTCCAGAGGCCGTGAAAGACGTGATTGCACTCTATTCGTTTTCCTGTAGTACTCTTGTTGCCATAGATGCGGTAAGTACTGGAGAGGATGCTAATGTGAAACAACATGGCACTGTCGGGTGCAGGAACAGGTCTGTTGGTACTTCTCTGTGTCTGATCATATTTTGCATCCTGGTCAGATGATCAGGGACAAGTTATATACAACTAAAAGCAGCTGATGTCACAGAGCTGTTAGCAAAAAAGAAGGTAACACCTCAACTTTAACTTAAGTTCATAAAGATAGGATATGTATTCAGAACTCGTAGTAAGTTTAATCTCTTGATTTTGACACAATTTTTAAATGAAATGATTCTATAGCTTTTTGTATATTTGTATACATGGCAATGCCCCATATATCACCTTTACTGAGGCTAACTGTACACTAATAAAGTAAATAAATAAAGGCTTTGTGCCACTCATCGAGTCAAACATTACCTTTAGTCTATCAAAAAATAAATAATGTGTGCCTTTGTTTGCAGATCTAAGTCAGAATATATTTATTTGAGTGGTATGGCTGTAGTTTCATTCATTGGTACTGAATACTAGTATCATGACATTTCTCTTGAATTTTAATCAAATTAAGGTCTAGAAGGAATGTGAATTTAAAATCCAAAACAATGTTGGTTTTCTTATAGGGTGTGTATACTGTAAAATAACGATGCATTTCCCATCATTGCAGTTTCAGAAGTCCTACCCTGAAGTCTACCATAGTCGATTTCCCACTGAAGAAAGCAAAGCTGCTGTCATACCCGAGAAAACCCCACGACTCAAACCTAATCTTATGTTCTTCAGCATCAAGAAACCCTTCCAGCCTTTTCAAAGAAGCTGGAGTTTCAGGGCATGATCTGCTACCACTAAAACGTTTACACATCTTAACCTCAGAGTTGCAAAATGAGGAGTGAGGCTATAATGGTGTTCTCACCACAATTACAGCGCTCTTCAATAACCACTACAATTTTTACTAAAAAAAAAAAAATTAGTCCTTGCAGCCGATGGTAAACAAGGATGATGAATTAAAGAGCCTGTTCACTCAAGTTATAGAAGGATTATAAGAGATTTTCCTCTTAATAGGTCATTTTCTAAACGGAAGCAAATACTTCATGCAGCAAATGCAGGGGGTGAACTTACCACGCTTCTGTTTTAATAAGAAACTTGAACTAAACTATGATCCACTTACACCTAAAGAGTTTTTAATCGTGATTTGTTTTTTTCTTAGATTTCATTAACTGGTACTGGTACTTTGTATGGTTACAAAGATCCAAAACAGCAGAAAATGCAAGTAGCAACAGTAGTAAAATGCATTACAAAAGTATTAACAGGTTATCAGATGTTAACATTTGGTAAATCTTATAGATGAAATTCAAGTGGTCTTGAAAGATTGGTAGACAATTATATTTTATCAAAATATTCTTGGTGCTCCGAATATTCAGATGTAATTAATGATGCTGACTCAACAATGCACTGCTGCGTTTCGTTTTTTAATAATAATTTCTTAGAATAATCATCATAAATTTGAATTTAGGCAGCTTAATCTTTTTTACTTTGATCAGGTAGACCTTTACTTAATGATGAACATATCAAGAGTTTGCCTAGAAAGGGAATATACCCTCACTGGTCACTTTATTAGGTACACTTGTTCAGCTGCTTGTTAATGCGGGTGTGATTGAGATAGAATTCTCACGGCCAGCTGAGTGCATTTAGGCATCTTTGAATGTGCCATGGTTATCATCACCAGACGGGCTAGTCTTAGTATTTCAGAAACTGACCTACTGGGATTTTCCCACACAGCCATCTTGTGAGTTACAATAGAGTGGTTCAAAAAGGAGAACATCTCTAGTCACTCATGTGAACTAAGAACAGGAAACCAAAAATACAATTCACATGGCCTAACCAACTTGAACAATTGAAGACTGGAAACCCTCCGTCTGGTCTGTTGAGTCTTGAATTCTGCTGTGCATTTTGATATGAATGTCATGAAAGCGCTGAGTCATCCTGCCTAGCTAGTTTATTGATGTGGGGCATATTTTCTTGGCACACTTTGGGCCTCTTGTTGCTGTATTGAGTATTGTTGCTGACCATGTCAAACCCTTTATGACCACAGTGTATCCATCTTCTAATGGCTGCTGCTAGGACTATAATGCAACATGGCACAAGTCTCAAACTCGTTTGTTAAACATGATAGTGAGTTCACTGTACTGGTGGAAAGGGAGATTCGCATCAGAGATATACAGCCAACAAACCTGCAGCACCTGTGTGATGCTATTATGTCAATATGAACCAAAATCGTTTAGGAATGTTTCAAACATCTTGTTCACTCTGCCACCAAAAATTAAGGCAGATCTGGAGGGAAACCTGGTACTAACAAGGTGTACCTAATAAAGTGGTCAGTTAGTGTATGTGGCATTTTTACAGAAATGTGATGCTCTGGTTATAAATTTCATTTGTAACAACATAAATGTTGACATATTTGGGGAAAACTACACAGTCCAGATAAAAATCATAGACTTACAGTATATACACTTGTAGTAGTGTATGTATTTAATTGATGCGTCCCTTTCTCTGTAAACCCTCTGTACTGGAGTCCAACACTGCGCTGTAGAGAATTCATTTCATATCTTAGCTTGTTGGTTTTATTCTGTATATAAGAACTGTTTTGTTGATTGGTACATATTTCAGTGCTTCAAATGCTGTTCTTTCATGTTTAAATGCTTATTTGTGTTTTTTTGTATGTCTTCTATTCAGTCAGGTTGTTTTTTTTGTTTTGTTTTTTAATCTTAGACTTAAAAAGTGTT
This sequence comes from Perissodus microlepis, assembly GCF_051167445.1. Classification (NCBI taxonomy): domain Eukaryota; kingdom Metazoa; phylum Chordata; class Actinopteri; order Cichliformes; family Cichlidae; genus Perissodus; species Perissodus microlepis. Next base: position 14,811,953 of record NC_140471.1, on the reverse strand, counting down.
TTATTTTTATAGTGATTCTGTCAATGACTGGGTTTTTATAATATCCCTAAACCAATGCTGGAATAACTGTTACTCTCGAATTGCTGCTCTGTTGTGGAATTAAATTAATTTTTTAAATTTTGTATTAAAAAAAATAATTGGCATACATAACTGTTTCTTTTATTGCTGTTTTTCTGTTGAATGTTTTGGCTTTTTATGAGTTTGTTTCTACAGCATAAATATTTATATATCTCTATGTAGATATAGATATACAAATCATAATTACCAAAATCCTGTTTTGTATTTTTAATGCTAAAATATAATTATTGTTTTACAAAAAACTTAAAAATATTAAAAAGCACATTATTTTTGATCAGGATTTCATAATCACAGTTATTGCATTCGTGAACAGAAAAAATATGTTTAGTGGCTGAATGTTCAGATGATCTGTTCATTGAAGCCTCGTGCAAAATTGTCTCAGTGGAAGGGTGGTTGTCCAGAAGCCATTCTTCAGGAGGGGAAACACAGAAAAGGCTGAGGTATACCAAATTACACAAGAACTGGACTGAAAATCAGTTGTGACAAGTCTACTACAGTGAGTTTCTACAGCCATCTGTAAGACACAGTGGAGGCTTTGTAAAGGAATAAAAAGCAGCCAACATCCAAAGAGAGGTAAATGTCCTTCAAGAAGCCTGGAGAACTATTCCTAAGGAGTGCTTGTTTTGCACAGGGACATAACTAAGCCGCAGGTTTGCATCAGAACTAAAAAGTGCATACTTGAAGAACACCACCTGCCAAGAAAGATAAAGTGCAAGAGCATAATTAGCAAATGTAGAGCAAAATCTTTGTTATAATTCTACATTTGGGAATGTTTTTATTCTTACCATTCATAGCATTCTTAAGATAGATCTTCATATTTAAATAGTGAAAGAGTACTGAGTTCTCTGTTTGCTCAGATACAGGTGTGCCAGGCTATTGGAATTCTTGTGAAGATTTATCTGACATGTGCATAAAGAAACAGCGAAAGAATAAAGAGTGTGATGCGGTCTGCTTGACCTTCAGTTGTTGATGCTTCTCTGTCATCTTTTACCTTGCTGTAAGTGCATACGAAAAGCTCTTAGCTGATAGTGATAATAATAGAGATTATATGAAACTACAGAGTGCTTGGATAGCAGTGAGATGTTAAGCAGGGACTGGTAGTCGTGACAGCATAAGAGTTCTCAGAAGTTGACACCTGCCTGATCTCACAAGCAAATAAAACCAGACTGCAAAGGCTTTGCCCTGTACTCAAGGTGAAAGAACACTTTTACCTCGGTCGCCAACTTAACTCATCATTACTGATCATTCACAATAATGAAGCCATCAAGTTTATGTTTTGGGGGGCGACAGCAAACATAAAGCCAAGTTGTGTCAGATTCCTACAAACAAATAAAAGGCCAAAATGGATGAAAAGTTTGTGATTTGTAATTACAAATCACAAAAACAATTTTATTTTTCCTGTCTTCATTGAGCACACTAAGTCATCAATCAGTGCAAGCTGAAAAAAAATTAAGTGGAGTCTTTAGTATTTAGTAACTGGTAGACACTTGGGCACAGCGTGCTCACAAGTGCAGTGCTAACATGCTGATATTTAAAAGGCTGTTAACCTTCTTACTCCCACACAGTACAGCTGAGGCTGATGCAAACAGTTCATTTCGCAGATGTTTTGTCACAAACCATTTTTTTTAATGGATTACTTAAAATGTAGACCTGAAAAGTCTTTGAATTCAGATGTTTTCACTCCCACTGCCACAGCACCTAGCCATACCTGCCTTTAAAAACATTTGTGAAAGAATGGTTTGGATGTCACTGTTTCAGCAAGTTAGTTTGGGAAGATTATTCCCTTCCCTTGTAGATATTTCATTTTTAATGTAAAGTGGAAGCACCTAGAAACTACAGCATCTCAGACACTAAGTAACAGATGTGTGAATTTACAGAGCGGTGTCTCCAAGTGCTGATGTGCACAGTGGACAGAAATTGCCAACATCCTGCTGACTCAGTAACTACAAAGCTCCTCTGTCATTAACATGAAAATTGTGTACCAGGAGCTTCATGAGCTTCACAGTCAGGGAGCTCCTGTAGGTGTGCTGTAGCTGGCCTGGTGCCTTTAGCCTTACAGTATATTTTGATCAGCAAAGTCAGTGGGCTTTGTCCTGTGTGGGTCACTAATATCTGCACAAAATTTGGGCTGGAATATTAAGCAGCTGATATTCACAGTTTTTTACTAAGTAAAAATGTTGGCATGATTGTACAGTGTAGTGATACATTGTATCAGAAACAGAAAGATCTGCTTCAGGAGGGGAACGGGGACCTCCATATGGCAGCGTAGCGGTCAGGCTGACAAATCTTAACAAGCTACAAAGTCTGTAATAAAAGGCTGGAGGTGATAGTCTGGTTCGGGAGACGGCGGTTTGTGTCCTGCTTGAGTTTTTTGCACTTTATCTCACTTGGTAGTCACTCACAGATTTGTGTGACTAGCTTTTTGTTTAGCCACTTTGAATATCTAGAAAAGGTTGTGTCTGGGAATATTTCATCACTAATATTAATTCCGCACATTCAAAAACAAGAGTGCATTTAAAAATGATGCCAAGACATCCTTCAGAAGCATCCATATGCGATGAGATGGATGTGAGCTAGGTTTAGATGCATATTATTACTGACTAAGCTCTGAGCATTACAACATCTGTTCAGACCTAACACTTTATCAGAATTGCAGTTTCTGATTCCCTCAGAATGAGACCAGGTCCACATCTAGTCAGAAAAGATCTGCCCTTCGAATACTGAAGGCAGATTTCAAGCACATTTGTAGTCACAGGCATTTATTCTAATCTTCTGCAAAGCAGCCATCGATAAGTTGCTTTTCCTTCGCTACAGTGTAAGCATACCTCGGGCTTTACACTTGGCACCATTGCACCGATAGGCTTTTTTTTTTTTTTTTCTTTTAAGCGCAACACCTATAATTTAGCTTTCACTTAATGATTGCAGATCACAGTTTAGGAAGCATTAGTAGCAAAGTAATGACTATGGGGAAGTCATCATCTCTTATTAATTATGTAATACTGAGAGGAAAAAAAGTCTATTACATAACTTTATTGAATGGTGCTGCAGAGAAGTCTGTGGTCATTATTATGCTTCAGGTATTATCAGCACCTTATTATTCCAGCCTGTTTGCCCGCAGATACAGTATGTGTTCCATTCAGGGTGATTTGTAATAGATGATGTCTCAGCAGAGGAGTGAAGGAGAGGGAATTAACTCCATCATAAGGGATCTCTTCAGCCTTTGTGGCAATGAGCACAAAGCCTGCCCCGAATACACAATGGCCAATTTACTTTGATGGATTAAGAGTGTATAGATGGCATTCGATGATGCCATGTGTTCAGCTCAGAGACCCTCAACATATATGATTTTCAAGTGTTACGAGCAGGCTCTCTATTGTAAATTGTCTAAAACATACTTGAAAGATGACCTTGAACAAAGTGGAAACAATCACTTTTCAGTTTACTGGCATCTATTATGAAAATCGAATTGGCTGAAATGGGCAACTTGTCAAAAATAAAAATGCTATTGTTTCCCCAATCAAGCTGAAATCATCGCCATTGTTTTCAGTGCCTTCAGTTCTGAGCGGTTCATTCCCCTGTAACCTTGAAGGTTTTCTCTCGTTTACTCTCAATTCTGTCAGGAGCGGAAATAAAGCTTAGCAGTTACTTTTCACTTTCTTCTTCTTCACTTCCGAAGCTGTACAGGTCACATGTGCCTTCATAGCATTTTTCTGGTGTTACGTGTCAGTGACTCAGCCCATGCACTCCATTTGGGAAAGCCCATGCTGTTTCCCTAATGCATTTCTGGGAACAGACATGTAGCTGTAGTAATTGTTTTTTCACTCCGTTTTTGAAGTACAGGTGTATTATGCGATCACAGCGACCTGAAAGCACGCCGACACAGGAGGAAAGGTGATCCCGCTCGATGTGTGATATTCTACTACTGTCAAGAGCAAAATATGCAGAAAAGTAGATATTGGATGCCACTGCTGATACTCATTTGGATGACCTTAGATGCATTGTGTTTTCAATTGAATTAAGCTATTATCCTAAACTAAGGAAACCACTTACCTTAATTAATTCTGGTTTACACAAGCTGCGCACTGTTCAAGTTTCAACTGCTCATGCATCACTCATAATTACAAGAGCACAAATATTCACAGTGTGATATCCACCTAATCTGCAAAAAGTCAGCATAGCTCATCTTCCAGCAAACACCGTGATACTGTAACACAAAAAGTGTAGAAAGAGATAGAGTTCTCAGCAGATACGATTTACAGTCGCTCTCTTTATTAAGCACACCCTGCTAGTACGGGGTTGGACTCCTTTTGTCTTCAGATTGAGTACAGTGAACTCATTGTAATGTTCAAGAAACCAGTTTGAGGTGATGTGAGCTCTGTGACATGGTCCATTAACCTGCTGGAAGCTGCCATCAGATTATGGGTACACTGTGGTCATAAAGGAATGGACATGGTCAGCAACAATACTCAGGTTCGCTGTGGTGTTTGAAGGATGCTCAGTTGGTACTAAGGGCATAAAAGTGTGCCAAGAAAATATGGCCCACACCATTACACACTACCAGCAGAAACCTGAACTACTTTTACTAGGCTGGATGGATCCATGCTTTCATGTTGTTCACACCAACATGACCCTATCACCCGAATGTTGCAGCAGAAATTAAGATTCCTCTGACCAGGCAACAATTTTCCTCTTCATAGCTGACAAGTGCGGAACTCAGTGTGGTCTTCTGCCACTGTGTCCAAAGGTGCTCTTCTGCATACCTTGGTTGTAATGACAACCTGGATTGAAGCAGCCCATCAGCACATCATTCTTGACCACGTCTATAAGACTAAATATGTTGACTTGCTGCAATGTGACTGATTAGGTATTTGTGTTGAAGAGCAGCTTAACAGGTGTGCCTACTGAAGTAGCCAGATGTGGTGCACACCCTGGACAGATCACGAGTCTGCCCCACACATTCACATCTATGGGCATTGACGTAGTCCCACTGAGTGCTTTTGGACAGCTTTGGAGGAAGCCAGAGTAACCAGAGAGAGCATGCAAACTCCACGCAGAATGGTCCCGGCAAGACGGTGAACTTGAACCCAGGCAACAATGCTAGTCTCCGTGCCGCCGGGCTGACCTATTTCTAGTGCTAATACAATACAAAAAAAATGATTAAATGCAGCTCATATTCACTATGAAATTGTGAAACGGAGCAATCCACACCTTCTTCGTTGGCTGACTTTTTGATATCCTCTCTGCAGTCCACACAGCTGCTCAGGGAAGTCAAATTTCTCTCTCCATCAGTGTCAGTTAGATAAAAGCCAATTCAAAGGAAATGAGGCTGCACTGTCTGTGCTCGGATGGAGTGAGCAGCATCTTTGAGCGACTGACTGAGTGATGTGTTTTTCTACCAAATGAAGTGAGGGTGTCTTTTTTGTCTCTTTTCCCCTTGTGGTGTGGAGCAACATGTGGCTTTGATGCTGATTTTGATTTGGATCCAAATGTAAAATTAGCAATAATAACTTACCTTCAAGAAAGGGAACCTCATTAATCCCAAGCTGCACACGCAATTTTACCCCAACTCTTTTGCATCAGAGGCAGAGATGCTTTTAAGGCAGGAATACGATCGCTTTGACGTCAACAAGAGTTTGTAGTTCTTCTGTTGCTGCAGCTGCCTGAATAGACGCCATTCAAGCAGGCAAACATGAATGGCAAAGATGATTTATAAATGGCGCTGACATCTGTTGCATTCATGCGCATGTATTAACGATATTGGACGATAAGCACACATGTAAACTCAGGGGCGGCAGCAGTGGCTACTTCCGTTAAGGTGCACAGCTCTGTGCAGGTGAGTCCATGAACAGACAATGAAAGAATGAGTCAAAGGAAGAGCAAGAGGAGTCATTCACCATACTACACCCTGTGACTCAGGACAGCCTTACACCGAGACAAGACACCCACATCATCGTCAGACAGACATTCAAACCACGAGTAAAAATGTGTTGCTGTGTGAGAATAAATTAGTAAGCAAGTTATTTTCTCCATGACAGCATATTTAATCAGGAGTAGCAGTTACTCTGACGATTTGTGCTTTGCATTAAACATTTCAACAAAACAGCACACAACAAAGTGATTTTGTCATCTTGGTGTTTAAATCACGCAGAGAAAAGAAAGCTTTTCTCATGAATGTTTAAGCTGAGATTTACATAAAAGGACATGAATTTATTAGTTTTCCAATGACGCACAGCTGAACCTCAAATGTGTGTGTGTGTGTGTGTGTGTGTGTGTGTGTGTGTGTGTGTGTGTGTGTGTGTGTGTGTGTGTGTGTGTGTGTGTGTGTGTGTGTGTGTTTGGCTCTGCCTCTTTTTGCCTCTGTAACATTATCTTCTTTTACCATGACATTATAGCTGAAAGTTCACCTCTATGGAATAAAATGTTCATTAGCCTCTAGAGAAGATCTTTGTAAGGCTTTTCTTAAAAGAGGACATTAATTAGCATTGTGGGTAGTTTATGGATTCAAAGTCAATACATTTTTAAACAAGATTTTAAAATTAAGACAGCAAAGGGGGAGATATTACATTTTGCTCTCTGCAAATTCTTTTTCTTGGCACCCGAGTTAATCGTAAAGTAACTCGAGAGCTCAGAGCTTTCATCAGAGATTTGGGAGTGCTACTGGTGACTAACGAAAACCACCAGTTTGCCAATGACAGCATATTAAACTGTCTTGGTTCTTCTCTCACTGCTCTTAACTCCAGCTTCCATTCTTCTATTCTCCATTTATCCACCAGATGCCCTCAGATTTGCTTCCAGATCCAGTCACCTGGCTTTGTCCCCTCCTTATTAACGCCCGTAAAGGCTGATCTTCAGCTTTACCACGCACCTGCTTCCCATTCAGTCATCGTCTCCTCAGTATAAACCAGCCAGATTTGCCAGATTGTTGTGCCTCATGTCCTTGCATCTGCCTTTATTAAATGTCCTATTGAAGTCACTTTGATTCATCCTACTGCTTCTTTGTTTGTCTGACTTTCAAGTATTTTCTTTCACCTATGAGACTAATATACGCACAGGGTCAGAGAGTACTAATACATTTCTGCTTAAGATAAAACTTCTCATTTAAGCTGTTGAGAATCTTAGGCAATGACTGGTGTCAATTTGGCAGCCAAGGCAGGAAAACGATACAGTGGCTCAATGCACTTGAGTTGGAAGTTAGGATTTAAGATACTTAGAAACAGCCGACTACAAAACATGCAAACTCATCTGTGAAAAAGAAGTGGATTGCAGGGGGCACCTAGCAACAATCAGGGCTTGCAGTTTACTCAACTATATTTCCACCTCACTGGTGGGGAAGTGTTGTGATTTCGCCGTATTGTAAAAGAAGAAGCATTAACTAAGTAAACTCATACCTGTCAAATGTCTGGTAGGAGATTTCTTGGTGACCAGTGACACTCAGCACAAACATGATACTTATTAGTCTGAGTGGGATTTATTTTCTGTACACTTTGAATAGACAATTTATGCAAAGGGCAACTGAAGTTGATGGCAATATCACTCGTTTCACTGCTATTTGATCTACAAAAACTATCACAGATATTTTTTGATTAATAACCTTTATTATAATGAGTGTCACTTCACAAAATGTTCGCCTTGATGCTAGAATATGAAGGGATCATTGAAGATATTGGTCACATGATGATCCAAAGTGGTGGGATAACAAAAATTGCCATTTGTCAGAACCCTCAGCAATCCAACCTCATACAAAAGAAATTCAAATTCCCAGTTTGCTTCTGTTTACTGTTAGGCTTAGCAATTTCATTAAAGCTAAGAGGAGCCGTTTCTCTTATTTGTATTGATTTTCAAAGCAATAAAAAAATGTCCCTTGGGTGATTTTTATTTCAGCTGCACACCTGTGGATACACTTGGTGTTTCAAAGGGGATTAAATTAGTTTTTATATTGATATTTGGCATCTTTGTACATAGAACTGCTTTGAAAAAGCTACATATTTACAGTAGAAAACATCATTGCAAAAAAAACCTGATCATTCGGTTCACTGGGTGGATTTGATGCCAGGAATTGCACTCTATATTGTGTAATCCAAAAAAACAAACTGGAGGGATCTGAACTGGTGTGGGTCTGCTCCATGGTTTCATTCTTTTGGCACTTTGGGTTATACACAGTGATAATCAAGAAGGCGAGAGTTGGTTTGGGGTATAAATGAGGCTTAAGAAAATGCTACTTTTATAAATAAAGCCTCAATGTGACATAAGAATTCGCTTTGTGAATAAACACAGTGAAATTTCATGTATGTGAGCAAGTGTTGTGTATGGAATAAAACAACTCCACCGAGGAAATGCCAGAGTTTAATGTGACTCTATAATACAAGCGGCACTGCATAAGACACAGTCAAAAGCCTGAATATATTTCAGAATACAATCCAGATATCAATATACTTAAAAGAGAGTTATATAATTGTTTTGTCAGATTTTGATTTTATATCACGGCTGTTTTAATACAGGAATCAGAATCAAAAAGCAAACCACACTAAACAAAATGCACTAAAAGTTGTACAAATGGGTGTCTCTCCAGAAACTTACAGTTAGAAAGAATTACATTTATTGCATTTCCTCACAAAATGGTATGTGCATACATTTGGTTTTACCATACTGTTTTTAATTCCATTTTTATTTATTAGAAAAAACATTTTACTGAGCATGGAGTAGATGAATTTTGAAAAAAAAGAAAAAGAAAGAAAGTTTAATCCATAAATCTACATTTCAAAATGAAAATAAAACATGTAAGAAAATAGCCGTCATATTACAGTTACGGTATATTCATTGTACTCATGAAACAGTAAATACCAAAGGGAACACAGGGATAAAATTCTCATAGAGCCTAGAAATGAAAAGAGCTCACAGCGTTAGCAGTAATAATAAAAAGTACACAAATAAAGCAGAATAAAAGCTGGAACCACTTAGTCTGTATACTCTGATCTTCTTCTCCTGTACTTAGATATGCCTAAACATATGATTAATATTGATCAGTAGTCTATAATTACTAAAACAGTTATACTGTAATTTGGGGACTGCAATAAAAAGTGATATCAAACTGAAAATACATTCTTGATTAAAAAGAAAAATGTTGTTCATTAACTCTTTTTACGGAAATCAGTAGCTATGTTCCCTACACCATCAGGATGTGGTTTCCAAGCATGTCCTATTTAAAAAAAAAAAAGAAAGAAAGAAAGAAAGAAAGAAAGAAAGAAAGAAAGAAAGAAAGAAAGAAAGAAAGAAAAAAAAAATCCTGAGTCCTTTGTGGGTATAATTATCTGTGCAGTCAGCAATACAGTGAGCAAAGTCATCAACTGGACCTCTGTCAGAAAAAGCCTCGACTCTCACATCTAAGAGCCTCACTGAGAGCGAGGGCAAGACTCGGATGACCCTGATTATTTGCTGTCCTCAGGAGAAAGATGGTGCTGTGGACTAAAATCTTAAGCAGAGTATTTGTGGTTACAGAGAATACCGAGCTGTACTGTATTTAAAGCTCTCATCTTGTGTAGTTTAAATTATTTTGTTGCACTGAGATAAAGCTGCTATACGGTGATTTGGCACATCACATATATTGTACAACATTAAAATTCTTCATTTCCATTGTTCTGTTGTTTTCTTGGTTACAAAGATGGCTACCAGGAAAAGTACAACAAGCATCGGTACATTCAACAGCCAGGCTGATTGATACAGCACAACACAATCTGAAAACTGTTTACGTAGCATCATAAGCAAGTACAGCAAGATTTCCAAAGACATATGTGAATATAAGCTTTAGCTTTTAGTATTTACAACCAAATGTAATTATAAAATACATGGTTTCTCAAGCAGAGTGCAACTTAAATAGTAGGTCTTTTATTTTTAATCTACAGTGAAGGACCATCAGCAGGGATGGACAGCTTACTTGAAAAACGTTACTCATTTAATACTCATGTATATGATCCTTGTCATGAGTGCAGTTAAGATGTACCTTATTTAACAACCCCAAAACACACACAGTGATGATTACAACTTCAATATGTAGAAAAACAATTAAAAAAATCTTTTAGTTCCAGTCTTTCATATTTTTTCCTCAATGGGAGGTACAGCAGACTATTTGCCACCCACAAACAGATGGCTGTGATACTGACCACAAACTCCAGAGGTCTATTACACAAAAATATTGTCTGTAGTCGTATGAAATTTGCTTTAAGATGATTATAAAGCATGTTTGATAGTTCAGTCAAATCAAAACAGGCTCTTAAACCCTAAAGATGGACTACGGGGATTACAATCAAGCCATTGCCAAACAAGTTCAGACAATGCTGATTTAGTCTATAGGCACCTATAGTTTCCTAGTAAACTAGTTTTGGCACTGGTTTTAATTCTCAACCTGGTGTCTGTAACAACAGACAAAATAAAGAAAAGTTATCCACTACAGAGTTAAATATTAGCCAACTTTCATTCAACTTAACTTGAAACAAAATTGTATGTTTCCATGGTATTAGTGAGTCATGCTTGCTAATCTTTTAAAAAAATGGCATTTTTGGCTGTTCAGTCAGCCATGTTTTCAACTTGAAAGTAGTACTAATTTACATAGAATTCACAAGCACATTAGGACTATTAAAGACCTTCATATCCTAGACCCTTTTTATGAAAGAAAAGAGTAGCTTTTTAGAGTTATTGCGCCATAATCACACTCTTGTCTTGGTAAAACCATTGTTTGCTTTCACTGTCTGGGTTTTCAGGGTTAACATTAGCATACCAAGCTAAAAGTAGTTAGCAACACGTAAACTGGGCTTAAATGTGTCTAGTTTATGACACGTAATTTGTAGAAACAGTTTTGGATGTAGGTAGGAGCCATCTGTTTTAGAAACAGCTAGCTAAGACAAGCTCATTCAAGCTAGCTCAGCTAGTATGTTATCCTATACCTCTTTCATCACTAAAGAAACAAAATCAGCATCAGGAAACTGGCAATGACCTGCCATCTTGTTCTAATAAGATGCCAAAACAACCACTGGATCAGATGCATGAATTTTGTGATCCTTTACTACTTCTTCATTGAATAATCCAAATCCTGCAAAATCATACAAGTATTTATTTATTTTTTTAAACAGACTGTATTACAGGTATATATGTGTTGCTTCTTTTAATGCAACTCTTACTTTTTATGAAAAATTTCCACTTATTGGACCTGCACCAATATTGTTTTTCTTTTCCTCATGCAGAGTTTTAAATTCATTGATTTGAATAAACTCACTTTCTACATTTTAACAGAGGTCACTATCGAAGAAGGATGACTTTTTCTCAGTTTCAGACAGGTTTTTTTTCCATCAGTGATGACATGTACAGTAGCAATCACAGCCGGATCAAAGAGGGCGTAATCGTGTCCTGCAGCCACTGGCGCCTTATCCCCTCTAGTCCAGGTAAAATTAACAGCGCTTATGTGGAATATTACAGCTTTAGCAATATCTATGCAACCATAAGTACCTTCATCAAAAACATACACCCACTCATATCTGATGACTTGCAATGACTTTGGGTGTGGCAGCTGTAAGTCAAACATTTGTGCAGTTAGTTGAGGGTGGCGTATCCGCTTTGCTGCGAATGTCCTTGATGTCATTGAGCGGGGAGTCACTGGTTCCAATCTGGCACTTAAACACCTGCTTATAGGCCTTTCTGAAGTTCTCCGACAGAAAGGCGTAGATGACCGGGTTGACTGATGAATTGCTGTATGCCAGGCAGTGTGCAGCCACCCGCAATACAAAGGAGGCTTGGTTTAGCGGGAAGGTCCCAAACTCCACCCAGAGGTGAACTACATGATGAGGGAGCCACGACAGGCAGAACACCACCACCACCACAAGCACCGTCTGAGCAGTCTTGGATCCACAAAGGAAAGGGAAAAAGGTAAGATTTTGTCAGTGTCCACAAGGATAACAAATACAGAATTTAATATTCTATTTAAGCTTGAAGTCTTGTTTTACGATAGAAGAATAAAGCTTGGAAAGTCATTGATGAGATAGTGGCATGTTTGGGACCAATCTGCATTGTGAAAATTGTGTGAGATCATTAACATCCTATAATCAAGTCCCTGCCCTCCAGTAGAAGTCTTTGAGGCCATGCTCATTTTTAAGTATGCATTGCTTGAGAAACATTATGAGTTATTTTTGCTAACCAATATCTTAGATTTTGGCAGCAGTATGCATATCATTGCATTCTTATCTCTGCATCAGCAATGGAAGTGTGTGGAGAGATCTGTCAGACAGTCCATCGACAGCAAGTGAAAGAGAGAGAGACTAAGCAGGCTCTGGCTTCAGGCCAAACTAAAGTGCGCTTCAGGAGACTTTGGACGGCTAATGTCCAACAACTCAGAAGATAATGGATTAATATTCTTTGTTGATATGCCATTTTTCTTTGGCCTGAGGATCGAGGAGCTCATCACACATCAATAAACCTTCTCATACCCCCATTTACATTTAATCATTTTAGACTTTAACAGTAAATACTGAGAACTTTGCACTGATAATATTATGATCCCATACCACAGACTTATTTTTACATGTGAATCATATGTAATAATAAAGAGACTCAAATCCTTAATTAATCAACATTACATAAGTGACTTTTAACATCTCTACATGCACATTTGGGTGATTCCTATTTGCAAATGCTACGTGTTATTTTTGTTAGGTTTACTCAGTAGCATGGCAATGTGGCATACTTGTTTAATTCATATATCTCATGACAGCTGTGTTGACTGTTCTGTTCTTATGTATTACAGCTGTTTTCCCCAAAAAAGTTAAGAGAGTTTTGAACATATTTACCAATTAGAAAACAATCAACTTAAGCACAGTGCCCAAGGCAAACAGTGCGTGAGCAGTGGATGAAGCTAACAAAGAACTGGTATGAACAAAAACAGCAGATCTGACCTTAGACAGCTGTTTAAATATTTTCAAGTACAGCCTAAAAACCTTGAAAAAGCAGACGTACTGTAAATGCCTTTTCACCCGACACTTAATGAGTCACTGGTGGCATTTCATCCACAGTCTGTGTCATAAACTCATTTCTGTATCTACTGACAAAACCTGTAAAATGATGTGACAGTTATCATAAATCAAATTTACATAATATCCAAGAAGAAGAAATTAAACGATGTCATTCTTCCTACAAACAAAAAAAAGGAAGAAAAACTAATTACATGCTCCTTGATTTGCTGAGGTAGTAAGAAGATTTATTGCAGGGCTAATTACTTCTCATCAAAGATAACGGAAATATTGAAAATCCTGAATCAGGAATTCAGCTTTCCAAGTTTTGATGGGTATAAGTTAGAAATAATATTTAGCCAACCATCTGAGCATGTAGCTGTCAGAAGTAACAGAGCTGATGTTAAGCGTAAAGTGAAAATATTCCCAACTAAATGAATATGAGTGCACAGATTTTCACTTCATTGGAGAGCATTCTGAGATGCAGTATTTTTACTGTTATGAAAAATGAAAAGCCTAATATGTCATTTCCTTGTATGACAACTATGCAACCTACAAGGTTTTAAAAAACATTTTTATGGCAAGCACAAAAAATGTCAGAAAGTTGCTAAATCAGCTGACTGTAAGGTCTCGATGGTAACCTAATTGTTTTGGTGTTGTAGATTTCAGCATTGCTGTTTGGTTCAGTCTAAAAATATGGAAGCCCGTTTCCGCCACTAAATAAAAACAAAACAGCTAGTATCCATAACTAGAAATTTCGATTTATTTTCTCGAAATTTCGACTTATTAACTCGAAATTTCGAGAAAAGTAACTCGAAATTTCGAGTTACTTTTCTCAAAATTTCGAGTTAGCTCTGCCAATCAAAAATATACGTGAATGAGGTCGCTTTCTTGTTACCCAGAAGCATATGGCGCAGAGGAACGCGCACTCAAAAACGGATCCCAACAAATTGGCGCTTTCGCGAGTACGTTTGCTGATAGTAACACCACGTGATTCAGCTAATAACACAGGGATTTCATCATTTGTGAAGCCAGGCTGAAAACACTCAGGAATCTGTGCATTCACGACTGGATGTAATACCGGTAGCTTAGCTGTAGCATTTGTAGCTGAGGGCTTCAGCTTCCGGGTAACGAGGAAATGACGTCATTCACGTAGATTACTGATTGGCAGCGCTAACTCGAAATTTCGAGTTACTTTTCTCAAAATTTTGAGTTAATAAATCGAAATTTCGAGTTAATAACTCGGAATTTCGAGAAAATAACTCGAAATTTTGAGTTATGGATCCTTTTTTTTTTTTTAGTGGCAGGAAAATGACACCAATGAAGAAGTACCAAAAACTAAAGTTCAGCTCGGTGCCACTTGGCTCCAAAAAGCAAGTCTTTCGCCACAGACTCATGTTTTGAAATGCTCAACTTTACAGCATTAAAAAGTATGATTACAGCCTATTAAAAAAGACAACTCTGAGTGGGGTGAACATTTGTAGAATTTTTAATGGATTATCTGAGTAATTATGGCTTGCTGTGTGGAAATGTGTGCTGTGTGTGTATTACTTAGCAAAAATGTGTTGCTAGCATAGAGTTTAGCTTGCTATCCAAACTAATGTGTTTGCTATTAAAGCAACAGTTCATACTCTCATCTAAATGTGGTGCTTTTGATCCAAAAAAAAGCTAACATGACTGCCAAATGCAGAGTTTTAAACCAAATGGTGATATCACAGTGGATATGTCTTTTGGTTGGTAATAGCAGCAGGCAGCAGTATTCACGGGCGCTAAAAGAACGCTGCTGTGTGCATCGTTAGAATCGCTGTTAGGAACTTCTGAGCATAGTGATGGAGTCAAACATTCCAGCCACTAACCTGACTCCAGATACTGTTCAGTGCTGGTGGTTGTGTGTATAGGCAACATGTTCACATGAGCGACTTTAGAGTATAATGCTATTTTATGTGGCTAATATTTGTGCGGTCTGATGAAATGCCCTGCGATCCTTATTTAACTGTAACTAAATAAAGTACTGCATTGATAAATTACAATAAATATAGTTTTAAAAAAATATTTTACCAATCACGTGATAGGTAAACATTTTTGACTTGATACAAGTTAGCACTGGCCAGAGAAATCTTTCTGACCCCAACACAACTACACACATAGACACAAAGACACGGTGACTATGAACAAGTTCTCACAGTTTTAGTGCAGTAGTACAGTAAAAGCAGGGTTTTGTTTGAATGGTGTCCATAAAACATTCACATCTTCCCCTAAACCCACAGAGAGGCAGTCGTTAGGTTATTGTAAACGACTGCAGCAGAAACACCTTCTGTCATAAACTTTTAGCTCATCACTCAAGAACTGATTTACCTAACAACCCAAAGGTGATTCTTTCGAGTTTTTAAAGTCAAAAATGGACACCAAGATGACTTTTCTTCAAAGAGAAACACAAGAAAAACTGTTATCATGTTGGGAAATTATCATTTGGCAAGTTTGTGCTACATTTTTGATATTTCCACAACTAATCATCACTAGTAATCAAAAAATATCATTTGGATTTACAGTTTTCTGCAGCTCTTTTTAAATGTTCATTCAAGATTATTCTCATTACTCCCGAAGTCACTGGGAAATTACTGCATGCTGTTGGGTGTCAGTCAATTCATTCAGTCTCCCAGGCTTCAGATATGCATATTACAGCCTACACACATTCTTAAATAATTTTAGAATGACTTGGCCAAACATTTATTTTTGTAATTATCTATAACCATCTGTGTTTTCCATTTGCATAACAGACTTAAACTCCTAAGATTTAACACTGCTTACTGCATGGCTCCTCAACCTCAGATTTAAAACAGAGAAAAAATCCAGACACATATAATCAGAAAGGATTTGTAGCATATATGTGACACATATATAAAAAATCAACTCCTTGCAAAGACCTTGCAGAAAAGAAAGGTTCATATTCCCTATGGTTTGCTAGATTTGTGTGTTGACAGTGTGTGGTGTTGTGACTTTTGAAGGCTGTGTGATTCCTCCTCTGTGAGGCTGAAGTCGATAAGAACATTGGTTGTGTTTCACAACAGCCATGGGAGCAACCTTGGTCTTCCCAGCTGCTTTTAACAATATATTTCACAGGCCTGACAGAGAGCAGCTGAGACCTAAGTTAAACCCATTTCTGCACAAATTCCCTTTGCTTTCACCAGATGCAATTTATTGTTTTTACCTGTTGATTTTCATCTTTTATGGAGGGAAACCCTTGATAATATGTCTGTGTGCTAATAGTATGAAAAAGAAGATTAGAACCAGAATGCCAGTCGGATTTTTGCTCATCTGGCTCATCAGGATTTGATATGTTTTAGACGTAGTGGATTTATTCAGCATTTTGAAAAATGTGCAGATTTTCATTCATGTACAGTAAACTGATACGACTCTGATACCTCTCAGTTATAGTCTACAACCCAGAAAAAGTAGGGAACAGCTAAGTTCACCGATTCATTTTATTGGGGTGTTATTTGTGGGATTATTTTTGACAGGCAGTAAGATGGAGACAACAGGATGTCCTGAAATGGTCTGCTCTTACATAACATCATCCATGCCATCACTTCTTATTCGCAGATTAAACCTTCAGGTCAGCTTTCAAGTTGTAATTGTGAGCCTGAGAAATTTTTTTTGGACAAAACAGTCAGGTCCATAATTTACTGGACAAAGATGCATTTTTTTTAGTTTTGCCTCTGTAAACCACCATAGTTAATATGTGATTGAAGTACAAACCCACATCTTTAATTCAAGAGTCTGTGTATGTTCCCAGTCATCAAAGTCATGGTAGTCTAGGCCCTTGAAAAGAAGAAGCCTCGTGGATGAGAGGCGAGGCATCTTCGAAAAACTAAAATAAGTCCAGTCGCTGTCTTTTTCAAGCTCCTTGGACTTTAATTCAAGAGGTTTAACTTGACCCCATAGGGTTAGCATGAACTGAGGACTGTTTTAAATAGAATAAGAATTGCAGTGACTGCCTGAAGTCTAGAACTCATGGACATCATGTCTTCCTCCTTTGAGATGCTTTACATTTATTTCAACCACCTTCAGTTGCTGCTTGTTTGTGGGTCTTTTTGTATTCAGTCTTGCATTTATGAACACAAAACGCTGCTCAACTTGGTCGAGCTCAGGTGACTCCGTTGGCATTTGAAGAACATTCCATGTCTGGGACTTTAGAAACTTGGATTGCTTTGCAGCTTTGGCTTATAATCAATTTGCACTTTGATGCACTGTCTGATTGTTTTTGCAGCATTTTGCTGAATCTGACCAGAGAGTTCGCTTCATAATTCATCCTCCTACTTCTATCAGCGGTCATGTCATCAATAAACACCAGTGACACATTTCTACTAACAACCAGAAGTTGTCTCCACCAAGTTTTTACAGATAGTGCTGTATCCTTCACATCATGAGCTGCTTCTTTCGTTCTCCATACTGCTCACTTGAGGTTATCCTGGTACAAGTTCATCTTTGTTTCATCTCTCCAAAGATTTTTTTCCCTGAACTTTGCAGACTCTTGTAGATGTTTTCTGGCAAAGTCTAATCTGGTCCTCCAGTCCTTGTAGTGTAGCCAGTGGTAAATCTTCTGTTCTTGCATTCATGAAGGCGTACCGAACTCTTTGAGAGTGTTCTTTAATTGGTTAGATTTTGCAAAGTGGTTTATCTTAACCCCACACAGAATTTTGTCATCATAAACTTTCGTTATCTTCTGTTCTTTCAGTGTTGCTGAGCTGGCCAGTGCATTCATTATTTTGAAAAATGAACCAGATTATTGTTTTGGCCTCTCTTCAAGTTTTTTGCTATCTCTCTGATAGGTTTATTTTGTTTTTTGGCCTCCCTTGCCAAACATCTGACATCGCCTTAGGTCTCATATTAAAAATACAGTGAAAAGCTATCAACTATAAATTCAACACTTTGAATCAACTTCAGATAATGTCCATCCATCCATCCAGATAATGTGTCTGCTTCTTTTTTCATGAAAAACAAGGTAACGCTACTTACCTTCTCAGTCAATTGTCCAAATACTTTAGAGCCTCTGAAAATGGGACACTGTGTATATAAATTGCTGTAATTCCTTAACCAGTAAATTATCATTTTTACAAAGCTTCTTGAATTAAAGCTTAAAGTCTGCACTTCAATCATATCTGTTTGAATTAAAATCCACTGTGGTTTATTTGTCTAACAAAGTATAGACCCAACAGTATGTGCTACTTTGTTATACGAATTATGTTTTCAATAAATCTGTGGGAAAATGTCTGCAAAGCCCCCATAGTTTTAATTCATAACCCAGTTTATACTGTTACGACAGGAAAGAAGTTCATTAGCACTGTATGCGGGTAATAGCAGCTTCTAGTATTTACTGTATGTTGAGATAAGCTAAGCCACCTCCTCGCTGTATTTTTAAAGGACTGATAAGAGATTTTTTTAATTAAATCAAGAAAGCTGTAAAGCATATTTCCCAGCACTCCAAGCTACAGCCCAGACTATTCTTCATATAATATGACCAAGCCACCGTGGTTAAGTTACTGGTACCAGCCAAGTTAGTCTCTGAGTCAGGCTGCTGAGAAATCAACCAGGGGTTTGATTGTGACAGAACACGTGTCAGTCCAAAAATTGTTTCCTCTTGAAAGTGTGTTTCATTTAGTGTCTGCCATTTCACACCATATGAGGAAAGACAAAGAAGTGTAAGTAGCTTAAATCCCTCTAACCTGTTTGTAGATTAAATGATAGAAATAAAAGTAATTAAGTAATAACCTAGAACAGGGGTGTCAAACTCCAGGCCTCAAGGGCCGGTGTTTTAGATATCACCCTGGGTCAGCACACCTGAATCAAATGATTAGTTCATTACCAGGCGTCTGGAGAACTTCAAGACATGTTGAGGTCATTTAGCCATTTAAATCAGCTGTGTTGGATCAAGGACTCATCTAAAACCTGCAGGACATCGGCCCTTGAGGCCTGGAGTTCAACACCTCTGACCTAGAAGGACTGTTGGTTATTACTAAACACTTCTCCTAAGACGCACTGGACTAATCAGAGAGATACTGCCAAGGAAACACAAAACATGCATATTCATCAAAAGTGCATACAAATGTTCCAGTTTTCAGTATAAAATTCTCATCTTTGTCAGTTTTACACCAGCTTGTATTTTTCCTCACTGCAGCTGCTGATTCCCTCTGAAAGTGTGTAAAAATGCTCTCTTCTGACATTCATTTTAGTCTCTCAGTACCTACAAATGTAATTTATGTATTACAGGGTTTAATGATTTGTTGGACGACCATTTATCACAAAGTTATTGGTGTGACAATCTCTTCCAGGACTCCCCGCATAGCAAACACAATAAATCATCAGAACATCAGAAATTCCCGATTCACTTTCCACAGTTGTTTAGGTTTCAGGTCATAAAAGCATGTTTCTAGAGAAGTACGCACGAAAGCACATGTAAATCCTCATCGGTCCATCTCCCCAACTGACCGGGAGTCTGTACTCCTGGCTTTGTAACATTGTAAGCAGTTATCAGATGCTGTGACATATAACAGACAGACAGACGTATCGGTAATCAAGTAGGCGACTGCAGATAGCTACTCTCAGGAAAGTCAAATGACCTCCAAAGAGTATGATAGTCTAGATGGCAGTTTGATTGTGCATTACCTTTTGGCCATCAAGCTCAAGTGCACCAGTTAATAGTACACGTACACAATATTGCATTTATATTTATTATTCTGGCTACAAGGGAGAGTCGGAGGTAATGATTTGGTGTATGGCAGGCTATTCCTGCACCAAATTATAGGTGCTGGACTGTGGTCGGCCAAATACTTGAGTGAATTCTTATTCACTCAAAAAAATTAACGCATAAACTATCAATGGCTATACTATAATGGCTATTCCCCAACCATCCAACACATCGCTATGATACGTACCTTTTTCTTTGATGCCTCTGACTTTTTGGACATATTTCTTAGTTTTTTGTGCAAGTGATTTAACACCTGTAAACAAGGGATACAGAAGTCAAATGTACATTTCTTTAGCAGTAATTCCTCTAATTATATTACTGACCCGTGTGAACAGCCTTTTCTTACCTTTGCATAACAGAAAGAAATGAGCAGCAGAGGAAGCACATAACCAAAGATAAACGTGCAAACCACATAGATCTTCTTCTGGTTCTGATCCGGCCACACTTCCCAGCAAAAGGTGTGATTTTCCCCTCTCTGAAAAATATTCTGGTAATACATGATAGGCGCAGCCATGGCCAGGGAGAGTATCCAAATCACCACCACACCAATAAGAGCGTGCTTCGCCACCCGAATAGAGGACGACTTTCTGGAGTGAACGATGGCAATGTATCGGTCCACTGACATAGCGGATAGGGTGAAGATGCTGACCAGCATAGAAACAGTGAAGAAGTAGTGGATGAATTTGCAAATAAACGCACCGAGCACCCAAGTGGGCATCATGTAGATAGTGGACTGGAAAGGGATGCAGAAGAGCAAGTAAGACAGGTCTGCTATGCTTAGGTTCAGGATGAATATGTTGGTGGTGCTTCGAGGTTTTCCCGGTTTGCTCCGGGCCAGCACGGTGATCACCATGGAGTTGCCCAGCACGCCGAGCGTAAAGATGAGCCCGAAAACCAGAAGCGTGATGAAATTATCCGTGCCGATCCCGAATAAAAGTTTCTCGTCCTCCTCCTCCTCCACACGGCTGAGGTTCCAGGGCTCTTCCAAGAGCCAAACAGAGTCTGTCAAGTTCATTATTTATTCTTTGCTCTTCGGATTAAGTTAAAAGGTAAGCAAAGGCACCTGCAGCTGGTCTGTGGTGCTTCATTGCACGGAATTTTCTGGGCAAGGGTTTATGGTCAGGTGCGTTTCCATCAGCGTTCCTGCTGATTTGTTGCTCTCCTGTGTCTTTGTGTCGAGACTTCGGTAAATCCCCCTCTTAGCTTTCTATATTATATTTGTGTATATTTCAAAGCGATCTCGGTTTTTATGCAGCGTTAAATCAGCTTTGCAGCTGCGCGTTTTGGAGTAGCTCTCCCGGCGCGCACCTGACCCGAGCACGCAGCGACCAGTCTGTTGCTTCTTTCTCCGCGTCGGGACTTTTTCCTCTCAGATTAGAGCGGGGGATGGGCTCTGCCACTGCACGTCAGCATCAATACCACCTCCCAAGAAATGGGGGGAGAGAGAGCGAGAGAGAGAGAGAGAGAATTAATGGAATACTGTTTATTCTACGTGTTTCCGAAACCATCCCATTAAAACTGAATGCCAAAGTAATTTTCCTTGTCAGATTCAGTTTGTTTGTGGTACTTCATGGCCAAGGTGCAAATGCTGCTCTGATCACAGGGCTGGTCTGTCAAATGTGCAATAAACCACAAAACAATATCGTTCGCCAGTCATGGTCTGATTGCCTTAAATGGCTTTTATCATAGAAAGAAAATAAACTACTGAAACATGTTGTAACAAATGGTACTTGGTTCCAGTGTCATTTTTATAATGTCTGCCTTATTTCACCCAGTAACGCATTAAAAAGGAAATGTACATTCTGATGCACTTTTCTGGTTAGGAAAGCTCTCATTTGTCTTATTTGACCAGTTTTTAAGTTTTGGTTACTCAATAATATGAACAATAATCAAATTACAAGCAGACGAAGATTGTTTAGCAGATGTTGACCTTGGTGTGCATGTGTATGTGTGTGTGTGTGTGTGTGTGTGTGTTCCCTCAGATTGTGGTGATCCCTCAGAAGACTTGGGGAGTCTTTTTTTTAAATCCAAGTTGACAAGAATGTCATGCATGAACTGTTGACTTATTGTTCTGTGAATAACGTGGCGGAAAAGCGACTAAAAATACATTATGGCAATAACACAGGGGCACGCTGACTTTTTTCCCTCTAAAATGCAACAGTGAAAATAAATTAATACCAGCCAATTTCCAAGAGTCCAAAGTGACATTTTCAAGTCGCTTGAGTTGTCTTGCAAGCAGCAATCAAAAACTAGAAGATGCGCTGTGTACTATTAAAAAAAAGCAATGACAGAAATGCTGCAAATTCTTGCAAGAGAAAAGCAGTTTGACCGTTTTATTTTTTGCAGTCAAACTGCAAAATATCAGCCATTCTGCTAATAAATGTAACCACTAATCTCCAGCTCTACTCAGGATTTTTAGGATTTGCTCTTAATCTATAGAAATGTATTATTGTTGAGCACTACAGGTGAATCTCAGTGAATTTTAACCATGCATGCTCAGTCATCCTTACCCGAATGATTGAGCATGCATACAACCAGTTAATGAGCTCAAAGACCCTTAACAAGAATTGTACCTGATGTGAATTGCTTTAAATAAAGAATGAGTCTACCATGGTGCTCCTTACCCTCGTGCTGATTAGGAAAATGGATTTTACTGTGGCGCCTTTTTAATTCACTCTGTAATAAGTAAGCTGTTTGCACATGTGATTTTGCAAATTGTTGCTTGTTTATAGGTGAAGTAGCTTCAATATAGCAATATCGTTCATTTGGAGCCACATTTGGAGCTTCCTGGAAACTTTTAATTAAATCATTCAGACATTTTTTCCTTTCTGCGAGCTCCCGTGGGAACTTTTTATACAAAACCAATTGCAAAAACGTTGGGAAAATGTTTCCAAAAATGTAATTAAAAACAGAATCCAGGAACATATCAGCCTATTTTAAATTTCATGACTGTGTGTTTCATGTGGGTTTTTACAAACTTTAGACAGGGTCATGTTTACCACTGTGTAGCATTCACTCTTCTTTTAACAACATAGACATTTGGGAACTAAGGAGACCAGCTGCTTGACTTTTGGGAGAGAAATGTTATCCTATTCATGTCCAATACAGGATTATAGCTCCTGGAGTTTCTTTGATGTGTTTTCCTTTTCATCATGCTCCAAATGTTTTCAGTTGGTGAAAGGTCTGGACTGCAGGCAGGCCAGTTCCTCACTCTTAACTCTTCTGGTATAAAGACACGCTGTTGTGATAGATGCAGTGTGCAGTTTAGCATTGTTTTTCTCAAATATGCAAAGCCTTCCCAGAAAAGTCCCCACACTATCAGAGATGCAGGCTTGTTAAAAAGCTGGATGGCCAATCTTTGTCCAGAAGACAATTTGTTTATGTTTTCCAAAAGCAATTTCAAATTTTGAGCACAGAGCAGTATTTCACTCTTCCTAAGTCCATTTTAAGTGAACCTAGCAGCATGATTTTTATATAAGGCTTCTTCTTTGCATGACAGAACTTTAACCTGCATTTGTGGATGGCATGGAGATTTGTGTTCACAGACAGGGATTTCTGGAATTGTTCCTGCACCCGTGCAGTCATGTCCATGTTTTCAATGTAGTGCTGCCTGAGGGGCCAAAGATCACTGGCATCCAATACTGACTTTCACCTTTGTCCCTTGTGTATACAGAGATTTCTCCAGGTTCAAAACACTAGAAGTATTTGCAATTTTACATTGGGAAACATTATTTTGAAATTATTCCAAAATATTATTCTGTAAAATTTAGATGTAGTTCTTTTTTTTTTCCCTTTTTTTAAGAGTGATGAACCTCTGCCTCTTTAAGATGCTCTTTTTATACCCAGTCATCTTACTGGCCTGTTAGACATTTGAGAAGTTTTCTATGTTCTGTTACGATTGAATAAAATACATGCTTGTGAGATTTAGAAATCAATGCATTCTGTTGTTTACATTTTACACTGTCTTTAAACTTTTTGGGAACTGGATTTGTAATACACTGTATTACTGTTTGCCTTTATTTGATTGTCAAAGACACAGACAGGAAACATCCAGCAAGAAACCACTTCTGGCATCAGCCTCAAATCCTGAAGGAACTAGAGATTTTCTTCGAAATATGGCCATCCTTTTTGATCTCAGCTACACATCTGCAGTGTTATTACTGCATCCTGCACAGCTTGATATTACTGTGTTAGCAAGTAGGCACCGACAGAAATCAAGACGGACCTTTGCTGAAGCATGCTAAATCTTTGAATTGGACATATGGCTGCGTTGTGTCAAAGTCATTTGTTTACAGTCTTTGTAATTAGTTTATTGCTATCAAATGCAGCAGGTTAAATTGGCAGTATATTTGTTTCACGATGCTGATAACCTACTTGAAAGGTTACTCGCATCCATCTAACTCTACAGCAATCTGCCGCCCCTGCCTTGAATGTCAGGCAGCCTTTGTTTAAATCCAGTTTGCTGCCTTCACCTGACATATTTCATAACATGGACAGACTTTTTTTGTCTTTTTTTTTTTAATGCATTTACAGCATGTTCTGCTTGTAGAGCGTTTCCTTGTGGACAGTGATTGCTTCCATGTCAGAGAGTAAAGTCTTTTTTCCCGTCTATTGTTTGCCTTTCTTCTTCTCTCCTGACAGCCTTGCCGTTGGTTTTGTGCTCCGTTACCCTGAGCTTTATTAGAAAATGAAATGCTCATGGGTTTATCGAGCTCTTCCGGCAGCAGCGGCAAGGCGGGTGAAAGGCGTAGATGAGAACAGGTCAAGGTGGAATAACTCCGTACTTTCTGCTCCTGCCAGACTTTCAGATCCTCACAAGTGCAACTCGACATTCGGCGTGCCTCCCGGTGAACAGTAACTGGTGAGGCCGCAAGCAGAATGGAGTGCACTCACATCTCAACAGACATTCAATTTGGGCGTGATTCAATTGCATGTGACCTCTGAATGCTCAAAATAATTGTTTTTCAAAGGTCAGGCGCAAAACAAGCAGTACAAAGCAAACAGACACAAGAGTATTTCAGTGTAATAAAACATATCATTTGTGTGCATGCTATTAATATTTTGGATATTGTATCAACTGTGTTCTGCCAAAGGGCCGGGCAAACAGACTTAAATGTGTTTTTTAGACCTTAAGAATTCAACAACATTCTTTTTGGTGACAATAATGAATGTAAAATCCCATTAGACGGCTCTAACTTTAACAGATGCCTGTGTTTTGGTACCAGGCTTTAGGGGGCTTAATGACAAATTGCAAAAAAATAAAAAGAATGGTCACAATCAAAAGCAGCAGAAGCCTTTTAGCCCTTGTTTGTGTCCCACTGACTCACAGAGGATAGTGTATTCAGGCTGTACAGAATTCATGCATGCTGCTGTTCCATGCAAATCTCTGCTGGAGGTGAAGCTTTTTGCTTGATTTGCTTGATATCAGAGCACAGGTTGTGTAGGGGTTTCCAATGAGTAGAGCATGCCTATTTTTATGAATTAGAAACATTGCATCTGGCTCTTAGCTCTTCCTGAAATGAACTGGGCATGCTTGAGAGCACTTTTTTTTTTTTTTTTTTTGCAAGGGGAAGGATAGATTTCAAGCATCAGCATCATATCAGATAAGGCTGTTATCAGTTATTGAGAATTTCAGGAGTTAGGGCTGGAAGTAATGCAGTCTTTTCATTACTTTTATTGCTGAACTATTACAGATAGTTGCCAAGCCACAGCTTTACGAAAATCTTGAGGTAATGTGTGTGAGGACTGGTGTAAGACTCACAATAAATTGGCTTTTTAACACGCTGAATGGTGAATTTGAGGAACCAGCTATCTAACAGTAGCTATTAGCCTGTTAGTCAGACATTGCCTAAGATGAGTTTTTTAAAGTAATTTGAATTTTACCATGCATGACCATTGTGGTGGCCTCTGTGTGTGAGATCTTATCTCTTCTTCTTCCCTTGTACCTAATTAAACCTAACAGGGTGAATCCAGGTAATATTTAATATCAATCAGGTTTCATGGAACCCATTTTCCAAAGTGTAGAGATAAAGTAGAGCTGCTTGTATAATGAAACTTTGTGCCCTTTGGGTGGTAACCTTGTTAGCCTGACCATTCAGAATGAATTCAGCATTTCCCCCCTCATACCTTTGGTTATGAAAGAATTGAAGCTTTTTCTGAAAATAGATTGTTTAATAGATGCAGCCCTTGAGTCAAAAAAGTAAAGGCCAGTGTGGAGGTGGCTCAAATCTGATTAATTTTAACAGTGAACAGTCTGGGACTAGTCAGACTGAGTATGAGTCTATGAGAAAATGTGTGGTCACATTATGTGATTTAACTGTTTATGTAGTGCACAGATTTGTGTGACTTTGTTCTTAGTTTTTGTGATGCTGTTAAGGCATTTTAGCCCCAACCAAAGGGTTTGGTGTACAGGCTTAGCTCACCACACCCTTCATACCTGTGTGGGACTGTTGTTGGTTTTGTACACATTCTCAGTGATTGAAATGAATTAATGTAATTATAGAGGGAATAAAATGAGAGTGTCCACACATCCAAACATCAAGAGTGAGCTTTTTTTTATCTATAAAAACAAAAATGCATGTAAATTGTGTGTATCAGAATGAGTGAGCAGCAGCAAGAATCCATTGGCATATGGAGGTGATCTGCAAAGAGAAGAGGGAGGAAGACTGGTGAGCTCTTTTCCTTATATATTCTATAGGCCACACTCAACCCCTGATGGAAACCAGCTGACCAGGCCTCCTCAACACTACCCAAGGATCACATGACCTACAGTAAAATGTGGCTCATCACACTGCATTTATCTGTGCCTTGATAATGATAATCTCTGGAAATAGAAATATTAAATCTGAGATGTGTTTTGGGTGCAATGAAAACACAAGAGAGCTGAAAATGAAGAGAGAGTGAGAAGCACATTACAAAATATAATCCCTTATCCACTGGACTGTTACACTTCTGCTGACTGAATATTTATAAAACAGGTTATCATGTCAGTCAAGTCTTTCTTAATACAAGTTTATGGTCATTTTTAAAATGTTGGTGCCATTTAGAGGTCACAGCCTAAAATTAATTTTAGCCAAAATATTATTAAATAATAATTCCTTCATAGCTGAAAAGAGGACATAGTTACACTGGCAGTCTGTAAGTTCGACACACGAGGAGGAGGCTCACAGTGATGTGGCAGCCATAGACCAATGAAAATTTTACATGCTGCAGGATAACTGTTAGTGATGAGAAGTAGGCAAGTACTGAGTCTTAGAGGAAAAACACTGAAGCAACAGATGATGTGGTAAACACATTAGACAGTTAGCTTCACATCTGCAAATCAGTGTTGTTTTGGTGACAGCGCAGCAACATTAAACAGTAAATTGACAATTTTAGGCAACGCTGTTACTGATGAAGGTGGGATGGCTAGAGATAGCTGATTGCATTTTCTTTTCCTTTTTATGCCATAGTGGTAATTACATCGAATAACTAACAATTTGTTCTGTGGGAAGCGCAGTGGTGCACAGCGAGAAGTTACGAGGGCCTTTTTGTGTGGTATTTGTTTGTAGGCAAGTTGTTCCAAATGTCCTTTCAGAGAAATCTTTCCACAGGTTTCTCCCCACAGCACATCAGCACAGAGGGGAAGTGCCTGCACAACGGGAGAATCAGGTAAATCCACAGCAAACAAAACGTTCACTCACAAAAATTCAAAGCAAGAGGAGCCTGAGCTATGCCAGCTCTGCTGGCACAACAGTCTGGCACTGACTGAGTGGGATCTTCAGCTGTAAGTAGGAGGTGAGTAATGACAGACTGCACACAGGTGAGTGATTGCCAGATTGCTTCCAAGGTATGCAGATGGAAAAATGGGAGCCGGGAGGAGCCTCTGCCCCTAAAACTCACAAGCAGAGTTAAACATACACAGACACACACAGATAGAGGAGGGCAGAGAGCAAAAGGGGACAAAAGAGGACCGTAAAACCAAATCGTGTTGGCCCTGTGATAGACTGGTAACCTGTCCAGGGTGCACCCCACCTTTGGCTCTGTCACACTTCAACTCAGTTCACTCCAATTTTATTATATAACACCAAATCACAACAACAATTGCCTCAAGGTGCTTTATATTGTAAGCTAGGCTCTAGCCCTGGATGGATGGATGGATGGATGGATGGATGGATGAAGCCAGAAACTTCCAGTGTATGAGTTAAGGTGTGAATCATTCAAGCATAAAAACAGCACCAAAACAAAGGAATCAACCACTTTTGTGTCTACACAGAACAGACATCTTAGCAAAGAACCAAATTGAAATCATTTCTTGAGTCGTTTTCTTACTAGCAGCCGGTTACAAAAACCTATAATATAGTCCCCAGAGATAACACAGTTTGACAGGAATAAAATAGCATTTTATGACCAACAAGCTGATTCTCAAAGAACTATTTGCAAAAAATTGGGCATATCTCAACACAGTGGGCAGTGTGTTCCTAAAACCTTTGAGGAAACAGCATGCAACAAAAGCAGCAGGATAGTAACAGATGAACAGACTCTGAAAGTCATATCCTTAAAAAATATAGAAGAAAAATCCAATACAGGACTTGAGAAATGTATCCGGGCGACACTTGAAGATTGCCAGTAAGGGTGGCTGTCGAGAAGCCATTCTTGTTCAGATTGATGAAATTATGAATGCAGAAAACCATAATGAGATTAAGATCCACTGTGCAATATCATTTGGAAAACATCTGATAGACACAGCCAATGCAGTAAAAGCATAACTGGACTGAAAAACATACAATCACACACACAAAACACTCTCATTCATAGATTGCCCTCCCCAGAGCTCAGACCTTGACATCACTGAAGCGGTGCTTCAATAATGTCATCTTCACAGAGAAAACAACAAAAGGCAGCCAACATGCAAAGAGGAGCTTTGAATGTGTTCCAAGAAGCCTGGAGAACTATTCCTGAAGACTACTTAAAGAAATTACAAGAAAGATTGCCTAAGAGCGTTCAGGATGTGTTGAAGAAGAGGGTGGTTGAAGATTTCACCCATTCTGCTGCCTTCTAAAAATGTCAGTGTTTTTTCGGTCTGCGTGTTAGGTTTGAAGATAGCATTTGTTACACCCCCTGACAAAATGGTTAGTAACTGAGCAGAGGCTGGTATCGCAGTCCTGGAGCCTGAGTAACAATAACAGAGTCATCTGCATACTTTAAAACAGTCCTGCTTTCATACCTGCTCTGACACGTATTTGTGTATTGGGATGAATTATTATAATGGTAAGATCACACATCCATGTGAGGAGTCTGTAGAGGAGGAAGTGTGGTCAGGCAGAAATCGACTCTCATTTTTCTTTTCAGTGTGTTAGTTGAAAAGTCAAAATTGCTGCACGGATCAAATCGATCCGAAGCCGAATGGTTAAACAGTGAGGTTGAAAGGTTAAAAGTGGAAGAAACAAAATAGTAGTCTGGCATGAGAACGGATTCACTGTGTTGTGTTTAAGAAGTAAGTTAAACAAAGGGACTGAAACATCCTCTGCTCTCCTGAGGGGTCTGTAAGCAAACCTCATTGGATTAGGCACATGATCAGCTGCCCCCCATGAGATTTAAGTAAGCTAAGAAGTCTTATTTACTCTTCCCATCAGGAACGTTTTTAGCTTACTTACAAGGAATGATGCAAAAATCAGCAAATAGGTGTGTTACATCAGCGTGTTTCAAAAGTAACCACTGCACAGCCACTTCCCAGTCAGTGCAGTCACAGAACTCCTGCTGAGACATACCCCCACCCCCCCGTCACCGACACAATTTATCAGTGCTTTCTTTTTTAAAACCATTTTATACAGACACTAAGCACACAGAGCCAACCGAGGTTAGTGACAGTGTATAATTTATATCTATAATAACATTTTAAATTTACAATTCAAGAATATAACAAAGATCTATTATCTCATCCCCCCTAGATGTGCTGGAGACATATTGATCAAAGTTTAAAATTACTCTTTTTTATATCATCCAATATAAAGTTTGGTGCCTGTTTGCAGTTTTTGAATTTTTGAAGCAGAGTCAGCATTTGCCTTTAGGTTGATATGTTCTCTGACGGTCACCAGACAGTATCTTTAAAGTCGAAGCACACACAGCTTCACTTTCAATCCAAATGAAAATCCTCTGAATAAGTCATTGTCCAGGCTGTGATACCTAAGCTTTGTCTCAGTAAAGGTAGTGATCTCTAAAGTTCTTCTGAACCTGAACATGCTGATTGGACTCCCTTTTGTTCGGCAGGGCGATATTCCCAGTTATCACCTTACTTGCATACAGTACATAGTTTCAACATTCCCTAAAGCCATCCTTTTCCATGATCTGATTTGAAACACCCTCAGTGTATGATGTTCTCTAGCACCTGGACAACAGTATAAAATTTTGTAGCTATTTTGATTTTTGTGTCACTTTAGTTCAAGTAATCAAATTTCAGGCTAAAAATAATGGCATTTAGGTTATTTCTACTGCTGCAAAATGTCAAAATGGATCAAACGTGACCTGTAAGCCATGTAAAAATCAAAAAGAAAATCCTGTTGACCGAAGAGCAGCTAAATAATAAGTAACAGGACACAGAAACCTACCTTGAGGGTGACGGCAGATGGAAGTACATTTGAAGTTTTCACTTCACAGCTTTTCATCAGAATCCTCGTGCTGATTTAGTCTTTGATATTTTGGTATTAAAATGACTATAGAAAGCACTCCACTTCATCAGTAACACTATAAAAGCACTATATAAATCACAGACATTTGTGAGAATGAAACTGGGAGGAGGGCAGATCATTCCTCTTTAATGTGGTTTCTCTAGACATATTCACTCAGCTTTACTGCGTTCTCTCTCAAGCCCCAATGTGCTCATTAATCCACGGAGATGGATACTTTTTCTTTTTGGATTTGACGGATGAGGTGGCATCAAGCACGAAGAAGCATCAGAGCACTGTTGTTACCTTGAAAAGGTTCAGGTTTGGAAGAGAACTTCATGAAATTTACTGGCAGAATAAAAAGAAAACAGACAAAGGGGCTTGCCACTGGGTAGAAATAAAGCAACACTGAAAATAATAGCATTATGATGTGAGATTTTAAAAAAAAAGTCCTCTAGCGATGTATGACTCTTATTAACTGCGGTGGAGTTTTAGAGGGGAGCAGGAGGATGGAACAGTGCCTACATGGGTTTTAAAGTCAATTTTTTTTGAGGGGAGGGGTTTTGAGTGCATTGGAGTATGATAACAGTCACGCAGCTAGCCTAATTATAGTGTTTTAGTGAATACTGGAAAACAAAATGTGAGAATCCGATTGGTTTGGATGCAAACTATCCCTTTTTGAGAAGCACATTAGATGAATATTGTCAGTGTCGTGCACCCTGCAGTGATGCTGGATGTGGGAATAGTCACCCAGAGATGGAACCAGAGATAAAATGTTGCATTTTTAATATTTTAAATGTGATAAAGATATGAAGGAAGACACAGAGAATACAGTTAGAAGTGCTGCTATTTATTAGCAGAGTTGCACATGCTTATGTGGCTTTGAATCTGCTTTTCTATTTCTGAACACTTAGGTTTCACATTTCCTCACAAATGTTCACCAAAGCTCATGTGGAAACACCTGCTGCCAGTCTTCATAATGCTTTTGTCAGTTACGTGGGCAGTTAATTTAAAGGCTTTATCTAAAATAGGGGTGTCAAACATGAGGCCCTTGGGCCAGAATCAGCACAGTGAAAACTGTAGCCCAAAGGAGGGCATAAATTTTAGCTGACATTAAACTGTATGCTCATATCTTTTTTGGCTTTTGCTACTGATAAAGACCTCCCCCATGGCCACTCATAGTACACCAAAGTAACTAAGTAATAATTAATTCTATAGTTTTACACATTTCTTACAAAGAGAAGCCCAAAGTGCTGACTGATTTCCTTCTTTGCTACAGCAGCTTTTTCTTTATCATGTAGAAAAACTCATTGTACCATACAAACTGCACTTCTTTTTCTCATGTTAAGATATATCACAGGGATTAAGCGTGCAGTATACCTTTTTTCAAGGACAGAAAGGGGAGTTTCAGTCCGGCCCATTTAGTGACCCACGATGTGAAGTGAGTTTGGCATCACTGATTTAAATAAATACGGAGAGTCTTACCTTCACTTTCAATGACCACAGAAGCAAGTTGGATTCTGCTGTGATTGTCCAACGTTACACATGATCATGGCTTTACTGACTCACCCTATGCTAATACTAAGAGGTGTCTGTGCTCACTGCACCTTAGCACTGAACAAGGTAAACTAAGTAAACATTCCCAGATTATTAATGATGAATGATTTTTAACATTCTTTTCAATAATAGATAAAAAAAATTTAAAGCTTTGAGATAAAGTCTTTTAATATGCAGCACCATAATTACTGAAATTAACAACTCTGCTCTATAACTGAACAAAAGGAAGAGGAGATGACTTGCATGCTTATTTTGGAGAGCTTCTTGCCTTCTGCATATGGACCTTTTATCAATACTGAAACTGCAGTGATTTATTTCCAACCCAAATGATAGATGCAAAAAGAGGGGTTGCTCTACAGGTAGATGAACATTCATAAAGTAGCTGGAAGACCTTCAGATTAGTTAGGATAATAGGAAACAGGAAAGCAGGAACTCTGTCTTGCTTCTCTATGCATGAACACTTTCAATCAGAGTAATAACCTTCCAGATAGAAACATGAAAGTAAGACCCCTGGATTTATTCTTAGTAAATCCAGTGATACATAAAAATGCAGAATCACAAGGATGCGTCCGTTCCCAGCTCTGTAATTCACCATCTGTCCTTACAAGCAACTGCTGAAAACAGAACCTCTGGTACTCATATTTTGTTTTCAGTCAATAACCCCAGACATGATTTGTATAAAGGAAATATGACCCCCACATATCTTGCTGCACGCTTTCCTCAGCATGGATACATAAGACGACAAACAACTGCCCTCTCCCCTCAGTTACTGTGATGGATAATCCATGTTGTTTTAGGCCCATTACCTCGACCGAGGGCTGGCTATTTCCATGACAACGAGTTACTGTATCTCAGTCAAAATCGGTCCAGGCTCTAAGCTAATGGGTTATTATTATATGACTGATAATGTTGAGTCATTTTCTGTGCCTTGGGCTGATCTCCTTGGTAAGCAATCAGATTGTTGATTCTGCCAGCGTCCCCCACCCCACATAATTCCCACTCTTCGCATAAGTCCCACAAAGCCCAACTTCTACAGTCACAAATCAGGAGCTCTGAGTTGGACTGGCTACATTATCACAAGCTATTTGATTTCTCTGGCCAAAGCAGAATTGTGTTACAGCCTAAATCCGATCATCCTCAAGTAGGACATTTATGGCTATGGTTAAAATGTCCTGAGATAACCTATGATTCCAAAAACCTTAAAGAAAAATGGATAAACAACTGTAACCCTTTTTTAAAGTAGCACAACAAAGACTGGCTGAAACGGATCCAGTCTTGGTGAGCCCAAATAATTTTTCCTGAAATTTTGGGTCAAATGTTTGTCTTATTTTGAAATACATGGACAAAAAGTACTGGGCCACCTACATCTTACACCTATAGGAGCTGCTTAGACTTGGAAACCCATGCCATGAAGCTCCCAGTACAAAGTTTTTGTGCTGATGCTAATCCCAGAGGTGGTTTCCCATATGGAAAAGATAAATATAAATCTTATAAAGTTTCTATCTGTCTTGTGTGAAACTTGTATGAAAAGCATACAAGAGTGAAAACAGATATAAGATCCCTTGAAAAATTATATAATGAAACTTGTATGTTTTGGATACTTACTAAAACAATATATGAAAGTAATGAGAAAGTGGCCACTTTCATGAGTAAATCATGTAAGTTTTTACTATTTCTTTTCCATATGGGTTGGAAGTCTGCAGTTATTGAATCAGAGGAGTGTTGGCGACTTTTACATACTATGTACCTCAGCACTCGACAGCTCCACTCTATAACTTTATGGGTCACTTTGTGGCTGACTTGTTGCTTTCACCTAGCAGATGGATGCAGAATACTTAGGAGGGAAACTCACACAAACTGACTTATCGCCAATGGTGGGATCCTGCTATAGCAACAACTAGACTTCAGCTCTTTAGAACGACCCGTTTTTGTCATTTTTGTAAAGGCAGCCTGCATGGCTATTAGCTTGATTTTATACACCTGTGGTAATGAGACTAAAACACCTGAATTTAAGGATTAAGAGCCCATGTGGCCCAATTTTTTTTCCTTATAGTGTATGTGCACATCTATACACACAGTATGTATAATAACATTCAAATGCTTGAATAATACTCTCAAACCCTGTAAACATTTTTTATTGCTTTCTTTCTTCTTTATAGTCTGTTTTCCATTTTTGCCCCCAGATGTGTTCCTGCATCATTACCCAGCACAATACACCACTTTCAGATTATACCAAATGCACTTTATAATGTTTCAGATGCCATTTTTTTTTTACCCTCTGCAGCAGCGATATCCCATTAAATTGCAAGAGCAGACATGATGAACTGTAATGGTGGCTGTGGTGCTAAAGCATGGCATCTTTCAGTTTTTATCTCCAAGTTACTTCCAGCTAGGGTAAATTTATATTGTTGCTTTCATTCATGGCCAACAAGTATCATAATGTCATCTTTAGATTTATCTCTGAGACCTGCTTTTGGTCATTTTAGAACTGACTTTCAAAGTCATGTGTGAATTTTTTTCAAGGAAAACAAGGAAAAGAAAAAAGTGTAAGGATGTAGGACAGTGCAGCAAACAGAAGACAAGGGAATAGAAAATGCAGAAGAGCGTGAACATGCGGTCACATTTGTCACAGCTTTGTATTGTTAGTATGGTAAACCACTGTACATAGGAGCCATATGTTTCATTTCCATTGTACGTTTTTGGTATTTTTGGTATTTTTTGTTGTGTTTTGTTTGTGTGTGTGTGTGTGTGTGTGTGTGTGTGTGTGTGTGTGTGTGTGTGTGTGTGTGAGATTTGGCACTAAAATCTTCAATGGTGAAAACTACTTTGAAACATTTGCTGCTATTATTTGTTGCCAATTTGTATTCAATTGATAGCGCTTAAATGAAAAAAAAAAAAATCATCTTTTTGAACTTTCAGTTGGATACATTTTTTTTTATTAATTAATTTATTTTTTATTTTTTGCTAAATATCGTGCTGAGTGTTTTGAGAGCGGAGTTAAGTAGCGATGGGTGGCTCTGAGAAACAAAGGATACTTCACAGTTAGAGATAGATTTTTGTGAATCACATGGTAGGCAAGCCCTAAAGCATACCCTGCTTTCTAATGCTTTTTGGCTCTAATAGAGACCATAAATTACAAAATTCAAATATTACTTTTATTTAATAAGACTTTTAACACTGAAATCATAACCTTTTTTTGGAATTTTTTTTTTACTAAGGTCATAAATAACAAGTTCTAAGTGATTTTTTTCGCTTAAACTTTGAACTCTTTTTTTGCTAAAGAAGTCGCCCCCTTGTGGCCATTTTAAAGAATGCGATGAAACATCAATGTTTTATTTAGGAGGTTATTGTATTAGTTTTGAAAAGTCAGACAGTGCACCACGAGCCAAATAGAGGTCAAAGCTTCAGAATTGTCTTTACACTTTAAAGATGTTCAGAAGCCCTCTTTAAAAATGTAAAAGATAATATGACGCGGCATGATACTAACATATATGGCAATGACAGCAGTTACAGTATGAGCAACTATATGAATGGTTAAAATTCTTTAAGTGCCTGATGAACAGCAGTATTATTACCGTTTTAATCAATCGCTTTGATGCAGTTCTCACATCAGAAATGTCTTTATCACTACTCTTAATGCACTGTAGTTCTCAGATCAGTAACACATTTCCACACACACATTGGCCTTTTCTCACTGTTTTTGTGCACACTGCTGTAGTTTCCATGCATACTTCACTGCTAAAGATATTTGTTATTATCTGAATCTCACAAGTCATCGAAACAGTTTGTGCTTTTGTCAGCCACAACTCTAGATCTCACACTTTCCTGAATATTCTACAGCTTGGCATTGACGTTTTCAATTAAATTACTTTTGACTCCTTTTGAAATATATAAAAGAACAAGGCCACTAACACATTATCAGTAGTAGCGGTGAGAATGCTGCTATATTATATATTATATTATAAACATACATACACACACACACACATATACTACATATATATATATATATAATGCATGAGAAAACAGACAAAGAACACATATACCATCTATAAACAAAGTACCAACTACTGTATAGTCCCGTAAAGTCACACTACATACATACAGCAACCACTTTATTATGTACGCCTGTTCCACTGCTCATTACATTAATCCAAATATCGAATCATCCTTTCACATCAGCAGCAACTCAAAACATTTAGGCATGTAGACATGATCAAGACAGCCTGCTGAAATTCAAACCGAGCAATTAATTAAGAAAGACGACTGAACGGGGCACGGTTGTTGTATGATGTGAATAATTCAGATGTTGTTGATGTATTGGGATTTCCCCACACAATCATCTCCAGGGTTTACAGAGAATGGTCTAAAATGAGAGTGAGCAGCAGTTCTCTGGGTGAATATACCTTGTTGATGTCAGAAGAGAATGGCCAGACTACTTCGAGCTGATGGGAAAGCAACAGTAACTCAAATAACCCCTGGTTACAAACAAGGTTCAAGGTAGAAACAGCCACAACACATCTGATCTTGAAGCAGATGGGCTACAGCAGCAGAAGACCACACTGGTCTTTGAAATTTTTATTAAAAACACTATCAGCAATGCTGGGAATTATTCAGGAAAGCAAGTAAGAGCTGTGACTGACAAAAGTACAAACTTTTTTGATGAGTTGTCAGATTTAAGTGAGAAGTGCATAAACACAGCAACAAATGTCTATAGTAGTAAATTATGTGTAGAAACCACAGCTGTGTAAAAACAACAAGAATGTCTAGCGTGGGTGCGGCAATGCATTACTGATTTGAGAACTGCATTTGCAGTGGTAAGATCGACATTTGTGATATGAGAATTGCGCCAAAGCGATCGAGGGGGGAAAAAACCCTGTTAATTAACCTGTTGGAGGCTTTGAGCGAGGCATGAACCTGACTGCCTGTCTGTATTGTGTAATCGTTGACCCTGCTGTCTGTAAAGCGTGCTCTCAGAGTGCGCAAATCCTACAGCCGTCTGTTTTCTGTGCTCGTGAGATCCACTTTAAAATCACGTTTATTTAACCCTCCCCGCCGTGAACCACGAGTCACTAATCATGCACAGACGTGCAGCAGCGTGCTTTTTAGTCCATATTTCTTGGCGGATTACAGCTGCACGCCGCCCCACCCCTTAACAAACAACATCATCACTACCACTGTACCTAAATCAGGAAGCACCGACACGTTTTTCTTTTTTTCCCTTTTTTGTTTTCTTTCCTTTTTTCGTAACGGAGACACTTTGGTGATTACAGCAACTGCGAACCATAAAGGGGGAAGAAGGCGTTATCTTCGATGCTGCTGACGACCACCGGTGACCACTACTAAAAGAAGACTGACACTTTGTTTCATCCAGTACAAGGCACAGCTGTGGATGCATTTGACACAGTCTAACCGGAGAAGGGTATGTGCACAGTCAAGGTGGTAAAATTCACAGGAAAACAAACACGCACACGTAAAAGAAAGCAAGTGTAAAGACAGTGGCATACACGCGGGGGATACGACACTATTTGCATTTTATGTGGACTGCAGCTCGTGTGGTTTAGCGATAGTAAAGATGTTCCACACGTCGACGCCTTTACGGCGCGTAACAAAAGCTGAAGCGAAAATATGCTCGGAATGTAGTTCCTGAGTAACTTTAGAAGACAGCGACGGAGTGAGAGCCGTGTTAGCATCCCTGTCACCACACTGTGACACTGCGTTTGTCATGTGCTTCGGTGGTGTCGCCCCACCACCAGCACTACTACAACAAGTCCCCCGTCCATCCATCCTCGCGGCTGTCTGTCCTCGCGCTCCGAACACAGTTAGCATACCGTGCGATTTGACTCTTCTTCGCTTAACCGCAACATGACAAAGCGTTTCGTGTGAGAGCAACGCCTTGTTCACAGTCAGGACTTAAGTACCTTTAATTCGGCGTGCACCCAACTCGACAAGCTGGAATTTAATGTGGTAAATTTAAGGGTTTATTATTTGCTTCCTAATGCTTGCCACCGGAAGCCCCACTTTGTTGTTGGTAGCAGTCGTCCACTGGGCTAGCAGAGAAAGGAACTATTTAGTCTAAACAGCGTTAATATCACTTTCGGTAGATGGCTTAGATGTTTTCCGAATTTATCCATGGTTTAAATCGACTCGTTATGTCACGTTTCCCTCGACACGAACACACGCACCGAAGTGCGGCGGCTTTAAATGGCGAGAATTCGAATGAGGATTTGCGCCCAAACTTCAGTGTGGATCACTCTGGTTACATGTTATTTACTGAGCACCTTAATGCGTGCGTAAAGCTGCTGAGTGTACCTTTCACAGTTGCAGCAGTCAGCATTGCTACAACTGTTTGTTTTTAATGCTAGACAAGTCTTTAAATTGGACATTCTTTGTAGGTGTTTATCATGGGTTAGGCTTTAATTATGGTGGTGTTTTGACTAGGCTGCTGCCTTTCTGCACACACAACTGTGTAAAGCAGGAGGGAATGGAAGTATTACATCACTGCATCCCAAGCAAAGGCTATTCTACAACAAGCTCACCTCCTTTCCTCACTTTACATGAAACAGGCTGGTGACAGAAACCATAAGCCTCTCTGTGACTATGATGAAAGCATAGAATTTTTATCCACACACTGTTAGTGGAAGGAGCAGCAGCTTGTGCAGCTCAAGACCCAACGATAAGCTTTCCAGCTATGTGTATATTTTTACTCTTTGCCAGTTAGTTATATATATAAAAAGGGACATTGAAGCTCAAAGCTGTTATGACATGCTCACTTATTGCTGCTTTCCTCAAGCTCTAAATAAAGCACTTACACATGAGTGGGCGCCTGTGCCTGAACTACAGTGATTTATTAAAGCCTGCTGACCCTCTAGCAAGGAAACATTGTGCAAGATAACCCCTGGCTTTGTTTGATAGAAATCCCATGTAGGTTTAATCCTCACCTTTTTCTATTTTGCTTCAGATGATGAAAAAAAGTTATTAATAGTTATCGTAACATAACACAATTGCACTCCAGTTTCAGTTCTGGTACAGATTGAAACGTGGGTATTTTTAGTATCGCTGACTACACAGACATAGCTTTTACCAGCGGCTCCAGGTTAACCTTCGCAAAGTTTCTGGAGCCAACTCTAGTTTCTGTGGAAGTACCTGAGTTGCGAAGGCCACAGGAATGCATTTGTCTAGGCCAGGAGAAAGAAATACCAGGAAGGTTTGCTCACATGTCCCGGCTGGCATTCCTTTGCCTTTATGAACATGCTGTACTTGCACCAGCAAGCCCCCCCCCCACCCCCGTGAGTATCATGCAATCAGTTGTGCAAACATTCAGAATTTTTTTCCTTCTCAGCCAACATTTTCGACCCCATTTCTGCACGTGCACTGCATCCACTTGCTACATCTGTGTTTTACAGGTGATACACTGAGGTTTGTCAACTTCCGTGCTCAGAGATTCACAAACTTCCTCCCGTTTCTCACTTCCCCCTTCCTGTCTGTGCCTGCTCTGGCAAACAGGTTGAGTCACATTACCTTCACCTCCTGCGCAGCAGTGCACTCGTTTTGTTAGTTTTGCCCTAGGTGGGGTGTTGGCAGTGTTGCTCTATGATATTCTTGACAGCATATGTTGTCATTGAAAGTAGCGTCACAGCCTTGAAAGTGTTGCTTAAACGTTATCCCTCTGGGCCAAGGATGGGCAATTAATTTTCTAAAGAAATGAAATGAAAAACTGGGACAGTTGTGGAGGGCTGCAACAGTGAGCTGAACTCAGTTCTGCTCAATATTAATTTTATGTCTTTGTAAGAGTAAATGTTATAGTTTTGTCCTAAATATAGCCCCTTCGGGAAAATGAATAATTGCCCATCCCAGCTTTAGAGTCATATTATAGATGGCAAATGCAAGCAAGTTGCTTGGGTCATACATCTTCATTGTGGAGTTCTAAGCTAGTGTTCAGGCTCCAGGTTATGTCAGTAAGGCCCCTGTGGGAGTGATGGAAAGTTCCTGTGCAAAACATCTCAAAACAAACATGAATTAACAAAGCAAATTGCTGTGCTTAGTATTGGACCACTGGGAGTATTGTTTTCCAACTGATGTCTGGTATTCCCATAGAGCTATATATACCAATTTAAAAAAAAAAAAAAAAAAAAAAAAAAAAAAAAGACAGGAAGATCCCACAGCTGTCTTCTCAGACATTTCTATGCAATAGCAGCTCTGTATTTATACAGAGTATATTTGTAGTCTATGTTGTCATGGCCCTCCTTCGAAACAACATCAGAGCATCTTTGCTAGTTTAAGATGAAAAGTGCCACAGTTTGATATTTTAGTCAAAGAAAGGGGAGCTTATCCAAATAAATCACTCAACCCTGAGACCAATTATCTCATGTTAGGAGAGCAAGAAGCGAAGAAGGCAGTGACTCTGGTGTTTTAGGCAGACAGCTGGAGCCCGCAGGCTAGCATCACCTCTCTCTGTGGTGGAACTGCTGTAGTCCGGGCAGATGCACGTGGCCAACTGTCGTTTCATTCAAGAGGAATACTGATGAAAGGGGAAAACGACTTGAAGGGTTTTCATTTAAATTCCGTTCAGCTTGTTTTGTTTTTGCTTTTAATGGCGTCAATGCAAAACATGCAAAACCCGAAGCGAAGGGCGCTTTACATAGCAAGCTAAAGATGCTTTGATTTTAGAGAGAGAACTCTAATGATCTCATCTGATTGTTCTCTTTGAGCAAGCGCTTAAGAGGAGGAAGAGATCTGTGACAGAACCAGAGGGGCAGTGAAAAAGATGTCAGAAGAGCATAGAGAGACCGCACACAAATGAAGAAAAGGAAAAATGTCAAATTCTGAAATTTCAGAGGCTTAATATAAGATTTCAGGCTTATTTGCTTCTAAATTACTTAATTAATCCCTTTTTAATTCGGCCAAGTTGTTAGTCTAAACTGCAAGTTTGACATAGTCCAAGAAAGTTAGTAGGCACAAACACATTTTAATTTCAAGGGGTTTTGGCACCCTGCTCTAACTTTATCTGCATAGTCAGCCTGTACAGTTGTGCCAGTTCCTCCATATTCTAGCCTTCATAATGATTCAGCATGAAAAGGAGCTATTCAGGCAGCGCATGTGCTGAGTACACTCAATAAAATAGCTATTTAAAAATGTAGACGGTAAAGGCTGCCACAGATGAAAAACACTGGCTTGACGTTCCACTCCCCAGCTCCTGCAGTCCACACACTGAACAGTTCTTGGAAAGGGCAGAGAACCCCGAACTTCTCCTCACCTTGTAGTGTAGAATTCTTGTGACTGCTCCAAATGCCAGTCCATTTACCATTTTAAAAAGTTAAGTCTTTGAGTAAGGTGACATGTATTCTGCAAATCAGTGCTGTCTCAGAAAATGCAGTCTTCTTCTTACTGTAATGATTGCAGCGTATGTTTGTACCCTACCTCCTCCTTAAAACTTCTGAACGAAACTTTGCTTGAAAATTGTTACACATACATCGATCATTAATATCCAAACAGCACCAAAGTGAGGAAATTTGTGTTTGATTTGTGCTAACAGTGCTATTTTGCAATAAATCTCATACTGTTGGAAAGCCTGTTTATTTCTCTTGAAATAGTCCCACATATTAATAAGGAAAATGCATTTGTGGATTGAGGTGAAACTTGACAAAAAAAATCTTTTTGCCAAAGAGCTTATTCTGTTACCAAATATTGTTTGGCGTTTATTGGATTGACTGAAGTCTGTAGAAACAAGTCACTGGCAAATTAAGAACTGATTCATTAACAAACGGGGGCCTCAGCAGATGTAGAGAACCATGGCATTTCTTCCCCATTCTGGTCACCAGCTTGGTCACCCAATACTGTGGGATGGCGTCACATTCTTCAACCAGCATTTGTCACAAGTCAGCTAATGTGGTTGTGTTGGTCAGTCTGGCACGAACAGCACACCAAAGCTGACCCCACAAGAGTTCGATAAGGTTGAGGTCAGGACTGCAGGCAGGCCATTCCCTACTCTCTACTCCAAAATTCTGGAGGTAGTCTCTGCAAAACCTCACTCTGTGGGGTGAGCGTTGTCATCCTGGAGGACAGAGTTCGGTCCCAGTCTGTGGAGATATGGGACTGACACTGGTTGTAGAATCTCCTCTCGATATCTCTCCACATTGAGATAGTCTCCAGTGATGATAAGCCTTGTTTTTCCAGTGAGGGAGGTGCTGCTCCACATCATCACCACGCTGCCTCCACCAAAAGCTGTTACCCTATCAGTGCAGCAATCAGCATAGCGTTTTCCACATCTTCTCCATACTTTGACCCAGCGATCCAGCTGCCGTAGGTAGAATCCGGCCTCATAGCCGAACATAACGTCCCTCCACATGCTCAAGTTCCAGTGCACATCTTTCTGACACATGGGGTACCAGAAGCTCAAGATCAGCCATAAATCCCAATGAGTTTGATTTTCATATTCATCACCTCCCTGCTTATCCAGTGTTACCTTCTCTATTTGTGCTTATTTCACATGTCATATGAAACCAGGGTTGTATTTATTAAATGGGTTGTTTTAATTAAACGATCGTCTCATGTTGTTATTTTGTCCTTTGGAAAAATTGCTGGGTAGTAACTAATTCATTGACATTTTAGACTAGTTAATTGTTGCAAGTTAAATAGTTTTGTCCATTTCCATTACTTTTGCTATTGTACTTATGATTATAGAAAGGCCAGGGATAAAAAGGCACGAGTCTCAGAGCCCTTTAAATGTCGAGTATTGCTCTTGTGTGGTTGCTAATCAGAAAAAAGGGGGTTGAAAATGAGTTTGCGTGCGCTCCTTTTGAAGTAGGACAAGTAGATTTGGAAAGAATAATTTATTTCTTTTTTTTACATTGGTTTGACTGATAGTAGTCAATGCTGCATGGAGGAACGGATCCCAGCCTTCGTTTTCCTGATTGACCACATATACCCCGTTTTCTCCATTTGCTGTGATTTATTTTGCATTTGTTTAGGAGCAGTAACGCATGGCACTCTCACATC
The DNA here is from genome assembly GCF_051167445.1 of Perissodus microlepis. NCBI lineage: Eukaryota > Metazoa > Chordata > Actinopteri > Cichliformes > Cichlidae > Perissodus > Perissodus microlepis. Next base: position 14,768,943 of record NC_140471.1, on the reverse strand, counting down.
CATTTAAATATAAATTTTTTTAGTATTATATGAAAGAGAAGAAGAGAGAAAGGAAGTGAAGACGATGAAACAATCCAGTTTCTTTATAAGGATTGCCATTCTGGCATTGCTCTGCCCTCCCTCTGGGACAGATTTGAACCTTTGACCTCAAAGCTATTGTCAAGAATATAGTGTACTTTCCACTGATACATAGGGAGAGCTATAGATCTCTTATCTCATCCCCTCTCTCCACTGCCTTCCGCCCAAAGGCACACATACGCACATGCTCTGTATTCATTACGTAATTGACTCTCGCAGTAGGGCAAAACACGGTGCAGTCACCGAGGCTTAAAAGAAGCTGTTGTGTCGAACGCACAAGAGCAAACTTTAAGTGAAACAATGGAACCAAGCAACACATGCTCCAGTTAGAGACATGGGTTTGTCAGTCTGCTGCTGTGTGACGATATGCCACGCAGACGTCGTATCAAGTTATGGAAGCTAAATGAGTCCATCATACACGGGCCTCATGTGATTGTTAATCATAGGCTAGTATGTGAGAACTGCGTGCTGGGATCTGGCTCAGAGATGCAGAGTAGCTGTGTTCCTTCTTTTATTGTGTGTGCACACACACACACACACAAAAAAAGAGGTAGTGTCTCTTTGGTCACAATGATTCGGTGGAGACGAACTACAGAAATGCAGCATGGACCAAAATGAACGTGTTACTTAAAGAATGTATTGGGACCGTGCAGATTGTGGTTACAGCAGTGGTAGTAAATGAAAGTGTTCTGTTTAGGTTAATTAATGTTACAGCAAGCACTGCATGCCAGTGTGATGCTTGATGTGTTCACCTCAAAAGCTGAATACTTCACTCTGACAAAGCAAGAGAAGCTGGCTTAGACAAAAGCCGATAGCAAAATTAATGACCGGTTATCCTGAAAGCTCCTCCTTACTTACTTTTTGATCTGCTACCTTTATATATGCATCACGAACATACTATATATGGGTCTTCTGATTGGCTTTGGTGAGGAAGGTGCAGCTTCTGGCACCTCAGTGTTGTCTGTGTCACTTTCAGGCTCATTCTCTTTCATGTTTTTGGCTAAGTGGACTTTTCGACCACACATTTCTTTGGAAGTTTTAACAGTTTGCCAGCTGAGTATTGTCACAATCTGCTTCATTAAGAGCTTTGCAGACAGTACGGTGGGCAGAGCAGAGAGCTGCAGCAAATGGCAAGAACAGGTCTTTAGTTGGATCCAAGCGCAAAAACATTTCTCCCTGTGTGTCATATTCTGCACTGGAGTGCTGAGGTCTTAGTAGCCACGGGTCTGTTATAAATCAGTTAGGTGATGGAGCAGATCAAAGAGAGCAGGGAGCAGAAGACAGGTGTGGTCGTGGAGCTAGAGGATCGCACGTGCGTGCAGACACAGTATTAGAGCACTAGTGTTGTATAAAATTGTACTTAAGTAAATTTACTTATGTCCAATAAAGACAGAGAAAAATGTGTTGGGTTTATTGTAGTTAACACAAAGCTGTCATGCATTTTTAACACAGATTTAAAGCCGGAGGTCATTTTAGTTTTATCCAAAAGTCAATACCAATAGATCTGTCTGCAGCAGCCAGTCACTTTTTTGAAATATTTGCCTTTGGTTGTTCCTTAAATTTGCTGCTTTTAAAGCACTTTGAAGAGCTGTGGAAATATTCTCCTGGGATGCACTAGCTTTATGTGGGCTCAATAAGCCATTGTGGTGACTTGAAGGTGTTCTAGCTACCCGTGAGGCTGAATAAAGAAGGGGAAAAAATCAATTTCTTCAGCTGTTGCTCTCACCCACTCTGACGCATATTTGTCATGTTTGTCACATTTTAAGCATGCTGTATTTTCTTTAAATGGTTATTTCTTCCTTTGGTTAGATATTAATTTCAATTTGAGAACAGCAAAACTACCTGATTCTTATTTTTAGAAACTCATTCACTTTTTGATTTTCAGTCTAACGTTAGCAACTCTGCGTCACTTCTCTAATCAGAACAGGGGGTTTGTTAGTCTTGAATTGTTTAATGAAAACACATACAGGTTTTGCTTCTGTGTTAACTATGTTATTTTTCCTGATCCTTATGTCCCCATTTTTTAAAAATGCTGTAAACAACTATGAACCAAAACAATTTACCATAAATGGTACTGTAAATAAGCTAGGTTAATAGGTAAAGTAAAACACAACAGTTGTCACTGCTTTTAGCTAACAGGCTTCTGAAACTCAGGTTTATGGGCATGATTTCACAGTGTTATCCATCATAATCGTTAACCTGTTGCATTTAGAATTCCTGGAAAAGCTTGAGCCACTCGGGCGCCGGCGAAAGAATTATTATATTTTGGTTTATGCACGGGCATTAAACACAATTCTTGGATGGCTGGGACAGCAGTTGGATTTTTAGCCATGTCTTCCAACTCGTCCTAACTCCACCTTCTTTGCTGCAGCTGGCAACTGTAATCCTTGTTCTGCTCTTGAGGGCCACTCCAACCAGAAGCTGGGACACAGAGATCTTCAAAGCTACAGAGCAGTACAAGGACTACCTTTTCCAGTTGTAGCACATGCTAATATGATGCAGCTTTGTCCCTCCACACTGTTGTTTGCAATAATTTCTTCTTGAGTCTTGTTGTAGTCAAAGTTATGGTTTCCCTACTTTAATGCGTAATTCATCCTGTTTCATCAACATTATAAAGCAGTCACTAGACCCTGATGGGGGAGATTTATGATGTAGGAAAATAATATCTCTTTCACCTGTACAGGCCTATAGTAAAGAAAGAAATAGCTTTGCAGTCTGTGCTCACTGAGAAACGGATGAGGGCCTTTAGTGTTACTTGATGCAGTGAAGTAAGTAGGCCAGATATGATAATCATAAAAGCGAGTGTATACAAACCCTTATGCATGCAAAACATATATCATACATCATACATTCCTTTTTGCCTCATCCCGTCTTAAATAATCCTGGTAGTGTTTCTAGAGTCTTTTTTTTGTCCTGACACCGTAGAGTTTTAATTTGCATATGTGGATGCAGATACAGACTGGGTTCAGTGTGCTTTACATACTCAGTCATGTTACTGAACAGGGTTCTGTCAGTGAAGCTGTTTTTTCCCTTAAATTTACATTTTCAACAGGATTGTAGTCATGAACGTAATTCAGTACGTGCTGCAAACAGATGACGCAAAATCTAGAAGCTTTTATTTAAATGTCAGTATGCATGCTTTTTACTAAATAATGAGCCCCATTTCTTATCCACATCAAATCCATGCAGAAACACTAGTGGCTTATGGGGATGATGATTTTAAATGGCCTCAGGTAATGGACAGCTCAGATGGATATAATTGCTTATATATATATATATACAGGCTTCCGCTTTGCATGGTAATGGATCAGGTGGTGGGCTTTAGGTAGCCATCCTATAATAAGAGCTTTTCCATCTTAATGACTTATTTAACGATAAAATGGAAATGTTTCCAGGTACGTGCTGACAGTCACAGCAACTCATGTAGGTTAAAATAGAAAGGGGCACTCGAAATTTGGCTTTTTCCACACAAATCCCTTTGTGTAGGGGACTGTGTGTGCAAAAACAAAATCCAAGTTAGCAAGTCACTGTTAAATGCTACTGCTGAGTTGTAATTGCAGCCTTTTGTTACACCCTTCCACATACACACTTCCACCTCTCCCTCTGTCACTCGATTATGCAACAGTCCTGTCTTGCAAGTCCTTGCAGGATCTCAGCTTTGGATTGTGTAACGCTGAGAGGGGAACGGGCTGTAAGGCCTCACATTTAGCCGCAGAGAATCCCAGCGACGCCTCGCCACATCCAGCAAATATTTGAGTCCTCAGCGGACATTTTTCCACCACACTGACTGCACAGCCACTGGCACTCTAATTATATCCCTTTGTTTAACCAGTGGGATTATGTTTTTCTTCCAGCTTATTTTTATAGTTTTCTGTGGCTGCTTTCATCCACAAGCAGATATGATTGATAGTGAGATAATATTTTAGTTATCCCCAAGGGGAAATCTAGATATCCAGCAGCTTGGTCAAAAAACAAACGTCCCTCCGGTCATAAATAATAATAATATTATTAATAATAAAACAATAAGGTAATTAAATAATGTTAAGAATGGGGATTAAAAAAATACAATAAATATATAACCCTTAATAAAACAAAGTTTCACGATAGCGTCTTACTTCCCTTTGTGGGAAAACTTGGTGGGAACGTTTTGATGAACTAACATGCTATACAGGTAAGGGTGGGGGTAAAAATGTGCCATGTTGTTTACTTGACTCCTTAAATCCATCTTTTCTGTGAGTTACTATCTTGTAAAAGTCAGTTTGAGGAAGTCTCACGGAGACTGAACAATCCTAGAGGTTTGAAATGCTGCACAAAGGTAATACTGCTTTCATGCACACAGGCCTACAGTTAATATAATAAACAGCTTTACAGTATCTGTGCTTGCTTAGTAAAGGAAGAGAGCCTTTTATGTTACTTGAAACCAATAAAGTAAGCAGCCCAGAAAAGATTGTCCTGAAAATACAATTCCAAGAGCACTTCTGTTACAAAACCTACCGCTTTTCCTTTATGAAAAGGGAATCTTAAGTTCTGACAGTCATGAAAGTGTGTGCAATGTTGGTCCAAGACTCGTATAAACCCTCATTTTCACTGTTACAAGAGATATCGTGTCATTTTTAACAAAATAAAGCTTTCCGTTTTGTTTAAACAGGCAAGAAGTAATATAGCTCTCATCAAAGAATGTGTTGTGAATGCTTATTCACTGTAAAAATCTGAAACTTTAAAATTCAAGTCTAGCTTATGTTATATTCATTCCCTCTAAGTTATTGTGCGGTAGTTGTCGTAGGAAAGATTTCTAACGGTATATTTAAAACTGTCATTTTTGTATTATCCACGTGACAAATGTGTTAAATGAAAGTGGTGCTCTGACTTTAGAATTCTTGTGTTAGCATGATTTGGCTAACTGCTTTATCTTTTTGGCTTATTAAAAAAATAGCTTCAAGAAATGAATTTGATTTAATTTCAACTTTTACAAACTGATTTGGATGGTTATAACTTATTTAAACAACCACTTTGTATTTCAAATGAAATTCTCTTCATAAAAGGGCTGTAGCTTAGAGCTAAGTTTCAGTTAGCAAGTAAACAGGAAGCGGATTGTTTACTTTTCTATAATATTCTTCTGTAATATTAAATTTACGGAGCCCCGCAGGGGACAAGTCCGTCTTAATTTTTTTTTCTCCCATGTCCCCTCCGGGGCTCCGTATAAATTAGATGTTCTATCCTTTGATAATGTTTTTGCCTATGAAATAATACATCAGTTACTCATAATCAGAAAAAAAATGGTTGAACTAATTACATTAACTTAATTCTTTGAAGATTTTTTTTTTTTTTTTTTGCCTTTGCTGCTGTTGTTGCAGGATGAGGTCGAAATGACCACACTGGTGGTTCTAGTGTTCAGCTTATATTAGCCACATGATTGGGAGGATTTTTAACAGCCCACAGAATACTTGAAGTGAAATTTTAGCATACAAAGTGTATTGATAGTTCTGTTTTGTTTTGATGTTGGAACTAGCTAGGTTAGCTAGTTCTTGCTAATACTGCTTTAGCAAATAGCTTGTAATTTAAACGCTAAAGAGACAAATGATTTTATCAACATTCACTATTAAAGCTTAGGTTATATTTACAAGTTGTTCTGATCACAAGAAGATTTCAAATACTACACAGGGCAAACTTACTTTTCACCTTCTCCCTTTATACATTGCAATTTTTGGTGAAATTTACTCAAGCCCACAGAATAGCTGTTTACAAAACACTTTCCAATTGAAAAAGCTAATTTCGCTCCACTGGGTATAGATTTGTGAGCTATATTATTTATGGTTTCCAGTCATGAACTTTTCTAAGCTTATTGCAATTTAACTACACTCATTCCTAAATAAAAAGCCAAACCACTGTGATGCTGCTATTGGCATTAAATAGACGTTCTCTTTTCTGACGACAGTGAATATAATAACACCTTTCAATAGGTGATCTTTTTTTTCCAGTGCAGGCACAGAGGAAACTCATATTTAATTAACCTGGATTGACCGTTGCAAAAAGCAAACATGGCATTTAAATGTGCTTGCATAATGTCCTGTATTTATTTGTTTTGTGTTTTTTGTTTTGTATTTTATTGTTTAAAAGCTCAATCAACATTTTTTTTTCCTTCAATTGCATTGATTGACCTCTCAGCACAGAATGTGAGCATGTCAATACGTGTGAAATTTAAATAATACAGCTGACACACATGGTAATCTTGAATTAATGAAGATTCCTTTGGGGCTTTTTTGGTTTTTTATGTTGATTCTCTCCTTCTTGACTATCAATAGACCATCAATAAACCACATTACCGTTCCTTTTTTCCCTCCACATGAACAATGCTGACAGCACTTTTCCACACTGCCATGTGAAAAAGTGAAGACAGGCCATAAAAGGTGATGAAAGGCTTTCTGATGGGTGCAGATCTCCTCTAAAAGCCAAATACATGCTGTGATTATCTGAAAGTAAGAATATTCTTTTGGTGTAATTGGATGTTTTTTCCTTCAGTGGTGAGTGTCAGGCAGAGATTTAAATTGTTGCGATTTCTGGCCTTCATTTACTCATCACGTTCCTCCTTTTTGCACCTTTTTGCACCTAAACAAGAATCTAAAGAAGTTTATTTTTGCTCTTTATTTCTTGCATTTGTTTGTTATTTACACAGCTTCCTTGTGATTTTTATGTTTGGCTTTTTAAGATTTAAGCTTAATAGATTATTCACGATGCAGTGCACATGTTGGCACACTTAGCAAAACATTGTGTCGCCTCAATCCATTCGAAATAAATAGACGTGTTGTATCCGTTCTCAAAGACGAACCCTTTCCTTTATAACACAAAGGTGCACACCTGTGCCGAGTCTGCCAGAGGTTTGGAGAATTGTTGAAACAAAGCACTGCACTGTTGTTAATGCTTACTGCATTACAATATCTCATGTCTCATAAAAAATAGAGCAGAGCTGCCAAGCAGGAAGAAAAGCGAGATCACAGAGGAGGTTTGTGGATGTCATGGAGGAGGACATGCAGAGGGTTGGTGTGGATGCTAGGGGCAGGGTGAGATGGAGGCAGATGATTCGCTAGTCTTTTCTAAAGTACAGTAAGGTTAGCCTAGACATGTTTACTTGGCTTACTTTTAGCTGACCCGTTACAATGATGTGCATGATTTCCAGATCCACATGGACAACAGAGGGGTGTAGACTCTGTCACCTTTTTATAAGTGCAAATGATTTGTCGCGAGCAACCCCTGTAAAAAGGTGTGTGCTTATTGTTAATTAGCTTTTTTTATTCATACACTAATTTTAAATTGTATGCACACTCAAAAAATAAAAAAATCAAATGCACAGATCTGATCTCCGGTTAAGGTATCCCCTAACTGTTTCTATTCAAATCACTCCACACGTGTGTTTCTGATGCCAAGAACACAGTGATGGGAAACGCATACAGTCTCACTTTTGAGTGTTGTAGAATTAAGTGAACTATTGTAGTCTGTAATCACATGAATCTGGTAACCTATCGGATTATCTGCAAAAGAAAGCTTTACAATGCTTTCCTTTCCCCCCCCATTGCGAGAAAACCTTTAGTCAGATGATAATGCTGAGGATGAGACTAATATGTGAGACCCTGCAGCAAAGCAATAACAGGAAGGAGCAACTGTGGAGAGCGATCTAATATTTAAAGATCCCATTAATGGACAGGTAGCTACAGGCAGCAGGCAGAAAGTATATTTAAATGAATGGATGAAGGAACACAGAACTATAAACACAAACAGGAGGCTAGGGTTGAGCTCAAAGAAAGTCTACAGTGGTTCATTTTTGAATTGCTTTAAATGTTGCACCTCATTTCATTTGAAATAACTAGATTTGTTGCCTGCCTGTTACCATACATTTTTGGCTGTTCCTCTTCCCCTTAATAGGAAGGACAATGAATTGAATAGCATCTACTGTATTTTTGGATTTTTCTCACTTACAGGCAGCTTTCCAACATCTCCAAACTACCCTTGTTTTGACTTCAGATGATTTAGGCGATCATATTTTGAACCAAAATAAGAAAATTATTAAAAGCCTGCTTTCACTTTATGCACACAGTGTATTGTGCTTTTTTTCTTGTGTCCTCTGAAATACAGATTCAGGGATCATAACCCTTATAAGAGGGGCACCTCAGTTTCAGCTGTATATATTCAGTTTTGTGTTATATACTGGGATATTAATAATTAGAGCTATTTGTTGTTATTTGCTATTGTTTTTGGTATTCTTGGAGCAACTGTGACCACATACTTTATTAATCCCAGAAGAAGGTATTCTGATTCTAACTGTGGCATTTTAAATGCTATTGCTGCCATTAAGAGATGGAAGGGAGGGAAAGCCCCGGTGTCTTTTTTTTTTTATGGCTGTATGTGAAGCTACAGTTTCACACTGAATCCGGAGCTTGCCTCTCTTGCTGCAATGAGGAGTTCGTAATCTTCACATAATATGCTGTTTACAGTCTTCCCCTGGTGTAAACTCATTCTGTGTGTTTCTTTCAGGCTCTGTTAGCAGCATGGGACAGCATCTAGGAAAGAAGGAGCCCAACACAGACGGCAAGGTAAGAGGTCTCATCGCAGCTTTATATTAGTTTTCTTTTATTTGTGTGCGAGCGGTGGCTGTTATCTACTGGACTTTGGACTCTGTGGCACAAAAGCTGTTGGGCTCCTTCACTCATGCTAATTTGCTGCTGCCGCTGAGCTTTGAGCAGGAGTGACAACCAGTTTAGTGTGTGTGTGTGTGTGTGTGTGTGTGTGTGTGTGTGTGAGAGAGAGTGTTGAATCTCTTTGGATAAAAAGCTGCACAAATGCCTTGCAAGTGTATGTGTGTCTAAGGTTTTTGTGGCAAGTGTTTTGAGTTTTTCCTTTGTTTCCAAGCAATTTAGTCGATGAGATTGAGGTTTTGTTTTTTTAATTGTTGCTAGACTGGAATAAGAAGCATGCTCAGTGTACTTTATATTGATCTCTAAAAATAGGGAAACCCTACACCTTGGCACACCTGAGGCAGTCGTTTTTAAAATGTAATCCTGTGTCGATTTGAATTGCTGCAAATTTTCAAGAGATAATATTCGGCACGCTCCGTTTTCAACAGCCGGCATCCCACTCTTAATTGAACCATGTTGCCATGGCAATATCCCAGGCACCACGAACCTCCGCGGTTCTCTTGGGTCATCCCCTCGAAACAACAAGCCTCTCCGCAGCACCACTCTACGAGAGAACCCATTTGAACTGGAGAGAGTAAATAGATGATGGCGTGCATCGGGGCTGACATTAAACCCTCTCCAGGTACACATCTCATTTAAACATTAGCTTTGGCCCAGTGATCAGCGGCGCTCAGATGGGCTACCACCCTGCTAGTGGGTGTAGAAATAAAAAAAAAACCTAATTTTGGGGGATTTTTGCCCATCTGAATCGAGTTAGATAAACTGTTGCTGTGTCAGTGCACTTGCCTAAAAATAATGAACTGGAAGGTGACGCTGGCTGGTAATTTCCTGTGTGCTGCTGCTGAGAGCCTGAGCACAGATCAGTGAAGTTATAGCCGACAAATACTCCACCTCTAACAGGAGTGCTATAGCTTAAGCAGAAACTATGGTATAAAATAAACAATGATCCAGTGGAGAATTAAGTGTAGTTCGTGCCGCGAGTCGACAAATAGACTTTTTCAAATTGGCTAGGACACAAGGTGTGCTGCTCTGCCCTGGGGCTAATGCTCCACAGAAACTGCTTCTGATAGTGTTGTATTTAAACAGAACAAATCTCGGTGTGACTTTCTTGACTCATCTGTGTGCTCTGAGACTGTGCTTCTGTATGCCAAGCGTGGAGGCGTATTTGGAGGCTTAAATTAGGACGTTAATGTAGTTTAATGATATTCGATCATTAACCCCGACCTTGTCTAACGACTTTAAGCCATTGCAAGTGAGGCTCCAACCATACATGAAGAGGTTTTGAGTTTATTGTGAGGTCTCCGACCCCAAACAGTGAGCGAGTTAAAGCAAAAGGAAAGAATAAGGCAGCTTAACGTGTGCACCGTGTAAACCCTGTAGTCTGCTGTGTGCTCTGGGTTATGTCTCACTACCTGGCCAATGCCTGTGACGGGCGGAGCGGTCATGTGGTGAATGGGGGAGCCCGAACCAGCAGGGGTGCTGCTGGTGCAGCCCACGCATGATTTGTCTCCCATTCCTGCAAAAACACACACTGGAGAGCGCGGAGCAGAAGCAGGAGAAGTGGATCTATTTGTCACGTGCTGAGCTGGTGGGAGAGGTGTTGGGGGAAGCGTGTCGCACTAAAGCAGCATTGTTTAGCCTATGCAGATACATATTGTGCCGTATATCTTTCTTTGTATATCATTTATTTTCCCCTTTCTTTCAGCTCCATTATCGTAAATTGAAGTCAATTTTAAAAGGTCTGGCAAAAGAGCAGGTTGTCATAGTGACCGTGGAAAGGGAACAAAGCGTGACAGGGTAAGGCAGGTTGTGTTTAGATGCTGAAGTCAGAGTCATGATCCTTCTCCCAATCCCTTATCAGTTGTACCTATCCCTTCACTCACACACCAGGCAAAGTGTTTCTCTGTCAGCTTTCGGACAATTTCTCACCGCTGTTATTTTACAGCTCTAAATCCCACCTGGATGTATAAGATGATAACACTGGCCTTTTTATTTTGCCAGAGTAGAAATTTAGCCATAATAAGGTTTGATCAAATGTGCTTTTAGTGGCTAGTGCTTTTGAAGATTTCGCAGAACTCCCGATAGAATACAACCCAGGACTTAAATGAGTCACTGGAAAACATAACAGAGTAACAGATAAGAAATATTTGCTTTTCCTTTGCTGCTACTGTATATTGGTCCTGCTTGGATGTAGTCTGATTGCTGTGTTGTCAACACTTGATTACAGACAGAGGCACAGGCTGTTGGATGCTTACAGTTTGTATAAACAGTAATGACTAAATTTGGCAAAGTGTGAGCAAATTTGTAAATGAGAACCCCAAAAAAAGCAACAAATGCTACATCGACACATGAATAGCAGCCCAAGCTAGCACCCATTTGCACGGCTTCTTGCAGTTTCAACCACCGTTTTGTTTGTGCTCATTAGTGGCCAACCACAGGCTTTGTGGCAATTCATGCTGAGACCATTTTTGCTCAGCGACATTTAAAGAAATTGACTTTACGCTTATCTCAAATGTCAGCAATTTTACCAGGATGTGGTAGCATAATGCAGACTCTCTCCCCCTCCCCACCTAGAAGTACCTCTTCTTACCCATGTTGCGGACTCAGAGATACTATCAAAGCCACCAGTTTGTCAACTGACAAGAAGTTTTAACAAAGGGTCACTTTCTCCGCCTTCAAGCTCAAAAACAGCATGGGAAAGTGGCTTTTGTTACAGGAATACTATTTTTCCAGTGCTGCTTCAGGGAATTTGCAGTTCACATTCTCACATGGTTTTGTAAGCCATTCTGGGAAATGTAACAAAGGAAACAACAGAAGAAAATTTTCTTGGTATGATGGTCCTGAAATGGAAAAGAATACATTCATAGAAGTATCTAGTTAGAACAATCAACGCTAGAATCAGAGCACATATTCAGACAGGCAGACAGTTTCCTAGTCTACAGATGTGCAATTTTAAGCAACGATATGCAAAATAACTTTGGGGTGGGGTGTGGGGGGGCACTTTTCTCAACTAAGGTGAGTGATTGAAGTGAACATTAGTCAGAGCGCAGGATGCCACTGATTGGCATATGGGTAGTCATAGATGAGTTGTTCATAAAGGATTTTACCCCTTAGCAGTAAACCTACAATGAATGCTGATGAGGGCTTTGAAGAGGCAGAAAAAACAGCGTAGAGCTACAGAAGCTCACCAAAATACTCTTAAGTGATGATTAATGCCATCATTATTAAGTGATTAAATTAAATAAACCAGTTTGTATAATCTGTCTTTTTATGTTGAGCTGATCCAACCATCACTAATGTGTCTGTCACATTGATAATTAAATTGTGTTGATTGACTTCCACCTTAAAAAAATGCTGTTAGCTGCTAGTTGCCTGCGACTGGCACTGCAAATTTAGCTTTTTGTCTCTCCTGTCTACACATTTAGTGATGAAGGCAGGCGGAGAAGGAGAAGTAGGGACAGTTAGCTTCATGAATGAGTCATAGGCTGTGTTCTATTTACATTGATACTCAAGTCAGAGAAGCCCCACCCACCTGACTTTGCAATCCAAGACTGCGGCAGTGTACATGCGTACGAGTAAAACTTGCACTCATTCTAGAAGCCATATACAGAGCAGTGAGCAGATTTTATCACCATGCTTTATTTGTGAATGTGTTTTTAACCATAAAAACATTGCTGTATTGCCAGTGATGCATGAAAGGCTCTGCCTTGCTATGGAGCAAAGCAAAGCTACTACAAAGCAAAGCTACTACTAAAACAACTGTCAGCTCCCACATCTGAACTTTGAGGTAAAAGGAACACAGCAGTTCATTTAACATTTGTGGTTATAGCTGACTAATATATGATGTAAATTTGCTATCAAGAACCTTGGTTGCACTCACAGACATGCAATCATATGCCATCAATGTTCTCAAGAAATTAAAAAAAATTGCAAAGAGGAAGGACTACTGCCGGGATAATGTTTGTGGTCGATCTCATGACAGAGTCACCCACATCACTCACTGCTGTAAGTTTAGAAATGAAGGTGATCGTCAGATGTTTTGCAACAGGAAAAATGCAACCGAGCTCTTTCACAGTAACCGACTTACAAAAGCCATTCACAGACATTAAACTGATAAAGGCTGAATGATTTCCTGTGTCAGTATCAAATAGACGAAGTACCAGCGTGGTAAATAAACATAGGGTAGGTGAACCTACCTCACAGGTAGGTCTGCGGTTTCAAACACTTTGTTAGCTAAAATAAAGGTGTTGATTACATTGTAGTATTTATATTTACTCTTATGTCTCCAATTAAATTCTATGATTAGGTCTAATGATTTCAGTCAATTGTGCTCTGGATCACTGGGACTAGAATGTTTGTGACTTACTAGGTTCCAGCATTATCTCGTTTGGCTGGCAAGCCTGTGTGCTTGATCAGTGTAACGCCCACCTGGGTAATGACAACTGGTTACTGCAATGCTCACTGAAATGCAGAGCAGAGTGAATGCAGACTGTTTTTGATTTCCAGACTCTGAGCTAAGAAACTGCTTGGACAGGTGATCTGTCCCACTACAGATCACCTGTAGAATTTTCCAAACACCTTCAGCTACACAGGAAATAAAAATGCAGTGTTAAAGGAGGAAAACACAGATTGCAGATGATGAAATTGAAAGTAACAAGTTGTAATTATTCTTACCTTACTAATTCAACTTTATATGGAAGGATTTTAGGATCTTTGATGTTAGCCGTTTCTGTAGACGAGCCATGTGGATATCTTGCAGCTCATAACCTTAAATTAGGTCCTTTTGTAATTTCACAAAAATAAGTTATGTGCTACTTTGTGACTCACTGCAATATAGTTGCAATACAGTGCTATTACTGAAGCTGTTGAATTAAAGACTAAGGTCTCCAGATGAGGGAGCTGGATGCCCACTTAGTAGACGGCCAGTCTACAGAATCACAGCTGTGTGACTGTGACTGGTATGTCTGTTCCTGTGATATATAGCTACAGGGTTTGCAAACCCTTTGACTAGTTATTTGCCTTGGATAACATTTTACCATTGGATACCATTGTATTCAATGCCCATGACTGGTAAAACTCTGTGGCTTTTTAGCCCAGTTAAGTCTACTGCGTCTCGCTTTACTGACACATTTGTGCTTGAACGACACACTGCTCATTTTATATTGCTGTAAATGTATATTGCTCTTTGGTCTTAATTGGTTTATCTAATGGTGTTCTTACAGCTCTAATAAAGAAATAAATGTTGGGTACATTCGGTCAACATGGGGGATAAAACTGGCCTTGAGAAAGTAGAGCTCCAGAGACTCCAGTGTCTTTTTATACAGTACCTTACAAATGTGAGATGAAATGTCTTCCATCTGTAAAGAATGGACAGGATGTAACACTGAAGGGTACAGTTATCACCAAACCACATATACGAAGTGGAACCTGGATCCCTTTGAAAGTCTCAGAAGACCCAAGTGCTGAAATGTGTTCAAATCACTGTGTTCCACTCCCACTCTCTCTGCTCAAATGTCAGGAGTGCTCGGGAACACTGAACCGCTTACAGTATCCTAGTGCTGAATTGGGATCAGAGGCCTGACTGAAGCTGAAGCAGTGGAATTTTCCATTGTCACACAGCAGTACAATTACAGAAGAGGAAGACTTAATTTATTATTTAATGGTGATGAGTGGACTAACCAAATAAACCTCCCAAAAAATAAGTACAATAAAAACAAGGCTAAGGCAATTTTATGATAAATGTTTTATTTGGGGGGGGGGTTGGCCTTTAACTCTGATGTTTGTGTCTTATATTAGTGACAACAGTCCACTCTTTACATGTGGGATAGCCTTAAAAAAAAGAAAGGCATAACTTTACATCGTAGGTGCTAGGCTTAAGTCATGATATGTGGTTCTGGTCATCTATAGTAGTAAAAAGACATTTTACCAAAGCTAGCATCCAAAAGTAAAGAGTAAAAGGAACAACATCTTGAGTAGAGCCCAATCTGTTTTATGGTGGGCTAATACAGTGGTCCTTCGCTATAACGCGGTTCACCTTTTGCGGCCTCACTGTTTAGCGGATATTTTTGTTGTTGTGCAATTTCTCATGTTAGCTGTTTATTATCATATCCTTCTGCTTATCCAGTTTGGGGGGTGGGGAGCTGGCCCAGCTGCCATAGGGCAAGAGGTGGTATACGTGGGGTACACGGTGTCACAGGGCTAACACATTTATAATGGTGATAAATAGAAGTGGAAAAATTAAAGAAGAGCCAGGAGAAACACCATTCAGCCAGGTTATGAGTGTTGATGTTGCATTGCTTGCCCACCAGAGGGCACTTTGCAACTTTGCTGTTAGCAACTGGGTTTGAAACAACAAGAACATAACAGGTCCAAGCACAGTCCGACACAGAGTAAATGAGTAATTAAAAAAAATAAATAAACCAAGACAATATATTAGCAAAATGTTTTCAGGTTTCGTGTGTCTGAGAGAAGGAAAACAAATATAAAACAAATATCAGTCTTAAAGATTATATATTGGTCAGGCTCTTGTCTTAAGGTACTCTGGCACTTGTTTTGGTGGTCTCACAACTTATTCACCTGATTGTACTCTCTTCAGGGTTTGTAATGACAGGGGGAGGGGGATCTGTTTGTGTGATTGTGTTTTATATAATCTAGAGAAATATGTCGCAGTTGGCAAGCTAAAAGTTCAGTAGGTTAGGACTGAGAAGGGCAGGAAAGTATGAATAATTGTCAGGTGTTGTCGAAGCTGTCACAGGGTCAGGACGTGCTTCTGTCTCCAACATGAACCTCTTTTGAAAGCTCTACTTGACAAGAACTGTATTTTTAATAAGGCACCTGTGGCGAGTAGTGTCACACCGACAGCGAGGATGGCATTAAGATGTCAGTTTAGTTCTCTTAGTTGCCCACATCGCCCTTTTCATTTTTCCTTTGATGTGGTCGTGTCGTGACAAGTTTTTAACGAGGACCCCTTTAGTTTTGCATATAATGTGTGTCCTTCAGAGGCTGAAAATCCAAGTGTGCCTTGTGGCCAAAATGTCAGCTGTATTTTTACAGTTGCACTTAATTCAAACTGATTTATTTATTTATTTTTAAATGTGAAGTCATTTACATGCAGATCCAGGCCCAGCATCCTCCTTGGTGGCAAGGACCTTCATTTTAATGACCATCCAAGCTTTTTGGGTTTTGTTTTGTTTTTTCTGTGTATTCCAATCTGTTTGCATTGCTAATTCTTTACACTATATGAAAAAGGAAAGGAAGATAACGAAACAAGATAACAAATAACATACGCATGTTTGGAGTGGAGGAAGGCGCCAAGGGGAGATCCGTCCAAGACTTTGTTTCGGAGTTGCTACAGCACGAAATACCTATACCAGATGGGCTGGAACTCAAGATCCAGCGGGCCCATCGTATCCCCATACAGAAACCGCGCCCTGGAGAATTCCCATGCCCGATTCTTATCAATTTCCAGGAATTCACAACGAAAGAACTTATACTTCGAGAAGCTTGGAAAAAGAAGCAAATCCAGGTGAATGGCAAGACGATTTATTTTGATCATGATTATGCATCAGATATTGTCCAAAAGTGCAAACAATACAGAGAAGTTAAACGGATATTAAAGGACGCGGGTGTGCGCTTCCAAACTCCCTACACGAGCATGCGGATCCATTGGCGGGACTGAGTCAGAAACTACAGCAATGCACGAGATGCGGCTTTGGAGTTGCAGAGGCGGGGATATGAAGTACAAATCCCGGCGGTATCTGAGGAGGAGGACACGCTAATTAGAAGGTGTCGAGAGTGGAAACGGGTCCCAATTTCCCGTCGAGAGCAAATTACCTCCCCGGGGCAGAGAGCTAAAAAAAAAAGCTGGAGGAATTTCAGAGAAATGTTGATTAGTTCGGGGGACATCTCTCCCCTGCCACTGATCAGAATACTACAGGGTTGCCTCATCAATTCAAAGAATGGGAGGAGCAACACCGGATGGAGGTAAATACGTTGGACTATAAGATGAGAACAATATTTTCAGTTTTCAAACTTTTTATAGGGCCCCCCCTTTATGGAGGTTTTTACCCTAGACCTACCAATGGGGTCATGGTGGGAGATTGTTTTTTCCTACTAATTGGGAGTCGCAAGTTTTTGATTATTTTTTGTTTTATGTTTAGTAATATTGTTTTTTCTTCTTTTTTCAAATCTGAGGGGATGGTTACTGCACATTGTACAAGTCATGAGTGGTGTAGGTAAAATAAACATTATCTCAATCAATATCAACGGTCTGGAGAATCCGGTTAAAAGGAGTAGGTTGTTATCTAAATTGAAACAACACAAGGCACAGATTATATTCATTCAAGAAACTCATATGTCAAAAGAAGAACATGAAAAATTTAAAAAGTTTGGCTATGTAAATTCCTTTTACAGCTCATGTAAGAATAGCAGACGAAGAGGAGTTATAACTTTAATTTCTAATACGGTAAATTTTGAAATGCTAGAGGAAGTCTGTGACAAGGATGGTAGATATGTTGCTGTTAAAGGGAGAATTAATAATAATGTGGTATCTCTGATAAATGTGTATGCCCCTCCAGAGGGCAACCCAAAATTCTATCAAAAACTATCTGAAAAAATGATTAGTTTTAGTGAAGGGACTCTGATATGTGGGGGTGACTGGAACTGTGTATTAAATCATACTAAAGATACTACAAGCTTAAAAAGACGCAAAAATAATAAATCCAAGGCTCTTAATTTACTTATAAAGGAAGTGGATCTTTGCGATGTATGGAGAGAATTACACCCTCTGGAGAAGGACTATACACATTTTTCAGTAGCCCATAAGGTACACTCAAGGATAGATTTCTTTTTGATAAATAGAAGCGATAAACATAGAGTCATAGAGTGTAATATCGGTATAGCTGATCTGTCAGATCACAACGCCATACACTTGACTATTCACTTATACAATCAGAATAAGAAATCATTGTGGAAATTAAATACTGGTATTCTCAACAATGAATCTGTGGTGCAAGAGATTAAAAAAGAATTACAAGTCTGTATTGCTGACAACAAGGATGAACAGATGGATCCAACAATAATTTGGGATACTGTTAAAGCAGTAATCCGAGGGTATCTGATATCAAGGACTACCCATATCAAAAAAATGAAAAAGCTCACACAATTCAAATTAGAACAACAATTAAGGGATTTAGAAAGAAAACAGCATACAGATTTGAGTGCCGACTTGGCTGAAAGCATTAAAGATGTAAGAAAACGACTAAGCGATCTGTCTATGGAGGAAATAGAAAAGAAACTGAGATTCACAAAACAAACATTTTATGAGTCTGGTTCCAAAGCAACCAAAGTACTGGCTAAACGGTTAAAATCAATACAAATAAGTAATGCAGTTAATAAGATTAGAGATCCAAACACCAAGGAACTATTATATGAACCAATACAGATAAAAAATGCCTTTCAAAAATATTATAAATCATTGTATAATCAACCCGACCAGAAAAACAGACAAGAAATTGAAGAGTACTTGGATCAGTTAGACCTTCCTTCTATTGGGACAACTCAAAATGAATTTTTAACTAAACCAATCACTAAGGAAGAACTGGATAAGGCAATAAGGAGATTGAAATCTAATAAAAGTCCAGGGAGTGATGGGTATCCCAATGAGTGGTATAAGACTTTTAAAGAGGTTTTGGCTCCAATTTTGATAGATTCCTTTAACTGGACATTAAAACACGCTAAAACTCCACCCTCTTGGAAAGAGGCCATTATATCAGTCTTACCAAAAGAAGGTAAAAACAAGGAAAACTGTGACTCTTATCGCCCAATCTCTATTTTAAATGTGGATTATAAATTATTTACATCCATAATCACAAGACGCTTAGAGCTGTTTCTCCCAGATCTGGTGGATGAAGACCAGACAGGGTTCATTAAGGGGCGACAGACACAAGATAATATACGACGCACATTGCATATAATTAATGAAGTTAATAAAGAGAAAATCCCAACAGCCTTCGTGAGCTTAGATGCTGAAAAGGCCTTCAATAGAGTCTCTTGGATATTTCTTTTTGCTGTTTTGAAAAGAATGGGCTTTAACAGTATCTTCATCGAGTGTATACAATCCTTGTACCACAGGCCATTGGCTAGAGTTAAAATAAATGGGGACCTGACAGACAGTTTTGAGCTCTTCAGAGGAACCAGGCAGGGTTGCTGCCTGAGTCCAGCCCTTTTTGCTCTGTATATCGAGCCTTTGGCTCAGTATATACGGCAAAGTGCAGACTTAAAAGGGGTTTTAGTTTCTAAAATTGAACAACGAATAGGTCTCTTTGCTGATGATATAATTATATACCTACAGGATCCTGACACGACCTTTCCTCGGTTGATTAAAGCATTAAAATATTTTGGCAAAAATTCAGGATATAAATTAAATATCGTAAAGACTCAAGTACTCTGTCTGAATTATTTCCCCAAAGAATCAATTCAAAACGAATATAAACTAAAATGGGACTCAAATAAGATCAAATATTTAGGTGTCTATCTAACTAGCGAAATAAGTACACTATACGAGGCAAATTATGTAAAGGTTAGTAATACAATCCAAAAAGATTTGATTAAATGGGCTCCGCTTGTCATGGACCTTAGCTCAAGAATAGAGGTAATAAAAATGAATGTGCTTACTCGACTACTGTATCTATTCACTTCATTGCCAGTCCATATACCAGATGCACAATTTGGTAGATGGGATAAATTAGTTAGATTTATTTGGAAAGGGACAAAGCCAAGAATAAGATTTAAAATACTCCAATTAAGAAAAGAAAAAGGAGGACTTGCCCTCCTGAATTTCAAGGAATATTTCTATGCAGCCCAGCTGAGATATATTGTTTACTGGTGTTCACCGGATTACACCTCAAAATGGAAGCATATGGAGATAAATTATTGCTTATCATGTTATCCACAAGCAAGATTGGGAGAAGAAACTATCCAGTCTACGAACACAAATCTCATTACTGAATTCACTATTAAACTCTGGTGGATTATAGTGAAGAAATATAGAATTATAGAAGACTGTAAATTACTGATTTGACCTGGATATTCTCGAAAATTCCAAAGTGGACAATGGGATAGTACATTTTTAAGATGGGTCAATAAAGGAATTACAGCAATGTGCACATTAATAGACGGGACAACATTCAAATCCTTCGAGAATCTACAGAGACAATTTGGACTGGATAAATCAGATTTATTTAGGTATTTTCAATTAAGACATTTTTACAATACAGAAATTAGGAAGAACTTCTTGAGAGAAGGAAACCATATAATAGAAATAATAACAGGTGCATATAAAAAATCCTCCATCAAGAATTTTATCGAAATTATATAATGGCCTGCAAAATTTGAATAGGAATGAAACATTATATATCAAACAAAAGTGGGAATCTGAATTACATCTTGAGTTGTCAGAGGATGACTGGCGAATTATGCTGTATGTCTCACACAGCATAATTCCACCAGCTCTAGACGATGGAGAGAATATGGCTGGAAAAATGTGATTAGGTTCTTTATTACTCCTTATATCAAAAGCAAGCAGCTGAAAACACCCCAACAATGTTGGAGATTATGTGGAGACTGGGACGCCAATCATTCTCATGTGTTTTGGAAGTGTAAAAATATCAAACCTTACTGGGAAAGCATTGCGGTAACAATGAAGAAAGTGCTGGGGTATGACGTGCTGTGTGAGGCACGAGTAATGTATTTTGGAATATGGGAAAATGTAAGAAAGGAGGACCATTACTTGTTTAAAATTATGTTGTTGTCAAGCAAAAAGGTAATAACAAAAAACTGGCTGAAAAGTGACCCTTTAAAATTGGAAGAATGGACTGATGTAATCGAGGACATATATGTAATGGAGAAAATGACCTACACTTTGAGACTGAAATCTGACAAACACCGAAAACAGTGGACAAAATGGATAGCCTATAAGACTCACTCAGCCCCATAAGGCAGGGACCTCTCCTTGTTGGTTTTTTTTGCATGTACTATAAAATTGGAAAAAGTACAAATTAAAAAGTAAAAAAAAAAAAAGAAAAAGGAAAGGCTAAGAACTAAGGCAAGACAGCTAAGTCGGGGTGTGAAAGAAAATCTAGCAAAGGTTGAATGCTAAGGATTTTTAGTTGTGATTGCCATATCAAGTGTGCCGTACAACCACCAGCTGATGGATAAAAATGATGTATATCCTGACTGCTAAACACTCATTTCTGGAGTTTGCTGTATCTCATTGGATGAAATTGGATCAGAGATGGTGCTAGCCCCAGAAACTTCCTAGTGATTGCTTTGGTTGGTGGCAAATGATTACCTGTAGTTTGTATTTGCAGGATAACATTTGAAAACAAACTACCAGCCAAGAAGTAGTAAAACTTAAAAACAGCCATGCAAACTGGAAGTGGAGAAGGTTCACCCTGCAGAGTAAAAGTTGTTTCAGCGCTAGAGCCAAAATCTTTCACAAGGTGCAACTTTGAAGGCATTTGATGGATATCTCCAGTTCCATTTTTGGCATGCTTTTCAGTTTGTTATAATTTATTTATTAGAGTAGCTGAGTCCATAACCCATAAAGTCTATAACTTCACCTCAGGCTAAGATAGCAGTATACTAGTGACTAAAGTAATCACAAGGAGGTTTTTGGGGAACACCTTTTTCCCTAGGGACAGGCGGTTGCCAGGGAAGTCACTGCCCAATCTCTAGGCCTGTGTGATTATGTTATTCACTTGATCTTACATTGTCACATGTCCAAAAATGGCAGATAAGTTCAAGTCACATGGTTAGAGGTCACATATCTGCAAATCCTCAATAGAAATTTAAGCTTTATCAGTGCACAAAAATACATGTGGAGTTCCTTTTTTGAATCACTGATTTACAAATCATTTGTTCACCAGCGAAGTGCAGAGTTGTAGACTCGTTATTCAGTAAACAAGCAAACTGGCAAAAGGACTTGAGGAGCTGGGGTGGCAATAGTAACCTTGATGTTAGAGTTGTAACCAGAAACCTGAAGTTTGGGTTAGTCTGGGCTGGTAGCCAGGGACCTGGAAGCTAGGCTACACATTGGCAACCAGAAGCTAAAGCTGTGGCATTAAGATGTCACTAAGGTTTGGGCCAAGCAAAATGGGAGAGGAACTGTAGGAATAAGCCAAGACGAAGGGGAGCTGAACAGAGAGAACTGACAAGACAGAAGTTTGGGAGGCAAGGGCTGAATCAGCCAAAGAAACTGCATAGATAAGAAAGCATGAATTTCAATAAACAGAATACTAACAGAACAGTAAAAGTGGCCAGTTTCCAGATGAGCACTGCAAAGGCAGAGACTGTGTTCTAGTTGCAAAGGAGTGGCAGGGCAGAGCATTTCAGAAGACCTGATTGTTCAAGTGGCTGCAGCTGGTCGGGCACTGTTCAGGCTACAGGGCACCTGTCTCCAATCCTGTAATCAAGCACCCACTAACACAGAGGCTGCACGCGAAGCAAGAGAGGAGGCAGAGTCCCTGATTGGCTATTCCTATTTCGATCAAACATGTGATTAACCATCTCATATCCTGGGAGCAGCTCTTCAATCATCCTACTTTGCTCACTGTTAGGCTACATTCACACTGCAGGCGAAAGCGCATCAAATCCGATTTTTTTTTTTTTTTGACCCTATGCGACCCATATACGATCATGGTATGACAGTGTGAACGGCACAAATCTGATATTTTCAAATCCGATGTGAGTCACTTTCGTATGTGGTACTGAATCCGATACATATCCGATGTTTTAGAAAGCGACTGCTGTTTGAATGGTCAGGTCGCATTAAATCCGTCTTTTACGTCACTGACACAAGACAGACGCCAATTATCAGCGCCGGAGAAGACATCGTGAACGCTACCTGGACATCCAGTGTAGATGTTAGTGAAACTGTTGGGAAGACAATGTGAACATTTTATTTGTACTGTATAATCTGCAGATTCTGACAGAAATCTGCAACTATTCTTTGAAGCACCGCTCCTCTAAAACAGCAATAAGGATCATTATTAGGTTATTTACATTATTATGTAAATAACAAAATAACTTAAAGCAAAAATTGGGAAACGTAAAGTCTGAAGTCTTTATATTAACGGTCATCAGTCAAACAATATTGTTTGCTCTGGGTCTAAACAGAGCGCGTTGTGTGTGACGTCTTCTTTTGCACATGCGGGCCGCTTTGAGCGTTCACACTAGAGCGCGTTTGCTGTCGCATTTTATTTGTAGTGTGAACAAAAAATTGGAATTGAGCATTAAGACCTGCAGTGAACGTAGCCTTAGTAGGAGTTGGCTGCATGACAAATGTCTCGTTACCCACAGTCACTGAAATGATTTTTCTTCTCTAGTAGTCATTTTTATCTTCTTTTTTTTTTTAAGAATTTCTGCTCTTGATGAAAGGGGAAAAAAACGTAATTAAATCTTGTCCAGTAGTAATTTAATCTCCTCATATCAAGACTCATTTGTTTGCATAATAAAAGGCCAAAAAAAGGAGCACTTGTTGACTTTTAAGTGATTTGCATTAGTAAGTGCTTGCTCACCACACTCTACTGTCCCTCAGCTGTTGCGACTGCGTCACAGTTGCACTTTCCTCTGTTCTGATTTAATGGTGATCAGTGTGCCCACAGTTTTTGAATGTCTCTGATTCCCCATGTAGGCAAGCCCACTAAGAAGCAGGCACTGTTCATGCCTCTTCTGAGGGGGGATGTTAAGAGGATTTATAAAATCGGAAGGCACTTCACTGTACATGATGGTCAAAGGCTGTAAACATGCCAGTCATAGTGACATAACAAATTCTTTGGATGAGCCAGAAGTGTGAATACAGACAGTAATAATAATTCAGCTTGCATGCTAGTGTAAGGTTAGACTTTGTGTGTTAAAAGTGGGTGGGTTGTTGCAGATGAATCAGTATTTCTTTCATTATGTAACAACTAATGCCATTTTACTTCGTACGTTTCCCGTATCACTTCCTGCTGTTTCAATGCTGTCAAAATGGTCAGCTTACGAAATAAAAGTCACACAACAAACATGTGTGCACAGCTGTTTGTTGATGCTCTGTGAGTTAACAGTTAACATGTCCCACCCACTGCAGAGCCAAAATGATCAACGGTGGTTACAGATTGTTTATTTCACAGGCTAACTGGGTTCTGAACAGATGTAATTATGATGCAAAACATTTTAATTGAATGACAGATTGTGTGCGGCCATCCGTATCAAATCGGTCTCTGATGGAGAGCTTTTCAGCCATTTCCCAGGTGACATCAGCAGCTAGCGAGTGACTGTGCAAACAGCTATCATCCGGTTTGAATTTGCTGACTTAATTCGACAAAGTTGGCTGTATGTGGCCTATGAACTACAGTAATTTTGACATCTCTGCAGTAGCCAGATCTCCTAAAGGATTGAAGATGATAATGAACACATAATTTGCATATCAGAGCATGATCAAAAATGACCTTTCCATGACCTAAAATTGGGTAAATACAACCTAAGATTAATAATAACACATGCTATATTACACTGTGCTATTATTTATTTAATAAGAGTTAAGCCAAAATGCAGAATCAGTGGGAAAAAGTACACTTCATATTTCAATCAATAGCTTGTGAATCACCTTGACTATGAGTAACCTGAAATTCTCACTTTCTGCGTGACGTTATTCGTTTCTCATATTGTCTTTTAGGTGTTTTTGGCCCACTTTTCTGTAGAATATTTCTTCAGTTCATTGAGTTTTGTGGACATTTGCTCATGCACAGCTCACTAAATGTCCCCCGCAGCCTTCAAGTAGGTTGAGATCTGGACTTTGACTGACTCATTACAATTTCTTTATTTTAATCTTTCAGTAATTCTTTAGCTCCTGGGAAAATTAGCGCAAGTCTGGAATATTTGCCCCTGATATTTGAATAATCTTTCTCATTGAAGAATGGCAGACTTAAAATTATTTGGAAATAGCCTTATAACCATCCTCAGACTGATGGGGAGCAACAACTGCTTCTCTAAGATCATTGCTGATTTCTTTCCTCCCTAGCATTGTGTTAACACACATTGCAAACTGCCAAAACATCTGCTTTTACACAGGTGCTCACACTTGCTGCTGATCAATCAATGCATTTGATTAGTAGCACCTGGCTGCTACTTATACTCTTAATTCCTTTGGGAGCAGTAAGCATGTACTCAGTTTTTCACTCGCTGCTTCTGCGTTTTGGCTTAACTTTTGTTAATGAATATTAGCAAATAACATGAAAATAATTGAAACCATAATAATGTCATTTTGCATATGCATTCCAGACAAGTTTCTGCCAAAGATTCACAAGTGCATGCATGTAATAAATCCATTAATCAATCAAAATAAGACAGATGATAAATAGATAAAATCCTGACAAAAAGCACCGGTCACACATTCAGTGTTGCAACAGCTTCCAGTGTGCACATGATGTACCCACTTCTTTATGAAAGTTGAATGAAAGGGTCTCAGCTTAATTCTGTTCTCATAAAGCCCCAAAATGCTAAATGGGTATAATTACCTCCCCCTCGCATTGTCTCTCTTTCTCACAGTTGGCCTGTTTGTCTCTGTCTTTGCTTTGTTGCCATGGCACCTCAGCATCTCACCTCTTCAATCTGTTTTTGTGTTCTCATTAAAGGCTCCGTCACCTGAACCCAAAGAAACGGCAGTAGCAGAACCTGAACAACAAGATGAAGTCTTTGGTAAGAAGTCTTTGAATTAAAATACATGCATATTACATATTGGAAATACTCCCATCTGACAGACGAGGAGATGTGTTTTTCACTTGTTGATGAGAAAATGAATGACAGTTTGTAGTGTGCATAATCAGCTCTGGAGCAATCTAAAGATTGAATAGAGGCCTTCCTAACCCATACATGTCCATATCCAATATCCATCATATTTTTTAGCCACGTCTGGCTGGTTTTAAAAAAGTTAGCAATGATTTATGAAGGGCAGCCTTTCTTAAAAGTACTGTTCCAATCATTCCAAAGTTTTTTGTTGATTCTTATAGTTTTAAAAAGTTTTGTCTTTGGGTCACATTCACGGTGATGTGTTTCGTGTGAAAGGATCAAGTATTACAAATAAGGCCTCTGTAATACTGCAGCTCAGCAGATGAGGGCAGTTGAGTTTGATCCACAGGAGTAGACCCATGTAGGTTGGTTATGACTTGATTTTTGGGGTCAGTGCTTTTGCAAATTAGAATTATTTTTGCAACCAGAGGCAATTGCAGTTGTGCGTGCAAATATGCTGACTATGTCTTTTTTTTTTTTTTAAAAAAAAGCAGACTAAATCTCTCTGGTGGAGTTTGCACTGTAAGGCACTCTGCTTAAAGAAAAGAAATCAAATTTCTAACACAACAAAATCGACATAGTCTATCTTTTTTTTCCTTCTTCTTCTTCTTTTTGTCCCTACTGCCAGTGAAACAACTAGAGTCTGACGCATCCCGTTGGCTCTTGTTTACTGTGTAAAGATGCACCATGCCAGGGTGAAGGAAATTGTTTACGTTTATTTTGTTTGTTTGTTTGTTTAAGGCTTCACATCCATTTCTGGGTGAGGCTTGGTGAATACCAAGCCAGGAATGATTGGCTCACATGTATGAACTAACAAGTAGCTAAAGCACAAAAGAAAATCGCAAAAGCAACTTTTTTTTTTTTTGCTTTAGTCACTTTTGACTGACTAATTTTCATTGAGAGCAGTGTTGTAAATGGCTCAGTCACTGCTTGTAACCAAAATAATTACTCAAAACAAAGATTTCAATATCTATTTTAAAGTTAAAACACTCAAATAATATTTAACTTTAACTCTTATTTCTTTGTAGTTCTTTAGTTTTTCATAGTTAAAAGAAAATACTTTTTATAATATTATAAATAATATAATAATTAAGTTAAACTGTTTCTGGTCTAAAACTTGAATATTAGCAGCTAAGCTAGCTTTAGAGTTGCTAGAAGGCATCAACCAGTAGAACATTCTAGTCTCTATTTATTTACGTTTCATGAACTTTTTTATGACATGCAAATGAGTTTGCCAAATCACCTCAGTCCATATTCAGAATAAGCTTATTCAGAAGCTTATTATTGTTATTGGCAGGTTTAGCTTTCTAAGCTAACGCTACTTATCATTTATTGGTAGCGTTAGCTTAGAAAAGTAAATATGTTTGTACAGTTTATCACATGGACATTTATGCAGTTGTGACAAATATCCCTTTTGACTTTTAGCTATGGAAATGTTACTTGATGTTCTTTTAAAAAACGTGTGATGATATTAGCAACTAGCTGGCTAAATGTGTCATCAATACTTTTCCAAGCTTCATTTGTATCATTTTTACATAAAGTGTTGAGCCCTAACTGTTACGAGCACTTTGGTTCAGTTACCATATCACTACTAATACTAATTATCATCAATTATAATTATTAATCCAATGCTGGGCACTCGATAAAACAGCAGAGCAGGCCTGTTAACATTCCAGCTCTTGAAAGCAGCAAACACTTTGAGCAGCTCTGGCTGTATATGGTTCACATTTGACCACATCTTTTCAAAAGTGTTTCAGTCACTACTAGCAACAAACTATTTGCCATAACTCAATATTTATGTTTGTTTTATAGAGAAATAAACCTCCCCTTACACTGGTCACACGAAGAACTCGTACAACATGTAATGTGTGTTAAATTTGTGTTGAGCAATAATTTTGCCATAGGGGGTGAAGTTTGAGACTGATTGTTGGGTATATGACTTTTACATTTATGTCTTTAAATGACCCACCACTCAAACCCGGGGGATGCTCTGAAGAAGGAGGAATTGGTCCAGTCAGGCTTCTGCACTTCTCCAACCTTCACACAGTAAGGTTGGGGCAACATGCAGTGCTTTAGGCTGCTTTGTGTTTTGGTAACAGCTGTTCATAAACTGAGAGACTAGACTACACACAAAAACAATTAATGTAGTATTCAGTGACTATCCAAGAAATACAAAGTCATTGAAGCGTGAAATCACTGGAAAAGAAATTGGAGTGCAGACGGCACTAACCGACTCATTTTCTAAGAAAGGTCAGTATTGATTTCCTACAATGCAAAACAAATTTATCAGTCCAGCTGCAGTGTGTTTCTATATGCATGCATGTGAATGAAGGCACAATTAAATTTTTCTGTTCATAATGATGTTATGTCATGGAAGCTTGTTTGAGTGTGTAATCACGCCTGTGTGCGCAGCACCAGAGAACCACCACTCTTGCTTGTTCTCACTGATTATCGGCAGGAAAGGTATACCACGCAGAAGCTTCATCAGATTTGATCCACTCGATATGCTCCTCCTCCTACAACCTCGGTAATTAATGTCCCTCCTGTTAAACACTCGTCATTGATCGGAGTGGAACAGACTTTAAAGGGTCCGCTATTGACATAAGTGTTTTTAAGAGGCCACGTAGCAGTTCTGGCAGCTCATAGGTATACACAACTTAGGATACAGGTTAAAGTAGCCATCTCTTTGTAAGGCAGCCTAAAACATAAATGACTCAACTGCATACCACACTCATTACTGAAAAGGGAAGAAAAATAATTAGTTTGGTATTTAGATTGATTAAGATTTTGCCCTTTCCATGTCATCTAAGTTTTTGCTCAGCCTTTCCTGCAAACAGACTGGTTTAATGAGGTTTTTCATCGAAAGGACACCACCTCTGAGCTCCTCAATATTATTAATGTGTCGATTCTGCTTTAACTCTTAATGTTTAACTGGATCTTTGCTCAGTCTGCGCTGGCCTTGGGTAGTGTGTAAAAATCACGTTTTCTTATCAGTTTCTAACTCATTGCTGCTCTGGCTTGTGCACCAAGGCTGAAATAATTTAGTACCATTAGGTGATTCTGAAGTGGTGGGCAAAGGAGGAAAATGAGGGATTTCCATCATATTGGCCCAATGTGAGTGGTTTATGACCAGCAGGTTAGCAGTCTCTATTGGAGCGTGTTGTAGGGTGTAGTGGTCATCAGCAGGCATCATGACTCATGTCTCCATACTGCACTTCCTGTTTGCAGTGCTTTTTTTCTTTTTCACTGAAGGGCAAACACCACCATTGGCTGTATGGCTCTTAAAAGCCCATTATGACTCCATTACCTGCCCTAGCTTGCAGCAGGCCCACAGCAGAGCAAAACGGGCCCCCTTTAGCTGTCAGGGTGAGGGGAGGAGAAATGAACAGCAGCTGTGGATAGAAACCAGGAGAGGAAGTGTAGTGTCAGGTGGGGAAAGGCTTAGCAATTGTGGCCTGGTCAAAAATCTTGGGGCAAGAT
This sequence comes from Perissodus microlepis, assembly GCF_051167445.1. Lineage (NCBI taxonomy): Eukaryota > Metazoa > Chordata > Actinopteri > Cichliformes > Cichlidae > Perissodus > Perissodus microlepis. The sequence goes on along the minus strand of NC_140471.1, from coordinate 14,739,871 downwards.
GGCTTCAGGTTGTGTCATTTTTTTTCTAAATTGTAGGTGGTCTGTAATGGAGAAACTCGGGAGATCAGAGTCTTGGCCAAGAACACTTTATCACACTAAGGGGCCTGAGTTTGACGCACCAACTCTAAGATTAGAGCCTGCAGTCTAACATGAGCCACAGCTGCCCAAGGTTGATTTAAAAATGTTGTTCTTAAACAAATGCCTGCAAACCTCAGTGAACTGAAGCAACATTGTCAAGAGAAGCAAACCGAAATTCATCCATAATGATATGAGAGACTAATAAAGTCATTCAGAAAATTATGACTTCATATTATTGCTGCTAAAAGAGGTTCTGTACGCTATTGAATTGTTACCTGTACCCAGGACCTGACAACAGCCAAACGTTCCTACCAAGTTGTGGGGTCACTTGGTGGGGACTTCTATGATTAAAAAAGAAAGGGACCTTCCACTTATCAAATACGTTTAGTGCAGGTGTGGGGAACTCCAGGCCTCAAGGGCCAGTGTCCTGCAGGTTTTAGATATCACCCTGGGTCATCACACCTCAATCAAATGATTAGTTCATTACCAGGCCTCTTGAGAACTACAAGACATATTGAGGAGGTAATTTAGTCTTTAAATCAGCTGTTTTTGTATCAAAGACACATTTGTAACCTGCAGGACAGCGGCCCTTGAGGCCTGGAGTTCCCCACCCTTTAGTGGAAGTGGCCACCCCATTTGTTGGTTTACTGCTACTGCGAATCCGTAACAAGGGACTGCTAATTGCTTGTTTGCTCACAGAAAAGTGAGTACTGCAGGCACCAGTCATGGGCCCAGGTTGCCTGGATAGATTGTTTGTACTCTCTACAGGCTCGGTACTGGGTTGTTACTCCATTATTTTGGGCAATGAACATTTAACTGTCCACCCAGGCTTAATGTTGAGAACTAGTCTCAACACTTAGCTTGGTTGGACCGTATCAGTGTATGAGAGTGTATCAAAGCTGTGTTTTTCCTACAGAGCATTTGGCTTGAAAAGATTGTCTTTTCTTTGTAAATGCTTGGTTTCTTAGCAACCTCTTTCTGCACTCACACTTTAAGATGGCTTTATTGTGATGAATCTGTTTAGATAACCTTAGCTGGATAATGTAAGGGGCTCTGTTATCATGCAAAATTACATGATGACAGGGAGCCTGAGGGAGCCGGAGGATCTCTTGGTCCCCCCCCCCCCTCATATTGAAATGTGTGGGGAACAATCCTGCCTTCTGTTGGGAGGAACCAACCTGGGAAATTGTCTCTAGCTACAATAGTGCTTCATAAATAAGCAAATGAAGATGAAAGATCTGACTGGAATGGAAATATCCCTGCACAAAGCAGCAGATATAGTTTTTATTCTGTTGGTGTCCCATTAAATTTATTTAGTGCATATAGTCATTTTGTGGTGATTTTAATTAAGAGCAGGAATCAATATCAACCAAATATTGTTCCTTTAAATACTTTAAGTATACTAAATATTTAGGAAATGCCTTTCTCACTTTAATAATCTAATTTGTTTCCCTTTGTCCACTTAATATTGTCTTAAAAAGATCCCATTTAGCCAATACTGCTGTAATATATGTGGCTTGCTTTTGTCGAACTGTGAAGAATGCTCAATATGAGTTTACACAATCTGCTATAATTGAACCATTTGAACTGTTACAGTCTCTCTATACACAGCCAATCTTTCATTAACCATAAAATAAAAGAAGAGAGCTGTTTCAGTTTGAATAAAGAACTATTGTGAATAAATAATACGCTGCTGAAATACTGGGCTGTTTTTTACAGCAGGTGAAATGCACGCATTAGCTCTTCACCTCCACATGTCATTCAGTAGAACCACAAAGGCTTTAAGAACATTAGCCAAATCATTAGCCAGATTACACTATTTTCAGTTTATTTCTTGTCTAAAAGGAATCTACTATGTGAGAGACTGTACTGTACCAAAAAGGTTTCGGTCATGTGCACGGGGTGGCTTTTGCAGCATGAAATCAATATAAACCAATTGAGTGCACTCTGAGTTCTCATTCGGCTTGGTTATTATTTTTATCTTTAGCAGCAGGACCAAAACTCTTAAGAAGAACAGGGCTTGATGTCAATGGAGTCGTATGCCAGTTTGAATTCTGCCTTTTCATCTGCCTTGGTCACGTAACTTTTGCTTCCATTTATGTGACAACGTCTTGTTTTTTTTGAACTTTGACAAATTTGAAAGTGAGTGTCTTATAGATCTGACATTCTCTCTTTTCACCTCCTTTGATGTCACGTCCCCTCATCTCCTCCTCGTCCTCTTCTGTTCTCCTCTTCTCTAAAAAAATAAAGAAAGGAGGAAAGAAAGAATGCAATTTGTTAGTTTTGTTAGCATATGCTAAGTCACATATTTTAGGATGCCATGTATACATATTATGGGGAATTTAATTTATTTATATACAAGATAATTTGTCAAGTTGTGACTTGGAAATACTTGTAATGGGGCCTTGTTCCGATAACATTAAAGAACCACTGAGCTAAACTAGCCAGCTAACTACAGAGCAGAGACAGTGACTAAAAGTTGAACATAGATACTTTGTCACCCACTTGTTTCTGAAGCTTCGAGATAAGTGTTTTATAGCATACCTATCTTTGTTTTGAAGCTGTATATGATGAGAAAGGGGCAGGTCAGGGCATGTTGTTAGCCAGTGAACATAGTGTACTACAAATGCTTCTGTTCTCTGAAACATTGCACGACCAGTATTTTGAAAGGACACGTCCTTCAATGTGCATATTAAACAATTATGTAGCACTTCCACTGCATCTGCACAATATCTCTAAAATTACAAACAAAGAGTCTCAGAGTGACGCTGAAGAACTAGTTCATATGTTTGTTACTTCTAGGCTGAACTTTTCTGATTCGTTATTATCAGGCTGTCCTAAAAACTCTTTGAAACGCCTTCAGTTGATCGAAAATACTGCAGTGAGTACTGACGCGGACTAGATAGAGATCTTTTTTAAAAAGTGGTTTGTTACTGATGCATTCTGTAGCAAGCTAGCTAGCTAAAGTAAAAGAAAATGTTAGTCACAGACTGCATCAGTAACCATGAAAAGTATTGCGTAGACATACCAATAGCCATTTTTAGCGCTGTTCTGTAATTTTGTTAAAATTGGACGTGTTCTGGGAAATTTGGTCTGTTAGTCCTCCTATCGCAGGCGAGGCTGCTTCAGACTCCATTGATCTACTTCGAGCCTGCTGAGGTTAATGAGAGCACTGGCTGATCGGAGCAGGCGGAGTACCTGAGACTGATTCACCTCTCTGTTTGCTCATTACTAACTGTGTAGAGAAACTCCTGAAAATACAGATCGAGCCGTAATGAAAACAGAATCGGAGCATGCTCGCTGGAAATTGGATTTCCCCCTCATGAAGTCGGGTGCATATTTAATATCTGATTTAGTCTCTGGGTGGAGTTAATGCGGCGTTGTGTGTGTGTGTGATGTACACAGCTGGCTTTTCATTTACTGACGTGCCCTTCAGCTGGCCTACAAAGCTTCCTCTGCTTTCTTCAGTTATCACTATATATCTTCTTTAATCGGCTGGCTTCGCTGTTTGCTAGAAATAAATTTATTTAATAATTTATTTATGTGAGAATGAGAGAGGAGAATAAATGAACCGAGACACCTCCTAGAGTTACAAATAGCATCAACGTTGAGCGACTTCTCTTTAACAAATCGTGCAGCATATTACAACTTCCATAAATAAAAATTAATGTTTCAGCTTGAAGTTACTGGAAAAAAAGACTTCACATTTGGCTGCTAGAGATTCTTAGTTTTTCGTGAGTGTATCAGCTTATGCAATAGACATTAAAAATGAAAACTGGCATAAAACATTAAAATTCATGTATGTAGGGCTCTCTATTCATGACTTTTCTCATCAATATTACATCAACAACTTGCAGTGCGTGTATTGTGTGTCACTCTGCCAGATGCCACGCTTCTCTTTGACCTCATAGTGACATCACCACTATGGATAAGTGAATATCTTAATGTGCCTGTACTGATCCCTGTGATAATGGAGGCTATAGTCAAACTTGAGGTGAGTGTGAGCAACTCAAATTTAACCTAATTTTTGCATGTTGGATTTAGTCTTCTGTGATGCGCACACATGGCATGTTGTCACTGAGATTGTGTAAGCACTGCTGACTGTGCATACAACGCAGTATTGACAATATGTTTGGTGCTCCTCTGTGGATTTGCCAGTCGCACATGTATAAAAGTGCAGTGGCTCAGTCATTTGTCTCCGTGGCGGAGGCTGACTCTAGCTGGTACGGGCCCTGGCACCGCCGATGTGAAGCACCTCCTCTCCCCTCCCTCCACCCTCAAAAGCTCTGATTGTTAAAGGGCAGCATCACTGGACTAGTGTTCTTTGGTTTGACACCATTGTTCAGTCTCCTTTTCTGTCCTCCTTCACCTTGCATTTCCTTTTTCTGACCTCTTTTTACTTTTGTAGTTCCCCACCCCCCTTTTCTTTTCTTCTCCGGTTGATGAATTAATTATTCGGAAATTTAAGCAGCTGTTGCTGCTCTAAATGTGCCTGTGTTTATGCAGCCGTATTCATGACCTTCTGCATGCAGCCTCTGAACCAGCTCCCTGTGTATTCTTCATCTTTGTGCGTGAAGAAATTGTGCCTCATTGTGGCCATGAGTTCAGGAGACCACGTCATCTTGTCTCGGTCATCTGGCAGGACAATTACTGAATTAGAGTGTGAGTGTGTGTGTGTGTGTGTGTGTGTGTGTGTGTGTGTGTGTGTAGTTCTGAAGCTATAAGAGTCCAAAGGGAGGGGATAGATGGGTAACAAAACAGTACAAAGGTACTACTCTTGCTACTGTGTCCCAAATGTCAGACAAGATTATCTAGAGTCTTTACTCTTGGAGAACAGACAGACATGCAGGTTCTGCATGTCTGTATGGTAATCCTGATTGAGAGGGGTGTTTCAAGTGTTTTTCTGTAGTGGTCATGATGGGTTTGTATTAAAAAAACAAAACAAATGCATTTTAATCTAAGGTGGGTTCATCACATTAAATGCACAGCTGATCAAGTGGTCCTTAAGTGCCGCTAGAGACACATTTGAATTCATAGTTCACTGCCTGCAATATGTGGTTGTGTGCAGCTCTAATTACTGCCAAATGTTGTTTGTGTAGTGCTTTTTTTATGATCTGCTTTTTTATTGCTGCTCTAAGCTGTTTGCTGAACCTCCTCCATGCAGGACACAAGCACTGTAACTTCCAGAAGTAAATCAAATGCTCTATTCTAATACAGTAGATAATCACACTTTAGATTGGTTTACAGCTCTAGGATTTTTTTTCTTATCCTAAATCACCCCCACACACTCCCTGGATACTTTATTATGCACACCTTGGTATTACGCAGTTGGGCCCACTTCTGCCTTATTTATCAGAGATTTTGGTCGATATTGACATGTTGGTGTCAAAGAGTTGCAAAGGTGCTGTGCTGAATTGAAATCTGGTGACTGTGAAGACCATTCGAGTACATTGCCATGTTCAAGAAACCAGTTTGAGATGACTTGAGCTTTATGACATGATGTTTTATACTGCTGAAAGAAACCATCCGAACATTGGTCAGTGTTCTCACAGTGTAACTTTCTCTGTAAACCCTGGAGATGGTTGTGGAAATTGGATGCTAAGTGTGATATTTCAGATTTGTAGCCTATGATCTAAACCAGGGGTGGGGAACTCCAGGCCTCAAGGGTGTCCTGCAGGTTTTATAGGCGTCCTTGATCCAACACAGCTGATTTAAATGGCTAAATTACCTCCTCAACATGTCTTGAAGTTCTCCAGAGGCTTGGTGATGAACTAGTCAGTTGACCAAGGGTGCTATCTAAAACCTGCAGGACACCGGCCCTTGAGGCCTGGAGTTCCCCACCCCTGATCTAACCTGTGTTGGGAACAGTCTGCTTTATTTTAATGTAAGAAACTGCAGTTATTTCACTGTAAGATGTCTTTTTCTCATACAGACTGTCTGAACTACTTGAACTAGAAAAAGCCTTTCTGGAGTAAACTAGGACTTTCTTTTAGATCTAGTTTAAGAAATCCTTACAGCAGGTCTATCTATCCGTGTATCTTCCTATCTATCTAAAGAAAATAGTTCTGCTGTGAGAGAAAGGAGAAAACTGATATCATAGTATCAGCACTGGCGATGGCTATATAGGATTCATAACCTTCTGTTCCATTTAGTCTACTGTGGTTATTTTTAGCAACAGATTCTGTATAAAAATACTGAAAATGCTTTCAGGTGCATAAGAACTAGCACTGGTGCTCTTCCACACATAGAGTTCATCTTCATTATGGTGACATTTGGATTTTGAGGTCTTGGGCACTCGGCAGAGCAGAGTGTTTCAGAGTATGTCGGTCCTGTTTGTTTGAGGTTTGTCTCAGGTTTGTTTTTGGTGTGTAATGTCTCATCTCAAGCCTCAAGCATCCAGCTGGCTTATGAGTCCGGGACATTAGTCATGCTCACTCCCTTGCTGAAATGTGTGTATCTATAAATGTCAAGTCAAGTCAAGTCAAGTCAAGTTTATTTATAAAGCACATTTAAAAACAACCAAGGCTGACCAAAGTGCTGTACAATAAAATACAAATATAAAATACAATAAAACACAAATACATAAAACACCTCACTGATAAAACAATAGATTAAAACAATAAGTTAAACCTTACTAAAGGCCAATGAGAAGAGGTGAGTTTTAAGAGCAGTTTTAAAGGTTCCTAGGCTTGTGGAGAATCTGATGTGAGGAGGTAAACTGTTCCACAGTCTGGGTGCAGCCACAGCAAAAGCCCTCTCTCCCCTAGTCTTTAGTCTGTACCTGGGAACATCTAAAAGCATCAGGTCTGCTGACCTCAAAGATCTCCTGGGGCGGTAAATGCTAAGAAGCTCTGCCAGGTAAGGAGGTGCAGTACCGTTAAGAACCTTAAAAACCAGCAGTAAAATTTTAAAATCAATCCTAAAAGCAACTGGGAGCCAGTGGAGAGAGCAGAGGACCGGAGTGATGTGGTCTCTCTTTTTAGAGCCGGTCAGCATGCGAGCAGCAGCGTTCTGCACCAGTTGGAGGCGATGCAGACAGGAACGATCTAAACCAGCATAAAGGGAGTTACAGTAGTCCAGCCGTGAAGTAATAAAAGCATGGACCACCCTTTCTAGATCGTTCCTGCACAGGTAGGACTTGACTTTAGCTAAAATCCGTAGATGATAAAAAGATCCCTTGACTACGGAGCTGATTTGTTTATCAAATTTAAAAGCACTGTCAAAAGTAACACCGAGGCTCTTAATGGAGGAAGTACATTCGGAAGTTAGGGGTCCCATAAAATCAAAGGAAAGGTTGGGGTCTTTAGGAAGCCCAAACACAATGACTTCAGTTTTACTTTCATTAAGATGTAGAAAGTTAAGAGCCATCCAAGTCTTAATGTCAGACAGACAGGAGAATAACGGCTGCAGAGAGTCCTTACAGTCTAACCTCAGAGGGAGGTAGATCTGAATATCATCAGCAAAGGAGTGGAAGGACACGTTATGTTTGCGCAGCACATCGCCCAGAGGTAGCAAATACAGAATAAACAGCAGGGGGCCTAGAATGGACCCCTGAGGTACACCACAAGTTAAAGGAGCTCTGGGAGATGACAGTTCACCGAGGTGAACAGAAAAACTCCTGTTATCCAGGTAGGACTGGAAAAACTTTAAAACAGTACCTTTCAAACCGACACAGTGTTCTAGGCGGGATAACAGTATGTTGTGATCAACAGTGTCGAAGGCTGCTGTCAGGTCTAAGGTTACTAGGACAGCAGCACAACCAGAGTCTACAGTTAAAAGCAAATCATTAAAAACTCTCAGTAAGGCGGTTTCAGTGCTGTGACGAGCTCTAAAACCAGACTGAAACTTCTCATAGAGACTGTTGTTGTCTAAAAATGACTGGAGCTGCCTGAGGACAACTCGTTCCAGTACTTTGGACAGAAAGGGCAGATTGGAGATGGGCCTATAATTAGAGAGTATAGATGGATCCAGGTTAGGCTTTTTGAGGAGAGGTTGAACAACAGCATGCTTGAAGAGTGTTGGGAAACAACCAGAGCTGAGACAGGCATTGATCAGGACCAGAAGGGCAGGTCCAACTGAGTCCAGGACCTGCTTCAGAAGACGAGAGGGGATAGCGTCAGTGGAACAGTTGGTAGACTTGACCTTGCAGACTGTTTCATGCAGCTGAGAAAGAGAGATTAGCTCAAACTGGTTAAAGGCAGATTGGCACGAGGGAGAAACACAGGGATTGAAAGGTGGAGGTGGAATGACAGACTGCAGGGAGGAAATCTTATTAACAAAGAAACATAAAAAGTCATTGCAGAGGGTGGCAGAAGGTGTGAGGCAGGTGGACGTATGAGGATCAACAATGGAGTTTAAAACACGAAACAGAGTCTGAGGTTTATGGACATTACTGCTGACCAGGTTAGATATGTAGGAGGACTTGGCCTCTTTAGCAGCTTTCTGATAAGTTAAAAGAGAGTCTCTCAGGATATTGAAGGAGATTTGCAGCTTGTCCTTTTTCCACTTTCTCTCAGCACACCTGCAGGAGCGCCTGAGAGCACGAACAGAGTCTGTAATCCAGGGTTCAGCGTGAGCTTTGGGACGGAGTGATTTTAGGGGAGCGATGGAGTCCAGAATAGAAGTGCATGTTGAGTTAAAAAGAGCAGTTAAATCTTCTGCACACAGGGAGTCAATCCAGTCCACCGTGGAGAGCTCAGAGTTGTTGAAAGCAGCAGAGAACTGGGATGGTACATGGGTATTGATGATCCGGTGGCGGCGTGAAGGAGCTTTAACTGCAGCAACAGAACATTGTGCAGTGGCAGAAAACAGAACAGGAAGGTGATCAGAGATACACGCACTCTCACAGATTTCAGAGACGTGGATACTCAGGCCGTGAGACATGACGAGGTCCAGTGTGTGACCTTTCTCATGTGTGGAGCCAGACACACACTGAGTCAGGTTAAAAGAGTCCAGCAGTGATACAAAGTCTCTAACCAGAGGTTTAGATGGACAACACACATGGATATTCAGATCGCCAACAATAAGAAAATGATCAAAATCTACTGAAAGTCCTGATAAGAATTCCCCAAACTCACTGATAAAGTCCTTATTGAATTTGGGAGGACGGTACACTACTGCACACAGTAGTGGAGTAGATGAGTTCAGTTTAAAAAGCTGCAGTTCAAAGCTGGAAAAGGAGGAAGATGAAATCTGATGACAGTCATAAACTGATTTAAAAACACAGGCAAGGCCTCCACCTTTACCAGAAGACCTGGGAGAGTTGAAGAAACAACAGCCTGGAGGAAGAAGCTCAGAGAAAGCCACAGTCTCACCAGCATGTAGCCAGGTCTCAGTCAGGAACATAAAATCCAGTTCATGAGAAGAGAAAAAATCTTTGAGCAGAAACGTCTTATTGGAGAGGGATCGAGTGTTGATCAAAGCCATAGATAAGGTGAGATCAGTAGCTGTCATCGGGGTTGATGTGCGGCTGAGTGGGCGGAGGTTTGAAATAACGGTACCAAGTCTGCGGATCCGTGGCTGTAGAGGAGCCGAAGACCCAACACCCGGAACAGGAGCAACCAGCGACGTACTTGGAGAGTCACGCAGGAGAGGAGCAGGCATCGGGCGCGGGCCGGAGGTGGAAGAGAGTCGCTCACCTGAGGAGAACGCCACCGCCGGCATGGCGAGGAGCGAACCAGACGACTGAAGGAAGCGCGGGCCGAGAAGCGGGCCCACCGGCGAAACAGGAGCAGCACCAGGCGGAGTTGGAGAGACAGTGCGCACCCAGGGTCCTCTGGGTTGGAGTGAGCCTCTCACAGTGGCAGAGTAGCAGAAACCCATTTGTACAAGGAGAGGATAAGCCAGGCAAGAAAGTGACAGGAATGCCTTTGTACGAGCCAGGAGACCACTTCGCTTCCCTCGTCTTCTCCAGCGTTTTCTCCGGTGTAGCTTGGGAGGAAGGAACCAGGTGCGACGTAGGTAAGGCGGAATGCCATCGAGCGGTGGAGGCGCACTGCTTGTTTGCTCATCAAAAACAAAGGACAGAGGTGCTGTCACTGCTGAGTCTCGGATGATAAAAAGAGTTTTTCGGTCATAAGTCCGGAGCGAGTTAATTTCCACAGTTAAGGCAATGAACAGCAAACAGAAAACCAGAAAATAGGTGGAGTGACGGCGAGCCGAACATACTGGCGCCATCTTGTCTCCCACTACCAAACCCAAATGTGTTTTGGCCTCTCCATGGGTGAGGAAATGTCCCTGAGCACTATGCTGATGGCATCAACCCATGTTGAGCTGCTCTGTGTGCTGGCCCTCTGTCATACTAGAGACAGCCATTCATAGTGGCTGCCAGGGAAAACCTCATCCTCCACAAACACTTCTGGCATGGCAGATATAGTTCTTTATCAAAACACCAGGCTTCACATGAGTTTACTGCGATTTTGATTTAAATGCTACAGCTAAGTGCACACTCAATACACTTTAGTTTGGCATGGTTGCTGCCAGATTTATTTTGGTTTGTGAGCCGTATGTGACCAAACTTTTAACATGATGTTCAACCTGAGATTATAAGATTTAGTGCTGAGTTTGGTGTTAAACGTGATGATAACTTTGGATGGCAAAAATGAGCCTAAAGAAGCTAAACAGCTCTTTTGAGTCTCTTTTAGGACGCAATCATAACTTTAAGCTGTAATATAACTTAAACAGTTGAGATATATAAAAAGCAATAGTTTCACTACAGCTGAAATGAAGGGGAAGTATCTAGAGACAGCGAAAACATTTGTGCAAACATGTTAACATTATAGAAAGGCTCGTTTTTAACATTTGCATGTATGACTTTTAGGGACTGCCTCCAGTAAGTGGTTGGTGGTTTAATTCCTGGATGTTTCAGTCTACATCCCAAAGTATCCTTGGGCAAAACACTGAAACCTAAGTTGCTCCCTATGTGTTCACTGGAATGTGAGTGTCTGAGTGTTAGCTATAAGACACTGGTGTAGGAAAAGTGATTGAATGTGTGTGAATGAGCCATGTAGTAAAAAGCACTTCTTGATCAAGTAGAGTAGAGAAGCGCTGTACAAAAACCAGTCCATTCACCATACAGTGCAGAATGTGTGGGTTTTTCATCAAAACAAAATCAGATAATTAATTATATGAGAAAATGTCATCCCAATGTCAAGAAAACAAGGAGAAAATTGCCCCTGTTTGTCAGAAACAAGTCATTGTGAGGAGCTGTTCAATTAAAAGTTTATTTGTATAGCACATTGAAAAACAGAGTTGACCAAAGTGCTTCACGATCGGTTAAAAACATGAGAAAAAAATAGAGACTCAATTAATTAACAATTAAAAAACATAAACAGGCCTGATGGTACTCATACTGAAGTTGAGTTTTAAGACGCAATTTAAAAGACTGAATAGACTCTGAAGTATGAATCTCCTCTGGCAGATTATTCCAGAGTCTTGGGTGCTGCTACTGCGAAAGCCTGATCTCCTCTATGCTGTTGGTAATGACAAAGCATTGAAGCACTTCAAGGTCAGCCTTACAGCTGCTTGAATAAAAGCGGCAGCTGTGACACTGCTATGTGTATAATGGTGCCTTGCATCATGCATAGCAAACAAAAATCCAACTGTGGTGGGTCCTCACTCTTTGGATTTTTCAGATTAAAACCAAACAGAAAGACGGTAGGCTATATCTCATGTTGATTTATAATCACTCGAGCTTAACAGCAATGTGCATTGTTTCCCCAGGATGAAGTTCTTTTCCATTTAAAATCACCGTTTCAAGTGAAGTTCAGAGGTCATGAACATGGCTTGGATAATCAGAGAATGGTTCTGCTGCTTATCTCTGCTAGGGAAATCTCTGGAGGACTAACGCCCTGAATGCCAGCGGGGGTTACAGAGACAGAGGACGTCTTTTTTTCCCGCTCTTAGCTTGTGGGTGCTTCAGATCCACCATCAATGCAGCAGCAGATAGATTTTTGCCCCTGGGTAGGAGGGTTGGTCCGGGGCCACATAGCGATGGATGTTTTTTCAGAGGAATGCTTCCCATGCCTCAGTCCCACCACAGACCTTGTTCTTGTCCCAGATGCTTGGCTGCACATCCTCTTCACACTGAGGAAGAGGAGGAAAAATGAGGAGATTCAGGCCCACTCCCTGCATGCCTTCCTCCTTCTAGATGCTGAAATTTCGCCTCTTGCACGGTGCTGAATTTCTTCATTGAACAGATCAGACAGGCCAGTTGTCTTTACCTCACTACTGAATGTAGATCCTGCAGGAGGCAGAGGTGGTGATGGTAATTGTTCTTGTCACAATAATCAGAGATTTCAAAGGTGGGAAGGCACACCTGTAACTTCACCAGCATTACCCGCCCATCTAGGCACTTTTGTCACCTAAATTTTCATCGGGATATCTTGAAGCTGGTGTGGAGAAGTATTAAAGATGACATATCTAAAGGTGAAAAGTTTATTTTGAATAAGACGAGCATCTCTTCATGCAAAAAAATAGCAAAAACCTAGAGTGATATGTTTGAAAGAGCATGCACAGCAGTCTGACATTACTCACTGGTTCCTCTGCGGTGGTTTAAGGAGCCCTCTGCAGAAGCATTGATGGTAGGGCTTGAGGAGTTCTCATTATCTCCCGTCTTCAAACCATGAATAAATCCAGTATTTATGAAAAAAAGCCAACATGGTGAAGTGAGCACACTTTCAGCACATGCTTGCTTCTCTCCACCCTGCTATACATCAGACTGCTGGATAATTGGCCCTTAGTGTTGTTTACAACTTGTGCGTCTCATGTATGCCGTGTCGTCTCAGGTGTAGCCACGCAGCTGGATAAAAAGTTTTTAATATAGTCAAAGACTACATGGGGGAGAAACTATGACATGAATTGCTTGATTCTCTTCTCTTCAAAAATGAAAAGAAGCACTTTGTTGCTCCAACTTTTCTGTGACTTCAAATCAAACTAGTTGTCAGACTGAGCGGCACAGACAGTTGCAATCAATGGAATTGGCGAGGTGTTTGAAGGATATTTCTTAGGTGTTGATTGAGTCACTGACTCCCGGAAAATGCTATTAAAGGGTAGACTGAGTCCTGGAAGAAACAAGTCATTCTGTATTTCGATGAAGAGCCTGGGATTCGCTAAAACGTCAGAGTTCACGCTGTCGCTCTGCCGTCAGGGACCTAGCAGCTGAAACTGGAGGCCTTCAAAGCATTTACCTGCAGTTCAGCTTGTTTAGAAGTACTGTGCGAGCTGAACGTAATACTTCTTGACAGCAGCAAGGAATTATCAGTGAACATGTCGCAGAAAAGTTACCGAAAATATGTGAGAACACACAGATATTTGACAAGCTAGCTAACAAGGACATCTTGTCCTCCCAGCTTCATTACCTGGGATTCTGAGCTTGTTCTATTACTTTAATTGCAGTTCCATGGGCCACTGTTGTGCAAGTAGTTATACAGCAGGATAGTGTCCTGTTTCTTCTCCCAATTAAATTTGACAACTTAATATGAATTTGGGGGATTTTAAATCAAAATCTTCCATCTAACGTCCATCTAATTTCACTCTCAGCATGTTTTGTTCGTTGAGCTAAAACCGTGTGTCCAAAGCAATCTGGTAATCTTTCAGAAAGACTCTTTCAGCAGTTTAATTTTTTATAGACAAATGATAATAGGATGCAATGAAAGCAGCAGGTCACAATCACAATTGATGGCTTTTTGCCTCGGCTGTTGTTTGATCAAATAGAAGACTGAGGTAGATCAAAAACACAGATGGCAGTCTGCTCCACTGTTCGCAGAATGGTAATGGACACAAAACAGCCTTATCTCATAAGAGATCCAATAGAACCACTTACAGGTGACGATGATCGATCATTGAACAGTAACAATAACATTTTCACAGTTTAGGACTTAAACAAGTGGGTTCACGTCACTTTGTCATCTTCTACCCTTCATTAGGCAGTTGATGATGTGTCTGCATGTTAGGGAGGAGGGGGTTTTGTTTGTCCACCAGAGTATGGTTTGTTGAGTGAGTTCAGATTGGCTTCAAATGCCAACATATTGGTTCAGTAATCTCTGAGTCATCAGCATTGATCAACAGCCCCGTCAGTCGCCCACATGTGTACTATTCGGCTGTCATAAGCACACACGGAGTTCACTAATTAAGCTCTTACTCACAAGCATGCAACCTTATTTCTGGTAATATAAGATGAACATGTAGTCAATACTATGCTGGCATGTTATTGCCTGCAGTTACTGCACGTCAGGATATTATTCACAGTGTAATTTGTATTTTCTTGGTATTGTGTTAGGTGATGACAGCACCACTGTGCTGAGGAAAAAAGCAGCAGCAGATGATGGAAATCTAAAAGGCCTCATGGGCAGACCACTAAAAAACCAAAAAAAAATAATAATTGTCTTATTAATTCTGCAGTTTGCTGTGCAATAACTGATACCACCAAACCTGTTGAGCATTTTAATATACTATCCCTGCTTTGTGTGATATATAACATTTTGTTCAAGAGGGATGTTCGACATCCCTCTTGTGAAATCCAAACAACAGAGGGTCTCATTCCCTCGCTCGTCTGAAACTCCCGCTGTCGCCATATTTTTTTCTAATCTGGTAGTTTATAAACATGCATGCTCAGTATGTGTTTATATGCTAGGTAGAAAATTTTAGAGTTGGGATGCATTCGCTGGATGTTGGGGAAAGAAAACTCACAGTGAATTAGATGCAAACAGCTCAATATTTCCATGGCAATTTATACTCGATGGTTACGATAAAGCCATTTTAACCATCACACGTGGAAAAATTTGCAACACATCGAGTATATTCGATATATCTCCCACCGCTACCATTAAGTTTAAAAATGGACAGGGGGAAAAAAGAACAAAATGTGAAACTAAGTCAAAAAGCCAATGTATGGCATAAGTGGCTACATCCATCATATGTAGCACTACTCCAGCACCCAGGGCTTGTTGTTGCTTATTGCTCGTGTCTGTGAGGAAATTTCTTAAGGTATCTGGCTCTAACTTTCAGGTCATTGCAATTCTGCAGAATTTGAAAGCCATCAAATGGATCCCTGATGGTATTCTTGTTGTAGATAAGAATCTAAAAACAATCTAAAAATCAATTTTTGTCATAGTGCAAGTATGTATTTGGTGCTTCAAGCAAATGAGATGAATAAGCGTTTCCTTTGGAAATGCCACAGATCAATACAGCACCTCAAATACAGAGTTACACTGAGCCTTACTATTGGCTGCATATGTGAACAAACTGTAGTAACGGCACAATATCGAGGCCTTGATGACGGTGGCTATTGGCCTCAAACCAATTTGGTGGTGAAGAACTGGATCAGTGCTAGGACTACAACTTAAAGCAGCCTGTTTTTGTTTTTTTTGTACTAAGGAAAAAATGAGAGTAATACAGTGAATAGGTTGTTGTGGCAATTTTGGCTTTAATATGAGCTGCATTGTATTTGACTAGACCTTTTTTGCACATTTTATTTATTCGTAAGTATTTTTGTAGCTAATATAAACTCTTTATAAGATGTCTTTGAACTGGATGTCTCACCTGCCTTAAAGCAAATGTTATGCCTGAAAGATTTTTATTAGATTACAGGGCCTTGCTTTCTCAAAATGGCCTTTTAAAGGATATGGCTTTCTTCAGAGGCTCTCACACCTTTCCTGGCATTAAATTGCAAGGGTATTAGAGGTAACTGGGCAACCTGAAAGTATTGGGATTGAATAAGTGATGAAAAAGCAGCAATGGTAGCAAAATACCTGCATTATTAGATCTTTTTAATCAGGCACTTTAAACGTCATTTTAGAAATTGCGGTGTTTTAAAAAAAAAAAACAGCTTCTTTCTTTCTCTATGGTGATGTGAGACTTTTATTGCAAAAACTTTTGGACAGACACAATCAAAAGCAGTGTGTATAGACATTTATGTTTTGTCCTTAAAAAGCTGGGTGAGAGGCTCATCATCATTATGTGTCAGTCTGTCTTAAAAGCCGTAAGTAAGAACAAAATGTACCCCTTTCACTTTTTTTCTGAGATCTGAGACGATGTTTGAATGTGAATATACATTTTTTTTTTTTTAAACTAATAAAGATAAAAGCCTGAAATTTTCACTGGTCTTTGTTACCATTATAATTAATCAGGATCTGTAATTTGGGACGGATACATCAATAAATGTCTGAGTATTGGCTTGTTAAAATAGGCGGAATAATGGATGATGGAATGACCCATCTTTCAATTGATCTTTAAGTGATTCACGAGATGTAAATCTTCCAGAAGAAAAGAAGACTCATTGGATGTGTTTCTGTAGAAGTAATTCCACCTAAAATTGTGGTAAATCAAAGCTTAACTTCTGCATAGACTCGATCCAAACTTGCTCTATACCCACAGTCAGCAGCCTGGTAGCTCTCGGGTCCTAAATCGGATAAGTGTCACTGTGCATCGGGCTGAAAATCCATACTTATAGGAGTTATTTTGGTGACACTGGGGCCTTTGTTTATTTGTAATAACTATGCAGCTGTGACAAAAGACCACTGTTTCAGCCAGCATTAGCATGCAGATTCTCTGGTGTAGTGCTACACCATTTCTGTCAGTACAGTGTGCGTATTGTTTTGGACGGAGGAATGCACTGGATGTCCTCTGCTGTGGGAGCTGGCCAGTTTAACGGATAGCTGTCAGAGTGGACGATTCAGAGTGTGTGTGTGTGTGTGTGTGTGTGTGTGTGTGGGGTGGGGGGGGGGGGGGGCAAGGCTCTACAGCGGGGGGGGAATTGCTCCCCCCCTTGCCCCCCGTAGAGCCGCCCCTGAGTTGAAGCGAGAAAGTGCCACGATGGGAAGATAATCCGTTGCCATTGTCAAGTTTCAGAGTGACTGTTTTAAAACTGCTCTTGTAAAGTGAAATAGTTGAATTATTGCAAAAAAAAAAAAAATAATAATTCAAGAGTCTAATTACTTGTGTTTGAGTCAAAACTAGTGATCCCACCTACTACAGCACACAAGTAGAGCCCACAATGTGGTAAGAGCCCCTGAGAAGGGAGTAGTTAACTTACTGAACATTTTTCAGTTACTCATGTCTCATTCACACCTTTTCCATCTCACTGGTTGGTTTCATTGCAGCTAACATGTAAATTGTATTAGCTCTGTTGGTCTTCGCTGCAGCAGGAAGGCCCTGCTCTCATCAAAAGAAACCATTGTGCTGCTCTGGGTTTGTTGTGTGCCATGCGGGCCCAAGCCCATAGATGACCCTTGTTGTTTCTCGCGCAGGCCTGAGTGAGGCAGATGCGAACCAGAACAATGGCTGCGTCTCGGAGAAGCCAGCGGTGACTGACTCCACAGACCCCCACCAGTGTTGGAGCCCCGCCAGCACAGCTGACCCTGACGCTGCCACACCACGCCCCCACCTGGTCCGCCTCTTCTCCCGAGATGCCCCAGGCCGAGAGGACAACACCTTCAAAGACCGACCCTCCGAATCGGACGAGCTGCAGACCATCCAGGAGCACAGCGGAGCGGCTTCAGAGTGCGGGTCGGAGAGCCAAGAACAGGACCTAGATTAGGCTAGCTTTTTTTTTTCCTCCCCTCCCTTTCCTCTGTTTTTTTTCTTTTTCCTCCTCTGTCGGCTCTCATTTAAGAGAGACGCAAGAACCCCACATTTGACAAACACAAGCGTAATACCAACTGCTAATACAACCATGGCATCCGCAAGCAGCTCTGCACAGGCCGCCTTTGGCCTGGGTCGGAGGAAGAAGAACCCCGGCCTCCTGGATCAGATTGGAAAGTTCTTTGGAGGGGACAAGAAGAGGAAGGGCAAGGTGAGGAAACCAAGAGATTCAGTCCTTCTTATGTACCTTAGTTTGTTCTGCAGAGTGGCTCCCAGAACCACTTGTTACTTGTGATTCGCTAACACACATTGTTAGAATCTGTTGTCAGATATCTGTCATGTATAATAGTGTTGGTTTTACTGTTGATTTTATGTTAAACCAAAGTCTGACATTGTCATGCGATTCACATTAACTGGCTGATCCTGAATCGACACTGGATAATGACTTTGGGCGGGGGTTATTTTCTTCGTTTTGTTTTTTTGTTTTAATTCTAAAGACGCTGTGATTTTGACCCATTTAAGAATATTTCTTTATTCTGTTTATTTGAATGGTACTGACATTAATAGCATTTTCCTCTTCAGTCAGATCTAATATCTCTAGATGTAACGTTATAGTGTTTCACATGTTGCTGTCATTAAGCGTGTTGTTAATTGGAACGTTTGTCAAACTGGAGAACAGCTCAGTTCAGGTACTTTTTGCAATGATGGTGATGATAAGCTGGGAAATTCACCTCCTTATATGTAAAACTTTTTTTTTTAAGCTATAATTTGATAAACGAGCCACAGGGAGGTACTTCACTACTGTTTGCACGTTGCCACAGTCTGCTAAGTCACTTTCAAAGTTGAGGATGAAATGATGCTACAACTGATCAAACAAGTAGCGCATGTACAGTGTATTAGCATATAAATAAGTATATTAGTGTAGGAGCTTAATATCATCCCAGGTTTGGGAATATACAAGTCTGCATCCTGTTAAGAAACAACAGGCTTGTCTGGCAGGCGAGCGATTATGAAGCATCTGAGCCTGCGCTGCTTTCTAATAACCATGTACTGCGATGTTGTTGAGATGACCTCCTTTATGAACAGTAGCAAATCTTTAACAGTATTCCTGTGAGGCCCACTTTGTTCAAAAAATTAAGAAGAAAGAGAGAAAGAAAATCCCATTTTTAAAAAACAACATTTTTTTATATATGTTGCTATAGTGCCTGCCAATAGTCTGAACATTTGTCATAGCAAATGTTCCATTTATTCTCCTGGCACCAGTCTTGGCAGCGTTGCCACAGCTCAGCCGGCTCCACTCGCTTTCGGTCCATTCAGCGATGCCCTCTGGAGGTGGTGACGAAATAGAAAATTCCAAGCTTCAGCACCTAATCTGGTTTATGAGCGCAGAGAGTTTACCACACAGCGCTGAGTATATCTGCTTGTCTTGATGATGCTACTGCAGCAAGCTGAGCCTGCAATGTAGTTCTCTGAGAAAGAAGAAATGGAAGTGCGCTTGATCTGTATGATCCATCACGAGTCACGTCTACTCGCTGTGACAGCTGTCTGAAAACATGATAATAGTTTGAAAGGAATCATATGGTATGGCGAGCTTATTCCTGTGGGCAACAATATCGCTCTGATTGTATGCTTTTTCCTTTTGTAAAGCTCTTCTAACCCCGCAGAGTGCTAATCAGAGTGCTTTGGCACATAATAATTGCAGAGAAATCATTGAACAGCATGAAAATATGCATTTTTCCCTTTGCCTTATGCCAGCCATGAAATTGTTTTCAGTGTAAGATTCAGGATAAAATGGGGTTTTATATATTTATATATATATATATATATGTATATGTATGTATGTATGTATGTATATATATATATATATATATATATATGTCACAGTTCTTTTTTTTTTCCTAGCCTGTTCAGCTGATCAGACATTGTTTTACTTTGGAAAAAAGTCAGGGAACGTGTCGACAGAACAAATTATGAAGCGTTCATGTAATGTCAGGTCTTAATTCGCTGCCGTGTTTGTTTGATTTTTCTCATTCTTGCTGTGGCCATGAAATTGTATCTTGTTTCTCGTATTGATGGCGAGTCTACAAAAGACAAACTATAAATATATATTTATGTGTTCACCGAGGATTTGCCTTCAAATGAACGAGTGCTCACATCTCAAGTAAATGACAGGTTGGTCTCACCTCTGTTGCCTCTAGCAAAACAAACAACACAGGAAAAAAAAAAAAAAAAACCTGCACTAATTTTTGGCTGCAAACATTTATTTTTCCAGAAAGATTTCCTCTTAAAGACAGATATTTTTGAATCTCAGTATCTAGTCTGTGTGCACAGATTCTCCACAGATGTTCCTGATGCATACTTTGACTTGCGGGCTGCAGTATTCGTAAGACAGATTGTCTCAGTGTTTCTCGTTGGATTGTGAATATGCATGCTTATTTCAGTAGAGTTGAATTGTTTTCATACTGGCAGATGTGGAGTCTATTGCACACTGATCCCTCGTGCTTATTAATGTTCTTTCTGTCTGATTTATTTACATATTTTTCAATCTAAACCTGAGTCGGGGCTTTGAGAAGATATAAAGACCGTCCCCAAGTAATCTAAAGTTGTGAGAAGACGCCATAAAAAACAAACTCAGGTCTTAGGACACAATATAGCTGCAGTTAATCTGCATCTGAATAGTAACGGGATTTGATTATTTCAAACAGGGATAATGATGTGCTGATTGGAGAGAAAATTACGTTTGCATGAGCATTAGCTATTCAAGCAGAAATGAAGACTCATAAAGAACTGAGAATAATTATGAAGTCTTAATTTGCCTCCTAATTTGTTGAATGGCATGCACAGTGAGTCATATTCTAGTGCAGGAGTAGTGTCAGGCTTTTTACAGGACAGCTCACAGTTGGAGCCCAATGTTTTGAGGACTCTTATAATGCCAGTGTCTTGGGATGGGGGAGAGGGGCTCTGCGACCCCCTGTCTCATTGCTTTGCTCACCTCAGGTTCTCATGTGATCCATGATCCAGTCTGAGATTTTATTTAAAACAACAGTGGCCCAGCAATAATCCACTGCTGTGTAATGCCTTTGTAATAACTGTATCTGCTGTGACCGGTGATCTGTTCCTAACCTGATCCTGTTTAAGCTTTTTGGATATTTGCTTGATTAAAACTCTTTAACAACATCAGCGCTCTCATTGTTTTTGTTTTAACTGTGTTTGGCTCAATGTCTCTTTCTAGTTCTAAGTGCAATAAATTATCTTAACTGCTCTAACAACTGTTTAACTCGTATTTACTGCAGATCAGAGGGGAAATAAGGGTGAAAAAAAATCATGTTAAACTATATTTTTTGGTTGTAAAGGCTGAGCCAGAAGACAAGATACTATATTTCACTGTTCAGTCAGTCACATAAATATGAGGCGTTATTGGAAAGCTGATCTACTTTTTATTTCTACTTGGAGCTAAGTAATGGATGACTGGATTGAATTGTTTGTATGAGTCTGAAGATGAAATGAAAAGATAATACAACAGAGCTGAGTTCAGTGATTACCTAAAGCTGATTGAAAACAGAAGTTTATGTTCAGCCCTATAAGACCAAGAAACAAGTCGGCCACTGTGGCACAGTAACTTACTGCAGACTAAAAACAAATGCTGTCTTTTGAGGAGATTAGACGGCAGTTGGGGGGGGGAATGTACAAGCATTTCAAGTGTTTCCTCTGTGTGTTTGGGTTATGCACCACTTAGCAAATATAATCAATCTAATAATGGAAGTGTGTGTGTGGAAAAGCATGAGGTGGGAGGAAGGACTGAAGATGTTTCAATTAAAACAAACGAAAACAAATTGTCTTGTATTGCTATTAATTGGTATTATTGACTATGACTAATGATTATTGAATACAAGTAATTTTGACTTTAAAAATGTGTTTGTTCTGTTTTGGGTTTGTTTGTTTTTTTGTTAGTAGTAGCTACTGTAGCTGGTTTACCTCCAGCTCTTACCTCCACTAAGTTAAAAAAACAAGTGGGTTATAATTTTAAATGTGGTGAAATTATAGTAATACTGAAAATTATTGGAATTTAAAATGAATAATAGATGTTCCCCAAAACTTGGAACCACATTCAAATGAATGCTACGCTACTTGCAACTTTGGTTGCTCTAAAAAAAGAAAAAAAAACTGCATAGGCTGCACGGAGTACTAAGTGATAACCACAGTGGTTTGACAATTTAAAAAGAAAATACAATTTGTAAGTTACAAATTACAAATAACCAAATATTAACTTTATTGTTGAGGACAACAATAAACAAGACATGTCTGACTACAACTTAGTTTTGATATGGTAACCAGTTATCACTCTCTTGTAAGGTGCCAGTCACATTTATAATTTCATAGGTAAAAAGACAGTCTATTATAGAATATTTGTAAGTCTTATTAAAGGCAGGATAGGCAATAATGACAAAACGTAAAGAAGTAATGAAGCTCTTGACAAGTGACCACTTTATTGCAGGATTAAGCTAGGTTTGCTGCTAGCTAACGGGCTAACATCGACCTGCTTCTGCTGCATAAATGGCTGCCTTGCTTAGTCACTACAAAACCGGTAAGGGGGAGCCAAAATTGCATGGTTGTAGACTGGTGAAGAGGCTACAAAAGAGATGAAAATTTACGGTTGAAGTTACATAATGTTAGCCCAGCTAACAAAACTGAAAACTTGAGTAAACAGTTGTTGTAGCCCTCAAACTGTCATGGTAGTCTTTGTGCTAAGCTAGTAGTCTCTTAACTACATCGCCATAGTTAGCATGAATTAGAGCTCTGAAGACTCGACAAATAAACATGAGTATATTTGACAAATGTCAAACTATTTCATTAAAACAATAATGGCAGCTCAGTGCAGTCTCAATTAAGGAATGGAAATAGAAAAACATGTGGGTATTTAACATGAAAAGTGGCTGGCACAAAGAGCTAAAATCTCAGGGAACTTTAGCAGACACTTAAATGAAAGCAGCACACAAATCCAAAAAAACTCCGTCACACCTGCTTGATGTCGTTTCTCTTCAGACATGAAGCTATCAGTGATTGCAACCGCCCTCTCTTTCAGATGCCAATTAAGTTTAAAAAGTAGTTCCAGAAGCTGAACAGCACCACTGCAGAAACTTGGTTTTAATGCCTCCATATCATTTGCTCAAGAGCCGAATGGCTCCATTAACAGCAGGAGAGGCACTAATGGACGACCCCGCCCCCTGTTTTTTTTTTTTTTTTTGTCCTCTCAAAACTAATGTGTAATATTCATTTGAAATGTAGATGAAGCACTCACAGGAGCAGTTACAGAAGTTATTATGCACATGTTTCACCAAATGATAAAGAAAACAGAAGAGAGTAAAACAGAGAAAACAAAAGGAAAAAGATTTACTCTCCTCAAAGGGGGCAACTGACAGAAAATGAGGATATAGCAACAAAAATCCTGCCAATTTTTACTTTTTCTTCTCCTCTCAGTCACTGAGATCACTCGAATTCCTCAACTTTTTTCATTCACACCTCCACTCACACATATGCATTAAAGGGTCAGCACTGAAGCAGCAGAGAGCACACAAAGACATCACTGAGGAAATACAAGAAGAAAACAGGGCGTCCCTGTTTCTGGGAAGTTTTTATTGTAATTTTCCATTTTTTCTTTCTTTCTTTTCTTCTTTTTTTTTTTTTAAACAAAACCCATTAAAGTTAGTGTGTGTGACACCAGATGGCTCTCAGATTGCGTAATGGTGTTGGCAGTAAAGTTTTCCCCCTTTGGTTACCTTAAGGTTCTTTGATGTGAGGTAATGGATGTGAATCCTCCTCTGCCACACACACACACACACACACACACACAGGTTTTCCTGTTACATTAGTAGGGTCACTGAAACTGATGAACGCACTAACATTAGCACACAGTGAGTAGGTGGAAATGAATTTAGTTCCTTTTTCTCTGGGTTGCTGCTTATTGCCGCTATTTGTGTTAGTTTTATGCATTTCACCTGCCACCTTTTTGTGTCCCCGTGATGTTTCCATCAGTTAAATATTTTAAATGCACCGCAGTTCTCACACAGGCATAAAAAGTCACCTCGATGTACCCTTTAAAACATGACTTTAAAGCAATTAGCTGCATTTAATTCTACTTTGGGATGATAATTACTCTTTATTTTTGACATCAACCCTTTGACAGGAGAACACAGACAACTCCAACAGCTCATTTGTACCATTTTTGTTTTGAATAGCTTGTGGCCAGAGGTTTTGCCCCTAAAGGTTATGAGGTGATGTGCAACGATTTTGCACAATGATATCATCAGCCACTTCTGAATACACCACGACTTTCAGGAGTGAAGACATTCACACCTTGATGCAGCAGCACTGTCCATTATGAAACACTCTAAAATTAAAACTAAAATTAGTCATGTTTCAGGTAGTTAACACCATATGTGACATTATTTTCAATTGGCTAAAGTAGAGATTCATGAAATCCCAGCCTTGCTGACATTTACTATTAGCGACACTGAGTAAAGGTCAGTGAAGCCATATTACTGTTATGCTTCCTTCCCTTTTCTTTCCAGGGCTCTTTCCGAGGCGCTCTCTCCCCGGGCCCTCAGAAAGCTTCTGCAACTTCCCCACGTAAGCGCGGGGCCGAGAACGCCGTGGTCCATTTCTTCCGCACGATTGTGAGTAATCCCTAAAGTGAACTGTACCTTAGAAACACTCATATCCTCTCACATCAGACATTTCACATTGAGTCAGACATGTTTTTTGTCAGCGTGGGCTTTTCTTCCATTGTTCTTCAGTGTTTGTGTCTTTACTCTCCTATTACTTCCTTTGGTCTCTAACTAAAAGCCTTTTCCGCCTGCGTCATGAAGAATGAGTCAAATAACGTTGAGTCAAACAAAGTTGAGTCCTTGCGGCGATTTGGACACTGCAGAAGTGGTGCTGTTGAAAATGTCATGAGAAAACCCCACTTTGATTTAGGGACTTGTATGATACAGAAAGTAAATCAAGATAATCGCCTAAAAGTAATCAAAGTAATCGCCTTTAATAGAAGTTCTTGCAGTTAACAGTCTTTGCACCCCATTGTGGGACTTATCGAACAGTGCCAGCTGCTGGTTGGTGGACCAGATTGTGCGTTTAGCATCTCGCGACATAAAGTGCCAATTCTTATTGGCTATTCGCCGATCTGTTTATTTAATTGGAACTGTCTCATTTGCTGAGGTCGACGTTAATATGCTCGCCGTTATACGTGATGAACGATTCAAGTGGCGGGAACAGGCCACCGCTCTGTGAAAACCTTCTTACCTTCTGTCATTAACTCTTCTTCAGGTGTCCCCTGCCCCTCCCAAGTCTAGGGTGAGTCTTTCTTACTTTGTTAAAAGGATTCTGCATTTATGTTTGATTCGAAATGACAGCTGCGATAGGCTACAGACCCTAAGGTGCATAAGCAGTTAAGAGGATGGATGGTGTATCTTTATGGTGTATCATAAGGTCTAAAGACACTGAATAAAGGTACATTTTTTAAAAATGTAATGTTTTATTTATTGTTTTCTAATAGAATCAGTTTCAGGTAGTAAAGGTCAGCTCGTTGAGCATCAGTTGAAACAGTAAATACAGATGAGATGTGTAAATGTGCAGAAACAGCCTTGGGGAACATATATGTGCAGCTTTATGCTTTGTGGGCAATGCTTTCCTTGCTAAATGTCACTAAATTTGTGCTCTTTTCGATGTGAGCATCTGCCTTGCTCCTCCTTCCTCTACCTCCCTTTGCACCTCCTGTGCACCTGCCTTCCCCTCTGTGACCCTGTGACTCCCCTCCTTCCCTCTGGATGGACTCTCCTACCTGCCTCCTCTCCTTCCCATCCCGCCTTTGCACTGAGTAAGACACCCTTTTTTTGCTATTTGTCTCCTCTCTCTCCTATCTCTTGTCTTTGTCTTTCGCTTCTCTACACACCCAGTGGAGAGGACTAGCAGCCAAGATAGGCCTGGTAGGTGGTTTAAAACACACAAAAAAATCCAAATGGAGGTATCATGCCTAATTAAACTTGAAGGAAGCTGAGTTCATCTTCTCAAACTGCCTTCAGCATGATGCCTGTGGCTCTCTTTCCATTTACTTTCCATCATCCACTTAAGCCTTCATAATCAGTCCATACATCAGCGATAATGCCCTCATTTCCTTCCTTGACTTAAGTCCATTTTCAAAGTATATCAGTTCCATTTGGTGACCTCGCAGCCCGACTCATCCACATCATGTGCGCATATTGTGCATCCATGATAACACAGGCCTACTCCTCTTCATCATCCTTGTTGCATTTCAGAAATTACTTTGAGAACGACTGAAGCGAGGCCGCCTTCTGCTTCATTTGGCAAGCATTTAATTTAATGTCTCCATCATGTATGTGAAGCAGCAGCAGGATGACTGTGGGTAAAAGTGAAAAAGCAGATTTGCTTAGGGGCTGTGCAGAAATTACTGGCAAGGGAGAGAATGAAGTTGTTCTTTGGACCCGAGGTAGACAAGTATTCAAATTTGTTTAAATAGTTATTTATTACACAAGTATACTCACCAGCTACATTATTAGGCACGCCTAAAACTGGTTCAGGCTTGTGATGGTCTAATGATGTGAGGAATATTTTCTTGGTGCATTTTGGGCCCTTTAGTACCAACTGGGCATTGTTTAAACCAGGGGTCTCGAACCAGGCCTCGCTGGCTTGTGTCCTGCAGTTTTCAGATGTGTCCTTGATCCAACAGAGCTGATTTAAATGGCTGAATTACCTCCTCAACATGTCCTGAAGTTCTCTAGAGGCCTGATAATGAACTAATCATTTGATTCAGGTGTGCTGACATCTAAAACCTGCAGCCCACCAGCCTTCAAGGCCTGGTGTTCGAGACCCCTGGTTTAAACACCACAAACTGCCTGACTATTGGTAGCAAGGTGCACCTAATAAAGTGCTTAATTACACTTTTAGAAAAAGCCTTTGTTTTTGTTTTTATCATGTGTCAAGTGTCATAAGGTTGGTACATGAATAAAGGCAATGGAGTAAAAGGATTTGAATCTGTTGCGAGGACAGCCTAATTTAAGCTCAGCTCCCTGCTGTAATTTTCAGACAGTCCCTAACTGCTTTTCTCAGAGCAGTCCTCAGTATGTTGGGTTGATTACATTTTTACACCTACTTGAAAAGAATGTCCAAGGACTTTCATCCTAGTGTCTGAAATATTACCAGATTAAAACACTGATTATGCTGATTAACAATCAGCACTTAGGGTGTTTTTAAAAGGCACACCGATCCATCAATGCAGGGCAGTTTTAAATGTCAACACCTATGATAATACGAATGGTCCTCTTCTATTTATCAAACAGAAGAAATGACATTCAAATAATCAGCAAAAACTGGATTTGCTGATTGATGGTTTTATGCATAATTCAAATATTTGGATGAAAACCTCACCAGCGGATTGCAGCATATTCAGCAAACATTTACACGATTTTTGGAAAGCACACCAATCTGTCACGAAGAAAACCATCCCTTGTAACTCTGAATTTATCATTGTCATATGCTGGGCTGGAAATTTCTTCAGGGCTCTCTGCAGAAAGCTCAGCCATCTCTTAATCCTCTGATAGAGTCCTTTAACACACTTTAATTCTTCTCTCCCACTGCCAGGGCCCCCAGAAGTCACAGTCTGCTAAAGGCAAGAAGGCCAGTGCAGGGGACGGCAAAGGCACCCTGACTAGGATCTTCAAAATGGTAAAAATAAATAAAATCACACTGCTTTCTCTGTTTCTTCATGCTGATTTTCTTCGCTAGTAATGCAAACAGAAAATTATTCTCCCTAATCCCTCTCCCTGCCTTGTCTTCTTCTTTGCCACAGTGATAATATCAGCAGCAGAGTGAGTAACCGATACTTGGTGGAGGGATACTTGAGTTTGAGTCGCTGCTCGTTTGCTCAGCATTGATATGCTTAGAAGCCATTGTAATGTCATTGCTAAAGCAGGCAGCAGCAGAATAATAAGAGGCTTTTAGACACAAAGTTATTCATCGTGCACGCTACAAGCTTTACGCCAGCGCTGATATAATCATGCAGAAGATCCACTTTTGATGAGGGTTCGCTGGGACTATTTCTAATGCTTATAATATAACCCCTTTTTTATGCTGTTACAAAATAAGGTCTGGCATTAATCATGTGACAAGCAATACAGTGTTTAGTTTAGTTTAGTTCTTTTTTCTGTTCGGGAATGTATTAACTGGCACAAAAAGACACATTAGCAGCCAAAATATAGGAGCAACACAGGAGCTGCTGATCTCCCGCTGCCTCCATCTGTTAATGTGTTTTATTGTGTGATTCTCTGGTGTTTAAGACGCAGGTAATTTACAAACAGATGAGAGAACTGATGCAAAAATAATAAAGAAGCTGAGAAAATTTAAATGAATGTCACTTAGACAGACAGCAATAATGTTCCAAGTCTGTACTAATGCGTATCCCATAGATTAGCACTGGCTGATTGCATGTTTCTGTTATGTTAAAAAATGTATATGTTCACCATCAGCTTCACATTGCTACCTTCACAGCCCCTCCAGAGCAGTTCCTAATAACCAGATTTGTTTTGGTGCGTCTTGAAGAGGAGTGTGAGTCTTCATGCTCTGCTAGTTATTTCCTGACAGGATTTAATTAGCCAGCAACTCTGACTTTACCTGAGATTGTTATTTAGCTTAGCGATTACTGATGGTAGAGAGATATTCAAATTTCCCCTGGGCAGCATCCCCGTCTGTAGTGCTAAATTGCTGTCAGTGAGCTACAAGAGTGTAAACAGCTCAGGAGGCCACGCACTCCTGGGACGCTCCATTTGAATCTTCCTAATAAGGCTGATTAGTGTTGACTTAGTGCTATCACAGCAGCATTTCTACACATAAATGTCAGCAAGGCCCAAATGGAAGTAAGATAAAGTCATTTTTTTCATTTTTTAATTCGGTTTTCACATGTTGTCTCTGTTCGTTTTTAAGTCCGAACACCATCGCTCCCTTTCGGGACAGATATCGAGTTTCACGTGAAATGGCTAGAGCAGTCAGCAGCCCCTGTTTTATGAATAAAAAGCCTTGTACATTGCAGGATTATCTCCTACTGCAGTCTGTAAAGATTTGTCTCATTTGAATAATCTTTATGCCTTTTGCTCTGCTTGCTTTTTCTGGCAGAGTAGCAGGCACGAACAAAAACAAGTGAGACAGGAAAAAAAATAAAAAATTCAATAAAGTCTGTAAAGAGAGAGCTCTGAGATAAAAGCAGCCGGTCTGCTCTGGACTCTTTTTGGGATGAAAATCAATGGGTGACTAGAAATCTTTGCTCTGAAGATGACAAAGCAAATGTATTTGCAACTGGCAAATATACCTATCCTACTCTCATGTTTCCTCTGTGCTGGATGAGCCCCATCTTTTACAAACTCTGACTACATTTCTGATACCTTTCACAGACTTTTTCCCTAGTTTTGTTTCATTTTCTTACAATTCTGTTTTGCGTTCACACATTTTTTTTTTACTTCGTGTCATTTTGAAACTCACATCTGTCACTTGCATAATCACTTTTACTTCAGCATCAGAAGTTTTGCCATATTGCACAACATTGCTTAAATATATTAGATTCTGACACACTTTCTCATAATTCTAAATCCTTTTTTTTTCCATGGAAACAGTATCTCTGTGAAGGTTCTCAGTCATCCAGGTCATCGTAGTCTAAGTTGCTTGAAGACGTTTCACCTCTCATCCGAGAAGCTTCTTCAGTTCTAAGGTCAAATGGTGGAGAGTCCCAGATTTAAACCCAGTGGGAGTTTCCCCCCAAAGAGGGACAAAGGACCCCCTGATGATCCTCTACCTAATCACATGAGCCAAGGCATGAAAACGGGTGTGGGTCACAATCAGCCAGGGTTTCAGGTGAGCTCATTATGAAACCTGGCCCCACCCTATCATGTGATTTCCTGAGGTCAGATAGCCCAGGGTGTGAGTGGGCGTTAAGGCGTCTGGGAAGGAATCTCAAAACTGGATTATAGATGGCAGACAGTTGGTGTCGTAAACCCCTGCCTCTGTTCAAAGATGGTCGCTCACAGTGGACATAGATGGCTTATTTCACTCCTCCTTCAAACCATCTGTCCTCTCTGTTCAAAATGTGAACATTGGCATCCTTGAAAGAGTGACCTTTGTCCTGTAGGTGCAGATGGACTGCTGAGTCTTGTCCTGTGGAGGTGGCTCTTCTATGTTGTGCCATGCGCTTGTGAAGTGGCTGTTTGGTCTCTCCGATGTAGAGGTCTGGGCATTCCTCGCTGCACTGTACAGCATACACCACATTGTTAAGTTTGTGTTTTGGAGTTTTGTCTTTCGGATGAACCAGTTTTTGTCTGAGTGTGTTGCTGGGTCTGAAATACACTGGGCTTAAATCTGGGACTCTCCACCATTTGACCCTAGAACTGAAGAAGCTTCTCGGATGAGAGGTGAAACGTCTTCAAGCAGCTTAAAGAAGTCCAGACGCTTTTCTTTCCAAGCTCCTTAGACCATGGAAACAGTTACATATTTCAGCTACATTGTTATATAAATGCATTTATATAAAAAATGAATTGAAACTGGCCAGAGGAGGTGGTTAGTTTGTGATATTACTCATTACACTGACCTAAATTTACTGCTCTTGTATTGAAGTTTGTTTTCCAGATGCAGGTGGGTGACACATTGGTGTTAACACATTGCTTATGACTTTAACTTTAGCTAATAAGATTTTCAAGCAAATGCATCACTTTCTCTTGTATTTTGATTAGAGTAAAGGTTTAAGATTGTGTGGGCTGTGGGTTTAACATTAACATTTTTTCCAGCAGTCCGGGGGAGTTTTCCGGGGGAGTCATTGGCTGGTCTCTAGGCTTGTGTGACTAAGGCCTAACCTGCTCAATTCTCACCTTAAATGATTACTCAGACTTGTTAATGTTAAGGTCATTGTTCAGTTTGAGAACGTATGGGAGATAAAAAGCCTGAAGGTTGGTTAATTCATCAATGTGTGTCAATTTCAGGCTTAATGGAAAGCTGATGAAATCATGTATTCAAAAGAGAAACAGCAACTTATCTGGGCAGCTTATCTTTTCACAAGGCTGATGGTTTATAATGACCATCATTCACAGTGAAGGCTGTTTTTTTCATTCAGAAGTTATTAGCTGAATGATCTATTCGTGGATTTGTCTGCAAAGTGCTTAAGTGAATACTGTAATTACACTCTGTGCAAAATGACCGGAGGGCTCTCTTTTAGTGCTGAAGCCGACATGTCATGTGCACATATTCATCATGTGTCTTGTCTTATGCAGGGAAGCAGGAGTGCTTCTCCAGCCAAACGCTGAGGTCCATCTGTACAGCCCCTTCCAACAGCACGACGGAAGGCGTTCAAGAGCACGGGGGGTGTTTAAAAAAAAAAAAAAGAGGAAGAAAACGAGGAAATCTTAGTTATCCCTTAGACTCACTTTCCCTTCCACCTCTGTTAACACTGTAATGCTCACTAAATCCCTCATTTCTTTCCACCCCACCCCCCCACCGCCCCAAACACTCTTTTGGCTGGTAGATAGCGACACAATCTGTCTCCTCCCTCCTTTCCCTGCATTGCATTGTGCTAAGTCTATGCAGTCATCATCACCGGTGTGAACCGTTTGCCGAAGTTGATCCCGAAGCCGCTCACATGTGCAGCCTGAACGCCCCCACCCCTCTATATATACGTGTATTTGGGTTTCTGTGGATGTCTCCATGTATTTCTTTCTAACACAAGGTGGCTAAAACTGAAGCAGACCCGGAGAGCTGAAGGTTAGGGCCGGTGCAAGTCCGACTGACTTGATCGTCATTGCCGTCTGCCGATCGGGTGAAAAGACCGGGTGACTTCTGTTTTAGAAAAGAGCGGTTTTCTGTCTCGTCACGCTGTCTACGTCACTTAAGTTAAGCGTCCTGTCCTACATGTACGTTGATCTGCGTTTGTCATCATAGGACCTAAGGCTGAATCTGGAGTTTTGTTGTAAAAGTTTCTAAATTTTCTAAATTGAGTTTCTCCTGTAGTCTTTTTCAGTCTATGAGATAATGACTAATCTACCTGTCCACACATAACAGTGCAGTTTTCCACCTTTTTTAAAACCTTGAATCTGAATCACGATGCCACATTCAGACCTTTCTTCAATGCTTTAGTGTACTGTAAGTCTCCTCATCTCATTGCTTCTGTCTCCTGTTTGGCACAGATACTGTAAACTGAATTCATTAAAAAAAAAGCTCAACAATAAGTGCCTTTCCTCCTGACTACCAAATACAATGTGCTGTTTTTCCTTCATGTGGATAATAAAAAACACACAATTTCAAAAAGGTGCTCTGTAACTAACTTTGTAATGACACATTATGAGGTGTTTTTGTTCTTTTTGACAATTTGTGAGTTTTCTGTAAAAAAAAAAACAAACAAGAAAAAGAAGAAGAAGCTCAGCAGCACCAGTTTTGTGCTGTTCCATCCACCTTCCAAAAGCAGCCATGTGTGATCTGCAGCGTCCCCACCCGCCCCCTGTTTGTTTGAGCCTTCTGAGAGCTGTGTTGTTTTTCTTTGTTCTGAAAGGACCCTGAGAATGAATGTAAACTTCCTCCTCATTACTGTATGTGTAATAAAACATGACCTGCCACTTAACTGAGAATAAAACATTTAAAAATATATATATATATATATCTATATATATATAAATATATAAAACCAGCTCTACTGACTGCATTGTGTCTTTTTGTCTAGAGCAGCAAATGATGCATCTTTAAAAAAATAAACCAACAAAAAACAGTGAAACAAAGTGATGTAACAAGGTCATGCCAAACAAAGACATGACAGTCTTTTTTTTCCCATTAAGCCTAAATTCGTGATTCACCCGGTAATCACTATTTGGGCCAAGCTTTCCGAGCTCATGACCGGAGCAGATGGAGTACCTGTTCGCTATTCTAGCACATGTGTAATCACACAGAGTATATGCAGTTTCATGTCATGCTGAAATTACTGAAGTACAAAAGCTTGCTGGAGCATTGAAAGTATGAATGCATTTCCCCCAAGAGGATACATGTGAAATTCTTTTTACCACAGCTTTCATAATTAAAGTAGATAAACACGGCCCTCTAAACATGTTTTTTTCTTCCTTTTCCACGTCATTTTGGAGTGATTATTCAAAAGTGAATCAGAGGCCACAGAAACACCAGCCATGTAACAGCTGTATGAGTTCTAATTTGAAACTGGGGAAATCTATTGTAGTTGCACAGTGAATGGGGAAGTTAATGGAAAACAGGATGGAGTTACCCAACATGGATATTTGTCTGTTTTATGTGACGATATAGCAAAGAGGTACAGATAGGTCCAGAGTTTGCTGTGGACTATCAAACACTCAGGATGTGATTGAAGTGCAGACTTCCAAAGACTTTAAGAAAAGTACTGCATTAACTGTTCAGAAGTTACAACCATTTTAATATGTAGACCCCATTTTCAGATGCTCTGAAGTAGCTGGACAAATTGACATGATTTTAATTATAAGGTCTGTTTTTAAGACATGCATGAAAATCCTGACATCTATAACCTGAAGTTTCCTCCCTTGAGATGCTGAAAGTCTGGACTTCAACCGCACATTGATTGTTTGATTTAAAATCCCCACTGTGGTTTTGTACAGAGACAAAAAAAAAAAAGACATTTTAATTGTGTGAAAATTGTGCCAGGAGTTCCTACATCCAGATCACAAGCTCACCAGTGAATAGATTACATCATGTTTGGTCCAAAAAACTCAAGAAAAAACTGTTGTTGACTAGTTTTACATCAACGCTGGTGTTGGGTCAAATCCAGCAAACAGCTATTTTGTATTTTTATGTAGAAGCACTGCCTCTACCCAACAAATCAGAGCAAGGCCGGGCTTGTTGCTCAAGCCGACCATGGTTATGACTCCAGGTGTCTTCTGGAATTTTCTTGTTAAAAATGCTCCGTTTGAATTCACTCGCCAAAATCTAGTGTGCAGATCTTGAGTGAGTTATGAGCACATTCCCTGTCACATTTCGCACCTGCAGAGGCAGTTTATAAAAATAGCTTGACCCCCCCCCTTTTTTTTTTTTTGCTTGCACACTGACTCAGATAAGCAGCACAAAATCAGCAGGGGACCACCTTTTTATATTGCCTGAATGCTCCCCCTGTGCAAAAGCAACTGTCCTCATTTGACTCTTGGCAACAAAGCCGATAAGCCTCCATTATCCAAAATATCAAAACAGTTTATTCTATCTGTAATTCATAGTAATGAACAAACAACCAGCTTTGATTAGTAGAAAAATTACTTTAATCTTAACTTATTATGGACAATAGAAAAGAAGAAGAAACAGCTGTACATTGGCTTTGCTTCATAACAAATGCAACCTAATGCTCAAATTATATATATCCAATAATCTGTGTTGTGGTGGTTCATCAAAAAATATACCCCATCTAACTACACTATTTACAAAGTGAGACACAGTAAAGAAAAAGTGTTGCAGTCCTCAATCAAGAACCTGGAAAATGGCGCAGCTTTCACAGTGAGCCGCTGTTTTCAAACTAAAACATCAATTGAAAATAAACATTTCACTCGGAGATGAAATATGTACAGTATAAATATGACGAAGTAAACCAGTACAAAAGAAGTGCTTTCAGTCTTATGTACTGTAAGACGGTTGCTTTTAGGCCATGACAGCGGTAAGCTGCCTGCAGCTCCCTGTGAGCACACCACCGAAGAAGACACGACACTGGTCGCTGGGGAGTTTCTGCAGCACGCTCCAGTTTCCTCTATTTCCAGCAGGGCCGGCATTAGAGGGAGACCTCTGTCTCCAGAGTGGAGACTTATCTGGGATGCCTGTGTTCCCTGAACCAAACCTCTCCAGCGGTTATCATACTGATGACAATCAGACCGCAGCAGAACGGATAAAAGTCATTAGGCCAATCAGAGGGAGCCAGACTCCCCTTGCTTTGATGCTGAATTGAATAAACAGCCAGGGACCGCTACAAGGACAGAGGACTTGAAGGTACAGCATTAAGACCACCTGACTGATATGTGCAGGTCCTCCTTGTGTTTCTGAAACAGCTCTGACCCATTTTCAGATGGAGACAGGAGCTATGGGGGTGTTTGTCCACAGTCGGGTGGGCCCTGGAGTTCTCCCAGTTCAGATTGTAGCTGCACAATCCAAGTGGGATTTGGGGAATTTGAAGGGCTTTTTGATAAGTTTCTTGAGTAATTTCTGAGAGGTGGCGGGGCTCCACTGCCCTGCAGAGGTAGGCCGGAGAGTAGAGGTGCATTTGGTCGGCAACAAAGCTTAGCTGGGTGCCAGGTGTCAAAGAAACATCCACATGAATGCCGAGATCCGAGCAGAACGGTAACAAAAAGAAATGATGAACAATATTCACTTCAGCTGATGGTGGAGCCTCAAATCCGTTTCCAGCCACACAGCCCCTTTCAGAGGATTATTGTGTTTGGCAAAGCTTTGCTGTTTAGCCAGTAAGTGCTCATGAGACTCTGCAGTGCTTTCTGATACTTGGCAGTCATGCGGGCTGCGGTCAGGAGAAGACGTTCGGCCAGTCTCCTGTTGCTTCAGGAACCACTTCCAGGTCAAGTTCAGGGGTCACCTCGACCCGAGGCGCCGCTTCCTCTTGGCCCAGGGGCACATCTTGTATTTGACCTGGAAGCAGAAAGAGGGAAAAAATGAGTGGATTTGCACGATTCTTCCAGTGAAATTCTCTTTAGCATTGGCAAAAACACATTAACACACACGTTGGTAGAGCAGCACCATCAGCTCTGATGCCTGACTCAATTTACCAGTGGCTGTCATGCAAATGAGAATCAAAAGCAGCCTTTTCCTCTCTGCGCTGTTCCATCATTTGTTTTAATGTATCCTCATCCTCACTGTTAGCCTTCAGTCTGAAAAAACAGCACCCCCGAAATATGATCTGAGACTCGTGTCACAGTATAAAACAACAATAAGTCAACTTGGCGGACGTTTTTTCTACCGCTACAGACCTCACAGTCCTTTATTAATATTTTAGAATCATTTCATTATCTGAAACACTTCAAACAAATATTCATTAGGCTGAAAACTGTTTTTCAGAACAGAAAGGGCTGAATCTTACTCTTTGAAGCAGACACATGACTCAAATAGCAAAGAGACAAATATTCCATTTCATCTCTTGTGGTTTTACAAAGAATAAAGTAAAAGTTTTCTAAAGGGGTCATGAGAAAAATACTCAAAGTCCTTATGCCCATCATACACTTTGAGATGACTTTGAAAAGACAAGTCTGTCACCCTCTTACATCTTGCAACATGTCGATGGACAAAGACTTGATAACTTTGCAACGTGTGGGGATCTTGCAGGGTCATGAATGTAGACAATATGTTTCCAGCCAGACTTTTTTTTTATGTTATAAAATAGTCTTGAGCAATAGTTTGCCAGGCTTTCTGAAGGTCTTTCCAAGTTAGGCACTTAACACTTCCATCCATCCATCTTCTTCTGCTGCTTATCTGGGGCCGGGTCACAGGGGCAGCAGCCTAAGTAGAGAAACCCAGACCTCCCTTTACCCGGCCACCTGCTTTAGCTTGGGAACACTAAAGGGGTTCCCAGGCCAGCCGAGAGATATAATCTCTCCAGCGTGTCCTGGGTCTGCGCTGGGGCCTCCTCCCAGTTGGACACGCCTGGAACACCTCACCCAGGAGACGCCCAGGAGGCATCCTTGTCAGATGCCCCAACCACCTCAACTGGCTCCTTTCGATGTGAAGGAGCAGCAGCTCTAGTCTGAAACCCTCCCGGATGGCCACCACCTCATCCTATCTCTAAGGGAGAATACAGTCACCCCTCTGAGTTAGCCTATTTCTGCCGCATGTATCTGCAATCTCGTTCTTTCAGTCGCTACCCAAAGCTCATGACCATAGGTGAGGGTAGGGACATAGATCGACCAGAGGGGACCATGGCCTCAGATTTGGAGATACTAATTCTCTCCCAGCGCTTCACACTCAGCTGCAACTGTTCCAGTGCGAGTTGGAACTTAATACTGATCTATGAATTATTCAAGCTTAAAAAAGGCACCTAACCTTTTGAGCCATGGGGCGACCGTGGCTCCAGAGTTGGGAGTTCGCCTTGTAATCGGAAGGTTGCCGGTTCGGGCCCCGGCTTGGACAGTCTTGGTCGTTGTCCTTGGGAAAGACACTTCACCTACTGCCTACTGGTGTTGGCCAGAAGGGCCGATGGCACGATATGGTAGCCTCGCTTCTGTCAGTCTGCCCCAGGGCAGCTGTGGCTATAACTGTAGCTTGCCTCCACCAGTGTGTGAATGGGTGGATGACTGGGTGTGTAAAGCGCTTTGGGGGGACTAGTAAAAGCACTATATAAATACAGGCCATTTACAGGCCATTTAACTCTTGGGAAGAACCAGTGTTGTGCCTACACACAAAGAGCAGACGGTGTCGCTACTAGAATTTTATTAAATTACTGATTTTTGTCTTTTCATCGTGCAAACCTTCCTTTAGCTCAGTCCATAATCGGTGGCCTTAAACTTCCTAATGCCAGGTGTCTGTGTTAATAATTCTTCCTTATTAACACAGACTGCTCTCGTCTTGCCTTTCTCTTGTGCGTGTCATGTGGTGAATATAAGCACTCCAAACAGCACCATGACAACCTTTCTCTCTTTAAATAGATTAAGGAACTTAAGGACCATTTGATGTAAAGTGGTCATTAAACTGAGTCTATTAACGAGATTCCTGTGGGTCAGGTCTGAAATGAAAATCAAAGAAAATGAATCCATATTTTTAGACATTTTTCTGTGGTTATAAGATCTGGATACAGTGTGTTTAAGACTGAAGAAAACAAATATTTTCTAATGAGATGAACGTTTTGTCATTTTTAAATCTGTTTAATGGTTTAATTCATTCTCTCAGTGTTGTTCCTTTGTATTCATCATCCCTTTATTCAGGCTATAACTGGCCAATATTAGGCGACCATAACCTAAGAAATAATACAGTACTCACTACAAGGTCACTTTACCTTTCAACTATTAAAAAGGTCTTTAAAAGCACTGAAAATTGTAAAAGAACCCTGTAGTAAAGACGGCAGCCCTTTTGAATAAAAATCACTGTAATTTACTTATTTGTTACCATTTCTGGTGATTTCAGTGCCATAAAATCAAAGAGTTTTGCTGAATTGTGGCATTTGTCACCATTTAATGTCAGGGGGGTTGGGAAGCGCATCTGTAACCGGAAGGTCGCCGGTTCGTTCCCCGGGCTCTCTGTCCTGGTCGTTGTGTCCTTGGGCAAGACACTTCACCTACCTCCTACTGGTGTTGGCCAGAGGGGCCGATGGCGCGATATGGCAGCCTCGCTTCTGTCAGTCTGCCCCAGGGCAGCTGTGGCTGCAACCGTAGCTTGCCTCCACCAGTGTGTGAATGTGAGAGTGAATGAATAGTGGCATTGTAAAGCGCTTTGGGTGCCTTGAAAAGCGCTATATAAATGCAATCCATTACTATTATTATTATTAAACCCTGTATTTGACAAACTTAAGTTCACTAAAGACCTCTAAATTCCAGTGTACTGATACAGCTGGCTCATGATATGAGATGGGTAGACAAATAAAAGCTCCAAGATTTACTGGCCACCTGGAAAATAGTGGTTAGGACATTGGAGATGAATCACAGCTTGAAAAACCAAGAAGATGTGCTGAAGACATTATACTGCCTGAAAACTCACTTTACTCAAATGTTTGTACCTTGGTCACATGGTCCCACACAAGCGTCTAACCGTTCTTGTACAAAGATGTTGATGAAAAGCTTATAAAACCCTCATTGAGAAGCCAGTCCGCTAAGACGAAGAAAAGCAGGTGGCTGCGTTTTGAATCACACATTAATATTCTGCCCTGTCGCTGTGATTTGCACACGCTGTGTCTGTGCGTGGACACGGCTGCTTTGTGTCTTATCTGCACTGTAGCAACAATCAGTCATGCATTTCATGCTGCGTGACTTTGTTGTTTTCTGAAAATATGAGACATTAATCAACCTCAAAACATTCTTTTAATTTCGGCATGTCTTTAAGATTTGGATAACTATGAAAGTAAAAAAACAACTTTGAAAAAGACTCTTGGTTTTCTTTATTCAGCCAGAGGGTACAGAGCAGGAACCTTTTGTGGAGCTGGATTTCAAGTTAAATAAGCTGTTCTGTTAAACAGATCTGACAGCTCTGTTCTCGTCCTCAGACCCTCTTCAGTATGTACCGCTCAGGTTCCCAGAACAGCGAACAGTGTGTATGTGTATGTGTCCAAGGTTAAACAAAAGAGGGTCTTGGTCTAAACTTTGAAAGACAATAAAATAACATTCATGTCAATGATAGATATCAAAGTGGAGGCTTCTGGGAACAGCTGATGGACCACTCAGCAAAGCTCGCCTGCTGTGAAGCTTTACCAAGCCTGCAAGATGAAGGCGACTGCACGTGTGT
Source organism: Perissodus microlepis (assembly GCF_051167445.1). Taxonomy (NCBI): domain Eukaryota; kingdom Metazoa; phylum Chordata; class Actinopteri; order Cichliformes; family Cichlidae; genus Perissodus; species Perissodus microlepis. The sequence continues at coordinate 14,700,733 of NC_140471.1, read as the reverse complement.
GTGTGTTTGATGAGACTGAGTGTTGGCATTCTAACAACTCATTCTTAATGAGAAGGATCATGAAGTGAAGCCCCACAGATACTACAAGCGAGGATGAGAGATGGTGTGTGTTTTTTCTAATGGGGACAGCCTGTAGTGCTTTTCAATCATTTAAGCGCTCAGGGACACCTTTTAATGTTCACCATTCCCACCGTGTAGGAAATGTAACCTTGACACTAAGAGACACAAACCCAGAACCATCACAAAGTGAAAAAAGTGACTTTTTTGTGACGCGCTAAATTCCTCAATGACCTTGGAAACATTTTTTCTGACTGAAAGAGAATCTAACAGGAGAGAGATGCGGGGGTTTTTTTCTAATTAGTGCCGTGACACCCGGGCGCTTACCGTAGCCGTGCGATCTCTTCATGTGATGCTTCATGTTGCTTTTCTGGGTGAATCTGATGTTGCACACCTCACACTTGAATGGCTTCTTTCCAGTGTGTTTGACCATGTGGACCTGCAGAGCGCTCTTCTGGTTGAAGGCCTTGTCACACTGAGTGCACTTGAAAGGCCGCTCACCTGCAGTAACACCCAGGCCCACAGTTTAATCAGTATCAACAGATGCTAACCCAATATGTTCAAAAACTCACACATACTGTGTCCATTCTTAGTAAAGATACTCCTCTGATTCACAAACAGCTGAACAAAACGCTCCCATTGATGGATAATGATATAAGCATTTTATTCCTGTAAATAAGCAGCTGTGAAGTGAACTGCATTGTGCACAAACTGCTTTCACAAGCTATGTTATTAACAAAAGTGTACTACAATCTGAGTAGGAAACAAAAGCCACACAAATCCTGACATGTTTCCTCTTGTGAGTAATTTTCTAGGTGTCGAAACTAAACTGCCATAACCCGCTACGTCCTTGATGAGGGTGCTGAAAGGTCACTGTTACTGTAGGAGTGTGCATTTAGAGGTGGTGATTTTCTGGTTTCATTAAGGAGAGATGGTGAACCTAAAGCAAGTGTTTTTAATGCTGCAGTCTCCTACAGTTCAGTTACTGGGATCTAAAATGCAGACCCTTCAGTACGCCAGATGTAAGAAAACTCTTCACGTATTAATGCCGTGTCCTGCTGAGACAAACAAATCAGCATCCAGCTGAACCGAAGCAGCTGGATGCTATTGTGATAATGGCCATGTAAAGAAATCATATTCTTTTTCCCCTCAAGACACAATTTATTTACATCTTCTGACACACAGGCAAAGCAGCTATGCCTACATTGTTTATGCTTAAGCTACAACTCTTTGCACTAACTTGCTGTACAAAACTAACCAAAGAAACAGCTCCTTTTCCTAAGGAATTCAGGGCTACACAACCAGAGTCGCTTCTCCTCAAACATTTTTCATTTCAGGGCCTGTCACGTCTGTTAAGCTAGGCATGAGATAACAAGCAGTGACAAACGTCAGTCATAAACTGGGAGCAAAAGGGAAGTGGAACATTTCTGGGGGGGTTTCTGCTAAAAGATAAAGCATAATATACCCCGCAGCACAAAATTGTGAGATAACCCAGCAGAGAGAGATCCAATCAGAATTGCTCATTCAAATGAGTCCAGTGAAATGGCAACAAGCCAATAAAACTTTAGGTACAATGAAAGATAGGACAGAAATATGGTTTTTTTATGTGCTTATAAACTTTGCATAAGTTTATGAATTAGTGAGCCTGAAAGGGGAAGACTGTAGCTGCTTAATATGACACACACTGCTTGAAATCCCACTTTTTTTCAATAATCATATTATTAGTCTCAACAAAGGAGTTAATGTACGAGGGTAATCCCAAAAGTAAGGTCTCCTATTGTTTTAGAAATACAAACAACCGTGTATTTATGACGGGCGACGTGTGGACGCGCGGTGTCGTGGAGAATGCTTATGCCCTTGCTCAGTTTTTCCAGTGTTTCACAGTACCTGTCAGCATTTATTCAAGGTTCAAGGTTCTTTATTTGTCACATGCATAGTTATACAAGTATAACACACAGTGAAATGTAGCCTGACACGCTCCTCGACATGTGCAAAAATGGGGGTGGGGGTGGGGGGGTGGAGGAAGAACATTATATATATATAGTATATACATTAGGTGAATGTGCAGTAGTAGTCCTTGCCCGGATGATGCAGAACCTTCTACCAGATTGCAGAAGTTGGAACAGTTTGTTGCCAGGATGGGACGGGTCCTTCAGTATCTGCGCTGCTCTAGTCCGGCATCTCCTGGTGTAGGTGTCCTGAAGCGGGGGGAGAGCAATCCTGGCCCCACAGCATAAAGTCAACCAACATTACCCCCTTTCGGTCCCAAAACACAGTTGCGCACTGTGCGTAAGCATTCTCCACGACACCGCGCGTCCACACGTCGCCCGTCAAACTGTCGCTCTCCTGCAAAACTTTGGTTGGAACTCCATCACCCACCCTACAATCCGGACTTCGCACCCAGTGACTACAACATGTTGCCAAGGTTGAAAGAACATTTGTCCGGAAGGCGATTCTGCGGCAGTGGCAGCAAGCGGGTATGACATGGGTATTATAAAACTGCCACAGCGTTTTAAAAAAAAATGCATCGACCAAAATGGCGATTATGTCGAAAAATAAATAAGTCTTCAAGCTTTGAAATGATGTTAATATTAAAGAAAATACACGGTTGTTTGTATTTCTAAAAAAATAGGAGACCTTACTCTTTCCTCTTATCTACCACCCCTCCTCTGAACATGTCCAAACCATCTCAGCCTTTTACATCTACTGTCAGATTAGGGTTTGGGATTTTAAACTATAATGAACGACAGTGTTTTGTCACCTGTGTGCGTTCGATTGTGTCTCTCCAGCTGACTGCGCTTGGCGAAGGCTTTTACGCAGGAGGAACAACTGAAGACTCTGGGCTTCTGGGAGCTGGGTGACGGGCCCGGCTGGTGCACTCGTTTATGTTCCTGCAGATAAAATGAGTTTACAGTTACAGTCTAACTCTGTCCTCAGCAGACAGGCGCTCACATCATCAGTGCGAAAAACCTGCACAAATATTTGTATTTCATCATTTGTATTTGTATTCCTCAAAGAAATTAGCAGCATCCTTTGACCTTGTCACAGAGAATTAGGGCTGCTTTGACAACACAAGGAGATTAATTACACCCAGTATTAATATGCTCATCTCAGTAAATGTTTATTAAGATCAGTGTTGATCAGGAGTACTGATCTCAATGACATAAATCTATGTAAGGTAGTTATCGTTTCTGAATTACTGAAGATATATTACCTCTCACATTTCTGTGCTCCACGTTCTATTTATATATTACTATCATCAGACAACATTTTAAGCTAGTTTTAGTACCGTGGTAGTGCTTTTTTGTATTATCAAGGAAATCTAACACTACTTATGCTAACACTTTGTACTCAGTTTTCCAAGTAACCAACACTGACCAGCTATTACATCCTAGCTGTACAAATGCTAAACTCTAATGAAGTAGAAGTCAATAGTGCAGCCCTCTGAATATTCATACATGTAGCAAATGAAATTCGAGGCTATCACGATACTGGGTTGCAAGTACACTACATTGCTGATATGAAAAATTATGTTTGGAGGAACATTTTGTTCACTGTGGCTCTAACAGTTAAGCAGTGACACTTTTATTCTGTGACTATCCAGCATCATAGCAACAAAAGTAAAAGAGCTGACAAAAAACACACTATGGTGTATACTGAATAACTGATAGGGTGATTTTGTTACATCTGGCGTGAGCTAGGCTAGTCAGTCTCCCATTTCTACACTGTAAGCTATCCTGGCTGTAGATTTATCTCTGATATACACACAAAAGACACCTCCTTAACTTTTGGCAAAAAAGGCAGTGAGTTATTATATATTAATTGAGGTAAATATTCTATTGCAGCTTAAAAAGCTCCAGTGATTTATGACAGTGGACTACTGTACAATTGTACCACATTATTAATATATCTGTATTCCTGATATTTCCGGAGGAATTTGCTTTGAAGCAAAAACGGATTGGGTATTCTGTAAGTGTGCAGTTAATTTTTTCAGTATATTATGAAGCTAAAGTTTTTGGATGTCTGGCTGTAATTAAAAAAGCCAAATCATTATCTGGGGTCCAACAGGAAAAATGAAAAATAACTGCAGGACTAATTCATTTTAAAAAACCCGTCAACATCCAACTTCTGGCTGTAGACTAATAAAGAGTCTCAGGGATGTGGAAAGAGCTCGGCCGCTCTCTGTGTGACAGCAATTAATCTCCACTGCACTACATTCATGGGAGACAGTTACTGTTCAACGCACTGGGGCACATTTACAGAAAAAAAAGGGCTTTCACTTTGTGGCCTTTGAGAAGAAACATGAAAAATAGCAGGAAGAGGGCTTGAGTACAGAGCTGTGTCTTCCTTCTCCCTGGCATTTGTGTGCTTGACTGTGAAGAGGGTCACTGGCAAAGAGAAGCACGCACGCTCCTTCACAGTCTGATTGCTTTGTTGTGTAGTTAAAAGTGACAGGGACTGCAACTTGAAGTTTTACCCGTACACAGGCTGTGCTGTATTGAGCTTTTTGATGCATTAAAATGTGAAGCTACTTTTCTTGCAGTCTTCAAATCTATAACTTTCACACCTAAGGTAGAGGCACTGACTAATAAAAATAAAATAAAAAAACAAACCGTGCCATGCAAGTTGACATACTGCTTTAATAAAACCTAAAGAGGGTCACTTATCATTTCTATGTCTTTATATATAAAGCAGGTTTTTTTTTTTCCTGTATTCCAATAGCTGGATGATTTAGATAAATGCTCTCAGCAGCTTAGATTTAAAACAATTTTTCAACAGGCTGTGTCTGTATAAGTTCTTACTTTCAGGTGTGTAGCTCGCTTGAAGGCCTTTCTACAGAGGCTGCAGACATGACAGCGGTCCTTGCCGTGAGCCTGTCTGCAGTGACGTCGCAGTGTATTGGCATTCTGGCACACTTGATTACAGTAGAAACACTGATTTCGGTTATCAGTATCCACCTGGAGCTCTTTCCCACCCTTATCAGTGGAAATCTGAAGCACGCACAAAGACAAAGAGCTTACAATGCATAATGGTGATGGTATAAACATCAGCTGACAGGCACTCTTTGAGCTCTTCCCCTGGATTGGTGAAGCAAACAAAACAAATATACTTACAGTATATCCATTGTCTGTTGCTCCATTTGCGGACTGGGACTGGTGGCTAACCAGTATGACCTGCTGGCCTGTGGTCCCTGGCTGTCCTGTTAGGCCAGAATCATTCAGTACTGCAGGGAAAGTCTGACCCTAAAAAACAAAATCAAGCGCTTCATGACATAAGTCATGTCTGACACATTTTGATTGTCATGTTAAATTAGTAATAATGCAAAATAGCAGCTACTACAGTCTGTAAATTGTGCTGGACATTTGGGGTTTTTTTATACCTGTGTATTGAGGTTTAAGGTGACGCCATCCAGCATGCCCTGAGCATCTGCAAGGGTTAGTGTGACGCTGCCATCACTGGCCACAGCTCCTGGTGACATCACTAGGCTCTGGGAGGCAGCAGTGTGAGACAGGGTGGTGCTTGGTGGCAGACTGGTGACTGACAGGAGAGAGTGGTTAAAAGGTTAATACCCAGCTGGTTTATGCCACCAGCAACTGTACGCGAAATGCAGACATACAAAGAAACTGTGTTTAAATGAACATTATCCTCTTAGACACAACAGACCTGGATGCCATAAAAAGTCTCATTTTTCACTTCTCCACAAAACCTTTTTCAATATTAGTGTCTCCATTGGTGTAGTGGTTAACAAATGTTCTTGGCAAATGAAGGGTCACCGGTTCAATTACAGACAAAAATCCCCTTTGGGGTTACGTCAGGGAGGGAATCCGGTGTAAAACTCTGGCTGTCTGTGACAACGGAAAGCTGCAGTTTTAGCCCACTTACATTCACTAACCTCGCCTCTCATACTGCCCTATCAGAGCAGTTTTCATTTCCTGTTGTGTCTATGAAATCATATCTCTGGCTGGCCAGAATGAAGGATAATTTCACTCCACGTTTTAAAGAACAGTCTTTTGACAAGTATCCTCTCACATAAATCTGGGACACCTTCTGAGACAGATGAGGGTTTGGGCTGGCAACCACAGCTCTTTTGGTGCTTTGCTCTCTGACTGAAACTAACACTGGCAGATTCATTAGGTTTGGGAGGATATTACATTAGAGACGCACAAAACTAGACAATATTTGGTTTGAATAAAAATACAGTTTCTCAGTCAAATCACAGGTTGGACCGTGTCTGCAGACAGAGTGACAGGAAGGTTTTAGCCAAAGCAACAAAATCAAAGATGCTCTGTGTGTCTCAGAGAAGCTGTGGGAATATTATTATTATTTTTATTTCCACTTGAGTTAAGTGGAAGGTAATGAAGAGATAGATGAGACTGAAAATTTGATTAGGCTTCTAGGTGACAAGCTCTCTCACAGACTGGACTTCATAACTATAAAGTAGTTATTCAAGCTTCCAGAAGCTGTATTAAAGTATGCTGATAAACTGCTAATTCAGTTTGATAATATGTTTAAATTGTACAGCTTGTCCTATTTTACATGGAAGTGAACAGGGGTGAGTCTAAAGGGGGGCATGGGGTGTACTGGACCATATTTATTTCAAGGCTTTCATTTTTACATTTTATTTTATTTTTCTACATTTTTCAGATCAAAGCCAGTAAAACCCCACTGACCTCAGCGTTGTTAGGTTTTAAAGGCACAAACTCACTCATTCAGTTGTACACTTGAACTTGCAAAGCACAAAAACTCACAGATACAAACACCACAAAAATCTTCACTTTCAGAACTCTTTTTACCTCCTACTAATGTCAGAAATCTTTCCAAAATAACAAAATTAAGATAAATGTTTATGCCTTTGTTTATATTGCATATATATCTTTTTTATTTGACTTGAGAGTATTTATATATTTTTGCATTTAATATAATATTTTCTTTAAAATTATATATAAACAGGGTCACGGGGTTAAGCTGTTTTTCTTTTTTTTTGACAGATGCTGTATGCACTGTAAAACACTGGAATTTCTAACATGGAAACCAATGAGCAGCTCATTTTGAAAGACCTGTAATTTTTTTTCTCTTTTGAATATTTACTAATGCTTATTAAGAAGACATAAGTATTTATTATCAAATTAGTCAATCAGTCAATGTAACAATCGATAGCTGCAACCCTAAAATCAGACATAAGTGGGTAGCTAAAGAAAGAGGTGTTAACCATCTGTCAAAATTAGCTGCTAGCATTCGAATTGAGGGGTTCCAAAACACTTGAATCCAGCAGCATTGACAGTCGCTACAATTGACGAGCCTGCTTTAGCTTTTTGTCTGGAGAAAAAAACAAAAAAAACAAAAAAAAACCCACAACCCTGAGTTGTAATTTTTCTGGCACGCTCCCTGTTAGAGAGCAGAAAAGTTCAAACTTCATTTCTGTCATAGCAATTTTTTAATATCTCTTGAGTGATCTGGACATGGCAGGCGATTAAGGTTTCTCAGTATTGAAAATCTATCTGGCAGCTTTCCTCGTGCACTTTGATCTCTCCACAGTTGGGGGACCTCTCACAGTTTGTGCTGGTGAAGTAGATCCCTCTACTTCTAATAAAGTTTAGTTTCTCTAAAACCCAAAAGTCTTGTCATATTACAAAAAAAGTCAAAGGAAATCTGTTGGGATCCTGAACAAAATGTGAATGAAAACAAAATGTTGGCAGTTGCAAGTCATAAGAGGATGAACGAAAGAGTGCGTGCAGCAGCACAGAAGGGATGTTTCAGGGCTGAGAGAGTGTAAACAGCGTGGAGGAAAAACATAACAGCCTTTATAGGAGTCTGATAAACAGACATATCTTTTTCAGCTCATGGAGAGCAACTGCAAGTCTGCAAGTCATGCCAGCTACTGTATTTTAGCTTTTGAAAAAATGGCTTTTGTGAAAGAAGGTGCAAGTCAAATTCAGGATCTTCTCTGGTCATGCATGTCTTTCATGACCAGGGCAATATTACATGCAGATGCATATTTGAAGTAAGCTGTAAAAATTGTTTGGAAAGAATGCAACTCTCTTATCACACGCGGTTAGAAGACGGGTATAGTCTTACCAGCATTTCCAGTATTGGCGGGGCTTTGAGGTAACAGGTGGTCATTGGTGATGGTCAGAGTTGCACTGGTGGTTTGGCCGTTTAGCGGTGACGCTAGCCTGATGCTGCCGTTCATCTCAGCGGCACTGGGATTGTTTGGCTGGGGGAGCAGATCCTGACCTGCAATTGTGTTGTAGAACATGAGCTTTAATTATTTTCATGAGATTATTTGCTTCTATTATAAAGATGCTAAGTGTTTTCTGAAATGTAGTTCATATTTTGAAGGGTGGTCAAACGCAAACAAAGTAACAAAGTAAGATTCAAACAAAGTCCATCCATCCATCTTCATCCGCTTTATCCGAGGCCGGGTCGCGGGGGCAGCAGCCTAAGCAAAGAGGCCCAGACCTCCCTCTCCCCAGCCACCTCCTCCAGCTTATCCGGGGGAACACCAAGGCGTTCCCAGGCCAGCCGAGAGATATAATCTCTCCAGCGTGTCCTGGGTCTGCCCCGGGGCCTCCTCCCGGTGGGACATGCCTGGAACACCTCACCCAGGAGGCGCCCAGGGGGCATCCTTGTCAGATGCCCGAACCACCTCAGCTGGCTCCTTTCGATGTGGAGCAGCAGCGGCTCTACTCTGAGCCCCTCCCGGATGGCCGAACTTCTCACCCTATCTCTAAGGGAGAGGCCAGCCACCCTTCGGAGGAAGCTCATTTCTGCCGCTTGTATCCGCGATCTCGTTCTTTCGGTCACTACCCACAGCTCGTGGCCATAGGTGAGGGTAGGGACATAGATCGACCGGTAAATTGAGAGCTTCGCTTTTACACTCAGCTCCCTCTTCACCACGACGGACCGGTGCAGCATCTGCATTACTGCAGCTGCAGCCCCAATCCGTCTGTCGATCTCCGACTCCCTTCTCCCATCACTCGCGAACAAGACCCCGAGATACTTGAACTCCTCCACTTGGGGCAGGAACTCATCCCCGACCCGGAGTGGGCACTCCACCCTTTTCCGGCTGAGAACCATGGCCTCAGATTTGGAGGTGCTGATCCTCATTCCCGCTGCTTCACACTCGGCTGCGAGCTGTTCCAGTGCGAGCTGGAGGCCCTCACCCGATGAAGCCAACAGAACCACATCATCCGCAAAAATCAGAGATGAGATTCTGAGGCCACCAAAGCGAAAGCCCTCCGCCACTTGGCTGCGCCTAGAAATCCTGTCCATAAAAATTCTGAACAGAACCGGAGACAAAGGGCAGCCCTGGCGGAGCCCATCACCCACCGGGAACGAGTCCGACTTATTGCCGGCAATGCGAACCAAGCTCTTGCAACGGTTGTATAGGGATCGAATGGCCCGTAGCAATGGGCCAGACACCCCATACTCCCGCAACACCTCCCACAGGACACCCCGAGGGACATGGTTGAATGCCTTCTCCAAGTCCACAAAACACATGTAGACTGGTTGGGCAAACTCCCATGCACCCTCAAGTATCCTCGAGAGGATAAAGAGCTGGTCCAGTGTTCCGCGACCAGGACGAAAACCGCATTGTTCCTCCTGTATCCGAGGTTCGACTAGCGGACGAACTCTCCTTTCCAGCACCCTGGCATAGACTTTCCCAGGGAGGCTGAGGAGTGTGATCCCCCTGTAGTTGGAACACACCCTCCGATCCCCCTTCTTAAAGATGGGGACCACCACCCCGGTCTGCCAGTCCACGGGTACTGCCCCTGATCTCCACGCAACATTGCAGAGGCGTGTCAACCAGGACAGCCCTACATCGTCCAGAGCCTTCAGGAACTCGGGGCGGACCTCATCAACACCAGGGGCTCTGCCACCAAGGAGTTGTTTAACTGCCTCAGTGACCTCGCCCCCGGAAATTGGCGGGTCATTCCCCTCATCCCCAGACTCTGCTTCCTCCTCGGAAGACGTGTCAGTGGGATTAAGGAGGTCCTCGAAGTATTCCTTCCACCGCCTGACAATTTTCTCAGTCGACGTCAGCAGCGCTCCGCCAGCACTATACACAGTGCAGGTAGAGCACCGCTTTCCCCTCCTGAGACACCTGACGGTTTGCCAGAATCTCTTCGAGGCAGTCCGAAAGTCTTTTTCCATAGCCTCTCCGAACTCCTCCCACACCCGAGTTTTTGCTTCAGCCACTGCCCGAGCCGCATTCTGCTTGGCCTGACGATACCTGTCGGCTGCCTCCGGAGTCCCACAGGCCAACCAAGCCCGATAGGACTCATTCTTCAGCCTGGTGGCTCCCTTCACCTCTGGTGTCCACCATTTGGTTCGGGGATTACCACCACGGCAGGCACCAACCACCTTGCGGCCGCAGCTCAATGCAGCAGCTTCGGCAATGGAGACACTGAACATGGTCCATTCGGACTCAATGTCCCCAGTCTCCCTCGGAATGCTGTTGAAGCTCTGCCGGAGGTGTGCGTTGAAGATCTCGCGGACTGGGGCCTCTGCTAGACGTTCCCAGCACACCCTCACTACGCGTTTAGGTGCACCAGGTCTGTCCAGCGTCGTCCCCCGCCACCTGATCCAACTCACCACCAGGTGGTGATCAGTTGACAGCTCAGCCCCTCTCTTTACCCAAGTGTCCAGAACATATGGTCGCAGGTCTGGTGATACGATTACAAAATCGATCATCGACCTACGGCCTAGAGCGTCCTGGTGCCACGTGCACTTATGGACACTCTTATGTTCGAACAAGGTGTTCGTTATGGCCAAACCGTGATTAGCACAGAAGTCCAATAACAAAGCACCGCTCGGGTTCAGATCAGGGAAGCCTTTCCTCCCAATCACGCCCCTCCAGGTCTCGCTGTTGTTACCCACGTGAGCATTGAAGTCTCCCAGCAGGACAACAGAGTCTCCAGGTGGAGCACCCCCCCGGGACTCTAAGAAGGCTGGGTACTCCGAACTGCCACTCGGCGCATATGTGCAGATGACAGCCAGGACCCGTTCCCCGACCCTAAGGCACAGGGAACAAACCCTCTCATCCACCGGGAAAAACCCCAACGTACCGGCAGCAAGCCGAGGGGATATTAGAATACCCACCCCAGCCCGCCGCCTCTCACCAGGGGCAACTCCAGACTGAGACAGAGTCCAGCCCCTCTCCAGGAGACTGGTTCCAGAGCCCAAGCCATGCGTAGAGGTGAGCCCGACTATATCTAGCCGGTACCTCTCAACCTCACGCACTAACTCAGGCTCCTTCCCCACCAGAGAGGTGACATTCCATGTCCCTATTGCCAGTCTTGGCAGCCGGGGGTCAGTCCGCCAGGGCCTCCGCTCCTGGCTGCCACCCGGCACACAATGCACCCGACCCCTATGGCGCCTCCTGCGGGTGGTGGGCCTGCGGGAGGATGGGCCCATGTCTCCTCTTCGGGCTGTGCCCGGCCGGGCCCCATGGACTAAGGCCCGGCCACCAGACGCTCGCCCTCGGGCACCCTCCCCGGGCCTAGCTCCAGGGCGGGGCCCCGGTAACCCTATCCCGGGCAGGGTAAACTGTTCCCTCGATGTTCTTTTCATAAGGGTCTTCTGAATCGCTCTTTGTCTGGTCCCTCACCCAGGACCAATTTGCCATGGGAGACCCTACCAGGGGGAAAAAGCCCCCAGACAACATAGCCCCTGGGATCCCTGGGACACACAAACCCCTCCACCACGATAAGGTAGCGATTCAAGGAGGAGTTACTCAACAAAATTCCTTCAGGGTTAATTGAATTAGGTTTTACACATGATTAATATGCCATGCAATGCCACATACGGTGTAGTTTAATAAGTGCTTAACTTTTATTAACCAAACATATTGTCACACTAAAATAAGAAGAATATGACTGATAACATTTTTCTCTCTTAAGACGATGAATTTCCAGCCCAACAATTTCTGCTGCCTGGGCAGGAAAAAATCTTATTTTTGATGGAACTGCATACAATGCTGTTTTTATGACTGCACTTATTCATAAATAAAAAACTTAAAATGAGAATAGCTTCTTAAAGCTTTAATCTGAAAGACTGCAATCACGATACAATAAGTCAGAGGGCTGAAATGAAAGAGAGATTGAGCTGAGCTGAGTAGACTTAGCAGGCTTAGTGATACAGCTACATCCCTCCTTCACATTGTTGATGCAATGAACTTTAAATCCCCAGATGATACAGCCAAATGGGTGATGCTGATGGTGTATACAAAAGCTGAAAAATGGCCTCTAATAGAGTGTCTTTAGATCTGGGTTTGTGAAGTGGCTCTGAGTTATTATTGGCTTCATTTTTTCCTCTTTGCCTGCTAGTGTGTTTGCCTGAGTGAGAAAATCAATACTGATAGTTGAGAGCTTTTTTTTTTATTATTATTTTCCCATCTTTGTTATCAATAGCCCCTTTCTGCCTTTACTAAAAAAACATGTTCAGCAGAGCTGTGTATTTTTGGTATTTGATATTTTTGTTTCTACCTGATATGGTGAGGGTGATCTCCTGAGGATTTCCTCCTGCTGTGCCAGAACCAGCAGCTGAAGCCTGGACTTGGGCGAGAGCTTGTGTCAGGCTGGAGTTGTTGATGGTCAGGGTGATCTCCTGACCGCTGTTGCCACCTGCCACTAGCGCAGAGCTGCCCATGACATTGCTTAGGTCCTGAGAACCTGCACAACCCACAGCAACACAACACAGATGGTGACCTCCTAGTACAATGTGGCCACTCTGTATGTTTTTTTCACTTAGAGCTGTCATACATACTGGCAGCATCCTGCTCAGATAGTCCAGCCATTGTGACCTGCGCAGGTGTGATAGTGGAGGGCTGCAAGGCCAGGCTGGTCAGTGGGTGGATGACAACGTTGGCAGACACTGAGGTGTCAGTCGTAGACATGAGCTGGCTCCCTGAGTGGGAGACCAGACCTGTATCGACACTCAGGGGCTGCGAGAGGAGGCCGCCTTGCTGTAGAGTCTGCTGCAGGAGGGCGGGATCGATCTGAAAGGAGAGAGTATTACTTAACTTGAAAATGAAGGAGAGCATGTGTGGGGGAATCAGCAACAATGTTAGGATTTACTTTTCTTTTACATTATGGAATAAAGTAATGATAAGATTTCCTTTCAATGCTTTTAAACATGTATGTATGACTTTGTTGACTGACACTGTTCTCATTCCTAGCATGTATCACTATAGGATGTGCCTCCCTGTCGATTACTCAGAAGCATGACTGCCACCCTGCCACCACTCACCCTTCAATAGCTTACACTATTTCAATAACCATTACTCAAACACGTTTTCTTCGGAGCACATCTCAACCTACATTAGGCTGGCTAGACATGGATAGTAATATGGATAATAACACAGAGTTCGGCAGGGGTGATGTGTAACCTGTAGTGTGATGTTGTTGATGTTGCTGGTGTCGATGCCGGAGATCTGGACGTTGGGACACACCAGGTTGGCGGGCGTCAGCTGCAAGTGGATGCCGTCCAGCGTGGTAAGGCCATCTGGGAGCGACACGGTCAAGTCTCCTGCAGCTGAGGCACACACACAGACACAAACATATGTAAATGTTTGACAGGAGAGTAGCTATGTAATAATACAGGATTAGGACCACGCGAATAAGACTATAATTAACGGTTAATGGATAACAGTTCTTAGCAGGAAAATGTGAGTTAAAAGTTTTCTATGTTGAAACACAACTTTAAAACAAGAGATAATGATACCCCTGATTTCAGATAACTTAATTTTACATTAGATGTCAAAGATCATGACCTCCAACACATTGTATGCAGAGTTTCTGAGCTACCATAGCTACCCTAATGGTTTCTTCTGGAGTGGAAAAATCTATATGAGAGCAGAATATCTAATGAAACTTGCCTGCTAAAGACTGACAGACAACAAAGAAAAATCTGGATCCAGTTATTCCCCAGATGATGAAAGAGAGAGGGTGAGGAGGTTTGCTTTCAGTGACATGAAACATGGGGGGGGGGGGGAAGCACTGTCCTGCTCCAGGTGAAGGGTGGGAAAAGTAAATTTATATGTTGCCAGACTTCAACCTAATCGTCTCAAACATTTTAGCGAATGTTTGACTGCAGTGCTGCATTTAGAAATCAGAGCTCCTCCAAAAACCCAATTAATAATCACAATGTCGTCCCTGCATCATTTGTTGTTTCCCTTTTCTTTTATTCGATCACTGTGAATGTTTGGAGATGCTTTGATAGACTTTTCTCATCACATAAAGACCGATTTCCTTCAAAAACAACCATGCACTGCGCTGGGGCTTCAATGAAGGCGTGTTTTTGTCTGCTTGACATCGGGTGCCGCGGTGCAACCCTTTTTTGCCCTTGATGTTGCCAACTGAATATGAAGCAATGAGACGCCACTACAAATGATGATCCTCTGGGCATTCCTGTCACAAACGCTGACAACAACCAACTGTTGGCGCATTAATCATACACCTATCATTTCTACCAAGCAATGTGTAACTCTTTGTGGCATTCACAAGAAATGTGTTGCCAGTGGGTTGTCAATAATACTGCACAGTGATATCTTGGATATTAAAATTTGGGCACCAGTCTTCACTCATTTCATGCTCTTATGGTGCTTTACTGAAAACATTAGGACCTGTCAGCGAAAATCAAAGGTGTGTTATAAACAAAACACCATTGTTCTTGCTGCAATTCTCTCTTTTACAGCATTAAAGTAATGGCTCATTAATTATCCCTACCTGACATGGAGGCGGGCAGTAGGGCCTGTCCTACTAGTCCTGACTGCAGTAGATTCTGGTCAAACTGCCCTGTGAGAACCTGGTTAGCTGGGAGGTAAATGCTGGGGTCAGCGCTGGGTGTTTGCAGCAGCCCCACAGACTGAAGAGCCTCTGATCCAGTTGGCTGCTGCCCCTGACTTGGAGCCACACCCTGCCCAGTCACTGGGTCTTGACCCTGTCTGGCCTGACTGGAGGACGAGGAAGAGCGCTTGGATTTGCGGCCGTCGGCGTTTGGACGGAAGTGACACTGGATGTGTGTTTTGCGGTGACCCGAAGTTCTGAAGCGGAGTTCGCAGAAGGGACACTTGAAGGGCTTGGAGCCAGTGTGGAGGCGCATGTGCACCTTCAGGCTCCCCTTTGTAGAGAAGGAGGTGTTGCACATATGACAGCTGAAAAGCTTCTGACCTGAATAAGAAACAAAGAGGATGTTATGTGCGGCAAACTGAAAATGAATCGTTGCTCTTTAAAAACCGCAGGGTGCACCAATTGGCCTTTGCGATCATCTGTTTTCTTTGTGTGTTATCAGTGTCATCAAAGAGCAGGCTTATTTTTGACCAGCATGTGAATTTTGAATCTTGAATCTAGTCTTGGTTCTTTGATCTGAGAAAGAGAAAAATGTCAAACCTTTAATGTCAGCCAATAACTTTTACTACTTTTAATAAACATTTTTTTTTCTTTTTCTCTTATCTCTTGCTTTAGGCGTGCACTTTTCAGTGATCTCGTTGTCCTGTAAAATTCACAATGCATTTTAAGATGCTATTAATCACATCTAAATGGCTACAAATGTCAAGGTCTCAGTAGATAAGCTGCATAAGCCGATCTGCTGAGACTGTATTCCAGCAGTTGGTCTCTCTAATCATTAGATTAGGGCCCTTTTTGGTCCATGCTCTTATTTTAAATTACTAAAGCACTGCATCATCTTGTTACGATGTACAGCCATTTTTATAAAACCTAATGTTATGTATGAATGTATTCTTGACTGTGTGTTTGAAAAAAAGTGTTATACAAATATATGACTACTGTTAACAATGGAGTACAGTTGGGTTATACATGCAGATGAATAACAAACGAAATTCCTGTGAAAATAGCCCAGCCTTGTGGAAAACTCATTTATTTTCTTTTTACAGTTAGAAAAACTACATACAACAGTCAGCATCTTGTTAGCACAGCTTAGCACTTTAGTACTGGACACTGGCAATAAAAGGCTAACTTAGCTAGGTCTACTAAAACGAACGGAATTAACAGAGCTCAATCTTACTGTGTCAGCTTCTTTAAGGTAAGGTTGGTGTTTGTGGTGACACAAACAAGTCAGCAACATATTCTACTGATTAACCACTAACCTGTATGTGTTTTAACGTGGCAGTCCAGGGTCGACTTCACTGTAAAACTCTTCCCACATTCGTCACACTTGTAAGGCCTCTCTCCTGTGTGGATCCTGATGTGTCTGGACATTGAAAAGGATTGATATAGTTATACTTGCAAGAGCACAAGGACACATGAGAATATCAAAGTGATGATTACATTTCTTTTAAACAAACTAAATGCATTATAAAGTAAAGACACACCCTAATATGAATAGATATATACAAATGGTTATCATCCATGGACATACAGTTTATCTTTCTGGTGAGTTGTTTAGCTGAGAAACTGAAAAAGATCATGAAAAAAATGTGTTTGTGGCGCAGTTTTAATAACATGGAGCAGAATTTGAAGAGATTTAAAATGCATTTATTTTGACCTCCTCTCTGATGTCCTTGGTTTGTTTTCTTTGGCTTCATACATATAAACTATTGCTTGTTTTTAATCTATCCAACATCTACTTAATGCATTAAATTATAGCTTGATGATTTATATCTAAGGCTGTTTCTTATTTCCTTTAGATGGTTAATGCAATCTCCACTGCATTTTCACAGCCCAACTGTGGGTGTGAGGACACAGTAGCAATGTTAATGCTATTATGCTGTGTCATTATTCAGTTCAGACAAGTGCTGTAAAACTAAATAAGGTCCACAGTCCTATAAGCCTCCAACCGTCAACACTCACACAATTCAGACTTTGACTACTGCAGACAAACAAAGTTCTTCTAAACTGATATACGCAGCACAACATTTACCTGACGAGGTCGCTGGGCTTCTTGAAGCTCTTAGGGCAGTAATTGCAGCAGTTGGCAAACTTGGGTTCGGTTTCCAGCTCCACGGCTTTGTCTTTAATCTCACTGATCCGATCTCTTTCAGCTGCCGACTGGGAAAGTATTCGCTCCGAAACTGAGGCCTCCTCGCCGGGATCCTTCGCCAATTCGGCCGCCTGCTCTTCAGTGAACGTGATAATTTCCAAACCCCTCCTCTTTGATGTCTTTTGTTCACTTTCCTCCTCATTTTCCTCTTCTTCCACATCTTGACTTGACTCCAAGCCTATAACTGTGATAAACAGAGTCAGCTTGTTTTCCACTTTCTATCTTTGGTTGACACTTTCTTTTGATGCAAGGCAGCTTGGACTGAGACAAAGATGCACTCAGACAAGCTGAAGCCTGATATAATGTATGTTGTACTTGATTAATGTGGCACTCTTCACTGAAGGAAAAGTGGTGCATGTACAGCTCTGCATAACAGTGTAAGATGGAGAGACCATATAGTTTAATATAAATACAGTATAACTCAACGCAGTAATGCTTACTTTGATCTTCCATGGCATGCTCCTTTTTCATATGCCTCTTACATAGCAGGCTGGTCCGGAAGCTCTCATCACACATGGAGCATTTGAAAGACTTGATGTGAATGATCATGTGGCGATTCAGGCTGCCATTTGTGGTGAAGGAGGCATCACAAACATTACACTTAAAGGGCTTCACTCCTGTTGGGAAGACAGAACAGAGGCAAGGTGTTGTGTGATCCTTGTGACAGCCTCTAGATCAGGGGTCAGCAACCTTTAACACCCAAAGAGCCATTTGGACCTGGTTTCCACGCAAAAGAAAACACTGGGAGCCGCAAATACTTTTTGACATCTAAAATGAAGATAACACTGTATATATTGTTTTTTACCTTTATGCTTTGTGTGAACAACTAAGGTGTGTTGCTTATGAAATCCATGAAGTGCTAGAGAGAAAATTACATTTTATTTATGTAATTAACACATTTTGAACTCTTAAAGAAATATAACAAAAGGAACTAAAATGATCCATGTAGCAAACAAAAACTGCTGTGAGCCACCACCCTTATATTGCCTTTGGGCTTTTGGAGCCTTGACCTGACTTTTAACAAAATAATTGGGAAAAAAAGCACTATGCTGCTAAAAAAAATGAAAAATAGATATTTGCAAAATTCTGCCTAAATATGTATTTTACCTGGTTAATGTATGTGGCGGGGCGTCGTCTGCAGCGCCGCTGCAGGGGAGGCGGACGCACCTGAGCAGCACCCGCAATCACGCCTCGCCACCTTAACGTTTGTGCTATCTGTGCTGTTGTGTTGGTGTGTGTCGGGCTGTGAGCTGAAAAGCTACAGCCGGCTGTATGCGTACAGCAACCGTGTGTGAAAAGTGGTCAATAAAGAGATGCTGAAAAGCATGTTCATGGAAACATTGTCGGGTCTGCCGTGATATGTTTACAATGGGACTTCTGCTCCTGAACCTCTGCGCACAGCGTCTGCAAATCGGGGCTGTACGAAGTCACTTTCATCTTTACGCAGGACTGTAAGCTGTCATCTGTGAGGCGTGAGCGGTGTTTGTTTTTAACATAGTTCACAGTGGAGAATAGCTGCTGACATAATGTGGATCCAAAGAGCCATAATTGGCCTACCTGGGGTTGAAAGTCTCGATATATGCACGGCGTTTCGGCAGTATACCGGCTTCCGCGAGTGTGATGCTTATTTTGAACGATGAAAAAATAATAAAATATAATTTTATTTTTATATTTCAATATCACAATAATCTTCCAATTTAGAACTACAAGTTAAAAAAGAACTAACATAAATAAATTACACTTCAGCTAAATACTTCTAATTTATTTTCCCAAACCACGCGGGGCCGCACTTTAAGGACTCCGGAGCCGCAGGTTGCCGACCCCTGCTCTAGGGTGTCACTACTGTTACTGCCAGTCCCTGAAAAGACTTACAAATTAAAAAATTAAAATGAAATCAATGTCATGTTTAGTATGTTTAGTTCATAGACTTATTCCACTTTTGAAGGACTAGAGTGCAGATAATTTAATTAGGATGCCATTGTGAAACATGGCATACTCGACCTCGAGCTCACCTGTATGGGTATTCAGATGGGACTTGAGTACTCCAGCTGATACAAAGGCTCGTCCACAGAGGTTACATCCGAATGGTTTCTCCCCAGTGTGCGATCTCACGTGCTGTTTCAAGTGGCTTGACTTTTTAAAGGCTTTACTACACCAACTGCACCTGATGATGGAAAAAACAACAACAACATGAATGAATGAATCGCTGTAAATCTTTATGAATTATTGTTATTCACCAGATCTGGGAGAGTAATTTATGCGAATTAGAACAATTCTTAACATGTAATTATTTTATTACATTTTTAATAACATAGCAATATTTCACTGGACGTATGATCAACACTGCCTTGTTATTTGTGAAATAGAGAAAGGACATACACACAAGACAGCTTAAGAAAACAGCACCTTGCCTTTCGCAAACATGTTTTATTTTAACTGGTGGTTTTGTGCAACATCTGTTAGTCTTCTCTTAAACGTGACCATAAACCACATAAAAGCATAAGGCATTATCTGATAATGATAATAAAAGAAAGAGAAGAAATGCAGGGCATAGGAAGAGGACATGATGAAGCAAAGGCCCTGGGCTGTATTGCAAAGATAGGCCACTCGTCAGTCAGGTGAGCCTTTACATCATCTGCCAGAGCTAAACTGAATAATTTAGTACAAACTACAGGCTCAGCTTTTCGAATATAAAAGAGTTTGGCCCAGTAGCAGTAGCCACATAGTGCAGTTAAAGTATTTAGATTTATTTAGAAACTGAACTATTCTCTGGTCAGTTTTTATGGACTGTATGGATAGACAGCAAACTGTCACCAACTGTCTAACTAGAAATAAATTAGAAAACCAATAATATTGAATTTCATTTCAGTTAAATCCCTAAATAAGGCAAAATAAGTAGACAAAAAATTATGTCAATCCATTTCAACATAATGAGAAGCCTGAGACACATGAGCGAATAAATCTCTGTAAATACTATTGCTTTATCTGTGCAAAAGTTTAAATTGAAAGACGCTGATAACAAAGTTAGGTAAAGTTATTAAGGACAAAGTTATAAACCATCTGCCTCCTCAAGGTCACTGCTTATAACACTTCATATCATTAATCTTTTTAGGCTCTGGAAACAGATTTGTTTGGGTGATTTAGGCGACACAAAATTAATAACAAGACTGTAGATCAAGAAAAAAGGACAGGAGAGCCTAGCAGAGGTTTATGATCAGTGATCATGTCAGAAAACCTGCAGCACCCAGACTCATCAGGCGTAAGTGCTGCAGAAATCAGCTCTAAATGGTGGAATGAGCAGACTGACACTACCCTCGAATTACCCGTGGTCTGTAAAACTGCTCTCAAACAACACAAGGGCACATTTTCTACTTTGATGAGATAAAAATTGAACTCTTCAGTCTGAATGCCAAATGCTGTGGTGTAAACCAGGTTCTGCTCATTGTACGGTTGAGATCACTTCCGTAATGGATCAGCCTTAAGGTAGTCAATCCAGGAGGAGGTGAGTCATGATGATAGAGGGAGCAGATTGTGGACAACATAAGAATGGGCAAAGATGTACTTTAAAGTACAGTCACTTGTAGCAAATATAACAAGAACAGCTTTGGTAATCTCACTGAATGTCCCGAATCATCTGGCCTAAGCAGAGAAAACTGGAGAGGAGACCTTTGACTAGAGCTCAGCTAATGACCTTCATCTATCCTGACAGATTTCTGAAATAATTTAGCAAAGACAAACTGCAGAACCTGCCTTTGAGAAATATGGGTGCACAGACAGGCAAGGAAGTGTGGAAGTTGTAATTCAAACTAATGATGTTTTTAAAAGATAGTAATTTAAACACTAAAGAGGTGGGAGTCATTTCTTAAGACAGTCGTATAGGTACATGGAAACACACACACCTGTAGGCTCTCTTAGTGTTGTCTTCACAGTCTTCCTGGTACTCCTGTGTCTCTGTAGGCAACTGGAGGTCGTTTTGACTGCTCTGCTGAAGAAGCCCATTCGTCTGCATAAAAAAAGATCAATACTGGCTCAACTTAAAACACATACAAATACATGTGCACTTTCAAGGACACTAGTATATGCATAACATATGCATGGTAGAGTCTACAGACAGTATATGAAAGAAGGTCATGTGACCTCATTGTGTTTTTAGCATTTTATTTGCTACTGTAGAAATAATACGCAACATTTTGGGCCGTCTCTCTATATCAGATCCAGTGGGCTGATTTGAACCCAGTGAAAACACGATTTTTAGTTTCAGGTGGTTGCACACTAATGAAAATGTAATGATGTATTTAAAATGAAAGAAGGAAAGCTACTCATAACTTACCACCTCAGCAGGTGGGACATGAAGCAGATTTGGAGGGTGATAGCTGGATGAAAGGGCCTGAGACTCCAGAGTGCTTGAGTCCTGCAGCTGCTGGACTGTGGAGAACTGGGACTGATTGTAGCTCGTTTCAGTGATGGTGAAGCCTAGATGGAGTCAGACGAGAAAATCAGTCTTGTTTATAGTCAAATCGAAAGGTCTAACCTCTGGCTGACAGCAATATTGGGTCTACCTGAAAAAAACAACAAAAAAAAAACAAACACAAGACATGTTTCACTTTTTTTCAACTAAAAACATAATAGGAATTATAATAGGAATCTATGAAATCTGAAAAAGTGTTTTTCTAAGATCTGCATTACACAGCACAATATCAGCCATCAGGGAGGATGGCTTTTATTGATTTAAAAAAAAAAAAAAAGCTGAACTCAACACTATCAGTCTTCCAAAGTGTCAGACCGACCCTGGGATTTCAGCCTGCAGCAGAAAGGTGTTTTATTGTTATAGCTGGTATTGTTTGTTTATCTGTGCTCTTCTTCTCTCTTTGCTTTTTTTCCACTTCTTCCAGATAAAAGTGTTTTTCCCCCTCACTACTGCAAAGCGCTTGCTCATTGGGGACCTCTAGGTTACCTTTATAATACTGTGAGGTCTTTACATTACAATGTAAAGCTTCCCTTGAGATAACAGTTGCCATGCTACATAATTAAAGCTGAACTGATGCTGTGTGATGTACACCCTAGAGGCTGTTACAAGAATATTCTGCAATTATTGCACTGGCTAAAAGAACACAAGGTGACTGTCTTGAATTGTTTTTGCATTCATGCATGCAGTTTGAGGCGATTGCACGGGTTGCCTGAAGGAAAGCAGTCTGTCTCCAAACTGAAGACTGGCTACAATCACTCTTGGACAGAATCGCAAAGGTTTGCAAGTAATTTAATCGAATTTATAAAAGCAGACAGATGTTCCAAATCTATGATGCCCTGGCTGGACTCTGAATGTAAGTAGCTAATGTGAATTTGCATTTGTGCAGACAGCAACAGATCATTGTACACCCCCCCTTTGGGGTTTAAATCTGGGACTCTCCACCATTTGACCCTAAAACTGAAGAAGCTTCTCGGATGAGAGGTGAAACGTCTTCAAGCAACTTGAAGAAGTCCAGACACTTTTCTTTCCAAGCTCCTTAGAGCAGCAGTCCCCAATCCCTGGGCCTCGGACCAGGGAGCACCAGTAAAAAGACAATAAATTGTTTGATTTTTTTCCTCTTCCATTTCTGATTCATACCAGAAAATTGTTTTTGCGTTCGTCATTTCCCATCTCCAATCCAACTTCAGCATGTCACAAAGTTACTTAACCATGTAAAGGCAGATGCGTACATGTTTGCTTTCATGTAAAAAGCACTGATATGATCTAAAGCAGCGGTCCCCAACCCCCGGGCCTCGGACCGGTACCGGTCCGTGAGTCGTTTGGTACCGGGCCGCGAGAGTTGAGGCTCAGGTGTGAAATGTGTGGTTTTCAGGGTTTTTATCGGTTTTCAGCGTTATTTTGTTATCGTTTTGATCGTTAACTCGGTTTTCCTTGGTCTTTTCACGTGTGTTATGAATAAATCTTCTTTTTTTCGGTACCGGTACTAGTTTTATTTTGTTGTATTTATCTGCGACACATTAAAGGCCGGTCTGTGAAAATATTGTCGGGCATAAACCGGTCCGTGGCGCAAAAAAGGTTGGAGACCGCTGCCTTAGAGTATCCGATCACAATGTTTTTGTTCGCGCCGCGACCTCAATCACTGTTTTCTCTAGTGTGACTGTAGCGTTAATAAAGTGGCAGTGTGGGCACATTCTTTATGTGACACTTTTAAGAGCCACCAAATGTGCAGCAGAAACAGTGTGTGAACCTTAAATCAACCACAGTGTAGTTACTGTAAACAACACATATATAAAGTAGCAAGAAATACAGGGCTTCTCCCAGAGACCAGTGTCATTAGCTGTAGTACTTCACACCCTAGTAAATAATAAGGCTTCAGTCCTGACAGCTGACCTGCAGGAGTAAAAAGATAAATTGATGATGAAAAGCCTAGCTAATCATACACATCAATTTTTTTGACAAATCCATATGTCTTCATTCCTAAAATGACAACAACTCCAGCTCTGTTCATGTCAAGGTTGAAGTTCAACAGAATCTCTTGAACCTCCTCACAGAACTGAAAAGTTCAGTTTGCCTCACAGATGTTTGATGCTGATCACAAAGGAAGCTGGCTGGCAACAGCAGTCAGCCGCCATGGTGAGTTAGTGCAAGAAGAAGAAGAAAAATGTTTGAGAACACACTGATTTCAAAAGACATATAGAGATACCAGACACATTGGTAGAGGGTATATATAGTTTGATGAAATTAACTGTTGTTCGGTTTGTTGTGGGAATTGTAAAGAGTCTTCCGTTCTCCCACGACCGCTCTGTCATTTGGAAGCTTTGTGAAGCTGAAGTAAGGGTTATTCCACCAATTCTATTTTTGTGTGACTGATTTCCTTTGGTATTAATTCAAAATAAGAGATTTCATAACTAATATGGCCAATACCTACACTTTGTTAGTTAAGCCTTATAACAGAAAGCGTGCATATAACTAAAGGTACTATGCACGAGTTACTACTACTCTTCATATAGTTCTGGCTCTTGAGTTCTGAAACAGTGAACCTGTGTTTTGCACAGACGATACAGCAAATAAACATACCATGTTATCTTTGTCACATAACAGCCCACACATGCTATGTTTATACCTTGTGTTAGAGCTTGCTGGTCAAACGAAGACTGAGGAAGTGCTGGTGTCTCAAACTGGCTGATATTCTGAGGCAAAGCATGCTGGGTAGTCACATATGAGTCTGTCACGACAAAGAAAGAGATGCAAAGCAACAAGTTAGTTAGTGCTCACAGAAACAAACAGTGGAACAATATTTCCACTGTTAAACTTTCAGTTGAGGTTAAAAAGGAAGTTACATGGCAGATTCCCTAACTAACACAGCTCACCATTCACAGTTACATGCACAGAACATTTTTAGAATAACAAAAATAACTGTGTGTTATGTGTGACAATATTTATTTATAAGTATCATATTAAAATACTATAATCTACACTTTATTTTTAGCAGTGTACCTTCTTTAAAATGCAAAGTAGGTTTGCTTTCTATATATTAATGAAGTCTTATCAAATATAGATAGCTGAGGTCAAGATTATGGAACCTGACTACATGATGTACATTTTAAATCTAAAGAGTTTTCTGATGTCAGCTCGGCTGAGCTGCTTCTTTCTGGAGATGACTTTCAATTTACTTTAAGGGACCAGATCCTGGACCTTAGAGAGGGATTACTAATCATTCTATTACTATCCTTGGAGTGCTAAAGCTCTGGAGGCTGTGTGCTGAGCTATACTGCGTGAAACCAAATGTGTTGGTCTACAGAGCAAACAGATGGAGACGATGGGGAGGTGCATTGAAGTTATTCTGCTCTCTGACACATGTTTAAGAAAACTGCAAGTTTTCAGTGCAATGAAACTTAAATCACACAACGCACAGATTACCTCAGAAAACTTTCTTGAAATTGAGTCACAGAGTTTTTGGAAGAATTTGGTAATTTAATGCTACGCTTTCTCTGCAAAATGAGGTTTCAGTGTTACAGCTTTCACGAGTTCTACTGAATCTTTCACAACTTGCACATATTCCATTATATAATATGACATGAATTCAGTTGCTCTTACCTTCTCCTTGTACAGTCAGGTTTGCGTCCAGTGTCACTTGCTGGCCTCCATTTACAACCTCTGTCTGGCTCAGTCCCAGCATGCTCTGCTGCTCTGCTGTTTCAGCCGGGGCTTGCTGGAGAGTGTCACCCTCTATTTCCACTTGCATGTCATGGGCTACAGTGCCAGCTCCCAGGGGGTCTTCTCCTGACTGGGGTTGTAGCTGCTGGGCCAGTTCGTACCTGGTTTGACAGGACATAGCTCTGATTGATACATTTACAGAGCACAACAACATCCCTGTAAACAGTCCAATCCATCTGTGAAAAAGCAGACTGTCAGAAATCAGACCTGTGCGTCTTCATGTGTTTCCTACAGTTAGGTGATGACTTAAAGGTCTTCTGGCAGTAGGGGCACATGTAAGGTCGCAGGTCACTGTGAGTGGTCATGTGGCGCCTTAAGCTGCCGCTGGTGGTGAACGTTGTGTCGCACATACAACACCTGTATGCCTTTAGTCCCGAATGTGTTCGGATGTGAGCTTTGAGGACTCCCGAGGAGGCAAAACTGCGACTGCACTGGACACACTTGTAGGGCCTTTCTCCTGTATGAGACCTGGCAACATTCAAAAACAGGTTCAGTGTGTATTGGGACATCAAGCAGCCTAAAAGGTACTAGCACACTGCTGTAGATGAGGTTTTGAGGAATGCTGCCAATACTAAGGAACGAAAGGGACAGAATTCATTGGTATATCCTTAGTACAAGGTGGAAAATCACTATGCATGGTCCAGCATGACCTGTCAGGATGATATATTACTTGGTGAACTTGAATCAAATTCCCTAAATTTTTTAAGTATCAGTACAGGTTCATGGGTAATTCAAGGGCCCTGTCAGTAGGCGTAGGAAACATAGATCCTCAGCTTGCATTACAAGTTAGAACTCAAAATCTGCCAGAAAACAAGAATAATGAGGCACCAGCCATTAAAAAGGCACTACACACATGACAGCATCATTATTTATCATTATCCTCAAAGACAAATGACTAGATTTCTTTCATAAAGATTGGCTAGAAAGTTCAACAGAGATACACAGAGCAGAGCAGCTGAGTGATTAGACCACTTATTGCACTCCATCCATAAATAACAGGGTCATTTGAAACAAGGTTAATAAAGTTCAGCCATGTGCGGTGTAAAACAAGCAAATAAACTGGGGAAAAAAGGATTAAGAGTATATATATATTTACAGGTTGAAGTGGGTTTGCTGAATATAGTTATTTCTCTTTTTCAACTCTTCTGTACTTCCCCTTCACGCTCTCTTTCTTCTCTTGCATGAATTCAATCTCATTTATTCCATTCTCACCAAATTCATTATGTCTGTCAACAAACCTCCAACTCCCTCTAATCTGTTCCACTGTTTCTCCTTCTGTCTGTCTGCAGATGAGCTTAAGCCAAGCAAAATGAAACCTTGCTGAGCGGTACACACTTGTTAATACTTCTCTGATATGATTATGTAGCCTAACATTATAAGATCAGCTAAGAAAGGATTTGTGGGACACGCTGCTCTGCTGACTTCAGTGTGAAATCATTTCATGGTAGACGCAAATCTAAAAAGACAAGCATTTGCTAAACTTTGTTTTTTAGGGGGAAAATATTCAAATTGCAGGTTATTTCCACTTTTAGGGTTTATCCCTAGAGGACCATTAAAAACGGGTTGATACTGTGCATCTTGCCTACACCTAATTTCAGAACCAAAGATGTCTCCTCTTTTGATGGCCTGTGGTGTCCTCCTGTCATTCAGTATCTGACTTGTTAAATGTCAATGTCAGTGATGCCTCTTCTCACCTCCAGCCTTCAACATACGTGGTTATCCTGACCATAGTTCTCTTCACCTGTGTTGTATTCTAAAAAGAAACTAGCAACTAGCAACAAATTATGAAAAAAACACTTGCACTGGCCCTCAAAAAGCCATTGTGTTCTCGCTCTTTGAGACTATGCACTGAAACATCACTATTACATAGAAGCGTTACCTGACATGCTGTTTAAGGTGACTTGACTTCTTATAGGCTTTACTGCAGAACTGGCACTTGTATGGCCGGTCATTGCCCACAACATCCAGGTACTGTTGAAAAGCCAGGCGGGGGTTTTGGGATGGGATGAGACCTGTTAAAAACAACACGTGAGCTTACAACAGCTAGCCTTCTGTGTGGTGAAAATAATGCAGCATTGCCCAATATTTGTGGGTATGTGCCTGTCACCATGCCCTCTTACCAAAGTCAGTGATGAGGATGGGTTCCTGCAAGGGGATATCTGGTAGAGGTAGGTTGCTTTTGGACACTTTGGCTTTGTTTGCTTTCCGTGGAAATTTATGCTTCTTCTGCTGCAAGCTTTTGAAGTGAGAAGCGATGTGTGTTTTCCTGTGTCCCGACGTACGGAAGATCTTGTCGCAGTGAGGGCAGGGGAAAGGCCTCACACCTAGAAAAAGTCAGGGAAAAAAATAGATGTTTTGTAAAATTAATATTTAGAGAATAACTTTTTCTAAACAACAACAGAAAAATCAAATAAAATGAAAATATAAACTCACATAGAGGTTTTAAAGTTATTAACTAAATCAACATGAAAACATAACACATATAAAAATATACGCTCTCGTAATTTGCTTTAATTTTGGCTACATAAGGTTAAAAGCCTTCATTTAGCAGGTAACAGTGTATGAAACAAAACAGATATAAAACTTTGAAAGCATGAAGCCTTTGGAAACATACGTCTGAAAACATATTTATCAAAACTTTACCTTAGAACTAACACACAACCAGCACTAAAGTAAACACCTAACAGAGTGACACTACACAGCAATTAGAGAGACAAAAACTAATGCACTGGCGCACATAGTAGCTCAAACACATATAGCGTATACAGTATATACATGAATACAAATGAGGGTTCTAGCTTTAGTGGCACCATTAGATTTATGCAGGTCCTGCCTGAGCAATTTGTTGCATAATTTACCACAACATATCTTATTTATTCTAAATAACAGCGGCTGAAACATAATATTAAGAGCCCACACACTTCTCCTTTAACTTATGCTTAAAGTGACTATGCTAGAGTAACAAGTAAATAATGTAACATACGGAGTGACTCTATAAAGTGAAGTGTGCTGGTGTTGCTATGGCTTTAAGTGTGACCCCTTCACAAAGCGGACCCGCTTCTCACCTGTATGCAGCCGCATGTGCACTTTCATGCTGCCAGAGGTGGAGAAGCACTTCAGACAGCTCTGACACTCGAAGGCCTTGATACCCGTGTGCGTCTTCATATGTGCTGTGAGGGTGCTCTTGACAGCAAAAGCTCTGAAGCACTGTTTGCACTTGAAAGGCTTCTCGTGGGTGTGGATGCGTATGTGCCGAACAAGGTCACTGGGCTTCTTAAACTCCTTGGAGCAGTAGGGGCATCCGTGCCAGCGAACACCATCCTCCTCCCTGATGGAGCCTGGAAAGGGCAGAACATAATTTTATTTTAAAAAAAAAGAAAACAATTATCTCTGTAACAGTATTTATTAAATGAATCTCACTGAAAGGGTAAACTTATAAAGAGTAAAATATCCCCTCCTACCTGGCATTTGTATAGGTTTCTTAAAAATGCTCCTCTTTTTCTCCCTGGTCAGTTTGTCTGCACTTTGCACTTTCTTGTTTTCCACAACAGCGCCATCGCTCGTTTGGTTCTGTGACTCTCTTGGTGGGGCGTCACTCTGGGGTTGGACCACACTCAGCCCGCTGTTCTCCAGCGCTTGCTGTAGTACCAGAGGACCACCACAACTTTAATATACATGCACACCTCACACACACAAGCAATTTCAAATAACCACAGCAATGGATTTGAAAAGAAGCAATCAACCGAACAATCAAGATGTGATTGTAGTGTAAACTTAGAAATTACAGTCGTCTTTACAAAATCATTTCATTTTTAGCGGTTTAAAAGTAAAACACACACACACTAATGTCATTATAAGTCAAGGGATTTTTTTATTACTTGAAAGAGAACCCTTTAAAGTGCATGACCTGTGGACATCAGTAAATAACGAGGTTCTTTTAACAAATCGCAAAAAATCGCAAAATTGAAAACACGATTACTGCTTAAATCTTTGAAAACACTGAAAGGGATTATTTAAAAATATCTCATTATTCAGGTACTAATAATCTTAATATGGCCATTAAAATAAAAAATAAAAAAAGCCATGATGCAAAGCAAAGTTGAGCGACAATCATATCTTATCATGCTGGGGAGTAGAGGCCGTTTTAAACTCTGTGATGATGCTCATCTCTAAAAGTTCCTGGTGCATATTTGTTAAACTGCCCTCTCCCCTGGATGGATGGTGTTTGCAGAACAGTGAAAAATCTTGACATTCAATCACCAAACGAAAGCAGAGCATATCATTCATCGATCAGGAGTCTTTTTACTTTAAAACTTCTGTCTGAATATATCATGTTTATCTGCAGTTTTAGTCCATTCTCATTGAGTGAAGATTAATGTCTGTAATGTACAAGCTGGGTCTGCGGATTGTCGTCCAGATTGTTACTGGATACTGCTTTTTATATTGTAACAATCATGCGATTACACGCCACTCACCTGTAGGATGTCCTGGTTAATAGCAGTTTCCATTGTGATAGCTGGCTCTGGGGGCTGGGGCTGGGCTGTCTCCCCACTGACCTGTTCTGACAGCTCTAGAAGTTGCTGGATGACATCTGTCACTCCCTCGCCACCTTCTGGCACCCCTGGAGCCTGACCTGTTGTTTCAGCCTCCTATAAAAAAGACAAAAAAAGAGGTGAGGGGACCAAGAAAGACACAGAGCAACGTGACGAAGAGCTGGGACAGGCCACAATTTGTGGGATGACTTAACTTTGATTAGTGGCTCTGTTGAGCTTGAAACAAAGCACTGGTGATTATTAAATAAAATATTAATGCCCACATTATTTATGCACATATTAACACGGAGATACAACTTCTCAACACAAGGTTTGTTTAAGTGTAGATATGGCAGGTAGATCATCACTGAATAATGAAGGCTGTAATTAATAACCTGCTAACAACCAAATAATGGAAACACACCATTCTCGTTCTAAACTGGGGCGACGACTGGCTTTATGCTGCATTGTATGACTGTACACCAGGTCAAATTTGGCAGCAGCCGTTCTTGGTTGTTCTAGAGCAGAAGGAAATATTTTACCGGGTCAAAACTGAAAGACGGTGCTGCTCTTTTGAAATTGAGGTTTTTAGAGTTTCTAGCAGTGGTGACATGGATGTATTGAAATACCAATGGCAAAAAAAACAAACCACAACCATTATCTACCACTAAAAAACAAACTAAAACCCTTTATCCTGTGCAGTTATCTTTGGATAAAGAAGGAAAAAGCTGGAAGGAAATAAAAGTCCACAATTTGAGAAGCATTATCAGTAACAGTGCCTCTGGGGTTCGCTAAAGCTACCAACCACAGTGAATCAAACTAGACTTGTCTGCATTTAATACGGCTGAGGTTTTTTTTTAGAGCTGCACTTTGTTTTTCCTGCTGCTGGCACACTGAAAAAAGTGATAATAATTCTGGATCATAATCGAGTTATGGGAAGCTACTTCTTTCCTCAGGGAAAAAAAAGAAGAGAAAAACAGCATAATTTTCTGAAGTATAAGTAAACAGCCTACGTATGAACTAATTTGGGAAACAAACTCCAGGGTGTCTCGTTAACATTAAACATGAGGACCACAGGACACTTAAGAACCCTCTGTTCAGATGCTGGACCAAAGAATTGTTTTAGCGGATGTTCTCTTGTTTGGTACATAAGCTTCTCTTACCGAAGTGCTGGATGGCACCTCAATCACAGATATGTGCATTTTGCTGATGTGGGCGTTCAGACTGCCAAGTTTCTTAAATACACAGCTGCAGTCCATGCACGGGAACAGCGGCACTCCTTTGGTCTGTAAGAGAACACAAATACACAAAGCACATTACAGCTAGCTGCTGTATGTTTATAACTGACTCGCTCTGTGAGTCATTCTACCCATTAAGCAAAGAAGGAAATATAATAATATTTCCACATATGTCAGAGTGTTTAACTGGACACGAGGTAAACCTTTACTTTCCCCTTCATAAAAAAAACAAAAAAACTGCCTCATAAACAATGAAATTATATGTTTATGAATCCTTAGGAATCACAGGTTGGGTACTAGTTTCTCGAATTCCCTTGATCACTTTGATGATGATAGCGGTAATCTAATAAAACCACACATCAATTTGGTGTGTCTTCATTAGATTACTGTGAGTATTGCATATAATGGAGCTGAAGGGCCTGAAGTAGATGTAAAACTGACTCTAAACATCAGGGGAAAAGCCTACAGGGTGTGATCATGAAGCTCCAAAATCCTACATACTGTATTAAAAATTTTTTTAATTAAATTAAAAAAAAAACTTTTAAAACTGTTAAGTCTCCCTTCAAAGTCGTCTTATCATGGACCTGTAATCGACATTTACATTGAAGGTTCTCTTCTGTCCATTCATACCTGCAGTTTCCCCACGGACATCAGACTTGCTAACTTAGAAAGCAATCGACATGTGAACTTTTGAGTTGAGGATCAGAGCTGGCTGATATCACGAGAACAAACAGCGTCTTTGTGCATGCTGTTTTTTAAATCAAGGCAATCTTCACTAACAGCTGACCCCACTCACCACACTTTGCGGTGCACAACTTTCTACGCTTCTTCAAAATAAAATTCAAGCTGAAGCATGTTGATTAGCGCATGTTGCTAAGGACCAGTGCATGGTGTCAGAATCATCAGTATCAGAATCTGAATGCTTTGTTAATCCCTTAGGACAGAGGTTCCCAAAGTGTGGGGCCATAGCAGGGGGGGGGGGGGGGGGTGGTATGAAAACAAAAAAAAAAAAAAGAACGCTTGGACACCGCTATCATAATGGACAGGTTTTTGACGGGGCTCCCACACAAAGGCAAAGCAGGAGATGAAGCATCGCTAAATATGTTTCCAAACCAACTTCCTTCCAAGCCAAAGACTAGAAAATATGGTGAAGTGAATCTTCCCTTTGGCTTCACCTGCACAAGTGCCAAGGTAGGTCTCCCCTGCAGAATTGGTTTTCCCTGTGAGCACGCGCTGGGCTCTCCAAATCACGGACAAACAGTATCCCACATTCTTGATTTTTAGTTCACAAACAATTCTTGTAATAACTAACTACTGCTGACATTTTGGATGTTAGCTCTTTACACAGTAAAGTTACAGTGGGATACAAATAATATCAGGCTGATCCTGCCACAATTCGTTCCTCCTGTCCAAATCACAGACAAACAGTATCCCACAGTTGTTTATGTTTTTAAACCCATTTTGCACAGAGAGGCATTTTTTGAGAAATGTATGTTGAAAATTATTACACAGGAAAAAACAACTACACGTAAAATAATGACACGTGATGCCTCTGCCTTCCTAAATAGAGGGACAGTAACTGCATGTGTATATGTAAGTGTGTAAAACCTGAAGATAGAGACAAAATACTGTTAATCTGACTATCTGCCATTCTGCAATTCATCTCATGTAAACAATATAATGGCGCACAGCGTGATGTGAAAAAAGGCACATACCTTTGACGTTGCGTGACGAACTCTGTATTCCTCGTCCACACGTAAACGCAAAAAAGGAGTTTTAAAAAATCTCAATTTTCTGTGATTTGAAACGCCGTTTACGTGTGGACGGAGGCCCAAACGCATAGAAACAGCTGCGTTTTCAAAAATACCCATGTAAGTGTGGACGTAGCGTAAAAGACTTAGTAGTGTATTTTATTACTTCCAGATTTTATTGCAGTTTACTTGTATTTGCTTAATTGTTTACTAAATGTATGAGGTGTGAAATAAACCGCAATGGAGTTTGAAAAGAAAATATGGATGTGTGTGGTTGGAGGATGTGTTTGCGTGGTGGGGGGGCGCGAACATTTTTCTTGTAAAACAAGGAGGGCCTAGCAAAAAAAGTTTGGGAACCACTGCCTTAGGAAATGATATGGTTACAGTTGCTCCAAGTCAATAAGAACAGTACTAAAGACTGAACTAAATTAAAGAATACAATATATTAAAAAGTTTACAAAATATAAGAATTAGCTCTAATGTCTACATATAGCTTATTTATAATGGACAGAGTCACAGAACTGTAAAACTGCACTCTGTAGACTTTTATCAATATCTATAACTATGTCAAATCTACTTTCATATGAACATAAAGAGTGCATAAATCAATCTATAAATCACTCTTTCAAGCTGTTTTAGACCTCAAGTAAGCTTCTAATGGCTGCTCTGCTGCTAGAACCAGCGATCTTTCATGTGTTAGGCAAAAGTTTTTTAACTACTACATTATATAGTTACTGTGTCAGACTTGAAGTATGATGTTTATAAAGAAGTAAAATATAAATTGACATAGTCCATTTAGTTTTTACAATTTTCTTCCTTTTCTAAAAATTCAATCCCTCAAGTGTACACCACAAATGTGACCAGATTTCAGTCAGATGTAGTGTTGCTTTGCTGTGAGGGAGCTTTGTGTCTACATTCTACATATACGTCCTACATATGTCTGTATGTTATAGCTGTAAAATCCTTGAAACTGAGTAAATGTGTAGGTAGAATGCTGAAGAACGCTTCCATAACTGAAAACACAGCAGTATATGGAAATGAGGTAAGTCTAGTATTTAATCTAAATGCAGTTACAAAAAAATAAAATCTATAGGTCTTTTGAGCTTGACACCAAAAACTTTTGATTGCTTTTCCTGTGAGGGTAAACCACTGGTGAAGTAGATGAAGGTGGTTCAAGTCTGTATTCACTGGAAAGGATGCATTTGGAGTATGTTTGGAAGAGTGTGGGGCATATGAAAGAGCCCCAGAAAGGTATCATCAGTGCCATCATCAAGTGATGGGCTTGTTGCACTGGCCTGTGCTGGTGTGGAACATATGGGAGAGATGGCTAGACAGAGGAGGACTGTTATTTTCTTGTAGTGGTGGTGATGAAGCGGGAGAAAAGGACTGTCAAAGATGGGGAATAACTAGAAGAGAAGATCATATGGGGAGTTGGTAAAAAGGGCGAGGGTACAGATGACCACAATGACAAATGAATCATGACAGAAATACTGTCTGTGGAAGATGAAAAAGGAAGCCGAGTGAAAGTGTAAGAACTGGAGGGCATACTCTTCTATTATTGAAATATATTTCAATCATATACACTGGGCAGCTGATCCAGGAGTAGTATGTATATAGTGCTTTAGTTTGACCCCCTTCACCTTAGAGGTCACAGTGGAAAGAAACTGTAATTTTTTTCTCTAATTCTGTTAACTCCAATGTAAAAGTCTACACCTCAACTACAGTACTGTGCAGAAGTCTTGAGCCACCTGTCATTTCTTTATATTTTGCTTCCTTAAGAGGAGCTTGTAATTTTTTTAATTAGTCTTGAGCAACAGTTCTCAAGTCTTTCTGAGAGTTTCTTCAGTTCAATCCTTGGTCAATGACGTGTACCCATTTCCTATTTTCCTCGCAAAATTTATTATTATTTTTTTAAAGGGGGCAGCTCGTGACTTTTGCACAGTACTGTACTTGTTACCTGGTTGATTCTGGAGCAGAGGAAATGTTGAGAATATTGTGTCAGGGTACAAGTTACATATAGACCTGACTGTATATATCCCCTACTACCTGATATAAATGAAATAAGGAAATAGCAGCACGCGTTTTAAGACAGTAATCCTTGGAAGGCATTTGTAATGCTGCCGTTGGTTCTTCATAAAGTTTTTCACAAAGCCAGAAAATGTTTTATCAAGAATGCAAAAGCAAGCTAAACAGAGTTCAAAGTTCACGCTCTGGGCTTACTTCACCACAGAGCTGGCAGAAGTAAAGACTGGAATGTGGTTTTTACAAAGCCATAAATGTTTAGATAACCAGCATTTGAAGAGTCCACTGGACGAGTAAACGTAAAGCTGCTGAAATCATTTGAGTCAGTTGGTTCTGAAACACTGATAGTGTATGAAGTGTGCTCTGAAGTGGGACCGAGGTATCCTCTACCAGCTCTTACAGTTTCTCGTTCAACCCCATTTCAAGTTGTAACGGCCGCCATTTTCTTTCAAAGTTTGAGTCTAAGGTTTATTTTTTAGCACCTGACGGCTCTTTTGCTTCTCATGCGTAAACTCTCTGCATACTCTTTCACGTGATTCGGTTTATTTTGAAAAGTCTCAACAGGATCTTGAGCTTTATTGTGAAAGGTTTATGTGGAAAACAATCAAGCGGACAGCGGAGCCACGCAATGGTTTTACCATCATTGTTGCTAACGACAACACATAAAAACAGGCGCTCGTCCGTCCATAGTGTGGTTATATTAAATATAAGAGAATGAGAGAACTTTAAGAAATGAATATAGCCACTGCAGTGACCATCAAAATGATGAAAAAAATATTGCTGTAAACTGTTTATTTTACAACACCACGAAACAAACGATAGCGTTTGTTGTCATCCAATATATATCATTATATCGAACAGCCCTATATGCATATGCATAATAGTCTGTCCTTTACTTTTAGACAAATTTTAATACCATAATGTTCTGCAGCTGATTTTAAATCACAGATTCCCAGGAGAATGAGTTTTTTCCAAAAGCTTCAGCACTACAATCTGTGTCAAGCAAAGGCTTTGGATGCCATTAAACACTTTCTCCCCTGGCTCCTCAGTAAGCACCAAAGCATGAAATCTATTGTGAATAACCCCTGACTTTTTCTTTTTTTTAAGTCAGCCAATTGTAAGAACAAACTGTCTACAAAAGCAAAGCTAAAGAACTCTTGTGAAAAACTGATGCATTATTCAAAGGGTCCAGCCGTTGGGCTCTCCAGTTCAATCAACTGGCCAAATCACCATCTTTTATCATGGAATACACAATGGTGTATGCAGGTAAGACAACACACACTTCAATTCATTTGACTGATTGAACCGCTGCAAAAAAAAATTATGCAACGTTTTTCCCAAAAGCACTTTTTATTCACAATCCAAATAACAGACCACAACCAGCCATTTAATATGATTGCCAATCTCTGACAGCTCACTAACCTAAGTGTGAAGCTTTTTATTAATCAGTAAAATCTTTTGAAAGAGCCATAATTAAAACGCCCCCGCTTCAGTAACAAAGAAGGATGTGCTAACATATTTGTAGCAATTTCCTGTATCTCTTCTTTAGTCAAAGGAGCTTGCAAAGAAAAGCGTCTGGACTTCTTTAAGTTACTTGAAGACGTTTCACCTCTCATCCGAGAAGCTTCTTCAGTTCTAAGGTCAAATGGTGGAGAGTCCCAGATATAAACCTAGTGGGAGTATCCCCCCACAGAGGGACAAAAGGACCCCCTGATGATCCTCTAATCGCCTGAGCCTGGGTGTGGGTCCCAATCAGCCAGAGTTTCGGGTGTGTTCATTGTGAAACCTGGCCCCACCTTATCATGCGAATTCCTGAGGTCAGATGGCCCAGGATGTGAGTGGGCGTTAAGGCGTCTGGGAAGGGATCTCAAAACTGGATTATAGATGGCAGAGAGTTGGTGTCGTAAACCCCCGCCTCTGTTCAAAGATGGTCACTCACAGTGGACATAGATGGCTTCTTTCACTCCTCTTTCAAACCAACTGTCCTCTCTGTCCAAAATGTGAACATTGGCATCCTCGAAAGAGTGTCCTTTATCCTTAAGATGCAGATGGACTGCTGAGTCTTGTCCTGTGGAGGTGGCTCTTCTATGTTGTGCCATGCGCTTGTGAAGTGGCTGTTTGGTCTCTCCAATGTAGAGGTCTGGGCATTCCTCGCTGCACTGTACAGCATACACCACATTGTTAAGTCTGTGTTTTGGCATTTTGTCTTTCGGGTGAACCAGTTTTTGTCTGAGCGTGTTGCTGGGTCTGAAATGCACCGGGATGTCATGCTTGGAGAAAACTCTCCTAAGTTTTTCTGATACACCGGCTACATAGGGGATGACAATGTTGTTGCGTCTGTCCTTCTTATCCTCCCTCGCTGGTGTCTGGTCTTCTTTTCTGTGCCTCTTTGCTGACTTTAAGAACGCCCATTTAGGATAGCCGCACGTTTTGAGTGCTTCCTTTACATGTGTGTGTTCCTTCTTTTTTCCTTCAGGCTTAGAGGTAACATGTTCTGCCCGGTGGTGTAGGGTCCTAATTACTCCAAGTTTGTTGGAGTTTGACTACGATGACCTGGATGACTGAGAACCTTCACAGACATATCTCTTCTTTAGGTGTATAATTAAGCTTGATTTATATTTATATTTATATTGTTTAAGCAACCCGACTGCAACAATTTTACACCTCCTTGCTTCTGACTATAAGAAAGTACAGACTGTGTGTGCTACAGAAAAGACCCAGGTAAACCTATTTCTCTCAGCAGCCAGGTTGGCTGAAGTGAACTAAATTAGTTTAAGGCTTTGTGTGCAAGCACAACACATCATTCATGCTCACCTAGCGCTGCTCATTGTGATGAGGGACCTTTGAGGGACCTTTACAATCATTATGCCACAGAGCTGAGTTAGTTCAGCTTGTAGCCACATTACTGGAAGTAGTCATTAAACCAGGAGATACCACCACCTCTATAAATCCAACCATTAACTAGTTCAGTTTATAAATTCGAGAAACAGACACAACCACACACATGAGAATTTAGGTCCCCAGAGAGATCTATGATGTGTGTCCTTCGTCTGACCCCTCAACCACAGTGTAGCACTAAGTGGAAGACTTGACGGCCCCCATTTAGCCTCCCTGACAATACGAGGAAGGATAAATCAGCTAGGTTGCAAAAAATGGCTTCTGCGAGGTGTTTACAAAGGAGAAAAATCAAACAAGGAACCTTATGCCCTTCCTGACACACAAACAATATGACAAAGTGCCATGCTTTGAGTATAACAAGCTGTGAAGAGAGGTTCTGGCAATTTAGTGTGTGGCTCAACAAGATGTACAAGAAAAAATACATATATGTATCTGGGGAAACAGTACAACTGAAAGACATGCTAGTGAATTGTAGAAAGCTGGTAAACTTTTCATGAACATGTTGTTTTGGGTGTTAACTATTTACATAAATTTGTGTGAAGTCCTTAACTCGAAACCATTTAAAGTCCTTAAAACTTTTACTTTCAAATTTAGTTTTAGTTTCCTGAATTTAAGTCAATTCACTAAGTTAAAAAGGAACTTGCAAATAAACAAAACAAGGAGCTCATTAACCGTTTCAAATAAAACCAATGGCTGACTTCACCCAAGGAAAACCTTTCTTTAGGTGAGATTAAACTGGTACCATTTCTATACAATGTGATACCAGGATGTCAGAAATGTAAAACATTATAGCGTCAAATCCCCTTTAATGACAATATCTAATCTTTATAAACAAATTAATTACACAGTCTTGAAACATGCATCTGAAGCCATGACTGTGTTTTACTGTGCTCTTACCTCAGAATGAACCCTCTGAACGTGAGAGTGCAGGTTCCCCTTCTGGGAGAAGGAGGCAGGGCAGAACATGCAGAGGTGAGGTTTCTCCCCGGTGTGTCTCACCATGTGAGTCTGTAGCACCACCTTCTGGTTGAAAGCCTTGCCGCAGTGTGTGCACTTGTAGGGTCTCTCACCTGCAGAGGAGTAGCACGATCAGGTCAAGAATCAAGCTGTAATAATGACAATATTTATAATAATATCAAATTTATACAATCTCAATGAATCCCTTATCATCTCCAGAAAATTCAACAACAAAATTAAAACTATTCCTGGAGATATAGTAATTATTATATGTTATACAATACATGGTTGTGTTTAATGTATGATCATTAAAAACACTCACCAGCATTGCTTTAATAAGAATTTGTCCAACAATATTACCCACATATGTGACTGTCAGTGGTAGAATATCTCATTTTGTTACAGTACGACCATGCAATTTTGTCACCTTGGTAACAACATAAGGCTGGTATTACTTCAAACTAAATTAAGATGACTCAAATACAGTCCTGTACCATTCCAACATCACTGCAAACCACAGAGGTGCAAATGAACCATAATGTGTGTTTCTATAGTCTTTACCTCATCAACTGAAAGGTTGTTTGAGATTCAAAGCACAAGAGAAGTCAATTCAATCCTGCATTAAAACCCCCCCAGCTCAGCCCAGCCATACAATTTAACATGTGGATGATGGGTAAACAACATGTGGGTGGCAGCTACTGGCTACATTAACCTGAACCCAGATGGCTGAACGTTCACAGGAGCCACAAGAACATTTGAATTGAAACGGAATATCGAATTCTACCCACACAAACTCTCCATACGACAGAGCAATGGGCCCAGCTGAGGTGTGCAGTTTTTCCAGATATGCAGTGCAGCTACTTACGAATTTGTAGCCTTATATGAAAGAGCAGAAGAAAAGAAAACAAGAATAAGCGCTGTTAAGAAAGTTTTTTTCCTGCTCATAAAAATGTTTGTAGCTACCAAAGAGTTTTCCATCAAAAGAAAATCATCAGGATTATTTTTAACCTGTGGTTTTAAGTCTTAATATGTTTTTGTATATCAAATACCCATATATAACAGGAGAGAATGGTAATACAAACTCCATGTTTTAACCATATCAGGGCCAATTGTGGCATAGCTTAAACCCCCCAAACCCTCATTCTGAGCTACAAAAAAGCCCTTGATTATATATGGCTTGTATATTTTAATTTTATTGGACAGCATTCACAGGAAGAAAGTGCCTCAAAGGGACATAAATTTAAAAACAAAATGAAAGAAAACAAAAAGTCTCCAAAACACCTTGAAAGTCCACTGCAGGCTACTGAACCCCCATCAATTCAAGCTGCTGACAGTATCCACTCACTCTTCAGGTTTCTGGAACCTCAAATGCAAAGTTCATTCACAAATGAAATATAAGAAGCAACCGCTCACACTGTTTCAGAGAACTGATTCAGAGAAGCCAGAGAAATATCTATACCTCTCTCCACCACACATACCACAAGGGCTCAAGAACACTACAGAGCAGGGGTGCCCAATCCCAGTCCTCGAGAGCTACCGTCCTGCAGCTTTTAGATGCATCCCTACTCCAACACAGCTGAATCAAATAGTTTGATTACCTCTTCAGCATGCCATCAAGTTTGGCAAAGGCCTGATAACAAGCCATTCATTTGATTCAGGTTTGTTGGAACAAGGATGCATCTAAAAGCTGCAGGACGGTAGCTCTCGAGGACTGGGATTGGGCACCCCTGCTATAGAGGAACAGTGTCAGTAAACAAAGTTGTTACTGCAGTGCACACACAAAAGAAAGTTTAAACCACAAATGCTTCTTTGGTTAGATTTTAAATTCGTTTTAGAAACTATTGACGGGTTCTGAATAGATGTTTACCAGCACACAGGTCAGTAGCCAGCATTAGTGGTGGCGGTGGAGTGCATTCGTGCATGTGGTTTATTAACATCTTTGCTTAATGATGTTTACAGATTATATAATTGAAGCCTTTGCTTATTTAAAGCAGGACATAGATCAGCTACATTCTGCTCACACAAATGTTTGACACATTATAAAACAAGTAGCTGAATACTATAGAAGCTATACAAGCAAGAATGGCAGACATCTGGCTTTCAAAACTACAACAGCTGATCTCCTCAGTTCCTAAAATAAGAGTTTCCTCAAAAGAAGACTCAAATTACAAAAACGTATTGTTGGTATCCAATTTAACGTGAGCCTACAGTCTGCTACAAACTATAAAACCCCTCACTTTCAAAGTTTAACATGATGTTTATATCAATTACCCTATATTTAATAGAAATTGATATAAACATCATGTTAAACTTTAAAAGTGAGAAGTTTTATAGTTAGCCTGCGTGTCTATTGATCCTGCTTATCATTTCTACTTGCACAAATACATTGCATGAGTATGGACTTTTTTTTTTTCATTCCACAAACGGACGAGAGCCGGATGGTTAAGTGCAAACTGCATCCAGGACAGTCTCTTTGTGGTGGTTTTCATCTTTGCTCTGTGTTCATACCTGAATACTAAGAGAAAGATTATGTGTGTGTCCTCATTAGGATAGAGATTAGTGTTGGTGTGTATGGACGTAGCCTGTGGGTTTATATTGTTAACTGGTAATTATGATGCAATGTATTTCAGGTCATTTTATAGAAAAACAGTAAAATAACTTTTTACTTTTAATAAAAGTGTTCTGTGTAATGTATGAATCTGTAATATATTACTTTTTTTGTGTAACAACCCTAATACTAATCACAACAAAAAGGGGAAACACCTCCAAAATGAACAATTATTTGACCACACAGCATTGCAGAGCAATGTTGGGGATTCTCAAAGCAGAGCCGATGAGAACCCAAAGAGAATCGACAATGGAATCACTAAATTCTATCATTTTCCTTTCCTAGTTTTTACTGACATTTTTCCTAACAGGTTCAGAGTGAATAGGTGTCAGAAGTTTTCCAAATTTTGTAAACTTTACATTCCTTCACATAAGACTCGTAATGCTCATCCTAATATTTTAAGTTAACATCTAAGCCAGAGGGGGGCCTAGCAAAAAAAGTTTGGGAACCACTGATCTAAGCTAATTAAAACCACTGTGAACTATCAAGGAGAAACAATTAGATCCTCTTCTCAATGCTGAATGGCTGTCTAAAGTTTTTTTTGTTTATAAATTCATTATCCAGAACAAAGAAAATTAGCCTAAAGGATCCTGTTTTGGCCTGAAGTAGATACAATTCTACCCTCCAGTTTCTGCAGTATTGTTGCTCTGTGCTTAAATCTCAATATAAGCACCATAATCAGGTTTTTCTTTTTCCATTCTCACTCACCTGTGTGTATTCGGATGTGCCTGATGAGCTGGCTGGGCTTTTTGAAAGCCTTTCCACAATGATGGCAGCTGTTTGTGAACCCACTGCGATCTATGTTTTTCTTGTAGTTTCTTGAAGTAGAAGTAAGTGGCCTGTAAAGGAAAGAACCATGAGAAAAAAATCTAGTTTAATATAGTGTGCATTAACATAGGACCACGGAAGGTCACTCATAATACAACAAAGCAGTTTTTTAAGCCTTATATTTGAGATTTAGACAATTATCCTTTGTGTACAAGTATTTTCTTTACAATTAAAACAAATGTTTGTTCTATAAGTAAATACAAAATGGTATGTGGCATTACA
This sequence comes from Perissodus microlepis, assembly GCF_051167445.1. Lineage (NCBI taxonomy): Eukaryota > Metazoa > Chordata > Actinopteri > Cichliformes > Cichlidae > Perissodus > Perissodus microlepis. The sequence continues at coordinate 14,658,434 of NC_140471.1, read as the reverse complement.
CACAAGTGCTTTCTGAATGGTTTAATGAGTTTTAAAAGTACTCAGCTGTACAATTACAGGAAATTGAACTTCTTTAAGACAGGCCTCAGTCCAATAAGTAGCATATTTGTTACTAGTCTGCAAATTAACATTATCATAGAAACCATGTCTAAAAGAATAGCTCTGAAGTAGCATAAAGCATTAAATTGGCACAAGGCGTTATTTCAAAGTAGTGGACCTTGGTTCTAATGCTTAGCCTCTAGCAGTAACAGGCTACAGAGAGTTTTGAGAACAGCTGCATAGACTCGCCTAAGCATTTTTGTGCTTAGCTCAAATGAAAGATTATCTGACAATGACTACAAATGTACTTATTTTCCATGAACGCCATGAAAGATGGTGCTTTAATTTCATCACTCTGCAGAGCTGCAAATTCACCTAAAACTATTTTGCAAAAATGTTTTTTTCTTCATAAAAGATTCATCTATCCTGAATCAGACACCCCTCGGTCTGTACAAAATACTAGATATGTCGATGCTTTGAATTTTTCTTTAAACAGCTGCATGATTCATGCCAAATTTTTAACCCAAAGCTTTTCCACTTGACTGTGTCAAATGTAATAAATCAGCATCCTGAAGTGTCTTGTTTGACCTCATTTTGATGTGACTCTTCATATGCTCCTTTATTTGCGCAGACGTCTTGAACTCCTTGTCGCAGGTCTTGCAGGTGTAGACCTTGATGCCCGAGAGCTCCTTCCGATGCTCCTCCAAATGCAGAGAGAGCTGGCTTTGAAGAACAAACTCATCTCCGCACTCAGCACAGATCAGATTCTGCAGGAATGGAAACCAATAACATAGAAAGGAGTCTAAAAGAGAAATAAAAGTGCATAATATGCACAGAAACCACAGCATGAGGCATTTTACCTCCTCCTTCTCATGCAGCATGATATGGGATTTAAGGCTGGCGATGCGAGAGAACTTCTTATTGCAAACGGGGCAGGTGAAGTCCGATGTAGTGTGTGTGGACCTGTGTAGCGTGAGGTTGAACTCCACGTTGAACGTCTGTGAGCACTGGTCACAACGATGAGGCTGCAAGAGAAAGAGAAATGAAAGAATGGAAAAATGGAAAAAAAAATGACCTTCTGCTGTGAGCTTCTTGTAGCTGCTGTCACTATGTGAAGGCAGATGGAGACAGAGAAGAGACTAAAAAGACAAGATGGAACAGCTGAATCTCAATCAATGTGCTACTTTGTCTAAATTAAGAAACTGCTTTGTTGTGAAGGGTAAAGAGTACTGTATATTAACAGGCAAAGGAAAAAAATCCCCATGAGGCAAAAATGGCCCCAATATTAAATTTCTTTTCTATTAGGAGAACAAGCTGACTTCATTTCAGAGTGCTTTTTTGAATCTAGTCAAGTCTGAGAGTGGTACTGACACAGTTGAGTCTTACTCACTCTGGCATACTCAGAGGCCACTGCTCTTCAACCTGGAAAGTCAGAGCAAAGGCAATGGACTTGAAATTTAAATGGCCCAGAGCTACAGGTGCAGCTGCAAATGAAATGAATTAAGCTCCAATTGACATCTTTTTGCTCCCGGTCTCTCTATTCTAACTTTCTCCTCAGTAGCACGGCATTAAGAACTAAATCCCTTAACTTGCCTGTGATTGTGCGCAATGTGTGAGATCCCGAGAATATAAGTGAGAATAAAGAAGTGAGAGAGGGAGTGTGACCAAAAGCGAGCAAGAACTGAAGCAGGCAGAGATGTGAGTGCTGTGAGTGCTTTAAAATGGATAAATGAATGTGATGTAGAATGAGTTCCCAAGGAACGCAGTCCAATTATCCTGCACCAAGAGAAACCACCAACACAACCATTATCACAGTGTACCCGCTTCATACAACATCGGCATATGTGATCATAAAGAAGTGAAGAGAAGTTTTCAAAATGTTATTTCAAGAATACTTTCTGTCCTATGTGGTGACTCAGGTGCTAGCCATCACACTACCATCGTCTTATTTCACTGTTGGCATGATGTTCCTTTTCTGAAATGCTGTGTTACTGTTACGCCAGATGTAGTGGGACACATACCTTCCAAAAAGTTCAGCTTTTTCTCCTCAGTTCACAGAGTATTTACTCAAAAGTCTTGGGAATCATCAAGATGTTTTCTGGCTAAACTGAGATGAACCTTTATTTTTTTTTGCTCAGCAGTGGTTTTCGTCTTGGGACTCTGCCATGTGGGTCGTTTTTGCCCAGTCTCTTTCTTATGGTGGAGTCGTGAGCACCGACTTTAACTGAGGCAAGTGAGACTGGTTCTTCGGATGTTGTTCTGGAGTCTTTTGTGACCTCTTGGATGAGTCGTTGCTGCGCTCTTGGATTAATTTTGGTCAGCCAGCCACTCCTAGGAAGTTTCCCCCCTGTTCCATGTTTTTGACATTTGTGGATAGTGGCTCTCACTGTGGTTCACTGGAGTCCCACAGTTTTAAAAATGGCTTTATAACCTTTTCCAGACCAAGAGATCTCAATTACTTTGTTTCTCATTTGTTCCTGAATTTACTTGGATAATGGCATCATGTCTGGCTTTTGAGTATCTTTTGGTCTACTCCACTTTGTCAGACAGGTCCTATTTAAGTGATTTCTTGATTGAGAACAGGTATGGCATTAATCAGGCCTGGGTGTGGCAAGAGAAACTGAACTCAGCTTTTTGCAAAAAAAAGGAAGGAAGGAAACACTTTTTCACACCACTGTATGCTTTGGCTTGTTGTCATGTTGGGAGAGAAAGTAACGACCCAGCCCAAGTTTTGTTGTTGACTGCTTGAGGTTTTCTTTTAAAATCTTCACATATCCTTCATTCTTCCTTCCAACTTCATGAAATTCTCAGTTCCAGACGTGCCAAAGGATTCCCACAGCATAATACTCCAACCACCGTGTTACACTGAGGGGACACTGTGGGGATGTACACCTCTCCCTTCTTTCTCTAAACATAAGCAGTGCATCTGTGACCAGAGAGCTCTAGCTTCTTTCCATATGATCAAAGGATGTGTTTCCAGTGTGCATAATCTTTCTCCAGGTTGTTATCGACATACTTCAGTCCGGCTTCAGTCAAGTGAAGATTTTCTTGGTCTTGTAGTCCATTCGTGTGCACGGTTGTAGTGATTGGCTTCTTTGAGATTTCAATTCCTGACCTGGCAAAGTCATTTACTGGTGTCATGGCAGTTGTTCTTGAGTCATTAGACACATCTCTTACTATTTTTCTTTCCAGAGTCTTTGAAATCTTTGTATATCCATCTCCTCCTGTGTTAGCATAAGTGATTCTTTTTCTCAATTTTAAACTGATTTCCTTTGTCTTTGGCATGATGCTTTCTCAAGTGACAATTCAAACCCTTTCTGTAGCTTTCTACTGTGTGTAAATGGGAAGATAACCCTCAGATTTAACTTGACTTTACAAGCTTTGAACATTACAAAGTTAAAGCACATCACTGCACAGCTGTGGTTTGTACTATGGCTAAATAAAAAGGTCAGTTTGTCAGAGGGCTAATAATAGTGACCCTGGTAATTTTTGTTTTGCTTAAATAACCGTGTTATTGTGAGCAAACATAAATAACTTAATATTTTTAAAGAAAACTAATATTTTTTAGACATGTTAAAAATCCCTTTCTCTGTTAAAAAGGCACTAGGGAAAAGTTTGACAAAAACTTTAAATTTCATATTTTGTTTGGATCTCTACATCAGTTAATGTTTTTCAGAAACTTTAATAGGAATGTTAGGACTTTCCTATGTGGCAGCATGACACGTGTTAGGTGGGAAAAAGAATTCTGAAACTACAGAGGGAAGACTGCAGCTGACATCATACAGTAATATTTACTGTGCTGTCACTGGAAAGGTAGGCTGAGAAACCATGGTCTTTTGACTGTTTGTAACAGTACATTTCAGAAGCTTTCAAAGTAAATGGCTGCAAATAAGTTAAGACCTGTGCTAAGACTGCCAAACAGACTACAGCAAGTTTAAACTTTCACGCTGTGAAAAACTATCCAAGCTGAAACATCCAGGATAGCTCCAGCTTTAATGCTAAGCTACTAGAGTGGCCCAAATCCAACCTGTAGCTGTAGCTGGGTCATCCACTGCAGCTTTAACACCATGTCTGTCATTCCCTTCACCTGCTCACATGGTATGAGACTAACACTTTCTTCTTTTTCCATCATCACAAACCCTAATACTCCAACCAATTAAATCAAGTAATTAGCCTAATTCTTTTCAAAAATTTTATTTAAGGATTTTGATTTTTTTCCATTTGAGTTGACCAAATTTAGTACTTTTAATCTGCTACTTTGCAGATTATGCAAACTCTAGGTCAAGTATAATTTTAGAGTAATTATTTTTATCGTATGCATCGACTACAAGCTGCACTTGACTATTAATATTGTAGCATCCAGAGTGGGTGTGACAGAGCCTGACTGATATCAGGTTTAGAAATCACCAGTATTTGGCGATTTAAAAATCAGATATATCAGGTGATATTTTTTTTCTATCAGACAAACAAAACGTACACATATTCTTTTATGTGTAGTTATTTTACTGCCACAAGTGGTTCTGCCTGACTATGCTCAGATCACTGGTTGTTGTTGTGGTATTTCAAACATTCTTGCAGAGTGCCCTCTGATGGCCAAACTATGTAACATGAACACTTATAACTTGGTTAATGGGCATTTCTCCTGTATCTTCTTCACTTCTTAAAAATGTTCACTTATCAGCTGTTATAAATAAAGGATACAGATATATTGCCAAATAGCTAATATCGGTGTTGGAATTCATTTTGAGGACGTTCTGGGTTTCTAGTAGCAAACTGTAGATGTTAGCTAAAAATTTTACGTGTGCTATCATACAGTCAGGTCTATAATTTGTCGTTTTTGTAGCTTTGCCTTCTACACTTTCACAGTGTCAAGGTTTAAATCAAACAAGTACAGATCCAGCTTTAATTCAATGGATTTAAAAAAATTATTGTATTACAGGCATTTTTATCCATAGTGCCCACTTAAATTACGGGACTATGTAAACTAAGTCATATTAACTAAAAAAAATATCTGTGATGACTTAATAAGCACTTTAATTTAGCAGTAATAGAAATTATTTGACATTTAAGCTCATCAACTTTAAAGTAGTCGCTTACGTTTTTTTAATGTTCCCAACTTTTTGTCAAGGGCTAGATCATTTTCAAGCAAATACAATGCACAACAACTAAAACCCTGGACATCATCACTCAACTCAACAAATATTTGAACTGACATTAAATGCTTGAAAATCAATTAAAAAAGCACTACCAGAACTACCCTAAAATCCTGGATGACCGTCAGTGACCTACATCTAAAGTGAGCAGACCCAAGATATTGTGTCCTGCTGACACATCCATCTTGTACCTACCTTATCATTGACCTCATGTTCACGGAGGTGCTTCTGTAGCTGGCTCTCTGTGGTAAAAATCTGGGAGCATATTGTGCACTTCTTATCCTTGAGCTCCCCATCACTGAAGCCCTCTGCCTTAGATTCACTGGGATCCGCATCTGATGACAAGCACAAGAAGTGACACATGAGTATCTTAATGTGCTTTAAGAGGCTTTCTCCTGTGAAGGATAGCTAAAGTACATGTTGTACCTCTTCACTAACACAGGTTATGTGTTGCCTGGATATTTTTCTTTTAAGTCTGGATTCAAGCAGTAGGTAGCATTTATATTGTACACGTCACATGACTCTCCATTCAGATAGTGTATTTAAGGTATAACAGCAGATGTCAGGTCTAAGATTAACATTAAACATATCTAGAAGCAATATTTGTGAACATAAGTTATCATTCTGATCGTATATGAAATTAATAAAAGTATTTCTCCTTTTCCGCTCATTTACAATCGCATGTCATATGTGCTTTTGGTTATACACATGCACCCGTCTAACTTGATTTCGACATGCAACACTTGGGTGTTGCATGTCCACTGGAGTGGTTAAGTCGCCGGCAGGGTCGGACTGTATAATCCAGCCATCAAGTTTGATATAATGTCGGGTTCTCCTCGTTTACTCGTCAATCAGTGGGATCACGGGGTAACATTCAGTTTAAGTTATGCGGCCACCGAGCAGCTGTAACAACCTTGTGTTCTGACAATGTTATCAAATTGCAAAATGAATGCATTTCCACAGCACATGAAAACATTTTCTTTGGGTCGTGTTAAATGTGCGGTTGTGACAACTTGTTCCAAGATATGCATCGGCAGCTGGACAGCCTCGCTACAGCGATTCACAGTATCAAAACAACAATGGCCAACATTTTAGCGTGTTAGCCAAGAAGCTAACGATAGCGAAACCAGCTAGTTAGCAACAACATGCTAACAACGAAATACTAATAAATGTATATTCCATGTAAAAAAAAAAAGCGTACATTAACTAACGCCACACAGCACCGAGCTCAGTTCCTCGCGGACACCAATTTAGACTGGAAGCCAATAAGAAGAGGCACCGAAACGTTATTAATATCATTCCGCCTCAATCACTCCTTCGCCGTACAAAGCAAAGCCCACCCGCAATACTATATCCGGGGACTATATGCACTACATTGAAGTGTTATTATATGCGCTACAGAGGTGTTTGGCAAAACAATAGCAGGTTATTTGGATAGCCCATTATCTATATATTTTATTCTTTGCATTTTGGCACTTGTTACCTGTTTCGTCGTTGCTTTGAACTCTCAGTTTGCGAGGCCGGCCCCGCGGCATAGTTCCAGTACTCAGGGTGGGTGTGCTGTGAACGATTTGCTTTTCAAAATGGCGACTCTGTCATCAGTAGATAGCAGCGTCCTCGCGAAGACACACAGCTGCACGGACTAGGGAGACATCTACTGTTTGGTTTGTTGTACTTCACTTTTTCTGTACTACAACAGCAACTTTCAAGTTTTGAAGCTACGTTGTTATGAAATGCTTGGAATTTGCGCAAAGCCACTTATCTTAGCAGTAAACGAGCCGTAAAAAGATAAAATAACAAGACACAAGTACAGTCAAATTCGTCAAAATGTTTTTTCTTTTTAAAAAAGGAGGTATTTATTTTCATTAATGGCCAATAATAATAATAATAATAATAATAATAATAATAACAACAACAATAATGATAATAATAATAATCAGACCAACAGACTAAAACACACTTTCTTAGGCATTTCAGATACACCGATTGCAACGCTTTAATAGCCCACTAAAAGAGAGAAAATGCCACAAAGTGAATTAAAATGCTAGTGACACATTAAAGAGCCTATCTGTAAAAGGATGAGTATAATATTGCTGGCAGAGAATATAAAAGCACCCATAAAATGCTCTGCATTAATTCAACTATAAACTTGCATTTGACGTAGTTTAAATCCTCTAGGAGTATGAGATAAAAATATCATAACGTGCAATATGTTAGTTTGGAGTTCACAGTTGAGATCCTAATAATTTTTCAAAGACAAGTTGTAATCTGACTTTAGCTTAATTTAACACCAGCAGAGGGAGGCAATGAGTTATGAATAGCTTTGGTCATTTATGGGCCGAAAATCCTGAAGACACTAACTGGATGATTGTGAAATGTTGCATTGCCTGAATGATTGTATACTTCACTCTTATCTCCGGGGAGTCCAAATGATTTGATATCTAGTGAATGTTTTGAACTTTACAGTGCAGGCACACTGCTGAATTAAAAGACAGTTGGTGCACACACCCATGCAAATATACCCACGATGGCTAAGGCCATGTTAAAGACTATGCATGCTTCTCATTTGCTTGTCTTTGTCTGATAATAATCTATGTTTGTATTGATGGCAGCACTTTTCATTTCACACAAAGTCAAAAGCATTTTATTTTATTTTGTATTTTAGTAGGCAAAACGCAGGGAAGCAGAGCTCGGAGCTAAAATAGAGGAACAAGACTATTGCTGTTTAGGTTACTGAAACCCCTGCAGAGGTTTGTGGCCAAATATAAATAAATCCTGCTCAAAGTTTCATCCTGGCACTACGGTATATAAGTGTAGAAGAAGAAAACACACCCAAATGCAAATCTAACCTATTGACTAACATGTACTCACAGAATTGGAAAAAAAAGGCACCACTCCTACTAATTCAAATATTCAAAATACATGTTTGTTTTTAAATGGAAAACGATGCTTGTTCAGCTTTGCTCTGTTGCCCCTTTGTTCTGTAGACATATGTTTGGCAGCATGTAAGGATGAGCCCGATTGACTCAGCAACATTTTCCCCAGAGGCCTACAGGTGGAAAAGCAACAACCTTTGTCTGTATTTTTATTTGTTTCCAAAAGGGGAAGTCAGCTCCTTGAGTTTTAGTGAATAAGCAAACAACCAAGTGCATGTTCATTGTGTAAGAACATCTGTTCCTGCCAGGCCGCCACTTACTTTGCACGTCCCCTCGTGGCTGCGCAGGCCACTGATCTCACCACTGAAAACAAAGGCCTGGACACATCACTCTGACCTTGTGGGATTGTCCACACCCCTACTTGCTCCCTTTCCTTTTTCTTTCTTATTCACCCCCCTCACTTTCCTTTCAACACAGTCAAGAGGAAAGTGATCAATCATTAAAACTGTCGTGGGCTCGGGGCAGTGGGATTCTCAGGAAGACCACATCTTCAAGAGATATGCTAAAGCCACGGTGTGATAAAAACACGCTGCGAGGGAAAATAAAGTGAGGGAGCTGCTGTCGTTGGGTCCCATCACTTGCTTTGTCATTCATGCTTAACAAGCCTCACCAAAAAAAAAAAAAAACCCCACTGACAATCAATGGCACTGGCAGTGCTTTTCCACAGACTGGGCTAGACATGAGTCAGACTTGGAAATGCGGTGCTTGTTTGCAGCACTTCGCAAATTAGGTATCTTGTGAATAACTCCCTCCCAATTAAAGATTTAAACCTTGATTTCTTAGCTGTCAGCCGCTATAGTTGAACTTTAATGACAAAAGACTATTCACAGAAGCGTCAGCTGTCAGGAGCTGTGTCCTTGCTGTTTCACTTTTCAAACCAATACATTGTTGTCTGCAGATTCACCACAGCCTCACAGAAAGCACACAGAGACTATAACTCAGGCTCAGACAAAGGATAAATTCAGACCTAATATTCTCAACATGTAGCACGAGGCCTGGGTGTAAATTCCTTGACGACGGGGAGGGGGGGGTGACAGGTCATACGATGACCCTTGCAATGACCCTGTTCAGTAACATTTCACATGCTGCCAGTGTTTCTTCTCCCAGGTGCAGCTGAGACTCCCCCTGTGCTGTCAGAGAGCACTGTCCGGATCCATGAAACCAATCATTCTTTGGCATCATGGAAACTGCGTTTGACAGCCGTGGTCGCCATGGGCATCCTCCCCTGTGACCATCCTCGGCGGGGGACCGGGGAGGTAAGGCCATCGCTCAGCAACCCTCTCTGGATGGCTGGTTCACTGCTCTAGAAAGCAAGCTTTTCTGCACGGAAAAGAAAAGCAAAACAAAAAAAATCCTGTAGTTTAGTTTTACTGTGAAAATTCAAAACACATCCAAAGGACGAGGGACTTCTGAATGATTGTTGCATGTGAAAGTCTGCAGCTGCGAGGAGGAGGATCATAAAAATATGGAACATTCGTAAGAATTCGGCTAAATGAATATTTAACATTTCACAGTCTGAAACACTAGAATTCATAAGATGAGGTGTTGCTATCCGGCAGGCATGTAGTGCAAAATAACACCAGCAGAACAGAACAGAGTGTCAGAAAACTCAGTAAGCAATGTACATGATATGAGGATAAAGCAAGCATTTGAAAGCAGGGCAGTATCAGACATAGTACATATACAAAGATTGTGCAATGTGTGCATGATGCAAACACAAGGTGCCTAAGTGGAACAGATATATGTCATGAGGCTCAAAATAATGTCAAAGAAATGTCGTTAGATGAGACGCAGTTGGTGTGATAACCATTAGATTGGATTTCACCCTCTCATTGCACCACACTGGCTTTCCTCTGTGTACCTTTGTTTTTCAATTGTCTGTCAGTGTACTGTGCACAGGGACACGGAGAAGATAAGGCAGTTGTTTTTTTGCATATCTCCCATTTAGACTCCCACGTGGTTTTGAATGGGTGAGGGGGGGCAACATTGTACAAACAAGTACACGCAACTGCTGGAAAAAAAAGTCCTTGTACTGATATAAAACAGATCTCAACTACTCTAAAATAAAGCTCAATTCACGGTCAGCCACGCCAGAAAGATGAAATAGCATTGCAGGAGTGTTTTGTAATCAATAATGCATGGCTGCCTATCTTCTGGAAAAGAGAAAGCCCCTCCAAACACACCAGAGGCATCAGACACTTTTCATTTCATGCTGAAGGTCAGCAGAGCCGCATGGAAGTCCCTGCAGTCTGTAACGCGAAGAAGTTAACGCGTGCAAAAATGTATTATTACATTTTTTAAATTCATTCATCGCAAGCATTAATCCATTTTTATTATGCTGCCCTGTCATCTGAGGAAAGCTTCCGTTGAAGTAATCTGATCACTAATGTAATCTAATCATTTCAAAAAACAAGATCAGGATAACAAGATGAAGGCTGTAGACTATAATCAAGAAAGTACTTACTGGATACTCAGTGATATGAATGTGAAGTTAATAATTACTATATATCATACATCAAACAAACATGTAGAACCTGTGTGGAACCTAAATTTAACTTCAGTATACTTAAACGGAAAAGTTCATGAACAGTTAAACATGAAGCATTTTTTAACCATGCACAGTTATTAAGTGCATTCTAAATAAATAAAAACCATAGAACAACACTTTCTCCTGCGTTATTTAATGATGATATAAAAAACATAAATATGGCCTTTGAAACAAAGAACAATTTTATGGTTATAGACTAAAAAAGACACACATCTCTAATTCCAGGCTATGCCAAATGACTGAGTAAAGGCTACAACAGTAGTGTAAATGAAAAATGCATCTGTTTATGTTAATAATTACCTTCCTATATCTACCCTGTAATTACGAAATAGGTTCTCCAAGAAGTACTTAAAGTGTAATTTATTGCCTCTTCCTTCCAAAAATCACCTCACACCTCTTTTTTTCATTCTTCCTTTATGCTTACTCTTGGTAAGTACCCAATTAGTGTTTTATTGATATCCTGCGCGCACAAAGTAATTAACCAGATGATTGCAAGTTGTTCTGATTGATATAACACAATTTTCTGTGAATATTTATCCTTGATATGAACTCGCGCTCACACCTCTCAATTTTTTTTTATCAACGCCCATCTGTTCAGTCCAGATTACTGTTAAATATTAATCCGTCTCCATCCTTACTGCATTATGACAGCATGCTCATCACCTGCTTGGGAGAGTCATCATCTGTATTGATTTCCCCCGGCATCTGCACATCTGGATGCTAAATTATTCTGACGCAGAGCAGCCTTCTCTCTCCTTAGCTGCTGTAAATACAAACCATGCATACACATATGTAAAATTACCCTTCCAACACGTACGCGCATTTGTGCACACAGCAATACAGACATCTACGATTGCCTCACTGTAGTGCACATGCACCCAGGATCCCATCCCCCATCTTTTTGCAGAAAACGGTTTGTTGTTATATTTGCCTACACAGATGTGCCTAATCACGTACACGCGTTCCTATATGCACACATGCATGCACCCACCTTGTCTCTCTTTCTGCGCCTAAAATGCTGAGTTCGAGGATGGCACGTAGGAATAATCAACTTCCTACCACATGAAGCCACAGCCCCACGACAGCTCAGATCAGTTAGACACCATTAAAGGCTGGTCCCAGAACAGCCACTGAGACTACCTAATGTCTTCTTTTTCCCCTCTGCACGGTGCTAACTAAATCCATCTCCTGCCTCACCCAAACCTAATTACAGGTAGAGATGCACTGTGTGAGATGAGAAGCTAGGAGACGCTTTGATTGATGCTGAGCTCCTGCAAAACAGAGCAAATAGGTAATTAACATGACAATGGGGATGAGGCAGGGGTCTCATACAAAGACACAAGTGTGGTGGTGTGGGTTGCAGGAGCAGAGGTGTCCTTATGTGTATTGTGTGGTCTTCGTTTAAAGGAAGAAGAAAAAAACACCAGAGTGTAGATATAAAGAGAGCTTAGGAGGAGAAACTTTGATATGTTGTCAGATGTTTTTGTTATCTGTGCAGTGGTGAGGAGGAACAGATAACAGTCTTACAAAGTGCTGCAGGGAATGACCAGACGCTTAATGGAGGTGTTGAAACCTCGTGCGGGGATAAATAATTTAGCCTTTGACAAAGTATACCTCATAAATTTTTCATTACAGCATATTTATGGGTGAATCATGAAGATGTGATATCTGTATCAGTTTAAATTGTCAAGTGTATAGTGTAAGAGCTATGGCTCCTCTTCAAACAGTGATCTGACCAAATCATTTGATTCACTTCTCAGTTAGCAGGCTGATGTCGAGGAGAATGTGGCTCGTTTTGAGCGTAAACCATTAATGTGGAGTGTTTAAATGTCACGTTAATGCTGAGATAACGCTAAAAACGGTGATGTGAGAGCAACACTACACAATCCAAGGCTGGCTCAGGAGAATAAAACTCACACCTCATAAGCAATGGATGTGCTGGGGGAGTTGCGTTATAGCATGATTCCTCTACGGGCAATGTGTTATACTTTTGCCTGGGTTTCTATGTTGGCAACAATTGCTTGGCAGCAAGTTTGGTAATCCCATACTTCTTGTTAGTTTGACTTTAGATCCCTTTAAAGCCATAGTTACAGACAGGAAACCAAATAACACTCAATTATATGCAACCTAGAGCTGCAAATGCACTAATAAAGACTATAAACATTTAGTTTGCAGACAGATATAACTGTATGATAATACAGTGTTTATCATTTTGGCAAACAACTAAAAGAAAAAAAGGGGTTAAAAAAAGGTCATAAGATATTTACAGCAGTTTTGACAGTAAAAAGCAAACTATAACTTCCTGTGGGAGGAACAGAGATCTCACACTATGAGAGAATGGCTGATCAGCTACGGATGATCCACCACCTCTGACCAAATAAGCTCCGATCTGCGGCCGGCAAATTGCATGTGACTTACAAACTGGCACCAATGTTGTGTCTGTAATAACTGTCTAATCTGGAGGCACAGAGCCATACATCCAGTAACTGTTGACAGCTGGCATTGTTCTGAAACTGCATGGTTAGCTATTTTTATTCATATGTCACAACATGATGAAAATTTCCAGGCTTGTCTACCGGCCAGTTGAAAATGTTAAGAAAAAGCGCTTCAGAGTAAATTTGATGGGCTGAACGCATTCTGTACTGTACAGGAGACACGGCACGAGATTGAGTGACAATGGTCTACAGCCAATCAGGACGCAGAACACAATGCGCTGTAAAAAAAAACAACAACAACAAAAACCAGTGCGCAAAATGGCACAAAAAAAATCTGCGAAACAGCGAGGCCTCGAAAAGTGAACCACGTTATAGCGAGGGACCGCTGTATTTCCTTATGAACTGCACTGTAGCAATAAATAATATACATGGAAAACACTCAATTACACTTACTTGAGTAAATGTACTTACTTTCTTTCTATATCTAGATAGAAAGAAAGTAAGTAGTCATTGCTAATTTTCTCTATACTTTTCTTGCACAACAATATGCAGAGAAGCAACGCTAACTCTTACTGAAGAGAAACAGGCCTTTTTTAATAAACAAACAGCTCAGATATAATTAGCAAGATCAAGATAAGTGGCGCACAGTCCAAGACGTCTGTTATATGTTTTCTGTGCGCTGCAAAACAACTCTTCACAATTGCTAATAAAGACCTGCCTATTTATGGTGAATATAGTGTACATGTGCCTAGGAAACACATATGGGATCATGAAGTATGAAGACAAGTGTAATTATTAAAGTTCTGTAGAAAGAATACCCCTGTAAATGCTCACATAACAACTACAACACTATTAGATTGTAAGTAGTTTTCTTAACTAAAGTAAGGGCCAGGGATACCCAACCTGTGAATCTGCCCCTGTGGGCTCACTTAATAAATTTAAGGGTTTGTGGTGTGATTAATGAAGCTCTGTTACACAAAATTTCTCAGTCTTTTTTAGTTTTCCCCTGAATCTGTAAAGTCTGTTTTGGTTGATTAATTTATAGTATCAAATAATTATTTGCAAATCCACCTTGCAGAAAATAATCTGCAGCAGTGCCAAGACATCATGTTTTGTTTACCTTTTTGATGATATAATATGTTGTTTAGAATAAATATTGTGAAGTCACATTTTAAACATTTTGTATTGGATTGACTGCACGCTTGTGGTGCAGCTGCAAAGAGTTTTTAATGATATTAAACATTTTTGCACTGGTTAAACACCCAGTTTCTATACACGAACTGCTGCAGTAACAGTGTACTTAATCAAGGTTAACATTACTTAGCAGGTGACCCCTTACTGACCCATTCTAAAGTACAATCGCTCTCCCTACAATTTGTATAAATGCAGTGATGAGTTATCATGCTGAACTACACCATGTTTCATTCATAGCCCAAACTGTAAAAAATACTGGCGCAGCATTATAAAGTTGCAGCCACTGCCCATCAGCTTAGATTACATTCAGACCCAAACACACAAGAAATTCTGTAAACCCCCTGCTTGATGGCCCATCACATGATTCAAAAACACAGTAATTCCTACTCGTTTGCAGAAATGTTCCCCTGGGATTACTGTTGTGGGACAAGACTCCTTTGTTTTAGGTTTTTGGTTTAACATTCCCACTGCTTTCAAATCATTTCACAACTACAAAACTGCTTTCTGTTCATCTACCGAGGGGAAAAAAAGAGCTGTAATCAGCCAAATCACACTAACCTGCCTCCGTCATTTCAGCGTACATAAGAAGCAGACGCAAACAAAGATAAGACTCGTGCATTCTGCAAATCACCTTTTCATTACAGTAAATCGTTTTCTGCATTTTTCTACATTTTCTGATACCAATTAAGCCACAATGACAATGCGTGTAGAGCCAAGCTATATGTCTACTTTGCACAATGTGGTTGTGTATCAGAGAAGTGGGTGTGAATGAGAGACTTGCAAATGCTTTCAAAGGGGACGCTCTGAAACTTCCAATGCACATTTGTCATGCTTTTAAGTGATTTACAAATGAGAGGCATGAGGGCTTTGTGAGGGAGATGGAGAGAGAGTTTTTCAGAGGGGAGCTTTGTGTGTCCCTGCCTACCCTGAGCATATAGATGGAGCTGGAAATTGTGTTTGTGCGTCATCAGCGGTCATTAAACCAAGACACACACCAGAGCCACTGGCAGTATGGTGATGAAGGGGAGGTGGAAAAAAAAGGCAGATGATCGTGATGCAGATGATAAATACTTTTCTGGGTCTTTTATTATTAATTGCAAGACGTGATCATGGGAAAATTAAGCGAGAAGAAAATGAGAACAAATGTTTTGCTTCTGATAGTTTTTTTTAATACATGTAAACTCCAGATACATCGAATGGAAATGGAATCAGTTTGTTTTCTCATCCATTTATGTCCATTTTACTGCAAATCCCCTGATACCACACCCACTCGTTCCCATGCACACACACACTCATATTGTCTCATTTTCTCTCGCACACTGACACACACACAATAACAGTATACGTTATCTCAAGTAAACACACTAACTCAACGTCACAGATGATGTCTTGCCGACTTTTGACTCATTTCTGATAGTTCAGCATTCAGCAGTGGCGTCTTGTTTAAGCCAAGCAGCACTTGAACAAAGATGAGAGGGAAGAGGGGAAAAAAAGACAGAGGAAGAGGGAGGAGGGACAATCTAAAAGCTACCCATCCCCCCTCTTTGCAAAAAAAAAAAAAAAAAAAAAAAGTAGAAAGAAATGCGTGCCTTGCCATGATTTCCTCTCTCACTTATATGAGGCCACTGTTTTACTTTCTATATTTAAGCACTCAAGAAAATGTAAAACACTCAGACACCCCTATAGCTGTGTCTATACATGCACCGTGGCATTGGTTTGAGTGAATCTGCTAACAGCTTTGCCACTTAAGGCAACAGGTTTCTATGAGCATAAGCAGTTTTCAAATGACACTAAATTCTAAATGTTTTCTTTCGACATAATCTTCAGTCATTTGGGAGAAACTAACAATGGCCAACCCTAAACTGACACATTTCAACGTCAGCTGTTTCTAGCATGGCTTCTGTGTAAAAGCTATTGACAGTGGCCTGAGCTGTGTGTGCTTCTGTGTGTCTTTGTGTGTTTGTGTATATGTGGGTGGGTGATCCAGGCTTTACTTTGCAGAAAGGATTGGGGGTCGGTTGGCTGTTGTGAAGTAGGACGGTGCTGGTGTTGGTGTTGCTCGGTGGGGGTTTCGGGGCTTCTTCTCTCCCTTGCACACTCATTACTTTGGTAAAGTAAAACTAGATAGGGCTAATTACAAAGTGGGTTTGAGCACTTGAGGGCTATCCAAACAACAGCTGTCTGTGGCATAAGCAGGAGAGTCAAACACACGGTTGTCTATACAGACACACACAAGCATCTTGGATATAATTAGCAAGATAGAGATAAGTGGAGGGCAATTCAAGAAGTCTGTTATGTGTTTTCTGTGCACTGCAAAACAACTATTTACACCTCTTCACAATGGCTAATAAAAACTTGCTTATTTGTGCTAAATGTTGTGTAAATGTGCAAGAATATATATCAAGCAAGTATAATTATTACAGTTCTGCAGAAACAACCCCTGTAAATGCTGACATACCAGTGACAGTAACGCTGCACATGTATCGTCAAATAACACTGAGTCTCAGCCTGTGAACCACTGTGGGATCACAAAATAAATGCAAGGGGTTGTGGCATGATTAATGAACCTCTGGCGCACAAATTTGCGTAGGGTTTTTTTTTAAGGGTTTTTTTCCCCCTTAAAATCTTTAGACTATTTTTTTTCCTGTTTATGAAATGCTGGAATCTTTTTAGGTCATGGAGGGAAACTCTATTTGGTAAAACAGTGACAAGTTGCTCCAGCTAGAGACTCATTTGTTTTGCGATGGATCCGAAGCCAAAAAGGTTGGGAATAACTGCTTTAATACATTAAAATGACTTCAATTCCATAATAGACTTTGTTCTGAAATATAAGTAGCAGTAAAAACAGTTCTTAGAGACAGAAAGTGAAATTATAAATCTTAAAAAAAATAAGCATAAAAGTACATAAAGTACAAAAACCTAAACATTTGCTAACATATAAAACTTTATAATACTTGCCAACAATATGTGTCTATTAGTTTTCCCACCTGAGGACGGTGAATGTACTGCATAGAAAAATCGAGGCCGCTGAGCCATGTGTGCTGCTTTCTCAGGAACTAATTACTGAAACCACGTGCTGCAGTTTTTGTCTGGAATGACAGCTTGCATACACCTGCCTGCACATGTGCACATCACACATGAAAAAGCCTTCCTGTGACATATTTTACTTGAGTATTTATAGCAAGTAGAGAAGAGCCAGGTAGGTAATAAATATCTAGCAAGCACATCTTTTCAAAAGGACAGGACTGCAGCCAGGCACTCTTACAAATATGTATCCTCAGTGAACTTGAGCACTGATTTGGTAGATGGGCATTTTACAGTACAGTGTCTTTTTGATTCTGATTAGGCATCCTTAATAAAGACCTTATAAGTTTTAACAATTTTCTTTATCATAGTTATTAAATGATTCAGTACTGATTTATATTTCAAAGTCATTACCCATTAATGGGAGGATACAATCATTATACAAGCATTAGTATATGCTCATGAATTTCCCATTTTCTGATAAGCCATAAACTCTATAGTTAGATAAATAATTAATGAATGCTTTTAATATTCGCTCGTGCAGTTGTTATAAAATGGATTCAGATCCAGAATATTTGCAGAAATAGAAATAAAGAAAAGTGATAGTCAGATTTTACTACCTGACAATCCAAAATTTATGTCATAGATCAGAAGCATTACTGGAAAGTAACTCATAGAAACTCTATATAAACTGCAGCTTATTTAAGAGAGACCACATAATCCACATGTGCTATATATACAGTATAAATGTGTGCAAGTCTGACAATAGTAGCAGAAAAATAAAAATTCAATTTTTCAGGACTGATAATGGAGGGAGTGTGTGTGTGTGGGGGTGGACATGATGGTGAGTGAGAGTGGTTAAGGGGAGGGTTAGGTGAGTGGGCATGTAAGCAGATTTTACATATAACTCCTATTTATGATTTTGGAAGTGTCTGCAAAGCAGCTAATATAAGAGCCTGAACTAATTTTGCAGCTCACATCCTGTTTCATGCATCACCTGTAGAGCTGGGCTATGAAGTGGAAAAAATACGATATAGAGATTCAGCCATACTCTGACATCTTTTGATTCATTTTTTTTTAAAGTTGTGCTTATAATCCTTATAGGACTTTTTAATGTTTCTTTAAAGCACAACCTGTTTATGTGTTTAAAGAATTAAAAAGCTAGTTTTCATTGCAATTATTAAGATGGACCTGAATTGAGGCATTAATTGCAATTATAAAACTATTTTTAAGAGAATAATTTAATTTTTATGGTGATCAGTGGTGTAATATTGAGAAATCCTTGTATATCACCGTAGTTGTAGACGACAAAATGAGCCTACATGGTTATGAGTGTTCTTTTAGGTCTCTCTGGTAAGAAATGATCAGGGCCCCAACATGTGCTGACGCTTTACCACAATACAGTTATTAATTCTCGATTTCTACATCACTAGCTGTGTGACCTCGGTTACAATGATGTTGTACTTAATAGAAAAAGGGTCACCTAAAACCACTGTTTGTAAAAAGCCTTCCATCTCAGGCTCACACAAACACACTCGCACCTACACTTACGCATGAAATTGCAGTCATTTATGGTTTGTTTAACCAACAAATTTGTACGTGAGCCTTCCTTGAAGTTACATCAAAATGTGTTAAAAGCCAACGAGTAAATAAAGAAAAGCTGACAACTTGCAGAAGTGATCTTATATTTTTATCCACTACCCTATCACTGCCTCACATGTGCTCCATTTTACAGCAGGTGCCAGACCAAAAAAAGAAAGAAAGAAACGCTTTAAAAATTTGATTTTAGAATAATGTATGCTTTTTAGCTGATATAGTTAGCAGATCTAACAGACCTTTTAAGATCATTAGCACATTAAATAATTTAGGAAGTCTGTGTTATTGACATTTGAGTGAACTGTGGTGAAATGTTTCACAGCCTCATTGTTGAATCACGGAAACATGGACATTTCAGCAGTAGTGCATTTCTGTCTACTTGCAGAGCTTGCTAGATTGAAATAATAGAGCCTCATGCCAGACAATAATGTGAGTTAAGTCCTTTAGGCAAGCAGCTGCAGAGATAGCCAAACAAAAGATAATCAATATCATATGGTGTGTCGCCTGGAGTCTAGACTTTAGCCTCTCGCCGGCGTACTCATCATATGCCTTTGAGTGGTTGTCTATCACCGCAGTCAGTGTCAGACACAATGTCAAACAGGCAACACGTCTAGGGCTCAGTGTTAATTACAACATCACTGCACAAATAAACACGATGGCAATATGACAGCTTGCGACACAAGGTATCATTGCGGGTGTGACTAAGCAAGTTAGCCAGATTAAAATAGGGCAGATTGAAATTTGGGGAGCTGAAAAAGCTCACATATTAGTTAGATGTTACCAAATCGCACAACGCACACAAAGGTAAAATGGATGTTACTTATAACTGCACATGATTTGCATGAGACCGAACAGCACAACAGCAGTGGCTTCAACATCGCTATGTGAGCTGATGTATAGAACGCATGTACACAAGCTTTATTCGCCTTTTCCTGCCACATCAAATACACATGTGCACATACTACCAGCTCCTTCTCTTTCCTCCCTGCTTCTTTTGAAGCTGAGGACAGACAGAGCTGTCTCTGTGTTTGGATTAAAGGGCTGCGACAGGAGCGGACACTTCCCTTCTCCTGTGACAGGGTGTAAGTGAGAGGTTCGCTGTCGCCAGTAAAATAAACCATGGGTGCATGTTGGTGACTTCCTGTTTGCCTTGTGTAAGTCAGACATGGGATCCTCATATGGCTTCTGCAACACGCTCACACAATGACAAGTTGTAATGATGAAATCCAACCCTGTGATAGTCTATGTAGCCCCCACCTCCCCCTGATCGGTGCTTTTTGTCTTTTTTGTTTGCTCTTGCAGCACCTTGTTTCTGAACACGCATGGCTGCCTTTGAAAGAGCACACTGTACGTGTACTGTCTGCAGGGAGGGGTGAGCAGTAGTTTTGCTTGTAGGGATCATGCAGCTCTGTTTTTTTTTTTCACTTGCACTTTTAGTCATCTTAAAATCCGCTTCATTAGTGTGTCTAATGTGTATGCGTTCTTGCAGTGAGTGTAGGGCTGCACTTGCTCCTGCATCTGCAGCTGTGACTGTTCAGAAATTGTGTGTGTGTGTGTGTGTGTGTGTGTGTGTGTGTGTGTGTGTGTGTGTGTGTGTGTGTGTGTGTGTGTGTGTGTGTGTGTGTTTAGAGTGATAATTCTGCTGAGAGGCAGGCAGACAGTACAGGGGAGGGTGAAGGAGGAGGAGGAGGAAGAAGAGGAGGAGGAGGAAGACAATGTCAGCGCTGCAGTATGATCCTGTATCCATCAGGCTGCCTCCTGCAGTCACCGCTGCTTAAAATGCACTGCCACAAACACACACACGCATACACACACAGGAAATGGCCTCATTCAGTGTAGCACACAGTGCGCAGTTTCTCATTCCAGATGGGATTATGATGTTATTATTTCACGATTACACCAAATAACTATATTAACAACAGAACACAACCTGGGACTTCTCAATCAGTCACCTTCCCTTTATACAGAGAAGACTTTTCAACAACCCCCCTCCCCTGCCTGATACACCGATACACACCTCACCATTCCTGGTCTAACAACAGCAACAGGAGCCAGTCATTCACCTTAATATTCATCATCCCTCCTCGTGCCAGCAAATTAGCCATTGCAAGCATGATTTAATGATGTTTGTGCTGTGATGCTAGAACATTAATGCTGATCCGGTGACGTAACACAGATTTGCATTCTATTGGGAGTTTTTTGTTTTTTGTTTTTTTTTTTCCTTCCTCTTTGCAGGTGGATGTTCTGGCCCCAACTGAGAACAACATTTCTAAAATAGCATTGAATGATCACTCATGTGGGTGGATCCACCCTCACTTCCCCTCCCCACCCTATGGAATTTGATAAGTTGGAGAGGAAAGGTGGCCGACCAAAACAGAACGAGAGAGAGAGAGAGAAGGGAGGGTGGGAGAGTAGGGGTAGAATGAGAGAAATGTGAATTTAAAAAAAAAAAAGGAAGGGAGGGGAGGAGTGTAAGCAGGAAATAGATGAGATCCAAAAGCAGTGTGAGATCAAGTCAACAAGACCGAGAAAAAGAGAGAGAAAAGAGAGTGGGGGGGGGAGTGGGGGGGGAGCAGCACTTCCTCCTGTATGGCAGTCACAATGAAGAACTAAGAGAATATAATCTTCCTAAATTCAAAATCATACGCAGCTGGTCTGGCAAGCTTTGTTTCATCACCTAAGAAGACAGAAACGGATGCAAAAAGCTGCGAGCGGGTCACACGCAATTTACCATGAGGAAGAAAGAGAAGTGGTTTCTGTACCAACAAGATTTATTTATTTCCAACCTATAAAAGACATTTGATTTCTCTCCTGGTCTGAGGAGGAGTGACATCTGAGTCCAGAAGACGGTGTTATTTATTTATTTCAAAAGAGAGAATGCAGTATGTCCCCCATAAATATTTTACATTCTACAGCAAGAGGTGGGCTTCCTCCTGCTGCTCACAGATACTGTATGTGCTCACGGGCTGGTTAGGCAACAAAGCATCCCTCCACACCCCCACCCACCTACCCCAGCACTCCCCGAGGTATCTCCTTGAGGGTTCTCCTTGCACTCCTCTGCCAGCTGACAATTAGCATGCAGTTGCTAATGCACTAGGAGCTAATTGAGCACAAGGGGGCTGGAGGTGTCAGTCACTGGAGAAGGCTTGTATATGGGAGCATATACTAGCACTGCCATTTTAAGATAAGAAGGGATAAACTTGGAGAGGAATGTGGGTCACAGCATGAGGCAAATTAAAGTAAGACAGGTTAGCCCCCTACCAAAAATAGCAAATATTTATCACGTGTTAAATAGAGGAACAAAAAAACCCCAAAAAAACAGATAATTTATTGCTTTGTGGGTGTGAGTCATATGTCATATTTGCTGCTTACTGATGCTTGAAGTAAATTGTGGATTTCACATTCACGTTCTCCTTTTATTTGAAACTCTAGTTAGGTAATACAAATAAATAAATAAATAAATAAACACTGATGCCACACACGCTAATGTGAATCAGTGCTGGCTGGAGAACTGCACATCACTGTGTTAAAACCAGGGGTAGCTATTATAAGAGCTGCCCCGAGCTCTGTGTGTGTGTGTGTGTGTGTGTCTGCCACGCATGCACAAGTAGATATGCATGCAGCACTTTGGAAATGCATGCATGCACTGTTTATCTAGATGTGCCATCAGTGCAATATTTATCAGAAATCCAAATCCTTTTTTTCTAAAAAGGTGAAGGTTCATTTGGGTATATTTAAAAAAAAAAAGATTGGGTGCAGACTGAAGGGCAAGAAACGACAGAGAAGCTTCTCTGCTGGCTCGTTCAGAGAGAAAAAGACAGAGAGGCAAAGAGGGGGGAGAGAGAGAGAGAGAAAAGAGGGAGAGGACACCTTGGTGATGTGTGTGTGTGTGTGTGTGTGTGTGTGTGTGTGTGTGTGTGTGTGTGTGTGTGTGTGTGTGTGTGTTTGGCCTGACATTCCCTCTGACTTGGAAAGCAGGAATGAAGAGAAAGGGAGGCTGTTTTAAAGATGGCTCTTCTCTAACAGGAAGTATCTGAACAGTGACTCACACGCTACATGGAGAGAGAGTATGGAGGCAACTACATGGAACTACATATCTCTAATGTGTGTGTATGATGAGTTATAAATATAAGTGGGATTGCATAAATATGCATAAAAAAATAACATGATAATAATGAACATCAATAGTGCTAGTGAATGTGTGTGTGCGCGCATGTGTGTGTGTAAGGAAGTTTACATGCACTCCTGTGTTCTGGTTAAATCAAATTTCAAAAATGGTGCATTTTACTAAACAAATCTGTTAGCGTGTGCCAGAGGGGCTATCACTAATTCTCATGTGTTTAGCTCAGTGGATCACATTTCAACAAGGATACGATGCCTTACTCAAAAGCCTCAGTGTGCACGTTCTTTTGTATGCGCGCGTTTGGATAGAAGTACTGCCTAATTCTGAGGAATAAGCGATGCGTATCTGGCTTATGATACACAAATGTCAAATGTATATAAGGATGTGTGGATTTCAGCGTCAGTGTGTGCAAGTTCTCAGCACACCACCCCCCCTATGGAGCTCTGGGGGTTTGCCTATACTAAGAGCAGTGCCTGCCGTTACAATTCCAGGACTTGTCGCTGATAAGATGTCTGTGTATCTTAAGTCACTGGTATATCAGCAGTCAGCAACATGGCTCCCTCTCACTGCGTCGTGCTGAGCAAACAAGCCTGACCTCTGCGCAACACCCACAACAACACAGCAGAGTGACAGTTATTACACATGACTTCAGAGTACAATAAGCTACAGAGCATTTTGTTAGCAGTAGGGTTGATTTGCATAGTATTGTGGTGTTTATGCCTGGACAATTAAAAAAAAAAAACTTGCTCTGGTGGTTTAATGAAAAACATTTTTTAAAGGTCCCACACTGATGTACAGTTTTAAGTGTAATCACAATTGTTGGAACTGAATAAGCATGCGTGTCCACACTTTTCCACACCTTTGGGCTATCGCATTCATTTTTCATGCTTTTCCAGACTTTCCAGTCCTGCAAGGGAGGCACTGTTTACTCGTTCTTGTCTCACATTTTTTGGGGCATGTTTAAAAAAAAGAGAAAAAAGTGAGCCAATTAATCAAATAATTTCATTTTAACTAAATTTCAAAAAATAGAACTAGCAGCGGTGTGTGTGTGTGTGTGTGTGTGTGTGTGTGTGTGTGTGTGTGTGTGTGTGTGTGTGTGTGTGTGTGCACTGACAGTCATTGAATTTCTCCTATGTCTGTGTATTGGACTTTTTAGTATTGACCTCTCTGTGTTATTCTGTTTGTCTCTTCTACATGCATGTGTATGTGTGTGTGTTTGTGCATTTGTTTGTGTAACAGGATTAACAACCTGCTTAACTTAAACCAGACTATAGTCATGCATTCCATCAAGAGGAAAAAGAAGAAGAAGATACACGTTGTAAGACTATCTTGCCAGTTTTAAATCTTTAAACTGAGGGCAAATTCTGCCTGTAAATCGCTTGTATAGTTACCGTGTCAGGCTTATACTGGCTTTTCCACAAGGACAAGTAAAACAAAACAAAACAATCAATGTTTAACAAGCAGAGAATGAGACAATATGCTGGCAGCATATTATCTATGTGTCATTGTACAGTATGTAACAGCTTTGTTAAAAAAGGGAAAGAGGTTCTCTCAAGGTTAAACACACAATGTAGTTACTCAGATTTTGTTAACCATATGGTTAACTATATCTATATATATATATATATATATATATATATATATATATATATATATATATATATATATATATATATATTGGTTTATCTTACTGCAATATATATATATATATATATATATTGCAGTAAGATAAACGTTATCATCTCTATACTCTAGATCTCAACAACACCCTGGATCAACTGTCAATATAATCAGACTCGACGGGAGAAGAGTGAAATTTCATCGGCACCTTGTGTCTTTATGTGTCGTGGCATTAAAAAACAAAACAAAACAAAAACCTGAGCGTTTTTCTAAGAAGTGGTTGGGTTGGGCAGTTTCACACTCCTGACGCACTTTTTTGAGTCCTTAGCAGTATCAACAACTTTTCGCTGATGAGACAATAGCAGATAGTTCCATTTAATGCGGGAGAAACCATTCGGTTGGAGAAGAGGGGTGTCAGGAAATTGCCAAAACACTCACCCAAACACGAAATCGAGCATATTTATTTTAAGTCACGAGCCTGTGTGATATGAACGGTAAGAGCTAAGTTTATGCATGTGTTACAAAAACGAAGCACACGCGTGATGGTCGAGTGAAAGCGGAGAGGAAACCTTGTTCCTCCCCCCCTCACGGGACAGAATGGATTCGACCTACTCAATCATACTCTTCAGCATACACTGCAAAGAGCATGCTTTCACCTTTAGGATTGTCTGTGCTTCTTGAAGTCACCCTGGATTATTCTTTTGGATAACGCAGGTACGCACATCTCGTCTTTCCCTGCCTTTTAGACACATAGAAAAACACAGGGGCGGTCTCGTCGGTGTTTGGATTTGGTTGTAGGTGGTATGCGATTGTCTGATCTAGATTTATAAATAGGTTACATGCTAGAAAGGGTGTAGTGGTTGGTTTAAATACATATGTATTTATATATATATAACATTGTGTGTGTATATATCGTGTATGGCTATCACAATGTAACATAACCAGAAGTATGTACAAGTGTGTATAAATTCTCCACTCTTTACAGATTTACAGACACTGAGTGAGTCACAGCAGTTTGATGATACTTCGAATTTGTGAGACTCCTCATACCTAATGTGATCCTTCAAAAAAAAGAAAAAAAAAAGAAGGATAGAAAAAAGGGACTAAACCAAACTAACGCGTTTGAATAAAAGGTGGAGTACTTGGTTAATATGCTCCACCGACATCCTTCAGCTCAGGCAAACTTTCCATCAGCTCGACACACACACACACACACACACACACACACACACACACACACACACACACTCTCTCTCTCTCTCTCTCTCTCTCACTCACTCACTCATCTCTTCCTTGAGTAATGTTTTGGATAATAAACTCTATCATTGCAGCATCAGAAACACAGATGGCAGCTGTAGACTTCTGAGTAGTGTTAAAAAAAAGAGGCAGCTCAGAGGCTCAATACAGAAAACATCCAAGAGGAGGAAGAGGAGGAGGAACAGTTTCTCTCGCTCTTTTTTTTTTAGAGATTGTTTTATTCACACGGAGGGTGGAGGTGGACGTTAGGGAAGGGTGGGGGCAATATCCATATTAGGAAGCCGTGTCCTACATAATAGACATGGCACAACTGCCACTGAGCAAGGCACAGGTGCCGGGCAGCAGTCGGGGTCCGGTGGCTCTTTTAGACATTACATATGAGGATCTGAAACCGCTGGAAGCTCTCTGGTGTGTCGCGTTTCTTCTTCTTTCAATCTCTGCGCCTGCTGAAGCTCTCACAATCTGCATGCGGGATGTGTGCCCGTACGCGTGTGTGTGTGTTTCGGGGGGGGGGTTTGATCGTGTAGTTCGTGTGAGATAGTGTAAGTAGGGGCTACTACTTGCCCCCCCCAGTTGATGACACGCACCTACAGGATGTGTGCCTGCTGTTATGGTAAAGGTTCACAATAGCACTAAGCTCCAACGGGGGGGGTGTTACTGCAAGACAATTGGGATGACTGAGGCTTGTTTCGCCTTGTTTCACATAACCCCTATTATGTGACGTGTACATACAGGTGACTGTGATACAAAAATCCCAGAACACCAGTGTCAAAGAGATTTCATACCAATATAACACACGAGCACATTTGCGCACGGGGGTCATTGTGAGATGAGCGTCTTCTTCACTTCTCTGGACACTTTATCATTAATTGCCAACACACACGCGGGCGCCAGTTCACGTGTCCCTGGTAGGAAGCGATGGACATACGTGAAAGCACGGAGAGTGGAATGTGCGTCCTCTGCGTGGGGGGCAGAGGTTTGGTGACACCGCGAGGACAAACTTTTTTCTTCGCTTTTGTTCGCCCTCGATCTTGCACCTCACCGTTTCACAAACACAATCTCTCTCTCTCTCTCTTACACACATAGATGGGGCTTCTTTCCATGCACGGTGCGTTCAGGTGCTCTCATAACCTCTGCCATTCACATGCTAGAAAATGTGATCAGAAAGTAGTGTGTGGTGGTTTTAAAAGAGGAAGGTTTTGTTGAATCTCGCTGTGACATGGGGGATGTTGCATGGCTTATGAAAAGATAGTCTGTGCGGACCAGCCTAGTGTGCTTCCTTTACTTGAAACGCATGCGAATTGTAGGAAATGGAGTGACTCAACGTGAAAAGTAACAAATACATGAAATTTATTAATTTTAATGAAGTGACATCAAAAACTACAGGCTAATCTAAATCAACAATGCCCTGCGGAACCTTTATTTCCAATCACTCAATAAATGTCTTACTCAATGCAATCCGCAAAGTGACGTCTTCCAACGTTATCTGATCATTCTGTGTACAAAAGTTATTGACTCAAAAGACGAGCAGATGAGAGAAACCAGAAAATACAGAAACTATATAAATATATGTAGCCTAAGCAAAATAATTACCATTTAACTGGCTAGCACCTCTAACAACACACGCCATAATGTACACTATCTTTTAGAGCCGTATTCAACATACAGTAGTATTTGTTTACGTCGCTGCTAAATTTACTACATAATTCCAACCGTGTGTCACTTTATCCCTGAGTCATGACATATCCGACAACACCTAAAAGCAGCAGCAGCGAAACGACAAGAGACAAGACAGACAGAGAGAAAGAAGCAGAGAGAGGAACCTGTACTGTGGTAGCTACAACACAAGGAGACAGGAATTCGGCCGAGATAATAATAATAATAGTAATCGTGCAGGATTGTGGCGAAGTTGATCAGCGGGCTGCTGTTGTCAGTCGCCGCACTGGCTCACACAGCGGGGTCTCCTCTGTATCTCTGCTGGATCTGGACTCTTGGACGCTTTAGGAAACCTGCACCCCCCGCCCCCCTTTCTTTCTCCGACTGTTTGAGCTGCTCAGCGTTGTTTTAACTGGTGAGGAAGTGAGTTCACATAATTATTACTGTTTGTAATTTAGAGGGTGTGTTCGTGCTGGCTGGTCTTGCTGCTGCTACTACTACTACTGCTGCTTCTACTGCTACTACTGCAGCAGCTGCTGGTGCTCCTGCAATCTTTGGCTGTTACACATTCTTTAGTTTGAAACCTTGTCATTTCCTTTAAGTGAGAGGCGAGAGAGAAGTGACTAAGAGAGGGACAGTAAAAAAAAAAAACGGCATGTGCTACAGTGGAGATAAGGGTCATTTTGGGGAATGTTTGACTGATAAGTGGAACCTTGTGGCTAGGAAAAGCAACAACAACAAAAAGAAGAAGAAGAAGTAGAAGCCAACATAATCCTGTGATACACTTAGGAATGGTGCTATGCAAATAGTAGGCAAAACTGACATCCCAAAGGAGCTTCACGGGGATATTAGAACTATATCATAAAACACTTTCAAACGTCTTAATGGTAGCAGTAAGTGTAAATGATAGCTGCACTGTAGGTGATAAAGGAGGATAAAACAAAAGCAATAAAGTGATGCATATTATAAGGGGTTGTAAAGAAAGTTATCACTGGAGACAGTTATGTAAAAGCATAGTTTGCAGTAGAGATAGAGGAGAAAGTGTGTGCATGCATGGCAGTGTGCACATGTGCCAAAACAGGCTCACCTTCCTGCTTTGTAGTTTGAGCAATACAGATGATGAAAAAAAAACACGGGGAGGGAGGAGGGGGGTAGCTGTTCTCTTTATCTGCTGGTGTAGGAAGTTTGACTTCAAATAGGAGCCTAAATAATGGTGGCTTTGTATCGAGTGGAGTTTCCACACACACACATATGCGTATACACCAAATACTGTGATATTCAGCTGTTCCCTACAAGTAAGAAAATTTTGGCAAAAGGGTTGTGTTCCCTTCACTGTCCCCCGCTACAACGGCTTTGTTTCTAATTGTGCACGGGACCCTCAGCTGCCAGTTTTCTCTTGCCTATTTTCTTTGAGATTGACTTTCTGTGGCATACTGTTTTCCCCTGTAGCTGTTGAAAGATACAGCATTTTTCTTCTGTGTAAGGGTCACACACACAAACACACACACACACAGAAAGAGAAAGAAGTAGAGAGCGGAGGGAGCGAACGAGGGAGGAGGGAGGAAGAGAGGCAGAGCGTTGTTTTGCAGACAGGATTACATTGTCTCCCCCATGTTAGATTTCAGACATTATGTTAAATATTTCTAGGCCTGCGACTCTCGCCCTGTGCTCGTGCCAGCAAATATAACACCCTGCAGCGCGGCACAACAACAATAAATGATCTAACTTCCCCAAATTGACTGTTAGATAATAAATAGCAGTTACGTGTGATCTGAGTCTCATGGATACTAACAAGAATAGGTGTGATAGGCAAACAGATTTAGTCAGTTATGGAGGGGGGTGTTTGGGGAAAAAAGTAGTTTTTCTGAATGTTTAATTGATTTTTTTTGTTTGTTTAGGTTTTTTCCTTTTCTTAATCCAAGAGTGAAGGAAAAGCTGCAAACAGGATTAACTGTAGCTGACGAGTTCAGCGTTGGGGGTATTATTTTTTCTTAGAAGGTTATGTCATAGAAGTAAATAAGCAGTGACGTCACTTGTTGACCATCGCAGCAGAGTGAAAGAGGAACATGACCTGTGTTTAAATGTGAATTATGACGGTTCATCACTTGACTAATACAAATGTAAGTCATGTTCAGGGAGTTGAGAACTTTTTGGAAAGCACAGATGCCTCACATTCACAAACAAGTCCCCGGAGAGCTTATGCATGGCTCGAGTGAAGCCTTTGTGTTTGATTGCCTTCCACCTGCGTGTCTTTGCATAAACCGAAGAAGTGCTGCGTATATCTTCAGTAGAACTGCCTGTCTGTCGCACGCAGTTTGTGCACTCAGTTTTCCATACCTGTGCTTATCAAGATCAAATTCTGAGCCATACCTTGACTTTTTATCTTACCCTGACACTTTTTTTTAAATTTGTAAAGTTCATCCAGCCCCTAACTCCTCCCCTCCTGTTCTTCCTGTATCTGTGGGAGTAAAATTAGCAATTTAATTTTTTTTTTCTTTTTGGAGTGGGGGTTTGTATTGTCCCTTCAGAGTGTAGAAGTGTTTTATTGGTGTGGCGAGAAACAATGAGGACAAGGCAGGGCTTTGTGGTGGCAGAAATGCATTTTTAACCCATGTGAATGAATGGCGCCTCACATTCCACAGCAGCAGGCCCTTTACTGAATGGCAGCACTAACTCGGCTGTTTTCATTACTCATTACTGCCTTGTGCCTTTTCACCATGTACAGAGTCATTTACCTTCACCACACTGGAGGGGGGTTAAACACTATACAGACTCTTGTTTATAGTCGATTTTCAGAACTGGACATGGGGTAAAACTTAGGATTTGCCTAACTGTCTCTTGCTCAACAATCAGTATTAAAGCTGCTCTAGGATATAGACATTAAGAAAGGATGAACTGATAATGTTCAGTGGGAAAGTTCTGCTTGTAGTGATATAATGTGCATGATCTATTGTGACTTTTTAGCTCAGTGTTTTGTCTGTCTGGCCTCGAGCTTTATTGTTCCACTTCATTGTTGATGCTCTCATTGAGTCATTTCCAGCATAGACCTTAAGAGAAAAACTTCATAAATAGTCAGTGTAAAGAGCAAATCATTGGCTAAAAAAAAGGGTATATTTTTCTTATGAACTGATGGGAAGAAAAAAAGTAGTAAAAAAAAAAAAAAGTCGGCAAGAAACATGAATGTTCCTCCTCATAAGCAGGGTGCACAGATTTAAAACAACAATAATAATCCCTGTTAGTATCTTTTTCAGAAAATGGCAATGGCTTAAGTGTCTAAATCTTTTAGTAAAGACCTTTGTAAAAATCCTTTTTTCCCTGTAATACTGGGGTGTGAGCATTCTCTGTTGGTGGTATCTAAGACCTTGCTGAATTCACAGAGAATGGTTCCAAAGCTGGCTAATTGTGTTGTCCTGCATACACAATTCGTAAATCCGATCCATTCAGTCCATTTTCCACTGTAATTACTACCCTGCTTTGACCGTACTTTCTCATCTCTGTCCCAACCGCTCATGGTAATGTTGTGTGGTTTGAAACTATAATTGATATGAAAGGGAAAAAAAGTCATCAAATCAGAGGACAGATATGTTTTTCTGCAGAGGCATATAGTCTGAAGTCATTCTGTGTGCCCTGCTGCCCCCCCCCCCCCCCCCGTTTTCCCTCTCTCAGCTCTTCCTTGTTATGTTTTAGATCATATCAGTGCTTTATACATGAAAGCAAACATGTACGCATCTGCCTTTACATGGTTAAGTAACTTTGTGACATGCTGAAGTTGGATTGGAGATGGGCAATGACGAACGCAAAAACAATTTTCTGGTATGAATCAGAAATGGAAGAGGAAAAAAATCAAACAATTTATTGTCTTTTTACTGGTGCTACACAGCCACATCATTTTAATACGGGGTCTAGTGTCTATTCTGTGGTGATGGCATTGATTCCCTGCTACATGGTGGGGGTTTCCACTCTGAAAGGGCAGTCTCTCTGTGTTAGCCTAGAAACACCAAGCTCCTGGATTAAATTATAAATGAGCCCTCCGTGGGACACGTATTGCTTACTGCTTAGGATAATCAGAAGGAATTTTGCATTTGCTGTCATCCTACACATTTCCAGTGGATGTTTTGTCCTCTCTACTAACTTCTGTTCCTGTGGTGCCCACAGTTTTCTTAAAACTTTTGATAACAGGTGTGCATTTTAATCCCTTTATTCCGATTGCACCTGCACCCTCTACCCCCCTCCCGTATGGATCAATACAGTCTGTGCCAAGCCAAGCAGCATTGTCCAGGTACTAAACTGTGAAGACAGATATCTGTCTAAATTAGACCCAAATAAAATGATGTAGTAATCAGGGGATTAAGATAGGAGAGGGGTTAAGGGGTTAGAGCTGGTGGGGGGTAGGGAGGGGATTTAGGCACAGGCCATTTTAGTCATCTACTCATAGTGTTGGGGTGGGGAGAGAAAGACAATGGTGTTTTTTTTTTGTTTTTTTAAATTAAGTACGCATCTATTCAGCAAAGTGTGATCTTCAGACTTGGGAAGGATTCACTTTTTCCCACCTAAAGTTTACTAATGCAGTGGTGGAAAACCCCTCTGAGACAGCAAGCCCTAATAGGAGTGAATAACTTCCCTTTGAAAGCCATATATAGATTTTTTTTTTTTCAGAAAGAAACCCAGAAAAACCCAGTGTGCACATTTATATAGAGTACATCTGGCACAGCTTACTTTATATCTATCCTTACTAGGGTTACTGATACAATAATGGCAGAGCACAGTTCCCTTCATAAACTAGCTGAAGCTGGTTTAGGT
Organism: Perissodus microlepis; assembly: GCF_051167445.1. Lineage (NCBI taxonomy): Eukaryota > Metazoa > Chordata > Actinopteri > Cichliformes > Cichlidae > Perissodus > Perissodus microlepis. Next base: position 14,626,053 of record NC_140471.1, on the reverse strand, counting down.
GGGTGTAGGTGCAACCTACAGTAATGATTTTCAACTAAATTCCACATTTTTCATGTTGTAAAAGTCACATTCTAAATACTGTCATTTGCACACATCCACTGAGAGTCTAATGGAAACTGTTTGTGACACAAGGTAGCATTTTTAGTCATTGAGATTGCTCATTTCCAAAGTATTTTAGTGATGTTAGGAGTAGTTAGTGTGAGGGGTTCCTCTTACTGCAATGTATTTTTTTTACTCAGGTTATATTTAAAGTATCTATTTTTTTATGTTTACTCTTTTCTTCTTAGGTATAAGCTTTACAAGAACACATACGTTTGTTTCCATTTTAAATAATGAAATCAACAGCGTAACCCGTGTGTGTATTTGCATGTGCTTTTTATGCCTGATGGTAAGAGCTGGATCTTTGGTTCTTGGTAAAAAGAAAAAACAAACAAATAGAATAAATAACTAAATTAGTATAACACCCCCCTGAAACAGGTCAATTTGAGCTTTTAAAATTTAATATAAATCCTATATTTCCATACTTTGTAGTGCAAAATAGAAAGTACACTAAAATAATGTTAGCAGGCATTTGCAATTGCTGCTGGCAGCCTTAGCTAAATATGGCAGCTCATCCTACTAAACCTAGCAAACAAACATTTTTAAAACATTATCTCCATACCTGAGCTATGTGTGTTGTGTGTCTAATAAGCCTGGTTGCCCTGATACAAGAGCCAAATGCATGCCGTTTACAAAGCATGGCAAAGTTTTCTCTTCTCTTTTTCTAGCAGCCATGCTAACTCTACATGCTAGCATTAGCCTTCTGCTCTTGAGGCAAAACTTGTTAAAAACTTCAATTAGCGAACCCAAACCTCTACAGGACTCGCGCAGGATGAACCAGATATTAAATAGAAAAAGATATAACAGTCGGACTGTTATATCGACTGCTAAACCAGTGTGTCATACATTTGCGCTACATTCTACCTTTTTGACACGTGTAGGTGTGTGCCAGTATTTTTGCAGTTTTCCACCACTGACAGTTTGCCTGGTCTGATTAGCGCTATTGCTGATACTCCTACTAGTTGCCCTAATAAATAATATTTTCACCAGCTGTGAGTAGGCTGGGACCATCACTGAAATCAGGGGTGGGCCCCGCTGAGTGGCTGATGATCTGATGATCAGGGTTGGATATCGACTCCATTTATCAGTGCCGCCATTTATTAGCGGAGGACGCTCACAGCAGGGTTGGGCCTGTAGGGATGCAAGCGGTGTTGCAGAGTCTTGTCAGTGCATAGATTTCTTCAGTTACAAAGAGTGGGATGTGTTGGAGAGTTTTTGCAGAAAATCTGACTCTTGCTTCAGTTCAAACACAAGCTCCTTTGCCACATTACAAGCCACATTGTCCATCACCGTCACTCATGTTGATTTTCCCCCTTACGCATTATTGACGATACAATGAAATAACAACCAGGAGCAACGCAGCGCTGAGCTGACTGCGCTGGATTCATTAGCGGCACTTATCAGGTTTGAGCTGACATAGTGATCATAGTTAATAGATTTCTGCCTGCGTCCATGAACCGAAGCTTGGCATCGTTGCTGTGATTGCTGCTGGATTAAAGAAGAGAAATAAGCTTAGCTGAGAGAAACAGCCCAGAGGACCACGTGGCTATGATTGGGGATTCAGAGAGAGAGAGAAGAGGAGAGGAACGGCAGTCTTTGTCCAGCCCAGATGTCACTGTAGTAGACTGCCCTTATTGATCTGCTGCTTTACACAAACACACACATATCCTGCACACCACTCACATACACGGTCTAATTAGATAGCTATACAAAGGGAATTTAAGAAGTGATACCTTCAATTTGGCTACATAAACACCATTTACCGCTGATTTATTACTTACTTTACATTGAAATATGTGTCTCGTTATAGAATATTCTTTTAACCGAGATAAGAAGCATTCCATATTCACTGTTGCAGAGTGCGTAAGCATACATCAGTTGAAGAATATTTTGAAATATCTCCATCTCTGCATTCTTTCTACCTTGCCTGGCCTGGTTTTTATGTCTGTCCTTTTTTAAGGTTTGGTAAACCAAGACGACACAGTCACTTAGCATGTAGGTATCTGTGTGTGTTTCACAGGGCTCGGCAGGGAGGGGACGCAGCACCCAAACTTAATCCAAACTCACAGCAGCCCAGAGGGCATTAAGGGTGGGTGGGGGGTTGGGTGAACCGTTTCCTAAGAAGAGAGGTTCATTTTTTAACATACCCATTCCCTGCCATTTAATAAACACACTCTAAATGGGGATGCAAATGCCTACAGAAATTTTTAAGAACCCCATTGCTTACATGTACAGGTTCAGATTTTTTTTAAGGCTTCATTTCTTTGGAAAATTCACCACAGTCCAAAAAAACTTATATGCAGGGAAGAAGTTAAGAATAGGTGACTTCCACTCGGGCAGCACAGACAAAGAAAAAGAATGCCACTTATGGGAACTAAAAATGCAAACATAAAAAAAGAGGAAGGTATGAATAACCACTTTAAAAGTACTTTGCAAATATTTTAATTTGTTTTACTTCTTGCCACACTGTCCCTATATATATATATATATACACACACACACACACACACACACACACACACACACACACACACACACACACACACAGGGTTGCCTAATCCTCCTCATTAACTACTGTTGTCGCTCCATTCTTATATATAAAGAAAACTTTAAATACAACACACTTTAAAGTCTGTCTACTTCTCCACTTGACTTGATCCATCTCAAGTGCCCCATATTTACTACTACATTGCTAGCAACGTCTATTAGTTAGAAGAAGTCTTTTTTGGGTGGAGGGGGGGCGGACACAGAATCAGAGAGAAAATGGAAGAGGAGTAGATGTAGTTAGTCCAGATTGAAGGCCAGTGATGTTACATGTCTGACTAACTTAGGGAAACAAGCTGGAAATGTCTCCAGGCTACTGCAGCTAATCATTCAGCCCACAGAGGAACTGATCGTTAGCCACTGATGTCAGCCTAACCTTGCCACGATGTGTTTTAGTGAGTTGTGTTTGTATGTGTGTGTGCGTGCGGGTTGTGGGGGTTATAGATGGAAAGATGGACTTTACTCTGTTTAAAAAAACAAACAAAAAAAACCCCCCGAAACAAATGCTGATCATAATGGATGAGGAACCGCCTCCTGCTAAGGGAATATAACATAAAAATACAACAATTGCTGTAACAAACTCCCCAAATGTTCATGTTTTATTTTTTCTCAAAATGAATCAATAGAATGAATAACAAGAAAGAGCAAAGAAACAAAAACAGAAAAACATCCAACTTTGGGTAATATTTACTCTGAGACCACTGTCTATTCAACTATAGCAAAATTAAAGCCCTCTTGGAGAAGAGGGACAGTCATAGAACAGTGATTACATCATCTCTGAGGCACTGAGGAAGTAGGACCAGGAGGTGCTCTGGGTCAAGCAGGCGTCAGGGTCACTGAGGACAGAGGTGAGGGGGAAGAGGGTCGCCCAAAGACTAGCCAGCTCACCCGAAATCTCAGTGTGGCTCAGACATCCAGGTGAATTGCAAGCATGCATGCGTGATGAAATCAATCTGGATGCAGATTGGAGGCCATGTGCGTGTCTGTGATCTGCTCTCGAGGATTCTCCTGTGCATGGAAGGAGAAGGGAAAACAACCTTATCTCTTTAACTTTTTTTTTATCTTTCTGTGTCTGTTCCATATGGCTGGTAGGTTATAGTTTGCAGTCAGAAGTAGCACAAATACTGAAGCGTTGTTATGACTGGGAGTGACATACGTTGCATTGTGTGCTCTTTCAAGTGAGACCAGCTGAAGATGTAGAGACTAGTTGAGCTCTTTGCCTATGTTTGCCTATTTCTTAGATCAAACTATTATGTAATATTAAAATTAAAGTTCACTTTCAAGAGAAAAGAAGTTACTTAAAGATTTTTTTTGTCTCCCAAGGGAACAATGAGAAGTCTAACAAATGTCCTCAGGTGCTGCCACTTGAGTTAGCATCAGTTGGGACTAAAGACTACAAATCTGACAATATGAAAAAGAAAGACACCCCCCCCCCCCACCACCCAAAAAAAAAGAAAGAAAGAAAGAAAGAAATGGATGTATGAAAATTTAAAGAAGTGATCTGACTTAATCAGCTACTGAGCCTGCTTGAGTGTTTGAGGCTATCAGCTGGAGGCAACATTACCTCCTACTAACATCACACACATCATTCTGGACAGTCGGTGGCAAAGTTGCCTTTGTGTGAGAATTTGGGAAAAACTTTGTGTAGATTAAAAAAATCTGCAGCTTCAGTGGTTTTCATTTTTAGTATTCATTTAGTAATAACACAGTTATAACTGTATTTAATCTTTGACAGCATCATATCCAGTGCATTTAGCCTGTTAAGAACAGAAACCTGTTTTTGGTCTCCCATTGTGTTTCCTGGTTGCTGTCTGCTTTTTACCTCTGTTCCCAGCTGTCTCTCTGTTCGTCTGTTGCTCCGGGGCCTTGCAGTCAACTACACAGGAAAGAAGAGACCAAAGATAGGGAGCTTTTTAGCACCCCCTCCCCACCTTTCCCCCCACCCCCCATCCACAACACACAACCCTAACACCCCAACATCCACAGCTACTAGCAGCAGCAGCAGCAACACTCTTGATGCTTTGTAAAGAATCCCTCAGCACACAGACAGCCTCCCTTTAGCTATCTGCCTGGCCTCAGTGCCCTGTTCCTACATTGTATCCAGATGTGAGGAGGATGGTTGAAGGGAGGAAGGTAAAAGGGCCCCTGGTACTGCCCTCCCCAGCCCTAGACCATACCAGCTAATCCCATCCCAATAGCAAAGATTTATTAACAAACTCCCTGCTAAAAAGAAATGAGGCCAGCAGAGCAAATATCCCAGATTTTCATTTCAATATTTGCACATGTTTAAATGCTGCACATAGCAACAAACAGCGCAGTGGCCGTTTCTGCTCTTTTACCCTGAAACTAAAACCGAGGAGATGAAAATCTGTTGCTCTTAAATACAACTGGCTGCGATCATCTAATCCCTGGCTGCAGACCTCTATTTAAAGAGCGTAGCCACTAATCCCATCAGATTATACCTGACCAACTGTACAAAATCACCTAATTAATAGTCTTAAGGATGGTCACAAAAGGCGGGCTTCCCTTGAAAATAAGACCTTAATAAATCATACAAAAAATCTGACCCATATACAGAGTCCTAATCTCGGGCATAATCTCAAACACAGAAACAGGAGACTCAAGGTCAGAACTCCTCATGATCAGGACTCGTCTAGAAACTACAATCTGGAAGTGGGTCAAAAAACTCCCAAAACATTTTAATGCAGTAAATGCATTACTTTACACTGAATCATACTGAGACCACCGTGAGATGTAAATTCCCCCTTAAACCAATGCTATAGTTGTACTATCTGTAACGTCGTACTGGCTTACTGCTGTACATATACTGATATGACTCCTTTAAATGCATATTGATTTTTTTTTAAATTTGGTTTGTGTCCCAGAAGCAGGTGGTGTACTCAGATTTAAGTACCTGGGCAGCAAGCTCTGTGCCATGCATGTGCCAGGTAGAACTAAGGAGGAGGTTTTACGGTTCTGTGTGGATGAATTAGAGTACTTGTATGAGCAAAAAAAATCAGTTTGGGCCAAATTTAAGTTCAAATTTAGAACTTCTGTTTCTATTTTCAAACGTCAATGGAATTGTTATGGGCAGCTTAAAACAAGTGCTGCTGCTAAATGTGTGGAACTAATTTAGACTGCCTTATTAGATCAGTTCAGTGCATGAGGTATTGGTTAATTCTACAATAAATACATAATTAATTAGGCTGCATCACACTGGAAATATAAGCAACTAGTTTCCTTAGTCTCCTGCCCTGACTCTTTCCAATGCTTCCACATTATTGTCCACGTGTACGACCACATATATGATCCTAAACTATATTTGCTGCTATGACAGTGCCATATTTTTTTTCCTTTTTGTATGGTAGAGCCCTGCTTATCTTAAATTGATACTATTGCAAATGCAGGTTTATCAGCAGACTTTGTGTCTGCCTCCATGTGTTTATGTTTCTTATTAGAAGTTAGCTGTGTCCATTTTTAGTAACCTATCCTGCCATCTTCAGTCAGTACAATGTGTTGTGTAAAGTTGTCCACTGGTGCGGTTTGGAGAGAGGGACTGTGTGTAATCCTCGATCCTCTGTCCCTCACTTCATGTGTGAGCTGTTGCTTTTTAGCAGTGGTTAGGTGGCTGGTTGCCTGGTTTAAATGGCCTGGGTAATGCAAGCAGCTCCCACTGGAGGTTTCTGATCTCTTTAGGGAAAGCTGTGCAAACATCACTGTTTGATGCAATATTTGCCTTCTCCTATATTATCCTCAGCTGCCTGTCCAATTTAATGACTCAACATTAAGTGGTGAGCTGCGTCAAGCTGCTACAATTAAGAATTTGGGCTTTTTCTCAGACTTTCATTATCAGAATACAAAATTGATTGTTCACTGAAAAGAAGACTAGATGGGTAGATTGCTACAACTACATAACTTGAACAGTTATGGCTAAGCACATAACTCTAATAACTCTAGTTTTTCTTTAATATAATATACAGTCATCTTGGTGCGATGGACAAAACTTAATTCAAATTCAGTCAGATATCTCCTGGAAGTTAAAGAGTTCATCGAGATTGAGCAGAGGCAAAGCTGCCAGACAGCCTTTTTTTCTACAGTTTGACTTGACCTTCAGGAGGTTTTTCATCTTACATTTTTAAAAGTTAACACAATAGAAAGGTATGGAACACAGTGAGTTAAAAAATGCTACAAAGTTTCTCTGATCATGAATTGAAACATGGCCATTGTGGTTGTGTGGTGTGCCTTAACCACTGGTGCACCAGACATAATATTTCAGGAACAATATGTTCTCTCCAGAATTGAATGATAAACTAACTCATTAGCAGTGTAGGGACTAACGCGTTATTAGGTAACGCGTTATAGTTAACTACGTTATTATTGTGGTAACAAGCACGGTAACTAGTAATTATGCCAAAATCAGGAACGCGTTTATCGTTTCTGGGATTTAGATAGGGTCGTTATTCGTTACTTCGTGTGTTGCGTTTGACTTACCTCGGAAATTGGAACACAGACCTGGGAATAATGTCACACTCGAGTAAATGGCGTTCTGTTTAGCTTCGTCAGAGAAGTCGGGGTTCCAATATGGCGACGCCCTCGAAAACGCTTGTTTTGCTAGCCCTCTACAAAAACAAATTACTATTAAACACATATGCAGCTCATCTGCAGTCTGGAGTTACCTACATCTTCCTACTCGGAAGGCAGAATTTCTGAGTTCCGAGTACAATCGAAAGCACCACGACTGCAGTTTCCGTGTTGGACATAAAAAGTGCACATGACGCTGTGACGTAGGCTAGAATCTTAGACCACTGAAGCACTTAATCTACCATCATATTTTATTTATCTACATGACCTGACTGGAGGAAATATTATTTTGGTTAAATATTGACTATTTATGAGGCTGAAAATATTTATTATTTTATTTTATTTTTCTTTGTGAGGCTGAAAATACTTTTAAGTTTGCCCGCCATTACTGAACATGAGGTCTCCAGTTGGTGCAGTTCAGCTGTTTTCAGTTAAGTTTACAAAGAATGGACAAACCTCACTGTGTTTATGTTGAACTATTTTTGCACTAAATTATTTGCACTATTTTGATACCTACAGCTCCTAAATGGTCTGAGGTACAGTTTAGTGTTGGCACTGCTAAAAGTATACTTTCTACCCATTTCAATGGCAAAAATAAATATACCTTTCAAAAGTTTATGTCGTGTTTTGTTATCCACTGCTTCTTCCTAGTGATACTACGTACAAAGATTAGATTTATAACACTGTTGCATCAACCCCAAAATGATGTGTTTGCATTTATAGAGGTTTGAAACAATAGAAATAGATTAAAACAGACAGATAAAAAGTGACACATAAAACAAACATTGTTCATTTCTAACTTAGTTTCATTCATTTCATCATTAACTTGCACTCACACTACTACACTGCCATTTTAGGTTCAGGCCATTAGGTGACACACTGCATTATTTGGCAGGATAGCACTAACATGTAAGCAAGCTAGAAGACTGGCATCCTTGCTGGTATCCAGTTAGGGAAGCAACACATTAATAAGAGAATTCTGAATAAAACCAAAGTTAATTTGCCAAGTAACTAGTTACTTTGAAAGTAACGAATAACTTGAGGTAACTGAGTTACTTTTGATAGAAGTAACTAGTAATGTAACTAAGTTACTAATTTAAAGTAACTTACCCAACACTGCTCATTAACTGCATAAAGTCTGTTGTAGACTACTGTAGCTCCATGAACACACTGTGACAGCTAAAGAAAAAGGCAAAGTCTGACTCTGAAAGAGTCTAACCACACTATTACTCTTTGAGGCCATAATTAGCCCCAAAGTTGCTTTGAGGTAAGCTACCAGAAGTATGGTAGCATATCAATAGCTAGAGCAACAGCATGCTCTTTGTGATTTTTAAAAGAGGTAACATATGCTAACCTTCCAGATTTAGCATCTTAACATGTTTACATTTGCTAACAAATTTAAATTTGGTGCTCAATGAAAATCACATTTAGTACATTTAATGCTCATGAAAGTATTATCTCAATAAATACTCGAACGTCAATAAAAGTTAATGGAAAGTCATTGTGTAGAGTTTATCTTGGATCACAAACGTTAGCCACAGCAGCTCTCCAAAAAAGGTATTTTTACAAACTAGAGATGTCAAGCTAACTTAATGATGGAACTGTGTGTGATTGTACACAGCAAAAGTTATGTGGGCAAGTAGGCTACTCTTTATAGTTGTTATATACCTTTGTTGCCATCATGTTACAATCTGAATCAAAGTACTATGATAAACCATGTTTATCATCAGTCAGTGAGGTGCTAAATATATTAAATTCAACTGTTTTAATCATATAGCGCTGATGCCCAGCAGCTATCACCTCAAGGAATTTAATATTGTATACTACAGACCTTACAAATTAAAAGTACCACTGAATCATTTTTCTACTGAAAGCTTCAGTTTTTATTTAGCAATAATAAATAACAGGAAAATATAAGAACTACAAAAATTATTTCATTACTAAAACTGTTGTTCAAAAAGTCTGAAAACCTAGTGTTTCAGAATTATTAGAGAATTTGTTATAGTTTCACAAACTCATACACTGCATGTACAAGATACTTGTACATGCAGCAATTTGTTATCATTAACTTATTATTTGTTATCACATAACCTATTACTAGACAGGGTGGCAGCCTGACGTTCATGCCGGTATACGTTCTGCTTGCTTCTACATGTCAATCTGGTAAACCCACTACTATGTAAACAGTGCAACTGGTGCAGATCAGGTTGTGGCATGGAGTTTTATTGCAAACAGGCGGCTTGCATAATTCTGCTTGTTTGCCAGTAGAATGAAGTGATCTGGTTTTCTTAGGCCCACCTGCATCTGGAGGGAAAATAAACTGACATTGTGGGCTGATTTAGATGCATATGGAGTGTTTTCCTCCCTGTTTTGTCATATGTATATTCATCTGTTAGAAACACTTGAAGTGTCTTGGATGTAATTTACTTAGTCATTCACAGGTTTTTCATGTTTTGGAGTTTTTGTGTGTCACCCACGCAGGTGTTGTTCATCTTCCTTTTTTTGTCATGTTTTGCAAGAAAACTTGTCAAATGTGACTTTTGGCTGCTGCTTCTTTGAAACAAGCTTGTTCAGTTAAACCTCTGAAGACAGATGTTCCATCAGTATATAAAGTAGCAGATTTAGATCTCTTTTTTTCACTGTTATGTACAAACATTAGAAATCTGTAGTGGGAGATTTTTTGTTGTTGTTGTTGCCTGTTTGATTTAATATTTTTCAAGTAAAATATATCAAAACAAAGTAAGAAATATCCTGTGTTTAAGAGCTCATGCAGGTATATGAAACGTGACAAACAGACATGCATGTTCACACGCACACATCCACATTTGAGCTGCACAGCTTGGTTGGAGGAAGAGGGGAGGGGGTTGTTACAGTGTAACTATACTAGCAGATTGTCTCTGTAGGACTGTTGGATGAATGTTAAGAGACAGTGCATTCTAGCCAATTTCCTGTGCTGTGGTTGCTCTGCAAATAATCGCTGTGATGTCTGGTATTGGTGTTTGGACTCTGCTCTCCTGAAGAATTTGATTACAAGCAAAAAAAGGGAGAAAATGCAGTACTAATGAGCTAAAAGTTTTCTTTTTCTTACCAATCTTCTCAACAGACAGTGGTGATTTGCAGTCCAAATTCCTAAAAATATTGCATACGCCTGTAAAATGGACATCTGCAGTGTGCAGCTCCAACGCTGCAGCTCTCGCACTCTCTCTTTCTACCTCGATCTCCCACATCTTCCCTTCTCGCTCCTCTCAGTCAGCTCTTATTATCCTAATCCATCTCCTGCCATGACTTTACATCACTATTTACCACTTATCTTCCCTCTGCTGCCCTCCTTCTCATTATTTGCTCAGCCTTTTCTACTCTCCCTGACATGCATCTATCTCTCTCTCTTGTTTCTGATGCTGCCTTGTTTTCCTCTGTATTGGTTTAGGGTTTTTCCACTGGGCGGGTTAACAAGCCAGCATGATTTCATCAATGTGAATCAGTCAGCCTGATAAGACGTGACCCAGATGGGATCTCCAGTTCTTTTTATACAGCCATCAATCACGACCACCTAGCCACATAAGCTCACACTAACAGTAATGCCTGTCAGCCTGTGCACAGCCTGAAATATGGCATGTAGCTTTAGTGCGCTCTTTAGAAAAACTCTGTCCCACATGAAAGACTAACAATGTTTGTTATTCTCATCTTGCATCCCCAGTTCCTGCTTGTTGCTTCTTTTTTTTAAATTATTTTTGGCTATGAAATCCTAGGCAGATGTTACAGTCAGTGTACACACACACGTGCACACACACACATTCACACACACGGACACATAAACAACTCCCGGAATATTCCTCATAATGGTCAATAATAAGTTTACAGTAACCTCAGTGAACTTTGTGGAATCTTATATTTGCAGTGGTGTCACTTTCATATTCCCACTGTAATAATCCCCCAAGGCCCACTATGTTTCTAGGTCAGTGATTTTATAGACATTTGCTTTGTATGCTAAAAAAGTGTTAGCTTAGTAAAGAAATAGAAAAGTATACTGCTATACCTCTCTTGTCTGTGCAGTAAATGTTAATCTAACACCAGCAAATTAGCTTAGCTTCCAAACTAAGCAAATTTGCTTAGCTTAGCTTCCTAGCTAATGTTGCTACGTCGCTGCAAATTGTCTCTTTGTTCTTTTAAGCGCACTCTTACAGCATAGAAACAAAAAAACAACCAGTCCTAAATTTAAACTTGTTATGTTTTCTCAAATTTCAAATTTTACAGGTTAACAAACAAAAAACCAAATCTTGTTTGCCTGTTTTTAGTTATTTACTGCAAATTTTCATTTTGAAGATGGCAAACCATGTCTGTTCTTTAAATTACTGTGGTTTACTAACAATACAAGTAGCAGTCTGTGTAAAAGATGACTGTAACTGCTGTGACATTACCTATTTGTTTTTGAAGTGCCCTTTTAACACCCCCGACCGTTTCCATTGTTGTCATCCTGAGAGCCAAATTACCCCCCAGATGTGATGAGGAGGGGTGGGTCTGACTCTAAACCTACTTGGTTAAAGACCTCTGACCAGCTGTTAGCCAGTGAGTTTCAGTGTGGTTTAATACCACAGATAATCCTCTATCTTGAAAAATAGATTACAAAATAGACTCTATTGTTTATCCAATATGACCCAAAATGAGTAACTGAGCCCATAAATTAAACAGTAAAATGTTTACGAGGGCTAAGTCAGAAATCTGTTTCCCCATAGACTTTTATAGAGCTGAAGTCTTTTTGCAATCACAACTATCACCATCTGGTGGCCTTCAGATGTAATGCAGGTTAAAGGTACGTCTGTGTGAGCTACATCATTACTCAGTGAGCAAATGGGTGACTGGCCAAGTTGTAGCTCTACATTTGTATGGCTGTGCTAAGTAGTGGTTTCCCCCTCATCTGAGAGGTTTGCGAGGATAAGAACCTCTAGCAAAATAGTGCATCAGAAACTACTCAGTAAGCTCTAGTTTTCTCTAATAATTTGGACAGGTATTTACACAGAGATAAATTAAGTTAAACACTGCAAATGTGGGCATCATTACCTGACCTTTGTCTTTGTCTGGCTTTTTTCTTTTTTGTGTGCTATATTAGAAATCTTCATTATAGAAAGTAATGCTTATGAACTTGTTTTCTTCACGGTGTCTTTGAATATTTTGTCCTCGTGGGTTTATAAAGGGGAAGTGCCATCTTCTTACCTACTAGGCCAAAAACAATCAGAAGTGCAAGGTATCGGCTGAAAAAAGGAGCGCTAATTAAGCTAATGATCTGCTGGCAGTGACTTCATATCTGTGGAACAGGTTAAGTGTTTCAAAAGAATGTGAAACTTGTGTGGGCTTGGGTTCGGTTATTAATGTAGCTTAGCTTTAACTTAGCAGTACACACAACAAAGTGCTTTCATGCACATTTGACTACTCAGTTATTTAAATGTATTAGCTATATATTTACCTATATATTATTATTGTTTGACAGCTTTACATTTACTTTTAAGTTTAAGCAGCTGACGCACACACACAGATGGATAGAAATGCTACGCCAGTGTGCTCTGCTATGTTTGCCTACCATCTAACATTCAAAGCTGTATAACTGAACTGACCAAAAATAAGTGAAGTTCCTGTGTGAAATGTGCATAGACTGTAGTCTGGTGCAAATATTGAGAATCTTACTTCCACTATAGTGTAACTCAGATATTGTTAGAAACAACAGTTATGCACCATGTCAGTGGGCATTAATTCAGCAAGCTAGCCATGACTTTATTATGCCTGATATTTTTGTCATATACCATTAAAACAAGCTATATGATAGCTATAATAATTACCTGCGACGCTCCCATCCACAAAAGCAAAAAAAAGTGAGCATGGCATTACTTATTCGCAAATCCACATACAATGATGTCTTTAAACTTTTTTTGTACGTAGCAGTTTTTTCAAGGGAAGTAATTGAATTTTGGCCTGAGGTTACTTTGTTTGGAGTTTTGTTTCTTTATTGTGTGTGTGTGTGTGTGTTTGTACTCTATATCAGTGTGTGAACACCCCACAACAACAACAACTGCCTGTTTGAGCCCACACACTATTTCTGTAGTAGAGCCATCAGGAGATTTCTGTGGAAACCCTCCCATCCTGTATTCCACACACACACACACACACACATACACACACACACACACACACACACACAAAGACTCAAAAACAGATCTGTTGCCCTGTTTGGTTCTCATATGTGCTCTTGACAACTCTTACAGGATGTGATCTTCAGATTTTGCCCAAAGGTAAAGGTTTGAAAAGAAAAGCACAGCAAGTAACGAAAAAGCAAATAACCAAGCAAATCAGCAGCCAAACAAACAAACTGTATTCAAGCACACACACAAAACCGCCCCACACATTCTGAGAGACACCTAATGCAACACCTCGGCATGGACACCTTTTTACGTTTTCCAGCAGAACATTGGACGCTAACACATTTTAAATACTATGCTGAGGAGGGTGATGTTGAAATTTGAGATAATGTTTGTGGAAACGCTCCAGTCTGAAGTAAAATTTCAGCCTTTCTAAAAAGCTGCAAGGGGAATCATGATAAACACAAGGCCTTTAATAAATCGCATTGCCATAGCTAGCTGGTAAAATAAGCAATAAGTTAGTTGTGATTTTTGTGAGTCAATTACAAAAAGATCTTCTTGGCTGTTGTCTCAGTGATGCTCAGTCTTTGTGCTGTTGTTTGGGCGACTTAGCGCAGGCTCAGAGACGCCCATTAGTATGCAACAGCTTGATCAATACAAAATTTACTCTATCCCTCTCCCACGTTGATTGTGTGCAAGCGACATCTCCACGTGTGTGCACCTGTGCGCAAACTCGCTAACCGCCTGACTATCTCTCCTCGGCAAGCCACAAAATAAAAGGGTTACATCAGAAAGTGTGTCAGGGTGGAAGACTGGTGGCCAACTTTGAGGTCGCTGGTCTAATTACACTTCAGAGAGATTGATTTAAGTTCAACTGCAGAGGTCGCGCGGGGCTGCGGGCGAGACTGAGGAGAGTGCGGAGGAAGAGGATGAAGAAGGCAGGGAGAGTGGACAGTAGGGAGTGGGGTTAAAAGAGATGGAGAAGTTTCAATTTAATTCTACTGAACGAGTGGCTATAGTGCCTTCGCCACTGTGCTTCTTCTTCATCTTTCTCCCAACCCTAATGCCTTCAGTTTTACCCTGAGACAAAGCATATAAATGAGTTGCATTTGCGGCCTTTCACACAGATCCGAGCAGTAAAGAATGAAACGTCTTATCTTTGATCAAACACTGCTGCGACTCTCTAAATGACTTGTTTGTTTTTGTGTGCAGAACGGTTCTGCTTGAGTGGCCGTAAATGTCTTTCCATGTAAGGGAAAATCAAAAAAGATCCCCTTATATAAGGACATTCTGATCATCCTTACATCCACTCCAGTGCTTTAGGATTAAGACTTGGATTTTGGGGGTTGTGGTTAGATTAATGTTGGGCTCGGGGTTAAAGTTAGGTTTAGTGGCTTAGGAACCAACGATTAAAAAAACGCAGTCTCGCACAAGAAGTCTTGTCTTTCGCAAGAAACGTGTCTGCTCGTTTTTGAACTTGGAGGTAATTTACGCGAGGGTTATGATGGTTTAGTCTGCGCTGCACGGTGACAGTAGATCCTAGTTTGTGTATGTGTGTGAGGAATGCTGCTGTGGTTTAGGAGAGGGCTAGAGACGGTGTGTGTGTGTTGAGGGGGGCACTGTGGGCAGGAGCACCCAGGGGTTAACGAGCGGTGTGAGAAAAACAGGCAGAGTTTGAGAAGGAGGGGGAGGGAAATATGCACACACTCATGCGCACACTCATATATACACACACACACACACACACACACATAGTGTCTCAGAGGAAGCCAAAGATGGTTGGGTCCATAAGAGCAGGCAGCGCTTGTTGGCTTTATACTTGTGGGAGCAGGTATCAAACAATGGAAAATGTAGTGTTCTCACAATTCTTTGCAGGGGGGACAAAAGTACTGGCCTGTATCCATTTTCATGTGATACACGAGAAGCCCCAAAATAATAATAATAAATAAATAAATTTAAAAAACAGCTGTCTCTTTTGATTGCAGTTGCAGCCACAGTGAATCGTACTGAAAGACAAAAGCCTCCATTGCAGTGTGTTTGGTTAGTGTGTGGGCCTGAGAACTGCACTCTTCTTTTTCCTGACCCGTCCAGTAATCCCACAAGCATGTGTGGGTCACTAAAATGTAACATGACAGCATTGACCCAAACACCTGCCACTTCCTAAACACACAGACACACACACACAAAAGCGCACATACATAAACAGAGACCCAGTGGGATCTTTCTATCCAAAGGCCCTTCTCACGCAAATAGAGTAGGCAGGCAGGATCCCTTCTCAGTCTATTTATCAGAGAAGGGGGGGTGGCGGTTTGAGGAGAGACAGACAGCATGGACCCCCTCTATTGTTCTGGCTGGGTTTAAGGGATGGGTGGGGGGCGTAGGGATGGGACCAGGGATAGGATGGGAATTGGAGACCCCAACAATGCCACAAAACCCCCCACTGCTTTTCCTGCTTATGAGAATGACCTGCTCTGACAAGAGAAGGAAGAGAGGGAAAACTATAATATCACTCAGCCCACAGCGGACCCTGATTGGTCAGAGATCTGGTTATAGGTTAGCCCTAAGTGGGATTCAGTTTGGAGTCACAAACTCTGCCGGACCTCATTCAGAGAACACCAAATTCTTTAGGGGTGGGGTGCAGGATGGGAAAATGGAGGAGGTCAGATCTTGTCATTAGACTATGTTTAATTTGTTAAATACACAATCAGAAGAATCAGGCATGAGTGGGTACAGACGGTCTGAGCCAGAATCAAAACAAGTCATTTAAAACTAGTCACTTTTGGGCATCGCAGCTAGCATTACCAAGAAGAATCCAGCACAAAACGGGACTACAAGTTGCTTGAACCCACATCTGGACCACATCCATCTGCAGTTCATCTCTAAAGGAAGTCCATCTCCTGTCTAGCTTTCACACACACACACACACACACACACACACACACACACACACACACACACACACACACACACACACACACACACACACACACACAAGCAAGCATATTTTTGGTTTATGGTGGAGATATGTGAAAAATGTTGCAGGGATGATGACATACATTTCTTAGCAGTGCAGGAATAATGTACACAATTCTGAACATATTTTACTGACACATGTTTTTTTTTTTTCTTTTTTTTCTAAAGTGAAGAAAGAAAGTTTTATGTGTGTTTCCTCCTCACAGCTGCTGACAGGATTTTTGGTATATGGCATGTAAGTCAATAAATAGTACTTAACAGCAACTGGAGCAGAAACTGATCTGTGAACCACAAAAAGTTGATTCTTTTTTTTGTTTGTTTGTTTGTTTTCCCAGCTACAGCGTTTTTACCCTAAAAATTTCAGAACTCTCCTGTGTGTGTTTCTTTTTTTTTTTCTTTTTTTTTGTGAACATCCTGTAGGTGTGTGTTAGAGATGCCTATCCGGCTGTGGTCTATTTCTCTCTCTTCATCGTGGCACATACAGCAGACCTCTTTGTCTGCCAGTTTAGAGCTGGGTGGGAGGTGAAGAGCAGTTTGTTCATAATGGATTATTGATTGGTCTGAGAATACACTGCGTGTGTGTGTGTGAGTGTTTAAGACTCCATCGCCTCTGTCCCACTCTGAGCATTGAATGTCTCCACTTTATGAGCAACTGTATAGAGGATAGTAAGTTTATTTGTAAAGTGCTCCCTGTATGTTATGCTCCATGAAGCTGTGTGTGTGTGTGTGTGTGTGTGTGTGTGTGTGTGTGTGTGTGTTTGAGAGAGAGAGCCCTTTCTGTATGTGCTGTTAAGATATCAATGCTGCCTGTATGAAACAGTGGTAAAAGCCATCATTGTGCATATATGGACGTTCAAAAGATGTGTGTGTGTGTGTGTGTGTATGTATGGGACATTAAAAGACCCCTCTGTTTTGCTTGTTGATTCCACAGTTCCCCCTGCATGTATGTGTGTGTGTGTGTGTGTGTGTGTGTGTGTGTTCATTTTAACAGAAGGTCCACTCTTTATTTTTCTCCCCCTCTGTCTATTTTTTTTTTCGTAACCTCAAACGCTGATCTCTGTGCTGCTGTGTGGGAGGGAAACAGATGCCATCTCTGCTGAAGGATGTCCCACATGAGAATGACCTAGAGTCGTTACCAGTGATAAGGTGACAGCGTGAGTGACTGACTGCGTTATGAAAGCCAATCTCCTCAAACCCGGGTACGGGAGATTTGTGCCGTGGACGCCTCTGAGGCGACTGCTGTGATGAAGGCAGAATGGTGGCATTTTCTGTCACAAAAGAGCAAAACGGCGAGGGCGAGCAAACAGTTGCAAAAACTGTGCAGCCAAATGGGAGCATGCCTTTTACTCACATGTTCTCTGCAGGCAGAATATACGGCCTCTAGAGGGTGCTGTTGCAGCCGATACTCTTAAATAAATTGTGCTTGCCTTGCTACCAGTGGTGGATCTAAATGGATGAAGCTTGGTTTTTACGTCTGCCTTTGCGACGGCACTACTGTGTGAAAACAAATCTGTAAACAGATCCTCTGCTTGCACAGTTTGACACTGTTTTTTTTTTTTTTTTTTTTTTTGAGATTCTCTCCAGATGTGAACCCCGGAAGATCCAGAAATAAAAAAAATTAAAAAAAACGAGCCAAGCTGCTCTGTAAAGGTTGCGCAGGGTTGGGAAAATGAGAACGGATTTCCTCCTCTTACCGGTTTACAACTGCTAGGGTTTGGCGTTCAGAAGGCAGATCAGCTGAGGTGAACGTGTCAGGAAGGAAGACAGGAAAAAGATTGTGTTTTTTTTTCTTCTTATTTGATGCAGCAGTCATTATCAGCTGAGTGTGTGAGACTCAAAGGAGGCTTAAGTGTCCGTTAATGGCATGTCTGATATCTAAGTGGCAGTTTTGCCAACTGGGTTTAGACTGATCATTGTGTTTGAGGGTGATCTGTTTCCTGCA
The DNA here is from genome assembly GCF_051167445.1 of Perissodus microlepis. Classification (NCBI taxonomy): domain Eukaryota; kingdom Metazoa; phylum Chordata; class Actinopteri; order Cichliformes; family Cichlidae; genus Perissodus; species Perissodus microlepis. The sequence goes on along the minus strand of NC_140471.1, from coordinate 14,607,786 downwards.
AGTAACCAAAAAAAGGTTAAACACTCCAGTTACTAAGTAGCTGATAAACACAGTAAACTAGGATCATTTTCCAGCTATGTGCTCTCACCATCTCCAGTCCTATTAATTCTTCCCCTCTTACTGTGCGCGAGGTTAATTAGCTGGAGGATGTCAATGATAGTCACAAAGTGGAATGGGCTCCGCGTCTCAGAGAAAAACTCCTATCCATTTATTGTGCCACGGTGATCTTTAGTAGAGCTTCTATCTCTTTTTGTTTTTGATGACTTTGATGATTGGTCATTTTCTCTGTCTCTCCTGGACTGTTTCTCTCTCCTTAAGCCAATTTGTCTTTTTTTTTTTTTTCATCCTTTAGCCTCTATGGCGACAAGCCTGCATTGTTTCCCTTCTGGTGGTTAATCTCATTACATTTCAATTGGCACATGTGCTTGTCTGGTGGATGACAGGCTTACAGTTGAATAGTCTCAACCCCTCCCAGCCCTCCTGACCCCCAGTCAGCAAGGCCATTTAATAGCAAATAAGATCATTATCCTCTGTTTTTAGCGCCAGAACTGGAAAAAACTACTAAGTACTAATGAGTAACATTAGGATGGAGACAGAGAGCAGATGGAACAGATTGAGGGGAAACTGAGGTGGATAAATGGCTGTGGGTAGATGGCTTTGTTTTCCTTATTGTCCCTCATCACTTGAATTTCTGTCTGTTACAGTGACAACTGGAGTCTTCTCGTGATAATATTTGGCTCATATAACAGTTTATGAATATCTTCTCTAAGATAGCTATATAAATTAAACACTGCGCCATGGGTCATGGTGTTAAAATAATAAGGCCTTAGCAATTACAGCAGCAAACTGTGGTGCTCTTTCAGGAGGCTGCACAGATGAAATGCAGATCATGAACTTACAGTAGTAATTATTCTACATACAGTGATACTTCTAATGCTTCTGATCTAAATCAGCAGCTATGCTAGCGGCTCTGTGACACTAAATTTAGGCACCGCAGTGCGCTGAAATTCTTAAAATGGCACTGAAATATTGAGCAGGTCTATTGTTATCTAGTTTTCCTTGTATTAGCATGTTAGCATTTGTTGCCACTAAAAACAGAGTGCAGTTTAGACAGATGAGGATTTCATTAGTAATTCATTCATAAACTGACAAACTCTTGTATTAATTCTATGCAAATCCACGACACGACATCAAAGCCCAGTGCATCCATTAGGCCTCAGTCACACAGGCCTAGAGACCTGTCAGCAACCCCCTGTCAACCTCCGTTTGCTAGGAAAAAATGTGTATCCTTTGACCAGCTGCTGTCTGTCACCGGCTAAAATCGGTATCAAAGAGGGTGTGACACCAAAAACCTTGGAGTTGCTTTTGTTTCCATCAAATTGCTGCAGTTTGCATGGACGGTGGCAAACTCCTGGCAAGTGAGCGTAGCAAAAGGTGAAAAATTGCTATTCAAACCTGAAACAGAGAACATTTGCCTTCAAATAAAAGTTGTGCTTTAACGCTGCGTCCCGCATGTTTCAAAAGGAACAACTTTTGCGCATGGACTTTTCACAATTTTATTTCTCATTTGGAAAGTAGCTTCCAACTGATTGCAGACTAGTCCGTTTTTCCTTGCAAACGGTTGGTGACCATAGCAACCTGCTAGCAACCAAAGCAATCGCACGGAGGTTTTTCAGTATAGTACAACCTTTTGTTAACTGGTGTTTGCCAAAAGGTTGCCGACCACTCTCTAGGCCTGTTTGCCTGGGGCCTTACATACTGAGATCTTTTTAAATTGATAAGTAAAAACTTGGAAAAGGACCACAAAGGTCATATTTAATCACCTGCATTGGGGTTATGCATGCCACTGCCATCCACAAAGCCATGCCCTTAACACTGTGTATGCTTTTACAGGTTGAGAGTTTTCAGTTGAACAGAAATAGATTATGATAAACTGTATTATGTTTAGACAGTTGTCTCGATCTGATACAGTACTTTATTTCAGGGTAATGTGAGGCACAGCTGCACTTATGGCAGCAATGGTACGTCTTCACTAGAAATCTTAGCAGACTAAGCTCGCCCAGAGGAAGCATGGTAGCCTACTGAGGCTGATTTCAATAGCATAAATCATTCTTGAGAGATAGATAGCTTTGGTGCAGGGTAGTCATTTTCAGTGCAAGAATTTAAGACACATGATTGTTCTGGTGCTAACTTTCCTCCTCCACCACCTTATACTCTTATGATTATGATCAATTATCCACTTATAATTAGAGCTCGGCAGTAACTCAGCTCACGGGTTCTGACACTTTATGTATAAGCCTGTAATAATGTTGTCAGTCAGATTTCACATAGTTCATGCTTTCAGGCAGGTTTCCCATGGAAATCTTTTCATGCTTGAGAGTTTTGTGATAGTAACTTATATGATGTGTCTGGTTTTATAAAGGAAAATGTTTCCTTGTTTTAAATCAACAGGGATGTCTTATGCATTGATGTTTTAATGAGCTGACGGGTAGAAAAGAATAAAGATGTGAATGACCTTTTTATCAGTATTGTGAAAGAGTGGGACAGCCCATGAGGAAAAACGTCAATATGGTGAAAAGGAGGCACTTTGAACAGTATGCAGGGTACACTATGGCTAATTCAGGTTAGGCCTGGATTTTCAGGATTGTTGGTATAAAGAAATGGCGTAGACACAAACAGTTTAAGAAAATCAGTATTTCACCTGTTCATGGAAATACTGTGTATGCAGTCAACACGGAAGTTTCTGTTTGTCTCATCGCTCTCTCTTATCTATCTCTTTCTGTTTGACTCTCTCTCTGACCCCATTCAACTCCAGTCGAGAAATCGAGCAAAGCAAACTGTCTGAAGAGCCACTTCCTGTTGTGTACTTAAGATCCCTGTCATGTGATAGAATCAGTTGAGACGGGTGCATGAGGCCACTGTGGGGAGGGAATATGGTGGCACTGCTGATGTTGCTGATGTGAAAGCGCCCCCCCCCCCCACCACCACCACCACCACTCCTCCAGCACCACCCCCACCCAACTACAACCCTGATTGTGTAAAGTGTCGACTCAGCCATTGTGTCAGAGCCCCCACGCTCTCCTCCCACCCACATCCCCACCCGACTCGTGCACAATCACAGCACACACATGCACATGCATAGTGGCAGCGAACAGTGCAAGATACAGACTCACAGTGTCCTATAGACACACACACACACACGAACACACACCTAAACCCTGTACATTTTTGTCAGACTGTTCGGTGGGCAAGAAGGTCAAGTGCTTATCACCACATTGAGCTTTGAGGTCCAAGAAAGGTTAGGAAGCTGCGTTTTGAATAGGGTAGCCATACATACTATGGTATGTATATGAATACATTATACTTGCTAAACTTGTAAACATTGCTATTATGAGCATGGAACTGCATTCATGATAAAGTATTCATACCAAAATGCTTACTGTAGGTTGATAGTAACTGTAATAGTTCTATTATGAAACCTTCAAAAGGAAGATTCTGCAGCTGCTTTTTTTAAAATGTTCTGCTGCAAAAAGTGACAATTAGTCCATCATTTTAAAGTGTGACTTGAAATGAGAGCTATGGATGAGTCATTTGGCTCATTGTGTCTTTTTCTCAGCAGTGCTGTCAGTGACTGCTGACTTTATCTGTTGGGAGTCTATGTACAAAACAAGTCCATTTGCGCAGGGCTGTGCAGCTTTACATGGCTTTGGAGGTACAATTCAGGGACGCACGTGATGGTTATGAAGCAGATTTAACACACAGACACTTATACGTTAGGGCTACATCATAGTAAAAGATGCAAAGACATCTTTCTTTACCTTACACAAGCCTGTGTAGCTTTGTTAGGTTAGTGACTTTATAATTAAGTCAGCACAAAGTAACAAATCATAAACAACATCTCAAATGTTATTCCTCGTTGCGTCGTTTTAACATTTCTTCCATCGGAACTCCAACAAGCAGGATAAAGGTTGTTTTTTTTTTTTTAAATAAGAATATGTCAGACCCCGAGATCCTTGCATCTGATAAGCCCGGATGTGGCATATACATCTATGGCTGTGTACACAGCCACTACAGTGGCTTGTTGAGGTGGATTTAGAAAACTAAAAGTCTTCTTGAAATGATGCGCTGTAGCTGAACTAACATGCCTTTCTCATTTTTATTCACAGGTGGATAGTATACGTGTGGGTCTCCGCTTAAAGAACGCTCGCCGTTTGGCAGTACAATGAAGACCAGAAGAGTAGCGAATGACCGCCTCTGAGGCAGAGACCTTCAGACATGCCACTCCACCGACACAATGACATGACACTGCGTGAAACTTTCACATTATTTTGACAAAGAGATTGTTTAAATCTCAGTTATTATATGCCGACCTTTTCGACCCTGAGAGAGCAAATGACAAGTAGCTGTTTGTGATTTGAGTCACCGAGGATGGCTATATTGCGTGGCATCCAGTGACTAGACTTCAGCTGCTATATTAGTAGCCTGATCGAATGATTGAAGGCAGATAGTGTTTTCAACGTGCCAACAAGGACGCATCAGACATCTCTAGATGTACAGCTGCAGATAGCAGTAGTTATAAATACTTTTTGAGCTTATGAAAGGCCACCTAGACAGGGTAGTTTAATTCATACCATGAATCCCAGAGACAGTGTGGACGTAATGGAAACTCAGGCAGGAGGTCAGAAGGAGAAGTTGAGCGTAGACAAAGCCAACCCTAAAAATGAGATGGAGGCCGAGGACGACAAAACTCCTGGGAGTTACGACTGCAACATCTGTGGACGCAGCTTTCCTTTCCTTAGCTCTTTGTCGCAGCATATGAGACGCCACACGGGTGCGCGCCCTTACAAATGCCCCTACTGTGACCACAGAGCCTCGCAGAAGGGCAACCTCAAAGTCCACATTCGCAGTCACAAGCTGGGCACGCTGTCTAGCCACCACTCCAATGAGGATGAAGATGGTGCTGCTGAGGAGGAGGAGATGAGGGTTTCAGAGGGTCTCGATGGAGGCACCAGCCCAACCAAGAGCAGCTCTGCCTGTAACCGGATGATAAATGGGGATGGCGGTGAGGAAACCCGTAGGAAAGTCCCTGTGAGGAGCATGAAAAGGGAAAAGTCCGTCACTGAGCAGCGGCCTTACTGTTGCCGTTTGTGCGGCTACGAGGCCCAGCGGGAAGACCAGCTCCTCAGCCACATTGAGAAGGTCCACATAACAGCAGACACAGAAGAGGAGACCGCTGTCAAGGAGGAGGCTGCGACCGAAGCTGACGTCATCCAGCCCCAGAGTGACGGGACCTTCCCTTGTGAGACTTGTGGTCAGGTCTTCTCCCAATCCTGGTTCTTGAAGTCGCATATGAAGAAACACGCGGGGATCCTGGATCACTGCTGTCGCATCTGTGGGAGACGTTTCCGTGAAGCGTGGTTTCTCAAATCTCACATGAAAACACACAACACCAAATCTAGGTCACGGTCAAAAGCAGAGTCAACTGAGCATCCAGCCACCATCAATGATGTAGCCCAGGATCCTGATATTGTTACCGGCTCCGTTACTTCTGTCTACCAAATGTGCTCCAAATGTGGAAACCTGTTTCACAACAGAGAGAGCCTAAGAGCCCACGATAAAGTTCACAGTCTCGGCTATAGCAGGAAGTCCCCGAGCCAAGGGAGGCCCGATGATGATGATGAGGACTCCCCAGCTGCTAAGAAACGTTTCCTTGACTACTTAAACCTCCAGCCTTTTGAGGGAAAGAACCAGGATGAAGAGGAGGAAAGTGAGGAAAAGATAATAGGTCAAAGAATCCCAGAGCTAGATCCAGTTTGCAGCTACCAGGCCTGGCAGTTAGCCACTAAAGGAAGGGTTGTGGAGCCAGTGGAGTCTAGTTACAAGTCCTCTTGCGGGGCAGGAAGTATCGGAGAGGAAGCCCTAGCCGGTGCTGCTGTGGTTTTTGAAAAGGAGAGCAGCCGTTTTGTCCTGCAAGGTCAAGAGAAACGCAGTTCGGGAAGACGCAGCAGCTCCGGTTTGGGAAGCCACACCTCTTCAGGGGACCGGACACCAGACAGCCTCAGTGATTCCGAGTACCGGCCTTCGTCTCGTCAGGACAGAAGGCGCCCATCCCAGTCGCAAGCTTCTTCTTGCAAGTCCAACGAGTGCTTTGAGTGTGGCAAGGTGTTCCGCAGCCGTCACCAGATGATCGTCCACCAGCGGGTTCACAGGAAGGATGGAGGCAGGGCCTCTGTTGGAGACAAGGAAAGAAGCGCAAGAGATGAGCGATGGGGCTCCACCAGTGACCCAGAGTCAGGCTCTCCCAGCTGGCCCAGCACCCCGGGATATGGAGATTCTCCACCAGCTTCCACCCTTGGAGACCAGGCCTCAGAGATGGGTACTGCAAACTCTGGAGAGCTTTCAGGTTAGTGAACAGTATTTTCTATTGGCTTAATCTTGTTTTATTCCCGTTTTATTTGTTTGAAATAACCCTCTTCCATTATAGATGCCACATAATATATAATATACGCAAAAAGCTGAGGATCAATTAATGTGATGATAAGGAGTCTAGTTAAATAAGCTATGACCAACAATTCTATCAAAATATAATGTGAAACATAAGTGTAGAACCATATCTTGAAGGATTTTAGGCTCAGGAGTGATTGTAGTGCTTTTAAAGCCTTGCAGTAAATATCTGCTGATGAAATGTGCTTTGTGAAGCTGCAGCTTCTCAGCTCATCAGCCTTTATAGAGTGGGAAGTAGAGCCACCATGTGGCAAAATGTCCAAGTTACATATTTGTGCACGGCACTCTATAAAAACAGAGTGCCGCTCTTAGATACCATTATATATGGTCAATAAACTTTAACAGTTGCCGGAAAGTCAGTTTACAACAGTGCTATTATTATGTAATGCAGAACAGTGAACGGTTAGCAGTTAAATGAGAGTTTGTGCCTTTCAGCGGCATGTCAGCGGAGCAGAGGACATTTTTGGAATGCCTATCATTTTTTTCACCTCCACAACCAATAAACACTGCTAAGCAAAGGGAAAAAAATGAGAAGAAGAAGAAAGGACACCCATAATCATGGGTTAAAAATGCTAAAGGAAGAATTCCTGCGTTACAGCTCTCTGCTGTTTATCTTTCAAACTTCAGATTTCTGTCTGCACAGCTACGGGATGGCGGATAGCATAGAATTGTTGTGATTGTTTCTTTTCCTCCCTGCTAGTACAGAATTGCAAAAATAGCAGCAGCATTTCTTCAGGCCTGATCGAGCTGTGCGCTATTTCAGGTCTTCCTGTCTCAGGAAACTCCCCTCACCTCCCTCCTGCTTATATGTGTGTGAATATGATTTTTTTTTTCTCTCTCTGATTTGTGTCTTAGCCATGAACACATGTTTGCTTGCTTCCCTTAACACACTGGTATTGTTTATTATATAATAACAAATTATTAGCATTACTGGGTACATCAAAAAGTCATTGAAGGCAGGCTCTGACTTTTTTTTTTAATATAGTTGTGCAGCACTGTGAGGAATTCACTCTCTAAAAAGAACAATCTGAGACTGCGCTTGACTGTGTGAGATTGTGTTAGTTATACTAGAAATGCCTAAAATCTCTTTTAAACATTGAAAAAATATTTTTACGTGTGTACAACAGTGATACAAAATTATAGTTTAGTGTGCACATTGCTTCATCGAGGGAAGGGCAAAGGTAAAATGATGGTAGCAAACACCGCTGAATCCACCGTTCCAATATCCGAGCAGTGCTATCTAGCTTAGATAACGTCTCTTCATCAGAGATCACTGTCACTGAGGTCAGGTTGGATTTTATACACAGAGGGTGTCAGGATCAGTCTGTTGAAACATTAAATTAACAGTTAGCGATGAAAACGTATTTAGGATTCAGCGATTAACTAATGTGTTTTATTCTCAAGCAGCAAAAGATTTTATTTATCTGGCCATTCATCCTTTTCCTCGTTACCTTTCTTCCTCGTCTGCCTGCTGACTCTTCTAATCTCTAAGGTTACCTCCTGTGACACTTCCACTGTCACTCATCCACTCTCCTTACCACTGAGCCAGCCAAGCCGCCTGATGTTTGAGGGATTGGTTATTTATAGCGTCACTTTCCAGTGAGGGGCCATACAGGCTGAGAGGACGCTCCTTTCGAGCCAACACACTGTTTGTGTTTACTAATACACATATGTTGTGTACTCCACCCTTTATATGATGACCCCACACCACTGGTTATTAACTGAATAATAAAAGTACTGGTTTGGTAACCAGAAAACATCAGTTGTTCCACTCTAACTGGTAGTCTACCCTGTCCCACGCTTTACCTTTGGCAGGGTCCTGGGCTGTGAGCGCTGGCCAACGTTGCCAACAGGAAGCCAAATGGAAAAACAGATGGCAGATTGCTGGTGCTGTAAAAAAAAGAGGAGGGATTATGGAGAATACAATAATGTGCTACTTAGAGTATCTGATGTATTTTATCATACATATGAGTCTGCATGTGCGATTACCCTGCCTCTGGCAGTCTTTCATACTGAAAAAGTCTAACTTTAGGATTGTTCTTCCTCATATATATATATATTTTTTATTTAAAACCTTTTCACATCCAAATATTGCTACTCATTCTACATCTATTACTAGTGTTTCCATTCAGTTTGATATCATTATTGATGATCTCTGTTCCTGTTGAAAATTTGGACACTTAGAATAGAATAGAATAGAATGCCTTTATTGTCACTATACAGTTGTACAATGAGATACAGTGGGAAATAGTTATCCAGTCATAACAATGACATTCACTGTTAGAAACCTGTCACAACTGCCACCTCGTGGGGAGTTTATAGAACTGCACCTGCATGGCTTAGCAGCATTGGCTCAGTACATTTAACACATGCAATGTAAAGCAGTGCCAGCATAAGAGCGTGCCAGTAAATAAACCAGTTTTACAGCCCTGTAACACTCCTCATTTGTTTATATGTCAATAAGGAGTTTATTGAACTCTATGGCAATGTTTGATGCTATGTTGTAACTATTTCAATCCATATGGACTATAAAACAGCCCAGCAGTTGCCAAGGAAATGTACATCTCTCTGAAATAATATTCAAATATTTATACATAACCTTCACATGAGTTTTGCATGGTCACAGACTATTACTGAACAAATACCAAATCTTATAAATAGCTAATGAAATGTTAAAATGTAATTTTGTTTTGTTTTGTTTTTTGTTTTCTGCTATTGTGTATATTCTTGCATTAGTAGATATAATTGTTTTATTTTACTATGCATAAAATAAAAATAGAGGTTTTGGAAAGACTGATCAATACTGCAGCCTGGTGGACATTTACTAAAACTACATCTAGATGAACCAACATGAATGTGAAAGAAATGATCCCTGGGTTAACTATTAAGTGTATTAAACTATAATCAATATGACATCCTTTGTAGCCACTGACCTTTTTGTTGTTGTTGCTTTTCCCTACAGATGAGAAGCCTTACATCTGCAGCATGTGTGACTTTGTCGCCACAGATTCACAGGCCTATTTAACTCATGTCCGTGTCCAACATCCACCTGCCTCTAAAGATAGATCCAGCACCATTCCCAGTCCCAGCTCGGACAGAGGAACTCCCAGCAGTAATATCAAACTTAAGAAAGCGCTTCTTCATGGAGTAAACAACTCTACATCCCCTCCTGGCTACCGTTCAGCTCAGTCCACTGCACTCGATCCCAGCGTAGCACCTTTGGATCTATGTGTCAGGGCTGAGGGCATTAGGGGTATAGCCTCTTTAGCATTGGACAAGAAAAGCCTCCCTAGCCACAAGTGCTCCTTCTGCTCTCACTCCACCCGCTACCCCGAGGTGCTCTGGATGCACCAGACTGTGGCTCACCGCATTAATGGCAATAGTTCCAATCTGGCTCCTAAATGGGCTCTTAAAACCAACTCAAAAGGCTCCAAGGACAGTTCGTTATCATCTAGGAGACGCACAGGACCTCCACCTTTCCTGGAAGGGAAGGAGTGTCAGCCTCTCCCTTCGCTGATGCGCACCCAGCGCACACGGCCTCCAGCGTGCTCTAGCGAGGCTCTAAAAAAGAGCAAGCCAGCCAGTTATTCAGCCACACCATCATCATCTTTTGCTCCCTGTGCCTCTTCTTCAAGGGGCCCCTCTTCTAGCTTGGGCACCCAAGCTGGGAGAGTCCCAGCACGGCCAGGCAGCAGCAACATCAGACCCACGGAGGACCACACTCATCAGTCACGCTTCAGACCCAAAGTGGAAGTCTACCCGCGGGGAAGCTCGCTGTCATCCTCCAGCTCCTTGGAGAAGAACACTGGCACCCCTTCACGCCCCTCAGCCCCAACTGCCGGCTCCGCTACATCTTCCAGAGCTGACCACTACTTGTTGCCCCAAGAGGGACTGGGTTTCATGCTGTCTAGCAAACATGGCCTAGCAGAGTACAGTCGTGCTAGGGGCACCCCTCATCAACAGCTTCCTAATCCTCACAGCCAGGTTCGGGCTAACGCTACGAGGCCCAGCACCATTACCCATAGTTCAACTGCAGGACCCAACTTTGGTGCCTCGCAGGCGCAGGGTGGCGCTTTTCAGAATTCCTCCTGTCCCTCCTCATCCTCTTCTTCATTACCTTCAGAGGCTCGCAGGGAGGTAAAGCAGGAGCCGATTACCGAGACACCAGAGACGCCAAGTGACGTCCTCGGCTTCCTCAAAAACTACAGCCCTCATGAATTTGCTACCATGTACCACCGCTGGGGTGCAGCCAATGCCCTCATGGATCCTACTGGTAGGCATCTATTTATTTATTTATTTATTTATTTATTTTTATGGCTGATTTACTTTTGTTTGTGAAAATTAGCAGTGGCGTAGTCCAAGTTGTGTTTTATTGTGTTTTTATAATGCCAAACATTGGAAAAAAGCTGCACTGCAGAAAGTCCCTCATCATAAGCTCACATCCAAAATGCCCAGAGGGCCTTGGCTTTGCCAAATGTCAGGAGTATGTAGAAGAGTATTTTCCAGTGTCTGAGCAACTTTTTCAGCTGATATGAGTAGAAGTGATTAAACCTGACGAGCTAAAGACGAAAAAGACACCAGCAGCCTCAAACATCCAAACTTGTAGAGCAGGCACACATATTTCTCTTTATCTCACACACTTGGCACTCCATCTGGGAGAAAGTGATCGACAGGCAAACACACACACAGTCTGATGAGATTTTTAATAACGATGGGATCCATTAAATGAGCGCACATGTGTGCTCGCATGTTTGTGAGGCATAATGAAAGTCTTTATCTGAGGCAGCATGTGTGTCCATATGTGCCTGAAATTTTTAGATGCAAAAGGAACGTGTGTGTGTGTGTGTATGTGTCTGTGTAGCCTCTATTTATTTATTTTTTTGTAATCGTGAAAGACGTGAGAGAACCTTTGCTACTCTCAGGTCTGCGAGGCATGCCTACTCTCCAGCTCCACTCTCCCAGAAAGCTGTCACAAACTGTTTAGGTCACGGCTCTGCCTGACGAGAGACTCGCACAGATGCGAATGGAGGGAGGAAAAACAGAGAGAGGGAACAGAAGAGGCAAAGAGAGAGATGAGACAGAATAATTACCCCACCAGCTGCTTTGGAAATGGTCATTACCGAACATCCGTATTATTTGCCCATTTTCAGTTGTGTCTCTGAGGTCAAGTGGGGCTGTGTGGAGCCAGGGGTCAAAGACAACAGCCCCAGAGCAGACGCATGACATCGCTGTCACCCGTCCAGGCGCATATCGTCACGATCTGCCTTAGCCCTTTGAGTCACATGCGATAAAGTGACCTTTTTTGAGCAACTGAGTCTTTCTCCCTTTCTCTCTGTAATATGTGTACGAGTGTGCGCGTGTCTGCTTGTGTTTTCCGTCCAGCTCTGTCTTGTCTTTCATTAGTGCGTCAGTGAGAAGGGCTGGCGGCCCAGAGTAGAAGTAGAGTATCCAGAGGCCAGCAGTCGGGCTGCCAGAGACACTCTCTGTCACCTCTTCCGCATCCCTGTCCTCCTTGTTCCCGCAGCTGCCCCCCCCCCACCACATCCCTCCCTCTCTGCCTACACACATACACAAATGTACCAGAGTTATGGCCACTTCCCAGGTATATGCCAGGCCTTAAGCTTATGGTGTTTATGCGTCCTCAGTGAAAGCACCCCTGAATCTCCAGGCCTCTTTTTTGTCAACGAGAGAGGTCCGAGGCAAGCACGCATGTGTGTTGTCATTAAGTAGACCATCCTTAAATGTCTCTCGTCCTCGTGCTGCCCCTGCATTTACATGCAACGCAGGGGGGAAAAGAAAAATCCGGCACGAGTGACGTGTCTTTGCTGCATAGCTGTCGAAATTATGAACACAGAGCGGGTTTTATGGTGAATTCCTGCTCTTTTTAACCACTTTTTAGTATGCATTCCATCTGGTTTACAAAGCACAGGCGGGCTTCTTGTCCCCTTAACAATTAATTTCCCGGTGGCGTTTTTCTTATACTGCCTCGTTATAGCTATAGAGCTCTCATTAGATGTGGCGAGATAAAAGTTGATTGATTTTCCCGCGCTTTCCCTTTGTTGTAAATCAATTTTAAAGTAAAATCCATGTAGCGTTAAAGGCGTCGGTGAGTTCTCTGTTTAATTTTGTTTACCTAAAAGTTTCGCAGATTCTTCTCGCAGGATGTGTGCAAAAGTAGCATAGTGAACTTTGTGATTTGTGACGTCAGAGTTAATCGGTTCTTTTCCGGCAGTATAAAATTTACAAGTTCGTCCTGTTGACCCGCATTAAGCTGGCATAGCAAATTGATGGTTTTTGTCTAAATGTTTAGTTATTAAAAATAACTGCGTAAAGGCAGGACCTAACAAAAAGGCTGAAGCCCGGGAGTGTCCGTTTAGTCATGTGCCATCAAAGAAAACTGTGACTTACGAGCTTTGAGCGTGTGTTATCAACAAGTTGATTTCTTTTCGCGTTTTAAGGACATGAACATGTAAAGGTGAGCGGTGCATGTAATGTCGCAGTTGTTGCATTATTATGTGTGTGTGTCTAAATGATGCCAGTGTGTGCCACAGCCCGTGCTTCACTTTCCTCCCTTGGCCCAAGCACGCATATATACAACTCTTATAACTCATACACATGCCAACACACACATGCGCGCACACACACACCTGACATGTGACACACGGGCAGCGGAGCGGGCACATCACAGCCGGGGCGTTTTAATTGCCTGTAATTTATGCGGTGTGTGTGCGCGCTTTGTGTGTCTGGCTGTCAGCCTCTGAGATGATGCTGTGTGACAGCTGCAGTCCAGCCCCTGGAGCTAGCCGCTCATAATGACACATTAGACATACTAATGATGCCTGCGCGAGTCCACTACTGATGCTACCTACCTCCACCGCTCCAGCCAGGCTCTGTGCTTTATGTACACCCACTCACTTTCTGCCTGAATCCGACCTTTACGTCTTTAGTCAAGCTGTGGGAAAACTGCCACGTGAAAATGTCTTCCTGTTTGAAATAATATGACTCTGATGTTCACTCTTGACCCATTTTATTAAAAGAAAAATCCTAAATGTAAAGCCTATGCAAACTCAGAGCATTCTTTGTCCCCTAATAGTCCATTTTCTTACACCTATATATCTATATCTATATATATCTATATCTATATATCTATATATATATATCTATATAGATATATAGATATAGATATATAGCTATATATAGATATAGATATATAGAGATATATCTACATCTATATATATCTATATCTATATAGATCTATATCTAGATCTAGATATATCTATATATATATAGACATAGATCTATATATATATAGACATAGATCTATATATATATATATATATATATATATATATATATATATATATATATATATATATATATATATATAGATCTATATATATAGATCTATATATAGATCTATATATATATATATATATATATATATATATATAGATCTATATAGATATAGATCTATATATATATATATATATATATATATATATATATATATATATATATATATATATATATATATATATATATATATAGATATAGATCTATATATATAATCTCTGTTTTATCTCTGTTCTAAGAATCAAAAGTTCAAATTCACTGCATTTGGCCTCCTCTAAATCCAGAATGGCTTGCAGTGGCTTTGACCTCTGGAATTTGCAGAGCCACCATTTAATCCTGTGTTTCCTCCCTCACGTGTTTGTGTGTGCGCAGGGATGCTGAGGTCTCTCATGCGGCAGGGACAGTATTTCTGCAATGAGTGTGGGAAGAGTTTCAGCCAACCCAGCCACCTGCGAACTCATATGAGATCCCATACAGGTAAATACAGCCATTACGCACTGGAAAAAAAAACAAAAACCCAAACAGAAGCAAGTACATATTTGTCACACACACGCTGGATCTTATGTAGAAGTGTCTAAGCCTTGGGTTAAAATCGTCTTCACTCTCACTTTTTTTGAGGTGGATTTCACAACATTTGCTTGTCACAAAAAATTGAAACAATGAAAAAAAAAATCTAACAAATGCACATTTGACTGTGACAAAATGTAAGGCCATTCATATGAACTAAGTATAGTGAAATCCTGTGACTGCAGTAGGGCTGCAAATGTGCTAATTGATAGTAAAAATGACAGATTAGATCCTTATTTGCACCAGTATTGACACCAACGCGGCCATCTTCGCCTCCTCAAATTGACACAACTTCACTAGCGATTGGAATAATTGGCATTCACAATGCTAAACAACAGTGAAGCTCTCATTTTAACAACACTGAAGTACTAAAACATTTATAATAAATATTAATCTGGCCAGTGCATACCTTAACGTTACCTATTAGCAATAACCCAACAGCAGCATTAGCCGTCTGTTGGGTTATTGTTAAGGCAGCGGCTGGGGCCTATGGCTGATGATAAAATGATAATATTAATGTGTGAGTTAGGCAAAAAATGTTATCACTCCTGCCTGTCTGTAATATTAATAGATAGTGACAGGATAACACAATTATTTGTGTCTAAAAAGTCTTAAAATCCCAGACTGAAGCTGATAAAGTTCTGCCAGAAACTACAGAGAAGCAGTGACAGCCTACAGTACCAAATTTATGTGATTAGCAGTGGTTCCAAAACATATTGTCTTTTTTTGTGCTTTTTTGCATTACAGTCTTAAAATATTCATCACATATACACACCATTTTTTTACTGTAGTTTTCTATGTCAGTACTGAGTGTGAAAATCTAGTATCGTGACAACCCTGGACTGCAGCAAGCAAAATTTACAATACATTATTCTGCTGAATGTTTGTCACATTACGACATGAGCACCATTTTTTTTTTTTACACAAGTAAACAGAAAATGTGATTGTTTTCTCTAAAATACAAAAAACAAGCTTATAACAAATGTAATATCATTTAAACCACTGAGCACAGTTAGAAATATTAATTATTTTTAAGATATCAAATAAAGCTCTGGATCTCCAAACCCTAAACCAAAGATTATTGTTTGAAAAGTTCCGGCAGTAAGTTCTCTGCTATGACTTTCTAAAGTTATACAGAGCAACTCAAAGAGGATAAATGGTGTAGTAGTCAAGGTGCAAAAACATCAGTCACAGAAACCATTAAATTACCCAAAATGCAAAAGATATGAAATAAGGGGGGGAAACGAGGGAAGGAAGTCCAGAGCTCTACTTTAACATGTACAACTTTATTTAGCTACTTGCTATTCCTGCAGTATTAGATGTTCCCAGTTTCTAGCCCCTCTCTCACCAGTCACTCATTCCTGTACCACCTGTGCGCTCACAGATCTATCCACCCAGAAACGCCGACATGAGATATAGAGGATATATGCACAGGGATTCACATTCTCAACAATATTTCATCATCAGGCGTCCGCTCCGTCCCGGCATTCTGCAAAATAAATCAAAACGGATCTTTTTGTTCAGTTGAGTGTGACAACCGGTCTGTGAGTCCTTCCCCGCCCTGGGCTGGGCAGCTGTCTCTATTTTTTAAACTGAAACATGATTTGCTCCGGATACTGACCTGTGACAAATTGTATACATTATTAATTACATGTCAATTAGAGAGATGGAATTGTGCATTCTAATGAAGCAGAACAGCATTTGTCCACGCCAGCCTTACGAATCCATTTGCATGCATCCCAGTGCCATTCACTAAACAGCTTGATTCAGAGACTCCGGCTCTTCCTCTACTTTCACTTATTCCCTCTGCTTTTCATTCCCCTCCTTTCTTTCCCTTTCATTTCCTTTCCTAGATCCTTTGTCTTCTTTCTCACTTCAGTTATTTTCCTTTTTGTCTCCGCATCTTGTCACCTTTACGGTCTTTTTATCTCCTCCGTCTGTCTCATTTTGCCTTTCTCCCTATCCCTACTTTTCCTTTACCCATAGACTCCCCCACTCTCCTCCCCCTCTTTGATTTCTGGTTCTTTTCTTCTTTTCTTCCCTGTCCTCTCTTGTTTCTTCCTCACTTTCTTTCTTTCCCTCTCCTCTCTCCCTTTCTCTCTTTCTTTTTATAGTTTTACTTTTATTTTTTTGTCCTCGCACACTCTCTTCTCCCTGGCTGCCTGATTTCCTGCCTCCTCCTCCTCCTCTTCTTCTTCTCCTTTCCCTCTCCTGTCCTGTCATGTCCATCAGCCGGGCCAGCGGTGATCACAGTAGACAGTGAGATAAGTAGCTTCTTTATAGAGAGTGTGAATGATATGTGGCACAGCCAGTGATTCTAAGTGACAGAGGCCAAATGGTAAGTGATGCAGAGCTCAGCTTCCCTCCAAGCTCTATTGTAAACACACACACGCACACGCACACACACACAGATGCCCATGCACAGGCTCTGTAAACACTCACAGGGGCTGTAATTAATGTTGTCACCGACAGTTGTCTTCAGCATGGACGTGCACACGCACAGAAAAGGCCAGCCACCCCGAGGCCTCTATTAACATGCGTCATATTAAATCACCGACTCGCCTCCACCAGATTCCATCACCATCATCACCACCACCACCATCGTCGTCGTCATCATCATCACCATCATCACTGCCAGCTCCCCTCTATTAACAAGGGTGCTGGTGTCAAAATGCTTTTTGTTTGCGTGGTGGTGGTAGACCAAAAAAAAAAAAAAATGCTTGTGTGGATCTGGTAGAGCGTTTAACCAAATCCTCCCTCCCCCTTCCTTCCTCCTCCTCTTCCTCTCCCCCCCACCCACCCAATCCTCCTTCTCCCCCCACAGTTGGGTTTGATTTTAACGGACTCCACAGAGGTACTGACGCTCACACCACCGCTTCTGAAGCTCCCAAACAAGTATGTGGCACAATGGCTAATCACTGGGCTCGCTCATCGCTCCCGCATGTTTCTTAATGTTACTGTCTCACCTCTGCATGTGTGTGTCTGTGTCAGTCACTCAGCTTCCCAGCCTTTGTGTGTGTGTGTGTGTGTGTTTTTGTTTTGTTTTTTTGTTCATGTTTAACATTCACATGTGGCGCCCTCTGCACATGGCATTAACACCTGGCATTCTCACATGCTGCTGGATCACACCTCACGTAAGAGTGTGTATTCACAGTTGTCTCATTGACGAGCTTCACTTTTGCTTTGAAAACAATGAGGTTTGCTCAATTGCACTAAAAGGCTGGGATACTTCAAACTAACGCCTGATTTAGATGTCTATGGGAAAACTACGCCGTAACCTGATGTGCATCTACCGAGAAATGTAACTACACATGAGATCGGAAGAGCCCGCAATGACTGAATGATGTGGAACTGCATAGGGTTAAAAAGGATTTCCAGTTACATTGTAAGTTACAACGTAGATTCCCCCGCAGCTATCTAAATCAGGCAGAAGCATTATTGGTTAAAGAACAGCGCATGCTTTTTACTTGTCAAGAGATGCATTTTTTCCCCCACATTGTCATTACAAATATCACATCCCCCTTTTTCCTCATCACACTGGAAAGGATGTGCAGGCTCTGATCTGACACATTCAGACATATACAGTTAAATCTGCATCCATGTGTAGAGGGTGAATAGCTCTGCCTGGCATTTTGGCTAACTGTACCCATACTTTGACACTTCTTTCACCTAAAATATTGAATTTAGGTGTTTTCCTGTATGCATTTGAACTCAAAGGGCAGTTGCTGCTTTGCTGCAGTGCAAGACGGGCTTTGAGATTTGCAGTTTATCGGAATTTCACTGCACATTCGACACATTCACATGGGCTCATCAGCGTGTTGCAACTGCAAAATGACAGCATGTAGATTCTAATGTACAAAATTGCTTCATTTGCTACAATTCAAACTTTATAAATCTTCAAGCAGCTACAATTCAGGAAAATAATAATTCCTAGAAATGTCTGTTAGCAGGTATTTTGAACATAAACGAATTTCCAGCACCAAAAACCATCTGTTATCATGTCAGCAGATGTAACTTTACTGCTTTTATTCATCCTGATTTCCTAACTGACACTGTAAACTAACTGATGCTGTTAACTGCAGTTAACAGCGGTAACATGGCAGTTTTTGCCGAGAGACTAAGAGGTTGAGATCGTACGCATGGCAAGAGGACAGCAAAAAGCTTGGGTTTGCATAGAAACTAATAAATCTTAAATGCCAATATACTCAAATATTCAAAGACTGTATATAAAAATGCGATAATGCCTTAATCCTGCATTTCCGTTAATGGCCAGCAGAGGGCAACTCTTGTGGTTGCAAAAAAGTAGTGAAATTGTATAAAACTCAGTGAGAAAATGTCCATATTTCTGACTTGTTTTATGATTCCTGTTAGTCTTTTCCTGAAGACTCAACAGTCTGAATTGCTAGTTTCAAGACTTATTTAATAAATTTTATTTATTTACTTTTTTTAAATTTATTTTTAATAAATAAAAAAACAATAAAGCGGGGAATGCATCTGCAGTACCATCAGATTTACAGTCAAAGCCACTCATTGCTTCTTGTATCGGGTCTCAAAAATCATTTCAAAAAGGGAGTCCACAAACCACTGGGCAACATCACAGTATCTCCTACTTTCACCTTTCACATACAGTGTACTATAACATCTTTGTTTATGAGCAGGTGTAAATACAACAAGAACTAAGAGGATTGTGTGGAAATGAAACTGAACACAAGTAATTAACAAACTTTAAAAATTGCAGAAACGATGAGTAAGGATTGGGGTCAGTGGGAACATTGGGCTAAAGCTACTCTGCTTTGACATTCGGAGAGACCCGGGCTGTACACGCGGCACCTCCATCATAATTAATCAAGCACATCACACACGCCCATGTGAACTCAGATTTAACACACACACTGTGAGTGATGGGAGCGGGCGCTGCAGAGGGGTCCAATTAAATGTAGTGTTGACGCTGCTTTACGGTGCCGATAACCTTTAGTATAATGTAGTGCACCGGTCCTGTCAGTGATGTTTTCCCTCGCAGGACGGTGTCGCGGAGGTTTTCGCTTCCCCAGCACGTCTCACCCTCACCATCTTTGCAGCTGTTTTTGGGGGTTTTGAAGGGGTGGGGGGGGTTCGGTGTGATTAATTATACTTTTTTGTTTTTTATCTCTCTCGCTTTCTGTCTTACACCAGCCCCCCACTCCCCCCTTCCTTTTCTCACCGTTGCGTTTCTGATGATGTATGATAACAGCTATATTTCCCTGTTTCTTCTTCTGGGAGAAGGGGTGCGGGAGGGGCACGGGGAGTCATTTGTTTTCCCGCTTTGATATTCTTCCATTTATCAAAATGATAATTAGGTGCAATTAAATGGCACGCTCATTTGTTTTGTTCAGGTGTGCGTTGCTTATTTTTATTTATTTATTTAGTTTTGTTTTTTCAGAGGTGTCTGTGCCATTGTAGGTCATTCTAATTAGAAGGGAGAGTATAGGGTGCGCACAGAGTGTGTTTGAGAGGGGGTGTGTTTGTGTAGGGGGCCGCTGGGTGGCCCAGGTGATGGAGAAACGCATGGAGATAAAAGTGGGACTCTTTGGACAGGGGGATGTGTGGCACTCTTCTCCAGATGGCAGGAAAGGGCGAGGGACAGTTACTCCATCTGGGTCAGGATAGAGAACTTTTTAAGTGAAAATAGATGTAAAAAAAATAAATTAATAAATATAAAGGCTTCACTTAACCTACAGAGTGTTTCTGTACTTCTAGCTGAATGCCACCATGTGTCTTTGCTTATGTTTGCTTGTGTTCTCTGGCCTCCTCCCCTTCTTTTTCCATTCCCACTGCAGCAAGCCTCATCTATGCTTTGCATCATTTTTGTCTCGTATATTTAAACATCCCTGTCCTCTCTAAATTCTGTGTACGGTGTCACCTCTGGCCACCATATGACCTTTCAACTTTGTGTGTGTGTTCCTCAGGGGAAAGGCCATTCTGTTGCCAACTCTGCCCATACCGAGCCTCTCAGAAAGGGAACTTAAAGACACATGTCCAGAGTGTCCACCATATGCCTTTTGACAACAGCCAGTACCAAGACAGGAGGAGCTTGTTACTGAGCCAGGGGGAGCGAGGAGGACCGGCTGCCAAACACCCACCAAACCCACAACAGCAACAGTAAACACCTTCAGCTGATCTGATCACAACCTGGACCAGCTTCTTACACAATCCCAAAGCCCTGTCACCGTTCCCGAAATTCACAGATCTAGACACAAGAACCTATGACTAACAGTTCACTTTTTGAGCCTTTCCTCTTCACCGTCACCCTTTAATGATGTAGAATTTTCTACATTGAAGGTTATTGTAGTTTTTTTGTTGTTGTTTTTTTTTTTACTGTAAAAAAGCGTGTTCAAGTTGTGCTAGAAAATTTCAAAATCACAAAGACGGTCCGGAGCAGAAAAAGTCTTTTTAATAGAAATGACACCTGATGGAAATCTGCTTTAAGAAGCTGCGTGGGTCAGGTGTGCACACCTCTCACCATAGAAGAAGTGAAGAGTGAAATGCAAAGTTTCTCTTTGGCAGGGAGGCTGGACTCACCAACATTCAGTCTTTTGCTTCATTGGGTCTTCTTGATCACGAAGGTTGGCGTGTGACCTTTAAATGATTTCTGATCACGGGAGCCCTGAAAATTCGATGAGTTGCCTCTTGCTGCCATTTTTGGAGGTACCAACAAGTAAAGTTGCTGCCAGCTGCTTTACAGGAGAAGGAAAGTAAATGAGGAGAGAAACTGAACTCAGATGCAACTGCTGGCATTGTGATCGAGGACTGTGGCATTGCATGGCTGCTGTAGATGCCCCCACAAACCTTTTTTTAAAATTGTTTATTTTTTTTTGTTCTTTTAAGCTTTATTGTACGTGAGATTTTGTGCATTTCTCAGGACACTGACCATCAACACACAGCAAGAGAAGAAAGAAGCTCTACGGTTCATCGACAACCAGCTGGCACATAGCAAGTTTGTCTCCTGTGGGCTCTGACTCAGAAGACTTGCATCTTTCTGTCAGCGTGTGTGTGTGTGTGTGTGTGTGTGTGTGTGTGTGTGTGTGTGTGTGTGTGTGTGTGTGTGCGCGTGTTTAGGTGTGCTAAACTCACTCCCCTTCAGTCGACAGTGTAATGGTGGGAGTGCGGTGACCATTCTAGAGCTTGTGATTAGAAAGAGAGCGAAAGATGGAGAGAGGTAGGATAAGAAAGGGACAAAAAAGAGAGGGAACAGTAATGGAGATGTATGCTCATAAAAAAGGCAATATAAATGAGCATACCATTTTTATAGCCCTTCAATTATTGTCCATTTAAAAGGAAGGGACTGAGTGGAGTTTTCCTCAGTAACTCGTTCATATTAGAGTGTCACCATCTCAGACTATTTGGGCTTTAAATGAGGCGGACTCCACTAAAGCAGGAAGAAAGTGGCAGGAAGAAGTCGGCTCCAGATTGCAAAGAAAAATACGGTGCTGATCATGTTAGAGGGAAGAGATGCATCCTAAGATTTTCCATTGCTAAAGAGCAGTTCTGAACTTTTGACCGCGCTGTCTCTTAAAAATTTCATGATGTCATCTTATGCTGGATTTAGAAAGCATAAATCTTTTGCCTTACATAAACGGTAATGGCTGAACATTTATGCTGTCTGTTTTCTATCTGGAATCCACCATGATGCTTTGATTTTTAAAAAATAAATGCATCTTGTGCCCAACAACTCGGCATGAGCACGTCACCGGCAACAAACAGTCATACAGAAAAATGACACAAAAATACCAGCCGCCTGTCGATTGAACGTTTTCGATTGAATGATAGTCCTTTGCTTAATGAGTCAACTTCAGTTTTTTGAATATATTTTTTGAGAGGAAATGGATTGAGTTGCAAGACTGATAAAGGATGTTATGAAGTAACATAGGTAACGATGGGCTACATTACACAAAAATACAAAACTGTGATAAGGAGCCTTGTAAATAGCTCATGCACTAAGCATGTTGGTATTAACACCGCAGCCAGGAAGTAGGAGAATATTTGGCCCCTAATTCCACATTTTACCCCCTTGTTGATTCAGAACCCATAGGCAGGCTGAATACCATCTAAGGGCCCCATTATACCCGTCAAGTGGCACCTGATGAACGCAGAGTTGACGCCAAATTGACATCGCATCCACTGTCGCAAGCCTTCGTTCCTGCCCGTATGCGCCTCTAAGTTTCTGAAACCTGGAATGTTGTGCAGCTGCCGCTGCAGCTGGATTGGAGACAGCATCCTATTGGATTTTACCGCTGTTTTAACGATATGTCGGCAAAGAAGCTCAGAGATTATACAGAGAGATTTTGCAAATGTCTGAAAGGATAAGACTTAAAAATAAACAATACAAAAACAGCTATTTCTTTGCATCTGATTTTGACATCATCTCCTATTTGTGCTGTAGTTGAGCTACTGGCTGACACCTATTATTCAGCGGGTACATGCACTGTAACAGCAAGCTGTGTGATGACACAGCTTGCCAAGCGACCAACTCGACGTCTATGATGGGGCCTTAATAACTGAAGAAAGCAGCAGTGCAAGTGCATTCTTTTTTTTCCCTTTGCAAAGTAGTGTGACCATTTTTAAACTTGTTCAAATGTTCAAAATCACGACTAGGCCTGCCGTTCCTTCCTGTCCCCAGTCTTCATATTAAGTCCCCGGCCATTCTTAGTGGACAGAGGTGACCGTGATGTTGATCTTCTCGTGTTAGGATTTAAAGCTGTGCCTTTAATGGTTTTATTTTAAAGATAAAGTGGGCACATAATGAAACGTATCCACCATCCTGTATAACAGTGTGTTTACTGGACCGACAATGCAGAGCTGATTAGGTTACCAGAACATTTAAGCAGACTAATGAGCCTATCCCCTGGGCTGTCAGTCTGATTCTTTGAATGGTGATATGACGCTTTGCATTCGAGGGGGTCAGAGAAAGAGTAGGCAGAGGTGAGGAGGTCAGCCTATCAGAGAGTTCATGAGTAAATACACAAGGTGGAGACATTGAATTGTAGAGCTGTCACAGCCTTAACACAGGTGTGTGTGTGTGTGTGTGTGTGTGTGTGTGTGTGTGTGTGCATTTTAAACCTCTTGATACTGTATTACAGGTTGACTAAACTTCCCGTGTACTACAGCCTCCGTCTTGATGCTTTCTATATTATCCTACCTCCTGTAATGAAAGCATGCTAACATTTATTGGCTGATGTCAAGCAGGGCTGTTTGTTTTTACTTGTCCTTCACCCTTAAAATAGCCCCCAGGATTGAATACGCCATGCCCAGCATGTTGGGGAAGAGGAGAAGTAAAGCGAAGCAGCTCAAGACTCTGAAGAAGAGTAAAGCAGTCGGTTTCTCTGATTCAAAATTCACACCAGTTGTAGATGACGGAGCTTACAGAGTACTGTATTTTCCATCTATTTTGAGACCTCAGTAGTTTTTACGCAAATGTGTGATGAAACAGTTGTTATGCCATTGGGTTGTTTAGTTATGCATACAATATCGTGTGCTTGAATCGGACTAATAATGCACAAACGTGTATGTTGAAGGTGTGGTTAGTGAAAATACTTGAAATGGATTCTCTAGCCTTTGAGGTAGGGTAGTACTAATACCAATGTTGTACAGAAGTCCCTTTAAGATAAATTCCTCAGCTATGAATTTGTACTCCGAAGTGTGACTTAGAAAAACTATGAAGCAGGAGTAAGTGTAATATAAAGTGTATATCTCTAATCTCTTAAACTCTTACCAAACCCTTTATATACAGCGGTAGAAACCAAATGGCATTACTAGTGCACTTAGACTAGGTTAGTGCTTTAACCATTCTTATTTTGTCCAGTTCTAGCTAAGGTTTCTTTGAGAATGTCTTTTTAATGGTGCCGGCTAACACTTTTCGTTTCTTTTCTTTTTTGGGGCTTTTATTTTGTTAGAATGATTCTATAGATATGAATGCAAAATGATTTGTTCTGTGACTGCTGTGTGGTACAGCTTTTTAGCTACGTTTCCTCAAGGGAGGTTTGATAATGCTAGGCGCAGCAGTGCTTATTTTTTCATAAAGATGTAAAAGTGTGTTTTTAGTCTATTTGCTAAACTGTAGGATTTGTTGAGTAGCTAGTCATGGTTTGCCCTCCCAGAGGGGCTGGCAGGTGTTTCTTTTTTCTCTTTGGTTGGGTTTGTTTTACATGCCTCTTAAGTTGTATTATTTGTGTCCGTATTCATATTTTTTTTTTTTAATTTGTTATGAACTCGATGATTAATTTACCTTAGAAGACATTATTATTCCAGATGTATTTGGTTGATATCTGTATTTATTATCACTTCAAAACAGGATAAGAGGACAGAAGCAGACAGGAGTGTTTGTTTTAATTCGATTTTTCCGGGTTGTTTTTATACTGTGTAGTTTTCAAGCCAGCAAGCCGATGTGAAAGCTCTACCTCGCCTGAGCCATTCTCAGTTCTGTTATACTTTTGTACATCATTTCAAAAAGATGTAATGTCATGTCCACAATAAAGACACACAAAATGACACCTGTTGGCACCGTTTTATCTTTTTTTCACTTGTTTGTTTTAAATTTACCTCAGCCAGCGCGACTGAGCGAGTCCAAGTTTAGATGAAAAAGCTTCACACGTTCACAGTTTTTAAGATTTCATTTTTCTCGGTTACTTACGCCGCCTGTGTGTAAATTTCACCTAGAACCGTGCAGCCCGTTGTCTTTGAATACTGACGGTAACATTTTGTGTTTGTTCATTTTCCATCACACGAATTATTCTCATCACGATCACTCCTGTCACTGTCAGCTATCGACTAGAATTTTACCATGTTGTCAACAGTGACGCAGCATCACGATGTACATCATGATGCGGTGAAGAACAGCTTGCTGCCATAAATTGCTTTTCCACAGGCTAAACAGTCAGATGAGAATCAGAGGGGATATGTAGACTCAGAACATTGAGATCTTTCAGCTCGACAGTTACGCTAATCTCAACGACACACCTATTCGCTTGTTTAGTGATCGTATATCAGCCCTGTTTCTGGGTGTCAAACCTGAGGTCTGGTTGCACAAGACTCCAATCTGATCCACCAGACGGCTTTGGAAAATATGAATGACGACATAAATTTTATACTTTTAACTGTATTTTTGTAGGTTTTGCAGCTTTTCTTACTAATAAAGACCTCCCTGATAGTAATAAGTAATAGATAAACAATTAATTAATTGAATAACATAAATTTTTCACTATCTACTGTAGATATTTATCAGTTTTATAGTGTGCAAAAAAGAAAAAACACATATTTTCTGTCAATCAATGCATTTTTTCCATGTTACTTTTACAGGACAGTCTGCACTGAGTGAAGAGAATTTTATTTCCTAAAATTTAAGCTAAAGCAGCATTTCTTTATTGTGTAGAAAAACTGAGCTGTATTGGTGATGTTGCACTTCTTTTTCTCGTGTTTGAAAATGTAAAGTTAAACTTCTTTACACTAATGGAAAGAGGAGTTTTACTGGTCCGGTACACATCAAAGTGGGCTGTATATGGCCTACAGTCGCTGGTCTACAGCGTTGTTTGAAGCCATTGCAATACTTCCGTCTTATTTTATTTATTTGAAACAAGTTGCCCCCGGTATCTTCAGCTTTTTGTTCACACAACTCATGTGTTCCTCACAAGTTTTTGAAGCCTCACAGTGCACACTATAGCCCAGGGGTTCATTACGTCCCGGACGCCAAACATTTGAAGGCTTTAGAAAAGAATAGCTGTCTTTCAGTGTAGATGTTAAGCTTAGGGACAGAATATTTTTTTCATAGCGAGTAATCTGAAACACACAGCAACATATTCGTGACTAACCTCGTGTTGTGGATGGGCTCATCTCAGACGTTCCATCTGCTGAAGTTTCCTCCATTTATCAAATCTTTTTCCTGCAATAGGCCTCTGCCCATCGGACATGCTCAACATGAACTTTACTTCCTCACCCTCATCCTATGTCTCCTCTGTGCTAAAGTGTTTCTATTAGCCTAAATATAGCTCTGTACTTTCCCACAAGTTAGCACATCATATGCCACTTAGCCCCACTTCACTAATCCTCCAAATATTGCTGTTATTTAGTTTTCCTTGTTAATGTCCAAAATTACAAAGAGGTTTACATTTAAATTTTTACAAAATACTTCAGTCAGACTTCAGTATATCATTGTTAGGTGGAAACTAGGAAGATAATGTCTAACTTTACCAAACCTTGTCAATCATGGATATTTAAAATCCATGACTGTATTTTAAAAATGTCCACACTGGTCATGTAAATCAGCGGTCCCCAACCTTTTTTGCGCCACGGACCGGTTTATGCCCGACAATATTTTCACGGACCGGCCTTTAAGGTGTCGCGGATAAATACAACAAAATAAAACTAGTACCGGTACCGAAAAAAAGAAAATTTATTCATAACACACGTGAAAAGACCAAGGAAAACCGAGTAAGCGATAAAAACGATAACAAAATAACGCTGAAAAACGATAAAAACCCTGAAAACCATACATTTCACACCTGAGCCTCAACTCTCGCGGCCCGGTACCAAACGACTCACGGACCGGTACCGGTCTGAGGCCCGGGGGTTGGGGACCGCTGATGTAAATGAACTGAAAGAATGTGGACCGTTTTATAACTCACAGTGGTGCCCAAGTGTTTGTTTGCTTTTAGGAACCTGAGGAGCGTTTGGACCCAGAAATGGCTAATGACGTGACAGGCAGATTAAGTTTGAAGACTGCATCCTGCAGGGCTCTTTGATGCTGTTGCATGATGTGTGCTGATCATTTATAGAACAGATGCTACAAAGTGAGGCTTACACTGTATCAATGAAAGTGACTACACTGGCTGTTTATGTGCAAGCATCAATTCTATATGTAAAATTAGACCAGCCTTCTGTTTTTTTTTAAATATATTTTACATGAGGTGTGTGTTAATTTTACACAGAATTTTTTCATGAAGTGTTTATATATGTTCAGTCACCCGTACTTTTCTCATTTCAGAAAACGACTCATTTCTTTTGCCAACACCAGATGGTGGTTGTTTAATAACTGCATATAGTTTACTGCAGATGTAAATGTTTAGTTGCCTGGGTTACATGGAAATTTAGCATTTACAGGTAGCAAAGTGGTGTGGTGTTGGTTAGCACCACCACATCACAGCAAGAAGATCCTTGGTTCAAATCTACTATTTGCACGTTCTCTTCAGGTACTCTGGCTTCCTCCCACCGTCCAAAGACATGCATGTCAGGTTACTTAGACACTTTGTTGACCAAAGGTTTCAATCACTTTGGAAAACTGGAAGATAATGGATAGTTATAGCTACATATATATATATATATATATATATATATATATATATATATAACACTTATGCATAACTAGTGTTCAGAATAAAAGCCTTTACAGCCTGGCACCAATTTAACTGGTCTGATGAATAGCTGGGTCTAATTACTCTGGATTATGTTGCTGCTTCGTCATGATGTAGATGCTCCTTCAGCTGTAATTGCACCATGACGACACATATGACATAACTGTAGACATCCTTACTCATGTTGTTTAATGTCATGATAAAATCTCCAAATTTGTTACAGAAGTTTGAATAAAACTCTTGTGCTGCTCGACTACGAATAAAGTCCAGTTTCTCTAACAGACCTATTTTGTTTCTGATTGAGCTCTGCATACGACTCCATTGCCTGCAGAAGAAAGTGAACGTGCCCATGCGTCGTGAAGATCAGGTGAAAACAGATCAGACCTGAGCCACCCTGCAAGCTGTTCCCTTTCATATCATATGACACGTTTGATGGATCGGGACTTTGATGTTCGTCTGGGCCCAGTTTCCACCTTGATGTCCATGTGTGGCCTTGCAGTTGAAGTCGAGCTGCCAAGCAACGGTGATGAGAAACCCGCACCCTTCAACTACGAAGGACCACCTAGGGATTGTTGCTACTTTGCCAGTCTCTTTCATGTTCGGAGTCTATGCGCGCCATCTGTCTGCCGGTTTGAGTGACGGCTGAATGACGGGTTCCCTCTGAGAACATGGCACATAACGTTAATGCCAAGCAGGCCCGCGGGCTGAGAAAAGACTGCAGCTGCCCGTCACTCTTCACAACCTCATCAGTCACAGCGAAGGCAGACATGACGGCCCCGAGCTCCCTGAAAAACCTGTTCGCTGACATCTCTTCTTTCTGTCACACAGCAGAGAGAAGCTGACTGACTGAATGACTGACTGAGGTGGAAAATACGCCAAACGTCAGGCTGAGTCAGACTTGATGGATAGGATAGGTGTTTTGGTGAGCACAGTATAATGTGCTTCTTTATATCACATCTTTACGTGTCATAAAGGAAAAATGTTGTTCAGTTTCAAAGTCTTTGCTTTTACACAGGTATAACCACAGGGGTACGTACAGATTTCAATCTTTTTTTTCTTTAAATGCATGTTTATGCATTTATACGTCAGTTTTTAGCTGATATTATGTGCTTGTTTCAGTTATTTTAGGTTTAAGGTGTTTCACAAGATGAGAAGTTGAGCCAAAAGTAAGTGGTGCCCCACGTAACACCTGAGGAATTGGTAAGCCTTGAAAATGATGTTGCTTTGGATTGTCAAAGGAAACCTCTTCCACCAGCACCTTTTCAATCCTGTATGTATGGCATTTTTTGTTACTAGAAGAACCTGATAATATGAAAAGTAGTGCAAATTTGGGTAATAATCTGGATCTTAAATGGGATCAGTATTGCTGATACCAGTGCCCATACTTTTAACTTAGAAAGGCAGCTATGTAGGTAAGATCAGTGTGTCATGGCTTGTGAGATGAATCATCAATTTGCAAATTCTAAACATCTTTTAACGACCACAAAATCACAGTAATCAGTTAGCACAACAAAACACACCTTTCAGCTTTTCATGTATTTTGAAAGTCAGGAGCATAATAAACCTGTGTATCTAGACATCATGGCTAGCTTAGCTTTAGCTTAGCTTAGCATTTTAGAGGGGGACAACTTTCTTTCTTTTCTTTTTTTTAACAGGGAATGACTACTTCACTGGGTCTAGTCTTTAGTTGTATACCATATTTTTCAGACTATAAGGTGCACTTAAAATCCTTTAAATGAATAAGAATATTGAACTAGTGCCTTCAGAGGATCCATTTTTCAAGGTGGTCGGGGATTATTTAAGCCTGATATGTTTTATTGTGCATTAAAAAAAAACATTGCTTAGGCTACTGCACATTGCTAATTAAACAGCCAAACCTGTTTTTGCCTTAATTCATCATGATGACGTAAAGGTTTATTACAGTGTACTGGCTTTTATTGTCTTGATAAGATCTGTCCACGGACAGAAAGACAAATGGACAACACCTCCAAAAGTACTCAAAAGCTTCTTTGTGGTAATTCCTGCGTTTCAAGCACCACATTTTGTTATGATGGCACACACACATACACATGTACACTAACAGGCTTACAAGGTGAAAAAAATCTAAGCTTCATTGCTGTGGCTGATAAATATTTCATGTTCGTAGATGAGATGATGTCCCACAGATGTGGGGAAGTACAAATATATACAAAACATAACATGGGGACATGCTTTGAGGCTCGTGGACTCTATTTCTAATGCCCTTTACTGAGTACTCATGGGTCAGTCCTAACTCGGAGATCAGTTTTGAGATCTAATTTTAATTTGCACAATCCCAGCTCCTTTCAGTCACTACAGTTCTGTGACTTTATCTTGGACGTTTGCACTACTTTAGCACTGAAAATCTGTGCATGCATACCAAAGTATGTACAACTCCGAGGTGGTGACTGCTACAGTAGGCCTCATGAGGTCCACCCACAATGCACTTCCCTAGTTTTCATCAGGATTTTAATACAGAAAATACTTAAACCTTGAGAAAGAAATATTAACCCTTTACAGATACAAGACTGGACTACAGCCAAGCCTCTGACCTCCTCGCTTCCTCTTTAGCTCTGCAGCACACTGTCCAAGTTGGAGGGTCTGATCTATATCTGCCACTAGGGAGCACTATCCCTCTCTAATGGCTGCTAAACGGCCTTCCTCGGGAGGCCAAGGGCCACGTCGCAGACCAAATTGCACTTGCATGTGTAGATTGTCTGCGTTGGTGTGGGGTAAATATACTTAAAACGCACTACGGCGTATATCAGCGCGGCAGCCTTGACTGCAGTTACCACCGGAGAGTATGACTCCTCCGCATTTCCCAGGCAAAAGGCCAAACACATTTACAACACTTCAAGTGTCTGCGACACAAGAACGCCCTCTCCACTGTGAAATATGTAAATATTGCACTAATCAAAGGGTTGTGGAATCGCAAAATGCCACGGAAAGGTTATGACCTGGAGCCTGTGCTAATAAGGGAGAGAGGGAGGAAGTGAAAGAGGGAGGGAGGAAGAGGAGGATAGAAGAGGTGGTGGAGAGAAGGCTGGGGGTGGAGGGGCGGCGGTGGTGGTGGTGGGAGGGTAGAGGAGTGACAGCTACCACAGGCGTTTCTCCTGCCTGAGGAGGACCTTCACATGCTGACCTCTGCCTCCTGCACTCTAAGACTCTGACAGTAATGAATAGGAAGGGGCTGTTTATGCATATCAAATGTTATTTACTCTCCCACAGTCAACTGTATCCACAGAGGATAGAAAGAGAGGAGCGGAAGAAAAAGACAGGATATTCCCAAAGACTGTGGGCTGCCATTAGAACAATGTGGACAAGAATGCAGAGGCCTCTGCAGTGGACTGAGGTTAATCTATCTATCGCAACGAATTACATGACATGGTTTTACGGAGCTTTGGCTCATCTTGCTTTTTAAATGCTACATTGTTCACTGCCTTGATTTTTTTTTTCTTTTCGTGCAGGACTCGAGCTCTTTGACAGCAACGGAGTACCTACGTGAAAACGAGCAGTCGTTGGAGCTCATAAGTAAACTTGACAATGAGCTCCTCTGAAAATCTAGCCCGCGCTATTATTTGTTTCAACTATCTCCTGCTCCACCAAACTAAAGTCTATATCCCGCGACAGAATCAGGGGGATGTTAACATGCATTCTAGTCGTGTAACATATTTTTAAGCAGGATTAATTCTTTTCCACATTGACATGATTGGTCTTAAATACCACAAACCTTAAAGCCAGAGGGAGGAAAAGCCTGAGCAGAATTATTCAAGGGAATGACGTTCGACGACGAGCTCAAGAAAATAACCTTGAGCATGAACAATGAAGAATCAGCCGCCAGAAAACGTTTGCGTCCCCCCCCTCCCAACCCTCTCCTCCTTCCCCGAGTGTCAGCGTCGTCGGTTTACGGCTCGGCCTCATTTTCCATCACCCCTTTTGAGAATTAAGTTGGATCTTAAGTATGTAAATGAGAACCTATTCCATGGCCCCCACCCTCTCTTATACGAATCCCAGGACAGACCATGACATTTAACATCGCCTTCACTAATTTGTGCTTAATAGCCAAAAAGTGATTAGAATTAACATTAATGACATTTCATATGTCTCCCCTTCTACATTCATTACCCGTTCCCTGCTGCTGATACTTAACCAGCTAATGCTGGTGGCCGCTTCTTGCAGCTTAAATTTCCTGTTACACTTCTGGCAAAAATCTTTCAGTCGCTCCTTTCTTTCCTTTGCAACAAGACAACAAGGCAGGAGAATTAAAGTAGAGGAGGGAGTGGGTGTTTCAAAGCCTTTAAGTTGGAAATCTGTTCTATCGGTCACACCCTCTTTTCCAATTGACACGAACATCCTAGCAGATTAAGGAGGAGTGTGTGAATGGAAAAGGGGGGGGGGGGGGGGGGGGGGTCATCAGTTTTTTTTGTGTGTGTTCGTGCCTCCTCTGTCATCTTCTGCTTCTCTTGTTGAAACAAGTCATGTCCAATGCCCTTCATCTCTTCTTCTCATTCCTCACCGTACCGTCCTCAAGCAAAATCACAGAGGATAACAGGGCCTTAAGAAATACTGGCCTATTGTACATTTCTTTCTTAGATCTGTACATGGAGGAGATTATCGTGTGAAAAATGAGCATTGTGTTTGTATCAAACGACAGTCTCCACCAGCCCTCCGCCCTGCTCTCTGGTAATTAGTGAGGGTTTCCAACCTTGCTCAAGGGTGCTGAGCTTTTCCCGTGTGTTTCCTTGCTGAGGTCAACCGATTCTATAGCAAGCATGTTACAAAGGTGGTTCGTGGTGATGACGCTTTTGACAGGAGAAAGAAACAAAGAGAGGGGTGCAAAGTGCAAATGAGCAACATAACAATTTTGCGGTATTGTCACTGTAAAAAAAAAAAAAGTTAAAAAACTTTTTGATATTTCCCAGGAATGTTTTAAGAGCTAGCTGAACAGTGCATCTTAGCTGAGGGCCATTTTACTTATATGCATTTGAAAAAATGTACAGCCTATAAAAAAGAGTTAACTTAATTTGGACTAAAATTTTAAAGAAACAAGTACAAGTTTACAATTTATTTTGAAAATGTAAATTCCACAATCTGCTTTGTCTTTTTAGAGGATTTTAACTACTGTAACACTCCAGCATGACTTAAATGTAAACCCAAAGTACAATACCAGGGAGGAATTTTTGTTTTTAAATGGAAAAACGCCTAAAGAGACAACATTTAAATTTTGGTTAAATCTTCTCCAGGTTTAACAGCTGTAGAAGTTTTTCTCTCTCTCTAAAAAAAAAAAAGATCAACTGGAGGGCACGTTTTTGTTTACCACTAGAACATGGTTGTAATACAAGGATGGAAGATCGTTAAGGCGGAAAACACAAGGAATGTCATGGACGAAGAAAAAAAGAGGAGGTTGAAAGGGTAAGGAGAGCTGGGGGTGATCATGGGGTAATGGCAGCGGCCTGGCTGCTGACAGACAGGCCAATCTTCCGTCTGGACAGACTCAAGAGAGATGTGTCAGTCTCCGCCGGCACCCCGGGCCAGCCGCACCACCACGTTGCTAAATGTGTATTGGCAAAGTGTCTGTGCCAATGCCATTAGCCAGCAGACTTAAATTCCCCTGTAATTTTCAGTGGTGCTCCTAGTTATTGGCACCTCTGATCGGTCGAGTATTTGAATCCTGGTTCACGCTTAATGGATGACCGGTGGCAATGAACAGGAAGGCGATCAGTTATCACTCCTACAGGACAGATCCACGTGCACACGCGCACGGACATTCCCTCACACTGCTATTACCGACTGTCCCTGAAACCTTCTTAGAAACAAGTAGATCATAATAGATCACACTCATTGCTTTGTGGTGTGTTGAACAAAAAAATCAAAGTTTTCATTGTGAATTAAATGAAAGTACTTTATTTTCAAGTGTTTTATGATTTATAGCAATGCAAACAATGAAGTCATAAATTCCAGTAATCGTAATGACAGTTCTTTAACAACACAACTGTAATCTCAAGTCCCTTTCATAAAATAAACCAAGATTTAAAAGCAGTTCTTCTAAAATGTCCAGGTGGAAGAGACACAGTTAAGGTCTAAAGATATCATTTCCAGCATTTTTAGAGTAACTTCCATCAAAGGTAAGGACAAGTTTCAACCCCTGTGTGACATTCAGATCGTTCTCCATATTCAGATGTAAAGAATATTCCCCACTCTTGTTGCTGCAGGTGTTTTCCTTTAAATAACTATTTGGAGCCCAAAAAGTAAAATCATCTGATATTCTACCAGAGCCAGTTAGGAGAAAAGCACAAGAAATGAATTTACGTTTACGTTAATAGCAGCCCTCGAACATTAGTCAACTCAGGATCCCTCATAATCGTACATAAACTACACCTAAAAAAACATTAAAATAAAATTTAAAAAATGTCCACACGCTGATGTATTGCTATGCAGTGTCACATAATAAGGACTAATAGGGGTGTTTTTCCTGCAGAGGAACCAATTTTATAACACAACAACATACTGTAAAGAATATAGGAAATAATGTGCAGTAAAAGCTGTGATTTGTGAGTCCCCATCGAACAGTGCAGCTGCTGGTGTCTGGGCTCTGTCTGTTCTGACACTGGAATATATTTTCTCTTTATCAAAAACCTCAGGAAGGAAAACAAGTGCAAAACATTCGTTTAGAAGTGTTCTGATGGGCATTTTTTGTTATTTTCTCTTCAGGCTTTGATCGGCTAAATACAGCAGATGGCCCGTAACTGTAAAGTGCAGAGAGCAGGGAGACTGTGACAATGCTGATATAGTGTCGTACTTCAAAAAAGGACCAAAAAACTAAAAATAAATCCTGAATTTAGAGCACAGGGGTGAGAACATGCAGTAACATTTCATGATGATAAACTGGAGATTCCAGCAGGAACACTAAAGTAACTGCATAATAAACTGTAAAGGTTATATTCTATAGAGAACAGCACTGCAATATTTTTACACTAAGAAACTGTTACGTATCAATAGACCCACGCGTCAAATAACGCTGCCTGCCAGTAATTTACTGTAATTTAACAGGAATCGTTGTATAGCTTTCTTTTGAGACATGAAGTACATTTCTGCTAATAAACCTCCCTGTTATTTACTGGAGTCGTTCTCCATTGTTACATGTTAACTGAATTGAAAGATCTGAGTTTGCCTTCTCATGCTACGGTAGATGTCTGAGGCACACAGACACACACACATCGGCACCCCTGAAAACAGCCCTAACACACACTTTAACACAACTCATTACTCCAGCAGGACAGGTTTAATGAAGGAGAAAAGACAAGAGACAGAGGCTTTGGAGACATTTTTTGACTTTTAGTGCTGATCTGAGATCAGGTCTTTGCCAATCAAACCTCTCTCATTAGCTTTATAGGGCAACAAGGACAAACTTGCATGTGGTCTGATTGTGATTAGCATTTAATTTAATTTTTAATTTTTCCACTCAATTCTCCCTGGATCGTGATACAATAAGCGCCAAAAAAATGAGACATTTTTACTTCCTCTTACCATCTGTGACCCAAAAACACATTAAAACTGCTAGAATTTTCATGAGCTAACGATTGTGAAGTTGTTCTGGATTCTTGTGGGATTTGTAGCTTTGAATGTCTCTTTCACAATTTTACAGATCTCCCTCTCTCCCTCGCTCTCTCCCTCCTCTTACTGCTCCCGCTCCCTTCAAGCGACATTGCCCGTAGTGTATCAGGGGAATACGGTCTTTGTCAGCTCAAGACAAACACACGAGTGAAAAAAACACACACAAAAGTTAAATAACTATATACAGGAGCAATTTAGGTCTGCTGTAATTTGTATATAGTGTTTGACAACCTTGCCGGAGAAGTTTTCACCCCAGAAATGCTAAGTAGTCCCAGCAGGAGTCAGTCAGGAAGAGGAGAGGGAGCTCTTTGCTGTTTAATGTATTCTTCGGCAGCCCAGAGGCCTCCAAAACGCTGCATGTCTTTACGATTCACTGTACACACTCGCGCACACACACACACACACACACACACACACTCACATATCTGTCGGCAGTCAGACTCTGATGGAACACTGCTAATGGGGCTGTTTTTAATGAGCCAGGAAGAGGAGAGTGACCCTTCGAAGGTGAATATCTCTATTTCTCTCTGTATTTTGCTGTGTGCAAATGTATGCCCGCATGCCATTCACACACACACTTTTGAACGTGCAGGCACACAAGTCCTTGTGAATTTATACCAAGTTGTAGTATTTATCTCTAATTGTTTTTAACTGCCATAATTACTTTCAGCTCTCGGCTCATTCATTCATTCAATCCTCTCATCAGGAGCAAGTGTGCGAGACATCAGAAGGGAGAAATGTGTGTTTTTACGGCTCAAGAGCCTGCATAAATTGTGAGGGTTTGAAAAAAAAAGAGCCCTGCAGCAACAGTCCTCCGCAAAGCTGCAGGAGATCCGTCGATTTCCTCAAGTTCCACTTCACGTTGCAAGGGACATATCCATCCCCAGACAACCATTTCACTTTATTTCACTGATTTTATGATCTTTTCCTGCAAAGCAAAGGGGGGAAAAAAGGAGAGGGGGAAGAAAGGGAAGCAGTTCTGTGAGTGGCCAAAAGATGGCACACTATGTATGGAGGGGAGAGGGCTGTGATGAGCGTTGCGGCGGCTGTGGTGTCTGTATTTAACCTAGAACCTGGAGAGCGTCTGTGTTTCCTCTGCTGGGACTCTTCTGCTTCTAGGATTCAGGAGGAGGAGGAAGGAGGGAGGAAGCAGGAGCAAGGTAGATGAACGGGTGTCATGCCTCTGCTCATGTTGCTCAACAAGCTATCCCGTGGCTGCTTTTTGCACTAAAATGAGGCCGAGGATATATAGCTGTGACATTTTATCTAAGAGCCCCCCGTCTCATTTTGTCTGCAGAACATGCGGAGTTACGGTGCAATCCGAGAACGCGGCTAGAAAT
Source organism: Perissodus microlepis (assembly GCF_051167445.1). NCBI lineage: Eukaryota > Metazoa > Chordata > Actinopteri > Cichliformes > Cichlidae > Perissodus > Perissodus microlepis. Next base: position 14,571,011 of record NC_140471.1, on the reverse strand, counting down.
AATGGTTATTCTGATGATTTGTGTTTTTTAACATCTCCAAGAGAAAATAAATGCCCTAACTAACCAGGTAGGACATATTGTATTTTATGCGATAATATTTTTGGTCTCTAAAAAAAAGGAGCAGGGGGGAAAAAAAGGAAAATAAAAATGAGAGAGGAATGAAAAAGATCATTTCATACATCATCTTTAAACAGATTTGTCATGAAGCATCCTCATTAATCCCAGCAAAATTGTCTTTTTATGGCTGTTGCTGATTTCATTTAATCTTTCTTTCCTCGTGCCTGTGTGGCAGTTTTATGTCTGTACTAAACACTTTCTTCTTACCCAGATATGAATGATTGGAATGCCCCCCCTCCCCTTCCTTTTTCTTTTTGGGGGCTGGGGGGGGGGGGGGGGGGGTGCTGTGGGGTTAATTGGGAATCATTACATTATCATTATCACAAAAATACAACAAGTGCAAAAAAAATGTGGAACTGGCTGTCCTAGAATAGATTATGATTCATGATGTGCCAATATTACAGTTTATGTTCACACATGTAATGAGCACAAGCTGATATGAATGTTTTAAAAATATCAAAAGCACTTTATTTTATCTCTCGCGCCCCATCAAATAGTTATATTATTAACTTTTTGATATTCTACTTTTACATACAACTGTGTGTAAGTTGTGTATGCAAAAGTGGGGATCACACAGCACAGCAGTGTGATCCTTCAGCGTGATTGCATTCGCTCTGTTACTTAACATGGACATGCTCACATACTCATCAAAGGCACACACACACACACACACACACACACACACACACACACAGATACATGCACGCCAATGCTACAAGACCACAGAAAATCAATGTGACAGGTTTCAGTCGTCCCTCAGTGTACACATCCCCACTCAGACTCTCTCCTGACATCTGCTCGATTACCTCCTACAGCCACACACACACACACAGACAGAGAGAGAGAGGCGCCCTCCCCATGGCCGCCCTAAGCCCCTCTGAGCCATATGAAATGTAGTCGGTGCAGGAGAAACCAGATACTGCTGGCTGTGTCACATTGCGTTTGCTGCCACCCGTCAGGAGCGGGTCTGTTTGACTGCCAGACGTTATGACAGCGTCAGTCATCCTCCAGCCCAGCAGCAGGCTGTGGGACAGAGAGGAGTAAGTGAAGGAGGAGGAGTGGGGGAGTGGGGGGAGTGGGGGGGGGGGGGCAGACCTTAATCACCTCAGGCAGACTGGGAAGAGAGCAGTCCTGCCTTTACGAGAAAATGATTTGATTTTGTGTGAAATTGCATAAAAAAACATTGTGTTTGCTTTGTTTGGTTTTTGTCTATCTAACATTTGGACAAAGAGAGGAAAAAGGTGATGTAGCTTTCAGCGCTTTGCTTTGCTAGCAAAGGTGGGGTGGTGTAGAGTTCAGCTGATCCAAAGATTTCAAGCAAACGTCCAGTAGCTCTCTAACCTCTTCCATGATCCATGTGTGTGCGGATGCTTGTGTCTCGCTTGTCGATTTGACAGCTGGCAAGTTGATGATTGAGCTACTTATCCTGTCAGACCTGTCAGGTAGACTCACATCTTTATTTAATTTTATGCCTCTCTCTTTCTCAATCTGTCCCTCTCATCATATATATATATATATATATATATATATATATATATATATATATATATATATGCCTAAGCTGCAAGAGTGTGCTGAATGTCAAGCCAGAAGGAGCACAGATAACAGCCAGCTACCAACACACATGCATGACAGTCAAGGACACACACACGCACACTCAAAGAAACACAGGTGTACACTCAAACAAACCTGCACCTCATGCCTCCCATATACACAGAAGATGTGACGGCAGTCCGGTTTGTCAGGTCATCTGACAGCACCTGTGAGCTCCCATGTGGCCAGAGAGTTTCCAGACAGCAGGACAGGAGGCCTGGACAGCAGCACCTCACGCCCTCTCCTCATCTCACCCCTCCCTCCTCCCCCCGCACACACAAACCTTTCCTAGTCTCACCTCCATCCTCACCCACTGCTTCTCACCGTGCAGGACAGCAACCCTCAGAAGAGCCCGGCAGGATAAGAGGTGATGGACAGGCCATCTCTGGTGTGAACTCTCGCCCTCGCCGGCGAACGTCATGGACAGACAGCTCGCTTTGACGTGAGCCAACAGCAGAAGGAAACAGAGTTGAAGCGGTAATCCTCAAAATACTTTTTTTGGGTGATGTTTTGTCTTTGCCGCGTCTCCGCGATGTCTTTGCTTTGTGGTTTCGCGTGTCAGTCGATGAATGGGGAGTCTGGTAGGACGTCGAGTTTGTATAGGTGGTCTTCTTCTCTTTGTCTGCTAAGCTCCAGCGATGTGCTCGTGTGTTTTCTTTTTTGATCTCAAATGTTAAAATACATCACAACATACAAAAACATCTTAAAGTTTCCCAAGTTAAAGGATGTAAATGATTTGACTGTGACTGTTGCACCTTTACTTTTGCTGCTGTGGGTTTAGCTGTAGTTTACTTTAACAAAGTTCTGTAAGCTAAATCTATATTCATATTTGGATAATGATATATAAGTACTGTAGGCATCAAAAACATTGACATTAATTAAGAAGAACTCTTTACAACTAACAAATCTGAAACAAGCTGGTAAAAATGTTAGAAATTATCCAATTGAATTTTTAAAAATTGTATTTTGTATTTATTATAAATGGTTAAACAGAAAACTAGTAACTGTAGCTGAGAAAAACCACTGAAATGCATGTCAATACAAACATCAAACAGAAAAAATGAAAATCTTCAAACACTGAAGTCCAGCACTCGATTAAAAGCTATTTTCTAACACTTTATAAAACTGCTGAATGCTTGAAATCCAAACATGTGAAAGCAAATGCTTGTATTCGGCACAAGCCCTCACTCATTGCCGCTGTCAGTCTCCTTCATAGCCATTCTATGTATCACTACCTCAGAAATCAAGGCCTTCTGCTATGAATGATTAATAAACAAACCTATTAACAATGCAGCAGACGTTTCACTAAAGGTTCATTTTCGGAAATACAATCTCCCTTTTGTTAATAATGTCCATTAATCATGCGAGGATGTCACTTAACGCAAGGTTAATGAAACACTGCTAATGCCTGGCTAATCTATCCCCAGTCAGAAAGCTGCTGTAACTGTAATTCCTAACCCTCTAAACTATTTTCCCGGGGATTCTCGCTGCGTGATTGATGGATGCGGGACAGGGGATGTCCATTATTTTTAAGTGGAACACAGAGGCAGAATGTGGGGGTCAGCTGCGGGCCGAACTCAGAAAGCTTTACCTGTCCAAATGGCTAATGAACCACTGACAAGATATATGGGAACACTTTGGGGGAGAATTTAAGTATGACATAACAACTTGATAATGGATTTATTGTGGCACTTGGAACCATTCATTCACGATCAGGCATAATGTTCATGGCCTCCTCCCGTCATAATCCTCCGACCAAGTATCGACGGCAAGTGCGACTTCAGCTAGTGCCGATCGTAGCGTGTGGGTGTGCGCGCGCCTTCTTCTGACTTCCATTTTCCAGCTGTCAGGCCGACCTATTAAACAGAGTATTATTTTTTTATGTCTGTGTGCATTGTGTCTGTGTAAGCAAGGCATGGTGTAAGCACAACATTAGGAGAGATGTTTATTGTAATGTGAGTGTCTGGTGCCAGCTGAGCTGAGCTGCAAGCTGTTTGGAGAAGCGGATGACTGTTTGATTGTTTGATGACAATGTGGGCCTTGCATCTCTCTTCCTTTCGTCTGCGTCTCAGAAGAATGCTGACATTAAATGTTTGATGTTGGCATGCACAACTGATGTACAAATAAAAACCTCACCGGTGAGACATGATTTTTCTTCTTCTTTTTTTTTTAGTCTTCTTGCATTTTTGACAATACATTTGTTGTTTCTGTTGTTTCCACGTTCGATTCAAGTTTTACCTTTCCCCCCTTTTTTAAAAGTTTGGATTGTTTTTATCTGTCGCTCTCTCGTTTTCTTCTTTCTTTTTTTTTTCTTCTTTTTCTTCTTAAATCAGAAAGTCGCCAGAAGATTCACTCAGGGGTTGCATATGAATTTAAGAATAACTCTTTTCCACTTGAATACGTCTTGGGTTTTTAATGGGAGGGTTGAAGCTGTGATGCCGGGGAGTGGAGGTGGTGCAGGGAGAGGAGAGGCAGGTCAATATGAGTCCTAATAAAGCGTGAGTTCATTTCCCTGCTGCACTCCCCCCTGGCCACCAGCCGCTCCATATACAAGTCAAATTGGCTTTTTGCCTCCCAAAGCCCAGTGATTTATGACCCGGCTCCATTGACCAGACCAGCTAGTTTTCATTTTTGTTAAATCGCGTGGTCTCTTAAATGAAACTATTGATTTAAAGTCAGCTTACTGAGGATTTAATTTGTATTTGGAAAATTAAAGCAGGTAACGCTTTATAATTTCACACTACACTGGAGTCGAACCAGTTATCCTCTATCCCTCGACCTGGCCTCGATCTACCCAACATCGCCCCCCCCTTTTTCTCCCTCCATCTGGTTTTCACCGGCCACTTTGTGTGGCCATTAATGAATTTTGGACAAGCGAAGAGGGATTTATAGTCCCGGGACTCCAGCCTGGACTGTCCCACACGCAGTACCCCTTTTGTTCAGAGGAAATCAGCATTTAACCGCTGTCTTTGCTCTGAATTTCAGTGACCTTGACTTGCTGTTGTCTCCACTGCACTTTTTTTCTTTTGTACCTCAACTCCATCAAAATCGGGCTACTGAATCCCTTTATCCGCTTATCAAAAGAAGGGGCTTTTTGTGTCACTTTGCTTGTTCGCTGTTTTGTCACCACTGCTCCACTTTTCTGGAAACTTTGTGGGGGGGAAATGATGTATGAAGTCACAGGCAGGAAAACAGTGAAAAACATCATCTCACACCAACGACTGCATTCTGGTATTTTCCAAAATGGCACAGGGGGAAGCTGTTTGCTACTCCCCCCTCCATCACGTGTGATTTCTCCGACAACCTTGCCTCCCATTTTTGACAAAACTAGGAAAAATGATGCGCCTCACCTTTTCAAAAATTACACTTCCTGGCCAGAAGAGGAAGCTACAATTATAGCTCCAAAACACGGTGACATATTTGTTGCTGATTGTCCCTCATTTGTGGGGGAGAAGCCATGCTCGCTGCACGCCTGTCTCAGCTTTGTCTCCAGGTCTGTTTCTGCTGTCTCCTCCGCTGACACCGTGGCAGCCAGGCGTCCCTCCCCGCTGCCCCGCTCACCTCACCCCCTCTCCCCCGCCCTGCCATAAGCTCCTTCTCCAAGCCCCTCATTAACCCCTCCCTTTTTCCCCTGGCATTGAAAAGGCGCTGTCTTTAAACCTGTCCCCGGCATCTTCAACAGAGTTTTCAATAGTGAGCATGTGGGCGGAGGGGCGGATCCCGTTCACTGTGCCCCCGCACTGACTGTTTTATATTATATTTAGTAATAATAATCACAGTTATCGCGCCTCCTCCTCATCCTTCCTTTTTGTTAAAGCCTCCTGCTAGTGGGGCGGTGGGACGGCATGGCTGTCTCCCCGGCCTCCTCACCTCCAAAAGGGCTTGTGTGTGTCGTTCACCCTCCATAAAGGAGAGGGAGGAGCAGCGGGTGGGGGTGGGAAGCTCTAGGGTGTCATTAACTCCTTTCTTCTCCCCAGGAGGAAACAGCAGTTTGACTACCATGATCCTGACCCCCCCACCCATCCCCATCCAGCATTGCTCCATCCACCCCACCCACCTACCCCCCCCACACACACGCACACACAATCCCTTCACCCTTCTTTGCTTCCTTATATCCCCGCGACCCCAAAGCACCCCCACCCCCGGGGCTCTCCATAACTGTTTATTAACACGTCTTTGACTTCAGTAGACTCTTTAAACCGAGCTCACCCCTCCACCCACCACCTTCAGTCAGACGTCACTTGAAGCCTGCGCGTTCCCCTTTCATTATCAGGGACCTGTTAGAGCTCGGGATTGTTAACCTTTTAGCTCAGTCGATGCAGGGGAATTTCACTTCGCTTGTTTTGTCTGTACTTCCTGGGGTGGCAGTCGCGTTGTTTGATGTAGGAATCAAAAAAACGCTCATATTTATTCCTTTATTTTTGCTTCAGGTAACGCAGCAATGTGTCATTTGGGTATAGGTGAAACGGGAAATTCCTGCATAAGCTTATCCGCCTTTAAAATATCAGCTGTTTTAATGACTCCTGTATGTTTTTTTTTAATGAAAATATCTTAATTCGTAATAACGTACATATTATCATGTGTGATGTTTTTTTAAAGGCAGCACATGGAGAATAATTTGCCGTGTAAAGTGTGTAAAGTGTTTTCAGCAAAGATAAAATGTGCACTAAGTATAGCTACACGCAAATCGCCATAAGAAGCGAAATGATAGCAGACCGTACTGCTGCTGCAGCACTGACAAATGGCTGAAATAGGCTGTGCATATAGATAACACTGACCGAAACAGTTTAATCTTTCAACTCTTTACAAGATTCTGATTCATTTTAAGTGAAAAAAGTTTCACTTTCTTGAAATTTCAGACTCAGTTTTAAGCAAATGAAGTACAGCACATGTGGGTAAACAAAATAAAGTATAAATGTGGGATTAGCTTTGCAAACTTTTTGTAAACATCTCCAGTCAGGAATTGACCACAACTGTCTGTCAGTTCTGGCTTTGACTGCTTTTTTCTCCAGAGGAGAAAACCGTGACTGTGCTTGGGATGATCCAGGACAGTAGTAACTGACTGACTGCATGAGCGTCCCATTGGGAGCTTCCACAAGGGTCTCTGAGCCGGTCTGCCAAGCCTATATCTCTCGCTCTCTCTCCTCCCATAAACATCACACAGCACTGATGTCTTTAAAAGGCCCTGAATGACATCTGGGAGTGCAGGAACACTGTGATTAATCGCTAAGTTGATTCTCATGGAAATCACTCCAGATCGACACAGAAAAGAGAGGAGGAGGAGCCAAAAACCGTGTGAAACCAACTCTGGCCAAGTACACAAAGATGATTGCTCGCAGGGGGATTTTTATGTTATTAGGAGGGGTGAATTGCTCTCAGTACAATGGTCTCAATCTTGTGCCAATGTTTAACTCCATATTTCAAATCTATAGGCTATAAATTGGCTGCTGAATTGGACTGCCTTACATACAGCTTAAAGAAATGGCTTTTAAATCATTTCTTAATCACACGCCAATCCGTAGTATCACAAAGAGGAGTGAGAAAAGTATATTTGTTTGTATTTTAAAGTTCCTTGTATAAGTCATTTTTATAAAATAAAAAATAATAGTAAAATCAACACGTACGCTATGATTGAATGAGCAAGTGGGATTAATGATAAGTGTTGTAAGTGAGATGTTGTACCAACAAGCGTTAGGTGGTTAACATAGGATTACACTTGATTTAATGGGGATGCTGGGTACTGAATCAGTGACTCTGATTTCCCACAGGAAAAAACCCTCCATCAATTGTAAATGCTGTGCATGTAGCGGCTTAGGTAATTCATCCGGGGTGGGGGATCATTCAAATAAACAGATTCCAATGATAAATGTGGGCTTTGGAAAGACATAGACGAATGCGCATTCTCAGGTGTGTACCACAGTTGAGGAACGGTGGAATTCGCAACAGTACCTCTTCATAACAAAGCCTTGGAAAGTTGAGGCTGACACCTCTAAAAATGAATGAAAGTTCAATGGCGTTCTGAATGTTTGTCAGGCGGTGCAGTTTATACTGTTTGGCATAACTGCCTTCCCCAAGCCATAAGTCTATGCCAGCATTAAAAACAAATAGCTGGACAGAAAAAAAAAGCAGGCAAGGAGGAAATTTGCCCGAGTGAGGAATTGATTTTGTCTGGCCCAAGAGAGTACTTCATTCTTGGTCACGGCAGCAGGAGGGCTCCGAGACGTGTTTTACTAACAGGAGAGCAAAGGCACCCATGCAAAACTATTTTTTAACAGCGCCTGGAAAAATCGCCCCACTCCTGTACACCATTTTTTTTTCTTCTTTACAGATGACACAATACTTTCCAGTCACTCGTCACCAGGAGCACCTCACGGCCACTTTTCAGATTTAGAGCTGCAGTAATGCAACATGGCATCTCTTCCTTTGCAAACCGGTGACACTTCATGCGCTGAGCTGCACATGTCTACCCGAGTACTCCCCCACTCCTCCCCAATATGTTTTGTTCTTAGATATTTTCTCAAACAGGCTATAGATTTTGATCCCAAACGATTATAGTGAATGACAATATAATTCACCCCCATATAACCGAATATCTCCTTTCATACTCTATGAAAACACAGGGTACTGATACAGTGTACGCTCCGGCTGTCACCAGTTTCTGTCCACCTCAGCAGAAGCGGCTGGTTTTATAGGGCTGGTAAGTAGCGGAAAATGTGAATAAACGAATTTGGAAAGCCTGACTCTCCTCTGCAGTGCTAATTTAGTATGAGAGCTAAGTGGCTCATTTTTATGTGAACACCATTGTGTTCCTAACTGTGCAGCAAACAATCGCTGTTCCAAGGCAAAGAAAGACACAATGTGAACAATGGAACAATGAGGGCTTTTTTTTCCTTCTCTGTTGCTGCCTGGAGGAAAAAAAAAAACAACCCCCCCCCCCCCCCCCCCGATCCCTACAAAACAAATACAATAAAAAAAACCTTGCCTGGTATAATTGTTTTCTAAGGCTGTGATTTGGATATGTTAAGTGTTATTTTTTCAGGGGAGGAGACGGGATGAGAACCCAAAGTGTGTGTGTGTCTTTTGCACGCCAGCACGTGGGGGTCGCGTACACGTGAAAACACACAGGTGCATGTATACATGGCGAGCATCAGCCGGCACCGCCTGTTGTCGTGTGTTTTAGTGTGTATGTTGACAGGGATCAGCGATGGGTGTTAAAACATTTCAGGCCCCTGCTCTCCCCACAGCCATAGCATTGACAGTGTGAGACCTGCCACTGAGCAGCCTAACCTGACACTATCTATCACTGGGAGCATGCAAGAGTCAATGCTACACTGCACACACCGACACACAATCTCCCTCACTGTCTCCTGCACTCTGTCTCACTTCCGCTCCTTGGCTATTATATTCCTTCTCTCCGTATTTATGTATGTCTCTTTGTCCCTCTGCTTCTGCTCCTCCGAAAGACGCTGAAATACACACAGACACACGAAACACGGGATTCTTGGAAGTCTCGCGCACATGTCATCAATCAAAATGATCATATCAGTCTCGCGCGCAAAGTCGTATTTATTGCGCGGAGTGATGATACAATAGATTTCATCCTCCCTCGTGCTCCGTTCGGTAACACATTATCAGCCGGTCTATAAAACTTTGTGTGCGTCTGCCTCTCAGTGCCTCCCACCAAACACTTCACTCTTTCCAAAAAACCTTCCCCCGGGGCGGCTCGTATAGGGCCTACATCTGTTTGTGATATACGCCGTAATACAACACCTCGCCCACACGCTACAATGTCACAGATTCACAGCACAACAAGGAATTGACATGGTGTACTTTCCCAGAAGGTCTTGCTCTTAAAGGGCTGCGTCCAGCCCCCCCACAAATCCGGCCCAACTCCATCGCCTCCTCCTTCAGATTCTTACCCCAGCAACATGGACAGCCCATAATAGCAGACATGAATCTGTGTCTCCCCTTGCTCCAAACAGATGCTGGCTGTCCATAAATCAAATGCCTCCATTTTGTTGAGGAGAACAAAAAGCGTTGTTTCCGTGGGCCTGGTAATAATCCCTGTGCCCCATGTTGTGTTTTGTCTCTGGGCCGGCTCTCGTCTCCCCTCTCCTCTGTCACACTCCGGCTTCTCCACATGCATTACAATAGGGGCAGCCAGGTGATGAATATTTGTGTCTGGCCTGCCGTTAAGATTTCATTAATCACCCCAAGACTTGAGAGCAAAGCAGCATACCTGGCCAGCCAGCAGGCAGCGGGCCTCCGTATACAACCTCCTGGGGACGAAACACAGCCATGTTGTGTTATGTTATGGCAAGGCTTATTTGTTGTATTTGTCTCTTCTCTCTTTTCTGTCGCACTGTTTACACGGTTCCAAGTAACACCGTGTCTCCGAAAAGAATGAATTTGCTGAAAGGAGCAAAAAAGAAAAGTTTTTACTGTCCAGTAGCATAAAACAACCATGATATGCCAGCAGGGGCTTGTTATGTGTGTTGATCAATACCAACTGACTCGACAATTATTTGACCAGCTGAGGAAATTTCTGGCTTACGCAACCCCATACTTACAGATGTGTATCGATGGAAGACAGTGCTACATACAAATGAGCCGAGCGCCAGTTCATTTCAACTGGAAAAGTTTGACAAAGGCTCATTCTGAAGTCAAAACCAAACCTGACAGCGCAGCAAACATAATCTAAAATTAGAATATTTCCTGTCCCCTAGTCTGGTTAGTCAGAGACTGGTGGAAATATGGTGTTATTGTTTGGGTCATTTAGAGGCCGCAGTGACTACTAGACGGGGAAAGCTGGGATTATTCTAACAATGAAAAGAAACTAAATTAACGTTTTACCGGCTTCAGGTTGCAGACAAAAAAACAGACAAAGGTTAAAGGTCATTATTACTTAAATAATCCAAGCACCATCTCCTTAAGGGTTCCCTTTGGTGTAATCATGTCAGCTGCATGCCTCTAGGGATGGCAATGCCAGTCTGTCAGTTGGTTCAACAACTGTTTCAAGTGCCATGATATCCACGGTCCCCAGAGCGCAAATCCCAGTGACTTTAGTCGACAGTGACATTTTTGTGAAACTCATAATTTTGAAACAAATACATTTGTTGATGTGAATTAATTGCAGATACGTAACCTCCTCAGAATTAATGTTATAATGTCATTGACTTCCTAATATTTCATGTGTTCCCAGAAGCTCCAAATCACAACAACAGTCACCTCAATGCGCTTTATAGTGTAAGATAAAGACTCTACATTAATACAGAGAAAAACCCAATAATCAAATGACTTCCTTGAGCAATCACTTGGTGACAGTGGGAAGGAAAAACTCTCTTTTAACAGTTCCGGTAGAGCTAGGCTTAGGGAGCAGAAGCCATCTGTCACTACCAGTTGGGGGTGAGGGCACGACCAAGTAAGTATTTCTTACCAAATACTTACAAAACCATCAGTTTGAACTGTTTCCGTTAGACTTAGCTGTACTCCGTTCAGTGCTAATTAATAACGACTGTGATGCCAAGTTCTTGAACTAGAAATGATGAACAGGGTAAACATGATACCTGTTAATCCTGTTATGTTTGAAGTTAGGTCAAAGCGCCGCTGTTCCTCACTGAATGAGTGCAGCTCTGACTCAATAATTTTAACAGTTTTTCTATCATTATGATGTTGCACAACAGTGAGGACCATTATCGTTTCGTTCCCCTGTATCAGAAATCAGACAAAGCTCAAATTTTTTTATTCTCTCCCCGCCAATACCGCAAATGTTCATGTCAACAGCTTAACCCGACGGACACTTTTCCCAAAATGTGACTCTAGGCACACAACACAACCGCTGTTTCCCCCGCTCTCCACCTTCTTCTCTTGCTTTGTTACATCTTCCCTTCTTTTATGACACTGGTGAGGGAGTAACAGATGGAGAGACAGAGTGCAGGGATGATGAGGACGTAAAATGTGCAACGTTTACTCATTCGCTTCTTTATTGTCTTTCGCTGCAGGAGAGGAGTGAGGGAGTGAACGGAAAACAAACCAGTGGGTACAAGGACACGGGCCTCCCGAGCCTCATTCACCAACCAATCGGCCTTGATAGGATCCACCAGCTGCCAAGGATACACCGACTCCCGCTCTTTATCTTCTCTCTCGCCCTGCCTCTCTCTATCCACCCTTTGCCTCCCCACCTGTTTTCTCACTGTCAGTCAGTTTTTACTCTCTTTTGCCTGTCTATTTGCCCCCCTCCCACCCCCCTCCCTTTACTGCCCTCCCTTCTTTTCTTCCTGTCTGTAATGCAGACCGGTGATGGATAGACATGTGCCGACGTACAGAGGAACCTATTTGGACTGGTGTGTCAGCCCATCTTTATCAAATGTTGCAGGGGTATATTCTCTTGCTATGCTTCATTACTCTGGAATGGCGGGCCCTGAAATGTTTGACTGCTCTGTCTTCTCCCCTCAGCCCCCCTTCCCTCCCCCTCTCCCCCCTCTCTCCCTCTCATTTAGTGACTGTGAGCTGTAGTATTGGAGCTCTGAAGTGAGTGTGAGCATTGCTGTCCTCTCTCCACTGGCTGGTCGAGGGAACACAGCGATGCCTCAGGGGGTAGATATCGATTCCATTGCATGGCTGAGGCGCTAACAAAGCCCCTCCCCTGCCTGCCCATTCTCATGACAACCAGCTGCCACAGCGCTCCGCCATTGGTCGAGCCTTAGCGGTGCCTGTGCCAATCAAACAGCCACTGACAGCTCCTATTTAAGCATGACCTCAGGATGACATCACTGGAAAGGCATTAAAGTAATAAAGGGCTTGGTCGTACAATACACTAAAGGGCAGCGCAAGATAAAGGCTCATCAATCAAAGCAAACAGAATCCAAATTTCAGTGTTTCTTTCGCTCTTAGTCGGCGCTCTCTCGCACAGTGGCATGACTCGGACAAACTTTTCCCCTTGCAGCCCATCTGTTCTGCTATAATATTCTCACTATATCTGCACTGCACACCTTGCGGGTAAAATCGAGACTGAATGCGTGCATGTGTGGATGAAGGTATATCATCTCACAGGAAGTGGGGATCAATAGTAAATCCTCCTGAGCTGGAGCTATTTCTCCAGAGAGGTGGGGACTCTAAGCCAAATCAATGAGGAGCACAGAGAGCTTCTTGGACTCGATGGAAGTTGTTGGAGTGATGGGAATCTGGCCAGGGCGGAAATTTAGCACCTATCATAACAGTTGTGGGGGTAAGACACTTGTCCAATGTCAAAGAGATCTCCCACTTTAGGTGGAGTTCCAAAACAGAAACGACTCCCCCATAGGTCATCGTTAGATCAGCTGCTGCTAGGTCTCCCTTGTTATCGGCAACGTTGTTTCAAAGAATGACAACCGCGTATCAACCAGGTCGGAGCCAAACTGGAGGGCAGCCAGTTCAACTGTTGATTTGTTGAAGCTCTCTCTGAGGCCAGTGGAGCCTGCGTTCTTCCACCAGCCCCATTTGGACCTGACTGGCCTTTCCCCAAATAGCCCGTTTTGTCCTATAATCCATGACAGGGGATGGGGGCACTATGGGATCAAAGGGAACGCGTGGAACCCTAAAGAAGCCATAACTCTGGGGTTTAATTGTGTTTCGAGTAAATGTCAGAGCACCCCAGACGTCTGGGAATCATCTGCCTCCCTTTAATACCAGTTATTGTCATTCTATCAAACAAAATCACATTTGAACCAAAATATTTGGAGAAGTAGCATGTGGGAGATTCACTCCATGCAGAGCACTAAATTAGAGGATAAATGTAAACGGGGAGCTGCTTTATGACACACACTGTAAACATGCTGTAAATTGGATTGTCATTGGTTCATTTCTTTAAAAAGCTACGGAGAAATGTGTGCTGGATGTCGAAGGCAGAAGTCATGTTGATCATCTGCAGCAGGATTGCTTTATAACTAGAGTGAAACAGAGTGGCTCATGTGTCTGTGATAATTAGGACTATACTCTGTTTTGCATAATCACCCGGAAAGATAAAAGTTGAGATGAAGCATTATCAAAACAATGGTAACTGCACAGGAGGACGTTATCAATATATCTGTTTCACATCCTGGGTTCTCTCTCATATTTTGACAACCTATATAACACGTTTAACCTTCGGTGTCTGTTTCTCAAAATGAAATTGCGCTGTGGAAAAAAAAGAAAAAATGGAAAAGAAAGACTCATATTACCGTGAAAAAAGATGGCTTTTCTCTGGAACAATAAGCAGTCCTTGAACTCCACGTCATTAAAGTGAACGCCATCATTTCCTTTCATTAAGATGACTGTGTGCAGACACATATTGCAGTTGGAAAGCGAAGCTGCGGCAGGAGACTCATTTAAAAACCGCCCTAATCTGGAAAATGATTCTAATGTTTCTCAAATGTTATATCCTCCCAACCTAGTATGTGAAACACTTAAGAGAGCCGTGAGATTCTGAGGCGTTTAAACGAGTCTCTCCTTAAAAAATGTACCCTGAGAGCTGCTTTTCCTGCTTTCACATATATTGCCAATATTTTTGACGATAAATACTGAAAAAACTGAATAAAATTCATATCCTTTCCCTCAGCCGGAGATTATAGTTATCTCATGCAAAAGAAAAAAGCGGGCCTCTCATAAATTGTGAACCTCTGTTGCGTCTTTCTGTTGATGTCAAAGTGTAGAAATAGCCATGCCCTCTTCTGTCCTCATTTGACTCAACGGGTGTGAAACAGTCCCTCATATCCTTGTCTTGTCCAGAGATGAAATGACTTTAAGACTGTGCAGCGTTGCCACAGGCAGGTCGGCTGAATGGCTATTTCAGGAGAAATGGACATGGACATAAATATCCTTGCAGGGTGCTTTGTAATAAAAAAAAGAAAAAAAACTCACAATGTTATGGAATGCAGTCAAACATAAAGATAGAAAAAAGAAAGAAAGAGAGAAAGAAGAGAGGAGTGGGTGTGGGTAGAGGGTGGGGGGCGAGGGGAAATATCCATCAAATTAACACATCAGTGGCTTTGATTGTAATCTGTCTGCCCTGGCTCTTGCTCTGCCACGCTAGACAAGCAGCCAAACGTGATTTATCAATGCAAAGCTAATGGCATCAATATGAATCTAACTAAAAATCAATATTTCATTACCAAATTGTTAGCAAGAATGAAGAAAAATGGCCGCGGCCGGAGCGTTCTCCAGGGTAGGAGCATCTGGAGTTCAATGTGACAAGATGAGCGATGCGTGACTCGGGGCTCGAGGAAGGACACGGCGAGGACAGGACTCAGTCTAGGCACACTTTGAACTCTCTCTCCTTCTCTTTCTCCCCTCCTCCTTGTTTCAGTCGCTCCAACAATGTTCCCTCCACTTTATTATGTTTTCGCTGTTCACTTCCTCCCCACCCCACCCCGTCTCTTTCCTTCTTTCATATCTTTATCACACCGTTTCCTCTATCAATCTCCCCTCGTGTGTCAGCGAGGGTGTCGGCGGAGGACCACACAGTGTTTCACATTCCTCCTCAATTAATGACCAACTCGAACATGGAGCCACTCAATCTCCCCCCGCCACCTCACCCCACCCCTCCTGTTAACACACACTCACACTCTCTCTCACACACACACCATTTCAATTATTTTTGCCTCCTTTGAAGACAAGTCAGCATTTTTTTATCTATTCCCCTTCGCCTTCAGTCTCTCTCTACCTCTCTCCCTCCCAGTGGATATATCTCCCAAGGCTCATCACACGTTCTCCTAACCAGCGCTGCATGGCTTCTCCTGTAATGAGCGTGAGAGAGAAAGAGCAAGAAAGAGTATGAGAAAGAGCGTAAGACAGACAGAAGAAGAAGAAGAGAGGGAGAGGCTGGGTTGATGGGTAAGACACCTACCACTGGACTAGATCACACCTCCCTCAGATGTGACCTTCACTTTATTTATATTCTAGTTTTTAGTAACGAGTATTTATTAGGGAGGGCCTGTGATTGTGGAGCACTGTCAGGTAAGTAATGATGCACCTTTGTGCTTGTGCAGCAGCCCCAGTTGCAATTAAAAACAAACACTCTTTCTCTCTTCTCTCTCGCTGCACCATCACACCCCCCTCCCCACCTCCAAACATACTCATGCACACACACACACACATACACGCTCCCTCTTTCTTCAGTTGGACCAACTCCAGTCGCACCTTCCTCTTTTTCTGCCTACAGTCTCCCCCTATTGCCACCCGCTCATTTATGTCTCCCGTGGGAGGAGGCGGTAATGTCCGAGAGGCCCATTTCTCTCCAACAGGAGCGGACAGGTCCACTCCTCCGAATGAAAAGGGGAAGGGGGTGATTGTAAAACATGTGTCATTACAGTGTCAAAACACCAAGCAGGCACAATGACTCCATCCTCCATCCTTCGCCTCCGATGTTTGGAAGGGAATTCATCCCCTAATTTATGGCTCATGAGATAAGCATCCCTGAACTGTGTTGGTGTGCTAAAGGCCTGGCAATGACGAATATCATACATGGGAAGAGCGGCTAATATGAATGCTAATATCGCCCCTGACATACACTAAATCGACCCTGGGTGTGGAACGTATGCGGCTTTGGATAAAGTGTTCATGTTTCCATTGGCGGGAGATTAACCTACTATGGATTTTATTGACACAGTAGTGCTGTGGAGCAGGAGTGTGGGAAGAGGAGTGGATGGGGGTGTGAGGTGAGGGGATTTCACAGAAACAAAATGGACACAAGGAAGAAACAACTGTTATGTCCTAATTACAGCACAAAACTATATGTAATAAATACAAGCGTCACCAATGACAAAGTACTATGAAGTATTCAAATGGTTCATTTAAGTTAATTTAAATCTAAATTAAAAGTAAGATCAAAGTTAGAATCTTCAAATTAAAACATATTCAGAATTTGCTATATATTATTAGGATTAATAAACGTAATATTTCTAATCTAATAATATGTTTTTTAAATAAGCAGACTACTTGGTTCTGTGTGGAAGATTTTGGTCTAAAATTGTAACTTGTCAGTGTAATTATAAAATAAATAATACAGAGTATAGAACACAACAGTTCCCTTTGAAATACAGTCAAGCAGAGTTGTTAAGTAGACTGAAATGAAATTACTAAAGTAAAGCACTCTTAAAGTGTATATGCAGAGTAATTAAGTTTATTTTCTTCCTACAACACTCCTCTTCTAATCTATCCATTGCATAAAGATGCACTGTTGAGTACTAATAACAAAAACAACAGGATGTATCAGTCTCCCAAAATTAAAAAAAAACCCAAACAAACAACTTGTAGAGGAAAAAAGATTTTAATATTTTCATATTTAAATGGAATAAAAACAGAATGTGCTAAGCTAACTTTCTTTTGTATGTTATTCTTACAATAATTCTCGCCTTTCTGACAATAAAAAACATGCTTGCGAGGAAAGAATAATCACCAAACAAATTAATTAATGTGTTTTTTCCCCTCTTCGGTCATATAATTAAATGAATCACTGGTGGACTTATCACTCACGCTGCTAACAGCCTGGGAGTCCTCTGTGGCAGTATATAAGTAGGAGTGTATCACAGTGGAGTATAGCATGACTTGGGCTCATGTCTTAGGAATGAGGCTAACAAGACTTTCGTTTTGTCTTAATGAATAAATTAGAAAAGGTAATACATAATACATAGCCGATCCCATGTCGGATGGAGTGATAGATAATACATATCTTTCATTATTTATTTAATGACATGAATGTGGTGGGGAGATCTGGAGCCAAGAGTCCAGCATATATAGAGCCTGATTAGAATAGCAATAGACTGAATCACCTTACCTCTGCCTGACCAGTACAACAGGCAATTTGGCCTTTAGGGAAATACTAGAAGACTGTAAGAAAAGCAAAGCACTGCCCGTGACCCTGAATGGCTGAAGCTTGTAGAAGCTTGTCAATTGCATGCTGTTGAGTGTTATAATTACACAGTATTTATCAAAGCTAGACAATCAAGTTACTGGTTGTCCAGTTGTGATTTGTACTGAGTGATCATCTCATGCAAATTAAAACTGCATGAATCTAAGTCATTAATGGATGACTTTCCTTGTCAGACCAATGCATTTGATGTAGAACTACATCACCAGTTTAAAGCTGCATCAGCAGATTTTTTAACCACATGAGGGCAGCAAGAACAATCTGAATTGTACTGAGCATTTTAGCAAACTGTTGCATTTGCACATCCAGCTGTGAAGCAACATTATGATCACTAGTGACTTGTCTTACATTACACAAGCTAAAATAAAAATACCAGTGAGTGCTTTATTCAGAGTTACTGTAGGTGTTGTATTTTTAGAAGCACTTGTGCTGAATATTCTTCATTTGCACTGTAAAGCATTGAAAAGCTCAAACAATACTGTTTACATAATAGCAGCCAGCATCAAAAAATTCTAAATGTATTAACAGTGGAAGCAATAAAGGCCTAAAATGTGATCTCTGAGTGGAGACTTGGCTGGACAATGAGACGTCTTATACGGTGATTTTGTTAGCAGCAGCACCCCAGCTCCAAGACTCCCCCCTCCCCCCGTAAGCGATTACAGGTTTTAATCAGGCACACAACCCGAGACCAATTAATTGCGGAATAAATTAGCCAGTTTAGCCCAGATCTCATCGTTCAACAATAGAAACAGAGTAGGGAAAAGCAGGGACTGATGATTATAGCACAGGGCTTCACATTGAGGCAGGCCCATACGTTTGGCGCTCATAAGGATTTAGGGTGCTAATGGGACTGGTGTGTTGCTGCTGGCTCAATTGCTTCATAATATGTAATTAGATGTTCTTTGAATGGCGATGCATTCAAACCAGAAACATATCAACACTCGTGTTAAAGTCAATAGTGATGGTAATCAATAGTCAGTGACTTGAGGATCAATTTTCATTCCCAACAGTCCAATCTGCACTTCTATCATAACTACGTCACCTTTTTTAAACACAGTTTTTTTTTTATAAATAAATAAATAAAAGCACCATAAACACATCTCGAAGTCCTGAAGCTCTATACCAAAACCTATAGGTAAATCAGTCTTTCTTCCCCCTTTACATTTCATTTACAACCAGAGAGGTTTCCATTTTTCTTCCTGCTTTATTTAACTTTTTTACAATTTTTTCAGCTTGACTTGAGAGTTTGGTGTTAACTTCTTAGACAAATTAACAATTCTGAGGAAGTTTTTATAACAGCTGCAGTAACATAATGCGTTGCCACCTGTAGTAATGATATCTTTACTTGATCTGCCTCTCTTTTCAGCCAAGCAACAACCTCTGTAGCTTAGACATAAGCATAAACGAGGATATACCATTTACTCCTCAGATATTCTCTTCAGTCAGCTGTTTAATTATTCTGGTGGAATGTTTATTTTTTATATATTTTTTTGTTTTATGCTTGTCAATATTAGCCTTCTATTTAATGTATCCACGTACCCTGGCAGGGGTTACATTGTGCCAGAAGTATCTGGAAAAGAGAACACCACCTAATTCAATTTGTAATACAAAATACTGTCAAGTAGTTTATTTTTCCATGTGCTGGAACTTGGTGGTGCTTTTAGCTGATACCACAGACACATTTAGGTCTGTGATGTGTTGTTTCGATGTCAGTTCTGCTAGCAAACTTCAGCATCTAGCTAGCTCTACAAGACAGAAGCAATAGCAGAATAACCTTTTAGAATACAGAGTATTTTTATTAATATTTTCAAATTCAAAAGTTTCAAACAGTTTGAGATTTATGGCACACACATTATGTCTGTACAGTCTGGCACACAGTCTGTTTGCTAGCTAAAGGTACAGCGGCTATATTTTCCAGTGAAGAAGAAAAGTTTTTGTGTGTGATAAGTTCGCTCTCAGAGATGGAGAGAGCGAGGACAGGAGAGGAAGATGAGAGATTGTTTCAGAGGTAAGGACTGCTCATAAATAAGTGATGTGAAGTTATCTGCATATTTCATATTCTCAAGAGTTTGAAAACAACCAAAAAAAAAAAAAAACCTAAAAAAATTCCATGTTATACTGTTTATACTGAAGTTTATACTGGGTAGTAAGTGCTAAACTGGGTGGATTGCAGTGTCATGGTACAATTTACAGCGATGGACTATGTTGCACTGGTGAAAGGCAGTCTGTGGTGTCACTGCTAAGTTTGGTCCTGGTAGCAACAGTAATGTTATTAAAGAGAGGCATGTCACTTAGATCTGAATTGAAATTATTGAGATAATTTAGCAGAAATAAAGGTACTAGTAGAAGTAGAAGGATATAAACCTTTAGACAAAATTTATCAGATTGGACTGAATATTCTGTACAGACATGTTTCATTACTTTTTGACCACTGAAATTAAAGTTCATTTATATTTATACTTCGTTGCAGACACGGACACTGACAGCCAAGTAGTTATTCCTGTTATATATGTCCTTGACATTTGTTTGAAGTCAAATCTACTAGGCGGGAAATTGTAACATGACTTGTTACTGAGTGAGTCATATCTCATCTCTGTGCTACAACAAAACTTTAGGTTCCTTCACCTACTTCACTTAACGACCTACACGTAGCTAACCAAGCTAGCCCACCTATGCTACCATTAGCTCGTAGTTCCCTGTGCCCACGCTCTCATCTCATTTATACCCAATCTATAATCTACTGCTATATATATATGTAATTCTTGTGATACACTCAGACCTGTGTTGAGTAGAGGCACGCAGTGAAAGAGAAACTAGAGAAGAGCAGCAAAACAGCAATAAAAACTCACAATGAGCTCGAATTGAAAAAAAGGACAAGATATGACATGATAAAGAACACAAATAAAATGCTTTATTGTTTTGGTTAAATGCCCCGAACTGCACTTTGCAACTTTAAAACCCTTTCAAATGTGGGGTTACAACACACACACACACACAGAGGCAGTGTTACTTCATTTTTTTCTAGTAATACCTTTATTTCCCATCTTTACATAGAAAATAACTGCTTGTTGCTATATAAATGTTTAAAATTATGTTTACAGAGTCATTCAGTAGACTTAGATGAAAATAAATAGATAATAGCCTTTATCTAGATATATTTTTTCACAGATGTTATCAATTTCCCCCTATCAGAAATTCCCTGACATCAGCATTCAAGTATCCCATTAGGCTTTCCACCATTTACCTGGGGTATCTAACCAATCAGCCACTCTGTGGTCCTGGAGGTGGGGGTGGTAGAGGGGTAGAAAGGGCCTCTAGGGTTTATCTGTGGAACATTGGAGGGAGGCAGGCAGAGTTTGATGGGCGAAGCACACTTTAGTGTACGGTGAAGGCAGTATGACTAATGTGTGGAATGGGACATTTACATAGAAGAGGCAGGCTGTGCTTGCAGCCTCCCAGAGGTATGTATGGCTGGCCCAGCGCTGTGTCTGCTGCCTGTCCTCGGGGCTCCCTCTATCACTTCATTTCCATGCTCCATTTTAGATCAAGGCTTCTCTAATATTTCCACATTATCCAAGGAGGCAATCTAAGATTGGAATTTGATCCACTTTGAAGGGGTGTGTCATCACACATTTTCTTCTGTGGTTTTTAAGAGTTTTTTTGTACCTGTGGCGAGACTTAGTTTGGTAATTGTTCCTGCATGTAAACACTCAAATTATTATAATGAAATGAAAGTCATTGCAACGTAGGATTAATTTACTTTCACTTCTCACATGAATCTATGATGACACACCCCTGCACTGATGTTTCTGTTTCTCCTCACTCCTCATTTTCACCTGTGACAAATTTCACACACAAAACAAAATGATTAGGTTAGCACCAGGAGACAATCACATTGCATCGGAAATTGTAAATTACGCAGCACAACAGTAGGTATTTATACACATATTGTGACTACTATAACTCATTCTGCGGGAAGTAATTATTACTGACAAACCTTCTCAGCTTGAACATTATTAGTGCGCATTAACTAGCACTCCCCTTTGTAATTGTACATGGCAAAAGCAGCAGGTTGGAGGGTAAATTAGTGGAGGGCAGAGCCGAAGGGAGTGAAAGAAAAGATTGGAAAGTTAATCTTGAGCAGAAGATGGAGAACCAGAGGGCGCGGAAAACAAGAGGAAAGAGCACTGGGGGAACAATGGATATGAATATGATAAACAACAACATGAACGAAACCGCTTGTTTTGCAGGCCGTCTCCCTCTGGACCCGTTTTCTAGTCTATACCATATTGCTGTTGTTTTAATTAGGTGTGCGAGGGGTGTTCGCGTTTCTGTGTACTGTATAGACTACACCTGTATTCATCAAAGATTTTTGTCAGCTGAGACAGATCAGGAGAGCAATGCAATGCGTCTCGCTAACACCCAGCCAGGCCTGATGCCCGCTATCCTGACATCGTACTTTTGATTCTCCCTTTTGTTTGCTTTACGCCCTCTAAGTGTTAAAGATAAAGGATTATTTCGCAGACAGGAAAGAAACTGCTTTCGGAAAAAAATAAAACAGATAGTTTTTTTCTTCATGTATTAGGATTTACCAATACATGTCATGTAAATGAGGTTGGTGCAATTTTAGTTGTCCCTGGGGCTTGGATTGTGTTAAGAAAAAAACTACATGTAAGAGAAAGACAGGGATAATATTCTTCCAGGCGGTTTAGAAGCGAGTCAACTGCGACCGTGGACCAAAGAGATTAGCACCTTCCGTCTGCTTTTCTCCTCATATCTTTTACTGTGTGTTACTTTTACCAGTGTGGATTACTTTTTAATTAGTGTTTCAAAAAGTTATACATAATAAAGTATCCCAGCATCTATTGCAACCCCTAGGAGATAAAAAAAAAAAGGAATAAGGCCTTATGATAAATCAGTGGAGACAGTGGGTTTTCCCACATTGGGTTCCCTGGGCTTTGCCAATGAGTGATTTTTAACGTACGAGTCAGTTGAGCAGCAACCTGATTAATTGATTCTATTCAACCACAATTTATACAACGTGGTCCCGCGAGGACAATTCACTTCTCTGCTTTTGGTGGGTGCCTTGTGTTATACAATATATTGATAAAAGGCTGAGAAAAACCAGCTTTACATACAAGCTAAGAAGAAAAGATATAAAAGGTAATCTTAAAAGCACACAGAGTGAACCACTGTAGCTACAGGAAAGATGGCTTTCTAGATAAGTTTAATAAGTTTGTACTTAAGAGTGCTTGACTATAAAGAACTTATGTACTTTATATTTATAAACATAATTGTGCATGGCAAATGTTCTGAAAAATCACAAGTTCTCACTGAGGTTCCTTTCATCATCCTTCTTATTTCATCAAACTTGTGATGTGTCTAGCTCCTGATTTCATCACTACCTCTGGGTTCGTAGGCGCACAAAGCAGGGGGCAGAATGCTGTCTTGCTGTGCAATAAGAAATCTTAATACTGTCCAGATGGTGGAGGTGAGGATTGACATCCAGGAGAACTCCCAGGCCCAAATGGCACTACTGTGAACATAACAGAGTCATTCAGGTTTCTAGGGAACCATCTGTAACACCATTAAATAGGTTGCAAACATCTCTGATGTGATTAACAAGAAACAGCACAGGATGTTTTTTCCTTTAGCTGCTTTGGCTAACATGCCACTACTGAGCATGAACTACATAACTACCTACCTCTTCTTGACAATGGAGGATGTCATTAGAGTTGTTGAGAGGTTTCAGCACTGCTGCCTGCTCATTCCCGCACAGAACTGTAGGGTGTTAGTGCAAAAGGGCAAAGAAAAGATGACTACTGCTGGCCCTTTCTGGCCAGACAAGCATTTATTTGAGATCTTACCCTCCCGGAAGACAGTTCTGGTGCACGAGTGCAGCACCACCTGCCACAACACTTTCTTCCCAAAGGCAATCACCATCCTCAATCTGCCCTTCTGAATCTGGAAGTCCCCACCCCCACCCATGTCACACCAAAGTCTGCTCAGAAAACCCACACGTTTGCACCAGCCTAGTTGAATTGCACAAGTTAAACATTAGCTGATCAAACTGGAATCTACAGCATTACTGCTATCTATCTGCCTTGAAAAAATCAAAGGGATCTATCAACATTTAGGGAGAAATGTTGTGACGAAAATTTTCACATTTACATTGGTACTGATTGGTACATAGATACAGTACCAATCAGTTTTGGCTCAGTCACTGTAGAGTACTGGTGGGACAGGTGGGACAGACAGGTTGCCTGGTGGGTGGCAACCTGTCTCAAAACTCTCTACTCCTGTCTCAAACAGACTGGCAACTGTATGGAAATAATTGCCGTCTTATTTATAAATGGAGACTGACAACAGGTTGTAATCAATCTGAATCAGACTGTGCATGTAAGAACAATTTGCTGTCAACAGATTTTATTCCTATATAAAACCTGACAATGCAAAGGTTCCTGAAAGCCTGTGTCATTCCGGCATTAAATCGCCATCCTCAGCAACTGTGCCACTATTTGTGGAGGAATCTCTGCTTCAGATCTGTAAAGTTCTGGCTGGACTCTGAGTACGTGGTCCGCAACAGAATTGAACAGATCTTCCATTTTTGAAGGATTGATTTGTTTTTAATAACAGTTAATTGCTGTATTATCATAAATTAAATGACCAAGTTGAAGCCATTCAGTCCCAAACTGATAGTCACTTTATCACCATCTCGGCACACCAAAGTCACTTTGAAGAAAGCAACTCACTGCCACTGGTCACAGACCCGGTCGCCACGTTCAAAGCAACCATGTCAGAGGGAAGGAGACTGTTTATTGCACACAGTCGCAATAATTCTGGTCATGCTGTGTTCTCCAATCACTGTTTTGCTGAGTGTGACTGTAGCACAAGTTTAGCCAAGCATAAGGGCAGGGTTAGCCTGGTTCTGTTCAGCACCACCTCTCTTCTATGCTGTTTGATAGGGCAGCCTCACAGTGACAGCAACACTGACTCACGTGGTTTCTAGTGTTTGTGTTAAGCTAAGCTGTTTGGTGGGCGGCCGTAGCGCCATGTTTATGATGTGACACCAGTCTTCTCATTTCGCTTCACGGATAAAAATTATTACTTCCCAAACTGCTGAATATAACAAGACTACTAAAATTAAACAGTAAAGTTATTGCATAGATATGTAAAAATAAATAAGTTTGAACGAAGCACGAAGAAGCATACTCAAAGATTTAAATTTATTACAAAAAATGCCAAGCTTTTGTGTTTTCACATAAAGCATAACTGCTACATAAAGAAAACACAATTCCTCCCAGGAAGAAAAGGAAAAGTTGGAATGCCAGTGTAGTCTAGCATTTAAGATGAGTCACAGTTAAATCAATATAGGATTTCTAAACAGAAAAGTGTATAGAAGTTATTTCACAAAAACCCATCAGTCTTAGTTATGTGGAACTGGCTTGTAATGCACAACTCCAATTAACCAGGTCAAATTCCCCATAAAACCATCCTGCTTGCGCAAAGTGATTAATGACAATTTTGATGAGAGCTGAAATTTAAAAAGAAAAGAACAGGAGATTTTTTTTCCATCAAAGGGGTCATGAGAAAAAGTGGCCACATCCTCTTGTTTTCTTGCATTCCCAGGGTGGATATCTTTCTTCCATCTCAGTCCTCTCCCTCTTTCATGCTTCTTCTTCTCAGTCACAAGCTTTCTTCTTAGCAATGCAATGTTGCACAGCATGAAGCATGCAGCAACAGTTAGTTTAGTACGGTGGGAGGGGGAGCGGGAGGATATAAACACCGCAGTTAAAGAAGCGAATTCTGGCTTTGAAAGCCACACAGATGGAGTCATTTGATTATTATAACCCTGCCTATTTTTTTGTACTGTAGAACACACACACATTCATTTTAATCAAAAGCTTTTGACAGTTCATTTCATATGCCGGTCTGCTTGTCTTGATTCCCTAAAATTTTATGAAATTAGCATGTTGTCTTACAGTGCTTGTTTATGCTGAGTGTCACATCCTGCAGGAGTATAATAAAGATTTATATTGTGTCAGTGATTCATTTTGGGCGTTCTTTTAGTTGAGATCTGACAGCATAAAATACCAGCTGACTCTGAGAGAAGTACCCTTTAACATGTCACTGGCAATGAGATGAGAAGCTGCAGGAAGTAACCTCTTACAAATGTTGCATTTACACTCTGAGTGGCTTAAAGAACGTGGGCTGTCGAGGCGTGCGAATGGGTGACACGCGGGGCGATTCTGGGCAGGGAGGGTATGGGGAGCGTGGGTGAAGCCTCCTTGACCCCGAGTAGCGCAGTGGGTGTGGATGGGTGGGGGTGATGGTGGCCTTTCTGGGGCGCTAAGTGCTCTGCTTGTCCAGCCCTGGCAGGTGAACTGGCAGGGGCTTCACCCTGAGGTTGGAGGGCTCAGCACTGAACAGTGGCTCTGGATAGGGGGTTCTGGGATACATCCTGACTGGGAATGCATGTGTGTGTATGTGTTTGTAAGTGAGTGTGTTTATTTGGTTGTACAAGTTCATATACATAAGAGCACATGCTCATATGGGCGTAGCTTGTGTGTACGGCTGTGCATCGTGGTGTTTAGCCCCTAAATGATGAACACGCTGCTTGTACCAGTTGGCAGATGGGGACCCCCAGCCCTTTCCAAGAGTAGGGTAACATGCTGACGAGTGTTTCCAAAGAGGCTCGACAGGCTCTACACGGTTGCATGTTTGGGGCCCTCTAACCTCTCTGTCGTATCTGAGGGGCCCTACCAAGCCTCCGCAGTGGCCTTTTTCCAGTCAAAAGGGCGTATCGTCTCTGCCCTCAGGACCCCGCTTCTCTACCTGGCATGAAGGGTGACAAAGAGGGCAGCAGAAGTCACCGGATACGAGGGTTCGCGTGGACAGGACAGAAAGGAGTAACACGCCAAGCTACATTGCCCCGCTTCCCAAGCTGACATGATAAGAGCTGTTCCCGAGAGCCACTTTGACCTGTTTTGCCTTTATGAAAAGGAGATAATCCTTGCCTACTGAAAATGCGTTTGATGGCGAAGTGTGTAACACCTCCTGCGCCACATTCACAAGTGAATCCTGTCATTGTGGAGCAACATGTAAGCAATTCCTGCCCGCTTTGATTTCCTCTTTTGTGTGTACATTTATTTATTTTTTTGCCTGTTGTTGTTGCTCAAAGTTGCACACTTGTATGCATCCACCTCACCATAAACACATGTATGACAAGTTTATAATTGTAGCTCCAAATCAGCGTGTTGGTGTGTGCGCGTGTGCCACATGGAGGCAGAGGAGGCCATAATTGGCATTCCTACCTCTGTGTGCCAGCCGGCTCTCTCTCCTCTCGTCAGAGTGAGAGTTGACAAAGAGAGCGCCAAGCGTTTCCAATCCCACATCCCTCACTTTTTTTTTTTTTTTCTTCGCGGCCTGTGACGAGAAGAAGGCGAGATCTGCGTGTGTGTGTGTGTTGGTGATTGTGTGTGTATGTGCGTGTGTGTTTTGGATTAGTGTCTTGCTGCACAATAAATCTTTGTTAAACAAATGCAAAGCAGATGGCACCGTGGTGTCTCCACCGTGAGGAGAGAAAGAAAGAGAGAAGGAGAGAGAGAAAAGGAGAAAGAAAGAGGAGCAAGAAAAAAAAAAAAAAACCTGCACGCCTACTCCTTATTCTCATCCTCCACAGACACACTGATCATGCACATTACACAGACGGTGACTGTGTCGAGCTGCAAAACACTTAATCCTGGAGTGGAAGCTAAAGGTGGCGTCTGAATCGCTGACGGACACCCAAACACATTCTGTTCATGAGAGAGAACATTTTGTTTATCAAAAGGCACTGTCAAGCGTGCCTGTTGATACTAATGATAGAGCAGACATTTTTTTTCTTCTTCTTCTTTTTTGCCCCAACGCACATGAGGAAGACGTGACCGGGCCACGCGCCGCATTAAAGCAAGGTTAGGGGAGGTAGAGGACTCTGTTATGTCTCTACCTTTTCATGTAGAAGTGGCCTTTTCTGCATGAGGCCGGCCACGCTCAGCCCCGGCTGTCGCTGATAGTTATGGATCCTTTCAAGAGCTCCCGTGTTCCCTGACACAAAAGAACGAGCAGGCCCCTGGGCGATATTGCGCAAAGGAGCCGCGTTTACAAGATGGCCTCAGACGGTCGCGCGGTGAGACTGATTTGCTCGTCACGAAGGAACGCCGAGGATTCCCGGTGACCATTGTCCAGATCAGGCATATCTCACAGACTGCGGGAGGGCCGCTGTTGGATTCAGGGCATATGCGAAAAAAATCCTCCTGTTTATACTTCTCGATGAGTTATTTATTTTTGCTCATTATAATATTCAACCTGACATCGTGTCCAGTCGGCCCTGTGTAACCTCTGTGAGGAATCATGGGACACACATTTAAAAATAAGAATAACAAAGAGCGCCGTCATAATTATGATGATAGGTGACAGTGTTACTGAGCCAAGCATCATTGCAAATGACAGCAGCCTGTGTGTTTATATTTGCGTGCAGCCGCATCATACTGCACAAAGTGGAAATGTGCTCCCTCGAATCACCACAAGTATTGCTCACAGATATGAGACTGGAGCTGATTTGAACTGTTCTGCTTCGCACAGCCGTAGTATTTTACCTGTGCTCACCGTGGGTCGTGATTAATGAACTTATAAAGCTGCATACGCTTGAGACTTATTTAAATACATTCGCAAAGTAGCCAGTCTAACAGAAAGAACCATTACCCATGCTGATGAGCCTAACATCAAGGTGCTGTTCTCTTCCCCTCAAAAAGCCGAGACTCATCCTTGGCATATATTTTTAGACTCCGTGTCTGACTGCGAGGCCAGATTGAACCATGTTTTTCAGCACTGCAATCTTTACTCCTTTCATCTTGCCTGGAAATGGAGGGAAAGCATCACTTAACATTGCAGCTTACCACACAATTACCTGAGTACCTGTTCTCACTGCAATTACAAGCCCAAGACAAATAATTAGTCTGACAAATGACTGCTGGGCACATCGCCCTTGTTGTGGTTGAGCCGTGTAATTTGGAGACCCAGCTCGAAATGCTGGCACTGTGGCGGTAATTAGCGATAGGCGATGTAACTTTACACCCACAGAGAGTGTATGTGCACAAACGTGTATGTTTGTACGTGCCACTGTGAGTTCACGTGTCACCGCAGCCTCGGTTGCAATCATAAGCTTCAGAACCTGGAGCCTGGGTTGCGGGAATCTCTGCGTGTCGGCCCTGATCTCCCAGTCAGCGACACAGACAGCAGCAGCCCACCTGCCAGCCTGTCACATCTCCCCAGCGAGGGGCTGACACCATATTGTCAATGCCGCAGATTGAACGGCGATCTCTTTTACAATCCCCCCTACCCCTACCCTCCTTCCCTCCCCTCTTCACTTCATCTGCCATCATCTGTGGTCTGTCTGCACGTCGCCGTGTGTGTTTCTGCTCCTTCCTACCTTCCTTCCTTCATTCACTCAGTCCCGGTTGTCACAGCTGACAGAGGCTTGTCAAATGTTCCCGCAGCTGCAGGTTCATCCATCATTAAGCGGCTGAGGAGAATTGAAATAATCTCTATCAGAGCCCTCGGGTAGTGCTGGCATCTTTGGAGATGCCGGGTCTGTAGACTGCAAGGCCTCGCTTGTAGGAGGCATCATTACTTCCACATCTGTCAGATTTGAGTAAAAGGTTACATGGTTAGGGGAAAAAAGAAGAGTCGCGCAGGCAAATTCAGGATGATAGAGCAAAGTCATAAAAGTAATTTGAACTGTCTGCGGCGATACATCAAGTCTTGCTTTCTTTGCCGCTGAAAAGACAGCCATGTCTTCACTCGGTATGCATGCACATCCGCATATGGCTCAGCCCTTTTATTATAAATATGCAAAAACAAACAGCCCACATGACACACACATATGCACACACACACGCTCATGTTTTTGAGTTCCCGTGGGGGCTCTTTAAGAACATTGGTTCTCAGAAGTAAATGGATCGCAGGTGTTTTCTTCCACATAAGGGAGGATTTTACAGGAACAGAGACCTGACCTCTCTATGGGGATTAAGTGCAGGTAAATCCAGGGTGTGTTCCCCGCCTGGTCACGGCAGCCTGGGAGGCCATGTCTGACTCCCCCTTAGTGAGTCACAGAGGCCCTGGAGCCCCGAGCGCACACCAGGCGGGCAGACCTCCTCCCCGGATGGCAGCACACAACTGCACAGTAACCGCTCATACACGCTCGCAGACTGCAGCACAGGTGTGGAGCCAAGCAAAACAAAAATATTCCTAATTAGGTTATTTTTTAATCTATGGAGGCACGAAGCCTAATTACTACAAGGTGTAAATACAGACGTTTCCATATTTACCACTCGTGAAATAACTGAATACGAATTAGAAACAAAAGGGGAGGATCAGGGAAATGTTAAACACAACACAGAAGAGAAAAAAAAAAACAACAACAAACCCTCCAATGAGAATTAACAAACAAAGCCCTCCGTTATTCTTATCATGCTATCTGATCAATCTATTTTTGTTCCTCAACAGCTCTAATCTCTCTCCCACTCCCTCCCGTGTTGCGCCGAGAAACATTTTTTGCACTTCAGAGATAAAAATCACAGTCTTCTCATCCACTCCTCTTCTTTTGTCTCCATTTCACACAACAAAGAGATAACACACCCACGTGTGACAAGTCCACCCACATCCATCAAACTTCGCTCAAATCTGCCAGCAATAGAAAACAAAAGGATGACTCTTTCATCAGAGAATGGGCCAGAGAGCATCGATCACTCGCAGAGTGCTTAAGCAGTGAGCGAGCGAGCGGTGTGGAATGGAAACATATAGGCTCCGTATGGATCTATGGATTAGGCCACTTATTTGCACCACTTGTAGCAGTTGTTTTGCATTACACAAAGAATTTTACCGTTGTGTAAGATATGTGCTGTCTTTCGCTGGGTTCCCCATCCTCATTTATAAGATAAATTAAAATTCTCTCTTCAAAAAAACACTTCAATCAAACGTGGCCTGTGTCCACTTCTGTGATGTCGTTTCACTGGGATTTTTTTTTTCTTTTTATGGATAAATTTCTTTTTCTGCTTTTGTTTTCATATTTGGAGTTCTTCCTATCATCTGATCCACCACAGCTGCTGCTGAACTTCTTTTATTTGTGTTCTTTGATAGCACACCACAGCAAATGTAAAACAGAACACCCCCCCGTGCACTTGAGAGAACTTTTCCAGGGTAAAGCTTTAGTGACAGGAGACATTTATCGTGGCAAACGTAGATGCTTTCACTGGATATGGAACGATTCATTAGTTGACAGCAGAGCTGACGTATTTGTCTTGAAAATGTAGCTGATTACAGCTGATTGCCAATTATAGTATATTCACTGGCTCTGGTTTCTTCTAGAGAAATAGCCCTTGTGCACACTTTTGACAGTCTGTATCATGGAGAAGGACAAATGAACTGATTTTTTATTTAACAGCAGAGTTTTATTCAATAACCTGCATTTATCTATTGATTTAAACAGTGCAGACTAGAGAAACAGCATATGTGTTACTTTTTTATGATTTTAGCCTCTTATTTGTTTTGTTTGAGTTATTTCCTGTTTTATTTTGGAATCCCTGGCTCTCATGCATCCTAGTATGTTTGATTCCATCCTTTGTTCTCTTCCTTCCAGTTTTCTGCACTGTTAACAGTTAGCTAATTACCATTTGTAAGTTATATAGACTTCTGTACATCACTCCACCCGTGCCAGAGTGTGTCTGAACTCACTGTAACATTTTCCACTGATGTTTCTCAGTGATTTCCAGTGCGAACCCTTTGTGTAACTTTATCTATGTTGGTCTTGAAAATGAAAGTTTAAAAGCTGTGAAAATGTTTTGTTTAACTCACCATTCACACCGACCACTTAGCTTAGCTGGACAAATCTGGTGCATTACTTTTTTCCATAGATCTGACCAATCAGAGCACTGCATTTGGCAACAAGCGCATTCGTAGCTTAAATCGCAGAGCGGTACTGAATATATGTACTGTTTGCCATACATTAATAACCCGTGTATGACCTCAGGCTGGATAACTAAACTGGATTTTTACTCCTTTGCTCTTTAGCATTTGTGTTTCCTGCTCATTTCCCAGCAATCTTGGATAATTGTTGGCTGATGGTCTTTTCTTAGTGCCTACCCTCAGCTGAAAAGTATGAAAGCTGTCAAACTCGCATCTTAACCTTGGCTCGACATATTTCTTTAAAGTCGGCATAGACGTCCTTGGTAGACTTTCTAATAGAAGAAAGTCTTGGTTTGATAGAAAGAAAGGTTTTTGACAGTCTTTTCATTGATTAGGAAAAAAAGAAATAAAAAAATTAAAAAACTTTGAAAGAAAAAGATAAAGAATAAGTGTGAGTCAAACTGATGACTCGAGCCTGTGTTTCAGCCAAAATCAACTGCTCACGTCACAGGGTGCTAAGAGGTGATCGCTGTGAGAATCTACACAGATTAAGTCACAAAGTAACAAAATTGAATTTGTTTTTAAAGAAATGTAAAGGGCTTAAAAGTGTTGCCTAAAACAGGGAAATACTACTGTGTACATTGACTATATATTGTGTGTTCACAACCATTTAGTGACCAAAGAAGGTGAAATTCATAGTAGCACGATTTTGTCTGTTTTTAAGTCTACAGAGGAGTTTCCACATGCATTGCTCAAAGGCTGATGTGCTGATTCATTGGCTGAAACAGTGAAGGGAGTGGTTAAAGCACGGAAAAGCATGAAAGATCAAAATATATGACATAAAAAGTACAAAAAGTACCATAAAATAAAAAATAGGAGTACAAAAACAATACACAAATACATAAAATGTTTGAATCAAAAATTAATACTGTGCCAATGGGTAAAAAGTGCTGTATAAGTAACAAAAACATTTTGAGAATGATAGGACAGTGATGGCTTTCTACTAAGAGAAGCTTCTGTTGTAGATGTGATGCTTCAGTGATGAATCACTGTAGGACAACCCTGGTTGCGGAAATCTACTGACTAATATCTTGAAACCTACACAAATCAAACCAAACCTTTCTGCATGGATAGATAGCAACAGAGAAAATAGCTTTGCAATTTGGACGAACTGACCCTTTAATATCAGCTAAAAGCCGGAAATCTTATAAAGCACGCAGAGGCAGACGGGCTGTAAAACATGACACGCTTTTGAGTTCTCCCCAAAAAATAATTGTACTTTGAGGACAGTAAACCAAAGACATTAACACCACGACAGATGAGCTACTGGCAATGTGATCCAACAGAAGAGAAGAAGGAAAAAGGTCAAGGTAAACTGGACCAGAGATTTAAAATGTTCATCACAATCACAGCTTGCCATCAGCTATTAAGCGTCCGGTAGCGGACAGCCACACAAATCCAGGCCTGACTGCCTCTCACAAAACCTCCTTATCTCACCTGTCCACCTGTCCCGCTCACTCGTCCATCTTCTGCCCGCCGCCCGCCGTGATTGCATCTTTAGTGTTACTACCCAAGCGACAGCTCTGCTGCAAAAGCAACATAAAGTCAGCCATTAAAAAAAAGTGTATTTATTATTTCTGAGACACAAGGAGACAGCAGAGAGGATTGCCTCTTCCTGTGGCCGTGCAGGGGTACAGTGATGGAAATGATGGTGAAATCAGCATTAGCAGACTGGAGAAAGGAAGCAGCATCTGTCATGACAATCCATTTCCATTTTGAGGGATGAGATTAAAAGAAGAAAATGTATAGAAATTGATGCACGTTTTTGAATGAATCTATCCTCAAGGTCTCTGTCACAGTCTGGCAGAGGCAGACTATAGGGAGTGAAGAAGTTGGACCCAAGTGCGTACACGCAAAATAACAAGACTTAATATTAACTGAAAACGAGCCGTTTATTGAGGCTGATCTTAGCAAAGAAAAACTAAAGCAAAGACAAAACTAAATCATAACCTAAACTGGGTGAGCTAAACATAACAAAACCCTGGAACATGAACATAGACATAGAGACCTGGCATGAATGCATAATCTTGGAGACAAGGTAGGATAGCAGACGCTCGGACATGGCATGAATGAACACACACACAGACTAAAAGCACACAGGTGATCAGGGGAAGTGGAAACACATGGGGAAAACAGCTGACACAAATGAACATAATGAAATCACAGTAGAAGAGTAAAACTAAACACAATGAACACAGGAACACATGACCTCTTCAAAATAAAACAGGAAACATAATGAGACAAACATGACAACATGAACTTGACAACAAATGACGTGCAGACATGAAACACATAGGACAGGGGAGACTTAATACAGGGGTAGAAAACACAAAGGGAAACTAACAAACAAAGAACTATAATGACAACCTAGGCATGATAGAATGAACTTAGAAAACCTAAAGGACTTAAACATAAACTAAAACTCAAAACGCTGATCGTGACAGTCTCTGAAGAGATGACATATTATTAGACGGTGTGCTGGATTATAATTTTAAGAAATTAAGTTTTTTGTGTTACTTTCACCGCTGAGGGCTGATTTACAGCAAGTTTACATTTTTAATACATTTTTATCCTGCACATAATTCTCAAGTAATAACGTAATAATTAAAGCCATTTACTTAAACTATAGTATTAGCTTAATGGAGCACTTGGAGCACAAAAATTAGAGCACTTATTTTGCATGATTTTTCTTTTTTGAGCATTGTTGACACATGAGTACGGACTCTGTGCTTTAGAGTCGCGATTGGTTGCTGTTTTAACTTTACAGCAGGCGTTTTAGAATATAACAGTGCACAGTACATAGCTAGTCAACACTGAAATAAAAGAGCAGCAAAATATAATGTGGTATATAGTGTGATATATATGTGATATCTGTATTGAAGTACACTTTTGAGTCATTGTAACTTTGCACCAAATATGGTGATTTCTGATGAAAGCATTAAACTGCATTGTGTTTTATAGTAATGTGCATGTTAGTGTTAAACATGGCTATACACAATCAGTATCAACTATTTATGTTAATCTCTTGTGTTTTCAATAATTACCCAATAAGGAATTTCCTTTTATAATGCAGGGCTTCTTGGACAGAACAATAGTTCATTGCACTTAAGCCCTGCAAAGTGCCCCCCCCCCCTTGCTAAAATAGACTGTATATGTGTTGTCTTGTTTGGTGCCGGGGGGCGTAAAGGGCTTTAAAGTCAACGGGTGTCGTGCTACTTCCACCAGGCAGCCACCCGTCTCTGAAGCCAGCATGCGTCACACATATTGACGGAGGAAGTTCCACGTGTTTCTGCAGACAGCCCTGTCTGCCTGCTCTCATACTTCGCTCTGCTGAGATCTATCCCTACAGAACGAGGTCAAGCCTGCATAATGACCCTAACGAGTCAAGATTTGCGGGATTAGATTATTTCGAACAGTTTGCAGAACTACCGTTTTGACAACAAATATCCCCGAGCCAGAGAGTGATGGTCGTTCCCTGGCTGCTTCTGACATCGCAAAAACAATGTGTTGATTTGGATTTCACGTTCAAGCGCTCGTCGCGTCCGCACGGCTTATGCGGAGAGATATGTCATTCCGGGGGTTAGGCTAATTTCAGCCAGGCCAATTTAGATGATGTCAGTGGGTGCAGGAGAAAATGGAGCTGACCTCTCATGCCCCGCGCTGCTACACTGCGTTAGACTTTCCGTTCACCGAATTTGGTAAATCTGCCGCATTTATTTCCCCCCAGTGTCCACTTCATTACAGAGCGTCTCAGATATCGGGTGCACCATTCCATGACAGATCGCCAGCCTCCACCAGCAGAGCAACGCCGCCCTGCTCTTGTAATGCAAAGAGATAGGAGGCAACGTGAGCGGTTCAAAAATAAAACACATCGCTTCCACTGTCAGTCTCCTCTTCAGGAAACATTTGGCGGAAAGCGCTGTCCTAATCTGCCTTGTCTTTGGCTGTAATTATCAACCCTATACTATAACCAGGCCTCTGCCGCTCTCTTCTTACATTGTGTCTCTTTTGTGTTTCGCTTTTCTCATCTGTTTTTTTGTTCCCCTTTCTGTATTTTGATTCCAGCGGATTGAAGAAGAACAGGCCTGATTGTCTCGCCTGAGGTAAGATTTCATAGGTTTACATATCAAAGTCTATAAATAGATAAGAGCTTTTGAAAGGGAAAGTGAGCAGAAAGAGGAAAGTGTGTGTATGTGTGTGTGTGGATGCTGATTTGTGCCTGCGAGTTTGTTTGTATGTCTGTATGTGAATGCACGTGTGTGTGTGTGTGTGTGTGTGTGTGTGTGTGTGTGTAAAGACAGAAAGGCTTTCCCACTTGCATACACAGCAAAAAGAGCCTCCACCAAAACAAAAGGGATTATGGCATTTCAAGGGTGTTGTGTTTGCTGTGTTTATTCACATAGCTCATGGGGCTGCGCAGGACCAGCAATGAATGTCAATGTCAGGGAGCGAAAGCGCTGCAACATAAGATAAATATGATGAACAATAAACACAGATTAAGGCTGAATATGCCACGCTACATCACGCGCAGATCCCAAGTCTCATGACATCAAGTAACCCTTGAAAGTGTTGACATGATCACGTTAAATTAAAAAACGATGATGGCTGCTCGCCTCGAGTGCCGCGTTCCTATGGATAGTTCGGGAAAATTCAGGTGTCGCACCTGCTTAGTCTAGCCCTGGAAGTGGTAGGTATAACTGGGGGCGGGCCGTATTAGCAGCAATCATAATGCTTCGAGGATGGTGAAGATGAATGCATCAAGTGCATCAAGTTGATGGAGCTGCTTCGAATAAAGTTAATTAGGCTGGAGTGCGCATTCTGCAGCAGGTGCAGTCTGTATTGCAGGTGCAGCAATGCTGGCTATTAATGCATGGGAAGTACAATATCTGCGTAATCAAAGTGATGCCTCAGCAAACACACCCTTACCTATACATTTTCCCGTAGTAGAGAGAGAGAGAAAGAAAAGTTGGATAGCAGGGATAGCAGCGTTTGAAAGATAAAGCCTAATGTGCACAATATTGCAGCGTGTTAGTTAACAACTGTAGCCTTAAGTTTAAGTTAACCGATTGCTTTTCCATTCCCCCGCCTTTTTTTTTTTGTATTTCCACATCTAATTACACTTTCATTCATCAATGTTGATTAATAGGTCCTGTGGCACGCCTGCCTCATTTTACTCTCAATTAAGCTGGTTGATGCATGTTCTCATCAAGCAAGATGCATTGGCCTGGTTTACTTGAGGCGCTATTAGTGGACACTGTAATTAGTATCCCAGCACATAGAACTTCCCCCACCTCCTGAGCCCCTCTCCCCAAGCTGCCATCTCTGGCCTCTTTTAATGCCTTCCAAATAATGAAGATAACAGAATAGATGAGGGACGAGCAGTCCGGCTCACGTTAATCATCTTCCTCTCTGCAGTTTTTGCCCCCCTCCCCTCTCTCTCCCCTTCTTTTTTAGTGGGAGAATTATGGCTTGTAAAATCACCAAACTCCCGATGTCTTGACAGACCTCTTTTGTGTGCCAACCACTCCAGCTCCTCCCCGCATTTTCCTTATCAGTGGGGAGATGTATGTCTTTATCACATTTCACACTCAAAAGGGAACAGCAAGCTTGATATATTTGCCAGTTACTAAATGTGGGGCTTTATCGGAAATATCAGTCTAAGTTGTGCACATTAGCCCACATGCTCTTTGAGAAGCCACTTTAAAAGAAGGCTGATTACACGCTTGTTGCGGTCGTGATACCAGCTTCAGTGCCGGAGCCCCCTTTTTCTCGCTCAGCCAGCTTTCCCAGAGCGCTCTTCTGCCTCTGATTCCCCGCACTTCAAGGGATCTCTCTGAGGAGGGCTCTGGGGGCCTCAGCAAAGAGCCTGGCTGGGCAGATGGAGACTAAAGGATGGGTGAAGATGGAGAGAGATGGAGAGAGAGGCAGCAGGAGTAATAAAGCCAAGAGAGATGGAAAAAGAAAGAAGTCACACGGCAGCAGTGTGGCCGCTCTTTGTGCTTCACACGCTGTAGCGGTGGCCATGTCTCGTCCCCGTGTCTGTGCGGACGGCTCCCATGGGCCCCTGTACCGAGCTTGTAAGTGCTAATTGGGCCTGTTAGGGTCAGCAATTAGTCGACTGCTATTGAAGGATTGTGACAGCCAGGCCTTACAGAGGCCCGTCATTCTTTTAGGGCAGAAAGAACCAGAGCAAAACAGACTGTAACATGGACAAAAGCTGATGCAGAGACGACTAGCAGACAAGCAGTAGAGGGAGATGAACCAACAGGATATCCCACAATGCAATGTGTACTTTGGGTTAGGGGGATCGTATGAGGCAAGAGCCATCTTCAGTCAGAAGTGGAAGGACTGATGCAACTCTCTCCACCAAGAAATAATGCATCAACTAGCACTTTTCCCTTCCTGTATCAAATGAAGAGAGTTTAGAGTTTGGAGTTGAAATTCTGTGTGAGTGCGATGTGGCGCAGTTTGACTTGCTATTCGTGCTGTCTTTGTGTTGCAGTTGCTCAGCCGCTCTCGTAGTTCTCATAATTTGCTTTCCTAAGTGTCGTAGCAGAGGGAGCTATCCAAGGACGAGGTTCTGCAAAGGTTAAAAATGTAAATATCTAAATGAAAGAAGCGATTCTCTTTTTAGTGAGAGTTCGGCAAAAGACACCAAAGACGGGAAAATGTTTCTTGACTCTCAACGGCGAGAAAGAATAAAGGGAAAAATACACTCGAGCACCTGTAAGTACCAGCAAGTGGCTCTCAGATGTCAGCGACAGGCGGTAAACTGCCCGACAGTCGGTCCAGCCATGCAGGCCTGACGAAGCTCCCTAATGAATAAGACAGGGGGTCATTAGCAGATTTGGCCTCTAACTACCACAGCTGTCTCTTATTGTCGGGCCTTCCGGTTTGTGTGGGCATGTTTGAGATTTAGGGAGGGAGCATCTGCTGGATGCTCAGCAGCCTCGCGGCAAAACTGAGAAGTCATAGATGCTTCGTTTTCTTTGTCTTCTTTACAGATAAATTAGAAAACGAGTAGTCGAGATTTCTCTGTTTTCCAGCTGGATTATTTTCAGCTGTAGGCCTCGAATACACGAGAAATGTCAGGTTAAGAAATACAAATGTGGGACAATATGGAACAGATGTCATTTAGATAAAGCGAATAAACAGAAGCATTAAAAGCCGTGTTTTGCAGACATTAGCCAAACAGAACATCAAGCAAAAGATATAAGGGAAAATGTTAACATGGTTAACCTCTTTTTTAAAATATCTTATTATCTTGCACAATAATACAGCACAGCAAATCATGAACCAACTGTGGTGATTTGATAAATGATATTGAGGAAAAACCAGCAATGTTTAAAGCAGGGTTGTCAAATTCATTTCTCATTATTGGCGTCATTGTTTTTAAGTCGGCCAGAATGGTGAAAATCCTTTTTCCTCAGAGTAAATAAGTTGAACTTCATATTTAGTCCTTGTAATATCTCAATATAAGGAAAAGAATTTGAACAGTATGTTGTCATTGATTTTTACATGACAAAGAAATGCTGCTGAAAGAAATCTGTCAGCATTACTCTTTAGACTGTAAAAATCTTTACATCTGTAAAATTGTAAAACACCTTCCAGTAGCTCATTGAGCAGACTTTCCCATAATTATAAAGCAGAAAGTTTTTTTTTAACTTACAGAAAATTTTCAGTTTTATTGATTTAACTCTGGACATATTGTTCAAAAGAATATTATTACTTAATTACGTTGGTGTCATATGAACTACGTACGAGTGAGGGAGGTCTTTATCAGGAGGACTAGCTGTAGAATTTATGAAAATACAAAATGTTTGCCCTCCTGCACATTCTCCAAATTCTCCAGTGGGCTGGATTAGAGTCTTTGCCGGGCCGAAGGTTGGACCTCCCTGGTTTAAAACATCACAAGGTGATTAATAATACTGAATTTAACCATCATAATCATATATGTATCTTGTGCAATAGAGGTACAAATTGCCTTTTCAGCAAGAGTCCGGTAAAGACATATTAACAAATCAGGCCAGTCCTGTTGTGGGCTTCAGTGAGGTCTAGCATTATAATAATATCATTTTATACAAACCACTCAACTAGGTGCTTCACAGGCAGTTTGGAGAAGCTTCCAGGCTTTGATTTTGCCTCACATCATGCCTAACAGCACCTCTCAGCTCTCCTAAATTCACTGTAAAGCACTGCCTCTTATCGCGTATAGCTTAAATCAAATCAGACCCATTGCCACAAATAACATGACAGGCATAAAAAGGCGACGGGGTTGCAGAATATTTGTCTCACGAGTGGCCCTCAACTTGTACCTAAGTGTTACCTCTTTATTATGCAGAAAGTTCAAAGGTTTGCCTGAATGCATATTTGCATTAAAGAGGAGGGGCAGAGGGGGTTGGGGGATAATAAAAATGTATGGTTTCAGCCTGAAGTTGTCATAGCAACACTGTCATTGCTTTTCTTAAGCCTTTCATTTTATATTATCATTGAGCGAAGTGAGGAAGTTACCTGCTGCGTGTGTGTCTGCGCGTGTGCGCGTGTGCACTGCGTGTATGTGACGGGTGGGGACTTGTTGTGCTCTGAGAGAGTGATGGGTTAGGCAAGATGACAGGCTGGCACAGGGGGCAAGCAAGATGGCGACTGAACATGCTTGGATCTGGGGAGAGGTGTCAGTCCTGCAGCCAGTGAAGCAGAAACACACAGGAACACTTAGGAAGAGGTGATTCAAAGAGGAAACAAACAGAAGCTCCACTTTAGATATTCCTGTGAACCCGGAGGAAGTGAATGCTAGCAGGAGATGATTTCTTCCACATTAAAACAATTAAATTACAGTATTTACATTTCAGCACGCCGTTCCTTCACCCTAGCTTAGCAGCATTTGCACAGAAAAAGGCAAATCAGGGAGTTTACATTTGCAAACAAATTTTGCAAATTCATGCATCTCCAGGTTTTCCTAGCGGCACTTATCTGATGTTCACCCTTCATTATAATGACGAAGCAAGATTGAATCTGTTAAATGTGGTCTCCATCCACAAGGAGTAAAAAGAAGACATACAAGCTGCTCAAATTCATAGGTGATGAATTGAGCTGCAGGCTTCCAGGCATCATTTCTCAAAAAAAAAAAAAAAAAATCCTCATGGTCACAGTCCATTTTTTACATAAAACAGCATGAGGGTTTTTTAAAGAGAGATGCTCAACTTGTAGTCTCTCTTAGTCATGGCTAAAGAGCGATATTGCTTCGGCTTCATCGTTTACGTGGTGCAAAGGGGGGAAATTAATCAAAGCTGAAGAGTGATTTTTTTCGAGCAGCTCCCTGGGAGAATAAACATCAATAAACATTACTTAATACCCTACAACACAACCCCGCAGGGTCCCATTTAATTTCACTGGTGGAGAACGCCTAAAGTGCTACTGTTTTACACCAAATTACATACTTTGAAAGTTTGAAGAGGCAGCTAGTTTTCCCGCCCTTGAGAAAGAAATTAAATTAGCTCACATAAAACTGTGCACGTGTGTGTGTTTGGTCCTCAGTCTAAATTATTGTATTTTTTTTTTAAAACCTGAGAATTTCCAAGTTAGTGCAGAAAGTGATTAACAATATTATCCATCAAGCCTCGACGTGCGCAGCTTTTCTTCTGTTTTTTCAACACTTTTCCTGCAGCTGCTTGCCGTTCGCATAACTTTGAGCTGTCGTGCTCGCCCGCTACAAGGTGACAGCCATCACAACACTTCACATTGTACTTTTCACAACACACTTTTTAAGGAACTGCTTGGACTGTTAATTAATTACGGCGCAATTATCCGACAGCTTCGGCGGCGTGACGTGTTTAAAAATCAGCCGCAGAAATGAGTGACACGGAGATGTGAGGCTGCCTGCCGCCCTTTTACATCCTTTTTTTTTTTTTTTTTTTTTTTAAAGAGTGCACACACGCACGCACTTGCATGCACGCTTCGCTTTAAACCAAGCGGCGGATGGCTGGAGAACACCGTCAGAACATCGTGCAGTCGTGTGGGGATTTCATTCACCGTGTCAGTTTGGAAACAGACGTTCGGCGAGGATGCCGGGTGTCGTCATCTCTGTGCGTTTAACACCGTTTGGCCTCGTGTCAAACATGAAATGAGTCATATTTCATCATGCTTTTCTGAGATGTTCTAAGGAGCTCGGCAGGCATTTCAACATGTTGACTTATCTGGTATCATCAAACACGGCATGTGGGAAAATCTCTGTCAGTCAAAGCTGTCACAATCTCTTTTTCTGATTTGACTTCAGCTTGATTTTCTTCTCTCATTGCTCCATCTCCTGTCAGAGCTAAAGCAGCTGCCTTGATATCATCGTGAATTTACACGTTATCATTTAGTTATTTTTCTTTTTTCATCTTGTATGAAGAGTTGAAGGGGCGTTGGGGTCGAAGTAAAGTTTTAATAAAAGCTGAGCCAGTGTTCACTTCAATTGATTTTATGTG
Source organism: Perissodus microlepis (assembly GCF_051167445.1). Taxonomy (NCBI): domain Eukaryota; kingdom Metazoa; phylum Chordata; class Actinopteri; order Cichliformes; family Cichlidae; genus Perissodus; species Perissodus microlepis. The sequence goes on along the minus strand of NC_140471.1, from coordinate 14,528,948 downwards.
GTTTTATCATAGTGACCAAATTACAGTTTTTAATCCCCGGAAATATTATCGCAGGTCACAAAGTTTTAGCTGCAAATGACATCCGACTCAGAGACTCTGCCAGAGTCCCTGCAGAGTCCTTCAAAGTGTCCCCCCCCCCAAAAAAAGAGCCTCATTATAGCAGCAGACAAGAGCTGGGTTTGTGTACTGACTATCATTCTGGACTTCCAAAACCATAAACACTGTGCAAGCCCATGAAAATAAATAGTCAGCTAATGCCAGAACTTATCCCTGCTGTGTTAGCACACTTCTTTTTTTTCAAAAATAAAAATAACAGAGGGAGTGATGAAAGAGCATTTGGATCCAGATTTCCTAATGGGCTGCAGGAGCCTGTTTCGAATTACAGGACGCTAGATGGTGACGGAGCTGGAGCTGGGAGCACCTGATTGTTGTGTTTTTTGAAAAAAAGGAACACCTGTCATCCCCACTCATTCATCCCTCTTTGCATCCCCTGCTTTCAAGCACTCACAGAGGGAGGAAGGGCGGCCCAAGATGAACGAGGGGCACTGGCAAATACCCAAGCCGCTGATATCTGATCACCCTCCCACGTCCTAGCAAAGGCAGAGAGACAAAAAAAAACCCAGTCACATCCCAGCCCGCAAGAAAGCAAGAGAGAGTTTAAGAGATGAGAGCTGTGTTTCCTGTTACTCTCACTCCTCCTCCTTCTCCTCCTCCTTTTATTTTGATTTAAGAGCGGAGCTACTTTAGCAGAGATATGAGGGGCTGAGAGAAAATAACAAGGCCTACCAAGAGATTAAGCCTTTAGCCACATGACTGTTATTGGAGAAGAGCCTCTGTGATCCTAGCCAGTAAAACACATTTCAAAAGTTTACACGATGCTGTAGCTTTGTGCTCGCTGCCATCATAACAACAGTCGGCTGAGCTTTTGAGTTGCCGTCTGAAGATCAAATTTGAATCAAATGGATTTAAGTGGTTACACTGAGAGTTTTTCAGTTGAGCTTTTAAAAAAAATAACAATATAAGTGCTCCATTGGGATTTATGTATGCATCTCTGCTCCTTACTTTAAATCAAGGAATTAGAAGTATGTATTAGATGTTTTTATTCCCGAAAACATCACGTCTTGACTTGACTTTTTTCTAATAAAGTACCAAAAAAGTAAGAATAGAAACATTAGTTTCAGCTGATGGGTCGATTTTCATTCTTCCTTCATATGTTTGCAGAGAACATCCTTCAAATTCTGAAGCTCCACATGACTTCAGACAGGGCTTTGATCTGATATGCTACTGCTAACCATGACCTTTGATCCTTTAGTGTTCCTATAGGGACCACTGTGGTATTACATTGTATTTCTTGTGCTTTCCTCAAAGGTTTTAGTTTAAAAAAGAGTGAAACGAATGTAGCTTTGAGTAAGCATTTGAGAGCTTTAATAAATGTACAAAAACTGTCAGTATTAAAGTGCAACGTGTAGTTATCTTTCTGGGTGTAGAGTTTAAGAAGGGTTTTTGGTTATGATACCTAAAGATTTAATATATAATCCTGTATATCAGGTGCGCAATCCACAGAAACACCCGTACATAGGAACCCTAGACTGTTTTCATTCTTCTTTTCTTTCTTTTATCAGCTCGTTTTATTTTTGCTTTTTAACATTTAACATGTCTTAAAACTAAAATATGCAATAATTCTGAAGAACCTGCCTAAAATTTAAAAAGATTACCCTGCATAGTTTTGAGTCTTTCTACACTACATATGCAGCTGTATAAGAAATCCCTGACCTGTTAGCCCGGCGATGGCAAGAAACTGAATCTCCAAATTGTCCAGTCCTGCAAGAAACTTTCCAGATCCTTTTTTCAGCGCTGATAAATCAATATTTTTAGTTACTGTTGTGCATTGCAAAACAGACCTTTTGTGTAAACCATTTCCCTTTTTAGATTTAGAGCAGAGTTGTGTGAAGTGTGTTCAGGCCAATTTTGTTGTTTGCCAAAAAGAAAATAGATCATGTAAAGGGACCATTGAAGAAATTGACCTCAGTCAGTCAATGATGACTTTGCTGTCACTAAAATCTTATCAGTGTTGTTCCTCACCCCAAACCTAGACCCCAAATATTATACATTAACTTTACAATATTAATGCAATGACTTTAATATACTTTAATGTCATTTTAAGATTGCTGATCAAACTTTCTGTCTATGTTGTGAGAAAATCATTGCAACATATTTAGCTTAGTGTGTTCTTTACAGCTCTTTTTCATACAAGAGAAGTTTAATTTAAAAAAAAAGTTTACATCATGATGAAATCTACTCTGATCTACTCTCATCCTTTTTTTTTTAAATCCTTTTTAAGCTAGTGTTGCATGAACCGGTATTTCTCTAGGCCATGAATGCTTACTTGGAAGGCTGCAAAATGCTGCAGGAAATGCTTGAGGCAACACCGGAGCACACACAGCTGTATGCACTAACAGACACATGCAACACAAGCGTGTAAAATCAAAATCCCAGCTATCGCCAACTGAACAACTTAAAGGTTAATTTGTTTATGTTTATGTCTAATATATGTGAGATTTTCACAGTAGGGTCTCTGCAGATAGATGCAGCGAAGGAGCATACTGGGCTGCTAATTTGTCTAATTCTGGCTTTGAACTTTCAACCTCTCATCCACAACCCTGGTTATCCTTGACTTGTCACCCCTCGTGACAAATCTTTTATCAACAGGCACGATTTCATTTGCATCTCATATCTCTGTTAGATAAATGAATAGATTGGTCACTGGTAATCATTTCACTGTCGGTGACTTTTCAGAAAGAAAAAAAAAGAAAGCAAAAAAAGGGCGAGATAATCTTTAAATAAAACTGATAAGCTTAACATTCAGTGCACAGTGCATTTCATTTCCTCCTCTGCAGGGATAGAATATCAAACACAAAACATGAAATGTGTTTTAAATCACTGGAGGACGGTGACATGATTGTTTCCAGCACACACACATGCACACACTGACAGACAGCACTTTCCTTTTCTTTTTTCCCCTCCCTTGTACGTAATCTGCAGAACAATCACACAGAAGCCACACATCACAGTGACAGAGATGCACCTCCTCTCTACCTCTCAGTATCGATCTCCCATCCAATCTAAATGACCCTGTTAACCATTCCCTTAGCCCACCCCGCCTCTTCTCTTTACTACCCCTCACTGCTTTGAGCCCTACTTAGCGGCAGCAGCACTAACCCCCACCACCCCGTCACGCCCCACCCTACCCGAACTGCCGCCCACCCACTCACCCACCCACTCACACACATTCACCACCTTAGTCCTCTTAGTTTAAAATGGCCCGGTGTGAAATAACTCACATCACTACAAGAGGGATGAGGTCATTAGAACATGTGACGCCCTCTTGAAACAGCAAGCATGATTGAAAAATCAATTTTGATGCCTGTTTTTTTTTTCTTCCTCTCTCTGCTCCTCCTTCTCCTCTGTGCTCACCTCTCATGCCGTCTGTGTTTGCATTTACTCTTAACAAAGCTCCCCAGTAACGCATTTCCACCACTGAAACGCCAAATCAAAAGACATAAAACTATTACAGCAACGCTCCTTGTACTTCAAATAGCCTTTATCTTTGTCTACCTCTCGCAGCTTTTCATGCTGCTGCTCTGATTTTTGGTGGGGTGGGGGTGAGGGGGGGGTTGTTTGAACATGTGGGAAGAATACATTTTAACCGAGGAAGTAGTTGAGGGTGGGCTCCGGAGTACAAACTAGGCTGTCACACTCAAATGATAATGATGCTGTGCTAATATGTTATCATATACATAACATCACCCCCCCACACACACATACACACACACACACATACAACTTCCCCCCTCCACTCCTCTCTCTTGGTAATATTTCAATCTAGCTCATTACTCCGAGCCTCTCGATATGACTGCAGTCTTTTGGGAGTGCAGTGGTGGCTTTGAGTGATTTCTGAGTTTTTTGATCTTTTTAGCGGATCGCTTCAGGTTAGCTCTTCCGCTCACCTCACATCTCCTATCCATTAAACCCGAGTCATTTTGAAGCATGTTCTTATTAAACAGCTCCTGTGTTCTTTTTGGTTGAATATTTTCATGTTGGAAACCCAAGGACAGGGCCTGCCCACGGCGAGGGAGAGAGAGAGAGAGAGACAGAGAGCGAATGAGAGAGAGAGAGAGAGAGAGAGAGAGAGAGAGAGAGAGAGCGGGCGAGAGACGTCAGTGTTTTTTTCTTTTTTCTTTACCAGCCGTCAACCTTGTTGGGTTCAGTGTAACTTTCATTAGAGAAGGAGATTTAGTGCACTTGAAAAGACAGATGAAAGAGTTAGAGGCTAATTATCAGGAAATTGAAAAAAGATAGATGTACTGCAGCGACTACAATTAGTGAAGCACAGAATATCAAAGACTTATCAAGAGCAAGTGAAAAGGCTGCCTTGAAGAGCGAGCACAATTAAGGCATCTGCAGCCCATGTGAAATGAGAGAGAAGAGGAGGAATAAAAATATGCCGGCTTGAATAGAAGTCCTTTTTTTAACATTACAGGGATAGAGGGGGCTTTAGCGAGCCAGCAGATGACACTAAATCACACTGTTTGATGAGCTTCACTCGCTGTGGCAGAGTTCTCCCACTTCTCTTGCTCGCTTGCCCTTCTCCCATCCTCACTTCCCCTTTTCTTCTTTACATTCATGGTGCCTTTTACACCCTGCTCCTTCCCCCTCGTGGCCCTACCCATACCCACACACACACACACACTCAATGGTGGAGATGGGGGCAATGTGTTGCCTCTGCTCTGACGGGACTCTCTTGCATGCTTCATTGCCTCACAAATTTGCACTGATCGACAGTCGCAGGTCACAACATGCTCACAAATAGGTCATTTTGGGGCTATGTGTGTGTGTGTGTGTGTGTGTGTGTGTGTGTGTGTGTGTTGGAGGATGTACCAGTGCGCAGTGATACCGCCATCACAAATCTTCAAATCAGTTCGTTCTTTTTTTCTTCTTTCTTTAAAGAGGAACAGGAGTAATTTGAGGATGTTGTCCGAAAGTTTGGAAAGCGAGTAAAGCTAAACCGAATGAAGACAGCAGCGTTAGAGGCAAACCCAACACATTAATGACCAATTTAAGAACCATTTGTTTAACTTTTTTTTCCCCAAGCAAACGATTAAATGAAAAATCTCAGTCATTTTCTCCTTACATGCATCTCCAACATGAGATAAAGGTGATCAGCATGCTCACTGTTCATTCATTGTTCAGTGGTGGCGTAACGTAGGTGGTCTTATAAGTCACTTTACAGCCATGTGTTTTGACCGTGAGCTACGTGAATTCAACGCCACTTTAAAGGCTAATTGTTTAACCCAGCTATTCTAAATTTGGGAGCTCGTTTTTTTCCAACGCTTTTCCTCCAGGAAGCGGTGTTCTCATTCGGGTAAAAAACTCCCAGGTGACTGAAGAAAGCAAAAACAGTAGTGTTTCACCATTAGGGGCATCTCTCTTTGCAGCCTGGCCATGATTGTGACTCCTCAATATGTGAGAGATGCTTCGGGGGTCTGTGCTCTTTCCAGACAGGCTTTTACATAAACTGCATGGCAGAGGCCTCGCCAAATCTACCATCTGTTGGATCTCTCTCTCCTTCTCTCTCCCCCCCTCTTCTTCCCATCTTTTCTCCCTCCCTTTTCTCTTGTCTGTCGTTTCTTTTTTTCCCTCTCTACTCTATTACAAATACGACACAAAAAACCCACAGCCATTCTCACACTGTTTACAAAACAAGAGCTTTTTGCTGGTTAGAACAGAGAGCTCAGTTAAGGCAAGTCGTCACTTTTTTTCTTTTTTTCCTTTTTTTTTCTTACCGAGCATTTGTTACCAGAGATCTTTAGGGATACTGCAGTCTTTAGTCAGAGGACCTGCTTTTTTTGCCATTAGTAGAATGATATAAAACATGACAAAACAGCGTCTCTGTGAAGCCGGGTGTTAGACGGGTCTATTCTCTCCGGGACTGATATGTAGGGCAAGAGAGGAACAGCAGGAGGAAGAAGGGGGGGGGGGGGGGAAGTGGGGGGGATGGGCCTGATCCGAGAGCTAGGGGGCGCACTAGCACATGCACGCTGCACTGTGGCTCAAACACAAAAAAGTGATGGCCCTGTTGGCATTTATCTCTATAAGAGTAACAGTGACAGAGCAATGTGTTTTGTTAAATGTACAGTCTTTGAGTTTTTCTATGCAGATTGGAAGCAAAAAAACAAAAATCAAAGTTCTGCAGATTTGCAAGGCACATATCAAAACCACAGCGTGTGTTTTTATGTGCACAAGTGAGAGCACACTCTCTGTCTCACATTCACACTCGCGCATACTGAGAGATGAGATGAGATATTGGGAGGTGGTGGTGTCTCTTTGACTGTTGCGCCTGAGGCTCTAGCACATGGGATGGGGGGGTAAAACAAATGCTAATGTCTCTCAGCCAACTAGCACACATGTCTAGCAAAGTGGAGAGAGAGGGGTACATAGATAGACAGAGAGAGAGATTGGCATCTGTCTGTTAGCGCCGAGATCTGCAGTACAGTCGAGTGTTGTTTTACGTGCTTATTGTTTCGTTTGCCTTACAAGGCCCCCAAAAACTGAAGTGCCAGGAAATTAATTACTCTCTTTGGGAAATTTCTCTTCCTGTTGAACACTTTGAATTGTATCAATTGCGAGAACATGAAAGGAAGAAAAAAAAAGCGTGCTTGAAATATTGGCAGATATTTGCTAGATGAAAAATTTGGTACACTTTAAGGGCTGAATGAGGAGACAAATATGTCCTCTAGCAGCTGCCATTGTTTTTTACTCTGAGAGAGTCAGATCAAAAAAAAAGAAAAGAAAAGGAAAAAAATAAAAGATCAGTAAATATCAGTGAATGACAGCGGAATCCTTTGGCTGAAAAAGAGGATTTAAATTGGGATTTATTTTTAAGGGTTAGCATCTGCAAATGCCTTTGCATGCATGCATTCATGCACACATTAATGTCTTCTGTGTGCGTGTGATTGTGTGCGTGTGTGTGTCGACAAACCAGAGCCACTATCTGCTGTCGCCTCATTCATTCCCGCCACCTGATCTCCATCTGAATTGACAGCTGTAATGCTGACTCTTTTCATCCGTGCTACAGTTGAAAACAGCCAATAACAGCGCGCACAGCACTGCAGCGCGCTGATGGCGTCCATGTGTGTGTGTTTGTGTCATTCACTCATCACAGACAGTGTTACAAGTCACCCTGTATTTTTAACTCATCTCCAACAGAACTGTAATCTTGCCCATTGAACCTTCAAATTGTTGGATGTTACCTCAAAGGGAATTGGAGAAGAAAAACATTACCCATTGCTTATCGTCACCTCTCTTACCTCTTGTCAAACCTGTGTTTGCTTCTCTGCCACCCTTTTATTCTACCTGCTACTTTCTCCTGATTATTTTTTTCCCCCTGTCTTTTTCTGAATGGGCGCACCCCTCTCGTTCAATTCGAAGGCTTTATTGGAATCCGTGTGCAATATTGGCAAAACAGAATGTCGGTTTTTACACTCTGGCGAGCATGTTTATGCACTGAGATCACAATGGAATATTTAATCATTTAATTTGAGGGCCACCGTTAAGATTATCTAGAACAATGTGGAAGGAGCAGCAAGACGGAGACGCCGCTGAACGTTTTCACCCATTTATGTTACACGGCGTCAACGCCTGCTCCGTGTCTTTTCCCTTACGCTTCACCTCACGCTGCCTCCGTCTCCTTGTGTCTCTCTGTTTTGTTTTCTGTCTCTCTCCTCACGTCTCTCATCCGATCCTCCAGTTGCAGGATTACAGGGCTGAGGGTCGGAGTCGGTGTGCGCTGGACTAAGGGGCAGAGATTAGCTTCTAAAGTTCCTACCCAGCTCAGTTCATAAAAGGGGGAGGTCGCATGTGTGCGTGCGTGTGTGTGTGTGTTCTGTGGGTCAGGGGAGCAGACGTTGGTTGAATGAAGCAGATTAGCTAGCGTGTGAGACCGAGCTGCAACTCTCTAAGTAGACCCCTCAGTCTCCAAAATCTATCCCACCCTGTCATAGAAGAATGGTACAGTCCTCTGTGTGTGTGTGTGTGTGTGTGTGTGTGTGTGTGTGTGTGTGTGTGTGTGTGTGTGTGTGTGTGCGTGTGTGAGAGAGTCTTTTTCTTTTTTATTTGCTGTGCCCTGTCAGGCTTTTGGTAGGGTCTGGCCCAGGAGGAATGCTAACTCACAGAGCTAGTGCTTGTCACAGATTCTACTCTCAACACACACATACACAAAGGTACACACGCACACATTTTGCTTGTCAAGGCTTCTCCACACCAGGCTGGTAATTAAACTCCCACTGATTTATTGAGTGACACCAACAAATCCCAACCCAGCTTTTTTTTATGACAACCATACCTCCTCGGGCAACAATCACCATCTTTTTTATTCTCTCTCTCTCTCGCTGTATATATAAATGTTGTCTTTGAACGAGGTTTGGGGGCAGGGAAATACTTCAACCATCTTTTTTTAAAGACACATAAATTACATCAGTTCATGTTCACATAAAAAGAAAAGATCTATAAACTTAGACTATTTGTAGCATGCTTTGGTGTCTTTTTTCTCTTTCCTCTTTCTTTTTTTTGCTTTTACCCCCCAAGCCTCAAGTCACAAGATTGAAAAGTGCATGTCTATGTTATAAATGAACTCTTTCATAATGCTCGGCAAGCCCAAGAACACATAGTATGAACTATAATTAGCCATTCCCTGTGACAGGAAGCCTTCTAGGTGTCTCTCGCTGTCCACTCATGATGACACTGTGGGATGCTTCACTTTTGTAATCACAACACAGTGTCTGATTGACAGCTATCTCACAGGTCACTAAATGCCAATGGACGTCAGAAACTTTGCCTTCTCTATCTGATTCCATCCCCCCAAAGCGAGGTTCTCATCGCCAAACCACAAGCAAAACCATTGTTTGTCGACAAGCGCTATCATTTACCCTCTCTGAGTCAGGGAACATTAGCAGGAGGACGGGGAGATGAGGGACTGTTGGTGTATCTGATTCCTCGGCGGGGGCTCGGAGATGATGCTTAGGTGGGTGGACTGGTGGGATAAGAGCCTCAGATCCTTGGCAGCTGCCAATCAAGCAGCTCTCTGAAGTACAATCAATGTCATCAGGCTCCTAGTCAACCTGATCCACATCAGAAGAAAGCGTGTCTCTGTGCATTTGGAGAAGAACAGGAGATTTCCATCAGGAAACGTGAACTAGAAGTCAATCAAACAACTCTTCTGTTGTATCTTTTATCTGATTCGCTCCTATGACTATAAAAGTGCAACAACAAATGTTTTGTGCAAAGTTTTTTTTGGTTTTTTTTTTGGTTTTGTCACGGCAACGTTGGCTGGCAGATAGGTAGGCGGGTGGGCGGGGCTGCAGGCTCCCAGACTGCGGGACTAAAGGTGTGTCACAGAGGTGGTGGAAGAGACGGGGTGGCAGCGGATTTGCGCTGACAGCTCGACACACCGAGGGTTGCTGGTTCCCCCATGACAGAAAGAACAGCATACTAAATGCCTACCTGAGGTGCCACAGATGGAGAAGTCAAAGACAGAGGAATCTTTACAAGGCATTTTGGAAGGCGCCATTAATATTTCATCAAAACTGCGTTTACACGCGCAAACAAACAAAAAAGAAAGTGTGTTGCCTTAATCCACCCTGCAGTCTCTCACTCACTCACACACAGACACACACACACTGATGCTCTGTTCTATACTTCTGATCCCCCCTTTGCTCACTCTTCTTTTCTCTTTATTGCTTCACCCACAAGCCCGAGCCCAACATAATATTTTGTTCTTTACTTTTTTTGTTTTACTCACTGCTGCAGCAAGTAGGTTAAACCATGTTTAGGGATGCCATGCTAAGCAGTTAGATACAGCCTGTTGTTTGCTATAGTCAAATTTACAGCCTTAAAATTCCACCGCAGGAAGTCTGTGCGTGACTACTTTTCAATAGTGCATTAGCTTTAGTGTCAGCATTAACACAGTTTACACATTATCCTTAAACCTACAGTATAGATAGAGTATAAAGGAGCAGATGACTACCTGTAATGTAAAACGTATCCGTTCTATCTCTGCAATTATCCTCAGATCTTTTTCTTGTAATAGTTTTTTTTCTCTTACACTTCAAGCAGAACTAACAGAAGACTTAATATTGAAGCTAAATGTGTGCATACTGCCTTTGCATACCTTTAAATAAATGAAATAATTATTGCATAACTGTCATGCAACTCTCACAAACTTCATACCTGGAGTATAGTTGGTCTTCATTAAAATCATATAAAGGATAGTATTATTATATTAACAAATGCTGTACATCTTTGCCACAGCTGTTTTGTATGTACAACGGAAAACCAAATTTCACTGATTTCCCACAGGTTGGGAATTTATCCATGGCGGTGGTGGTGCGTGGTGTAAATTGTGACCAATGAGTATGCAGACGATGTAACCAAAGTTGTATCTTTGATTTAAAGAGGGAAACACCAAACCTTTCATATCTAGACTATTGATAGATGGTACAATTTACCAGTGTTCCCTTATTTGAACTCTTTTCCCCATGAAAGCTGAGTGGGAGTAGCCCTTGAAGATCTTTTCTGACCTGAGAAGTGGTCTCTGCCTATGCGGCTACCCTCAGAAACTCTTTTAATGATCATCAAACCACATTTTTGGGGGATACAAACTTGTGTTTATTGGGATCGCCCCAGTGTTGCACTCCAGCTGGAACTCGCTTCAAATGTTTGTAATTCCCACCACCAACTGATAAAGTCATATCAGTTGTAAAAATTCTATTTCCCCACAATCGATAATGTATTTTTTTTTAAATCACAAAGCTTTTACACAAATTACAAAGACTTTAAATGTGTAAAATGACTGTGGTTAAAATTGCCATAGAAAAACTTTTATTGCCATGCAGTTCAAATCTGGTTTCTTCATAAAAATCCAATCTATTGACATTATCTCAAAATCAGAGGGATATTCAATCAGCCCTTTTAAAAACCCTGCTGCTACTGCATTAGCTGCAGAACATAAATAAATTCTTCCTCTCTGATCCCAGTGTGCTTCACTAATGCATTGTGTGGGACTCTTGGATTGTTGGCCAATGTGATCTGAAGCCTCAAAGGTATTTATGGAAGCTGTCAGTAACCTGAGAAATCAAGACAGCAGCAGGGTGGCGCTGCTTTGGCATGCTAACTAAAGGCATGGACTGTTTAGATTAGAGATTTTGAGAAGGCTGGAAATCTGGATTGCGTGTTCACTCACAGTAAAATCTTGTGTAAATATTGCAATGGTGTGAGAAACAATCAGTCCAATCCACTTAATCCAAACACACGACGGCCTGACCTGACTTTATGTGCGCAGAGTAACAGACGCCCCTTGTACGTACAGTGAAGGAAAAATATTAATTTGCAGAACACAGAAAGTTAAAGGCGCATAAAGAATAATGTCAATACGCTCACACTCTCTCTCCTACACTCCCAGTCACACATGGCACAGTGGTAGATCAACATGTGACGGTGAGAGATAGCAGCAGCTTGCCGTCTTTGCCGGGAGCAGCCATTAAATAAACATGTCAAGTTGTGTGCGTTTTAATGATGATCAGCCGAGCCTGGTTTCCCTGTGAAGCGCCAGCCAAAAAGGATAGACAGTGCAACTCCCCAGACCTCCTATCCCTCTCTCTCTCTGTTTCTGCCTCTCATCGACACTTCCTTCACTTTGACAGAGATGGAAAGAAAGAGAGAACAAGAGGCAGGCCCGTTTGAATCAGGTTTGGGGGTGAGGGAGGTTGTTTGTATGATGATTTTTCATTTGAAAAGAAAGAAAAACATCAGTCAAGTGCAAGCTTTTGTGAGGCTTTAACACAGCTCTATCCCCGGTAGTGTGTGTGTTAGTTAGTTCTGAGTGCTATGTGTTTGACATGAGAGTGAATAACGGGCCGGCTGGTAAACGCTCTGTTTGTGTGTTTACGGCATTGCACGCCCTTAGGTGCGGCGTCTCTTGCTCTCCCCCCCTTCTTTCTCTCTCTCGCTCTCTCTCGCTTACTTCCGTCTCCGCTTTGAAGAGCAGGGGCTCGGCGTCGGATTAAAGTTTGTTTGTTTTACGTTTAGCGAGCGAGAGCTGCCATTTCTCTCCTCCTTTCTCCCCGTCTTCTCCCACTCGCCTCGTGAGCGCTCGCTCGCACACACGCACGGTAAATCTTACAAACACTCTCGCGCGCATACACCTCACATCAGAAGTAGTGTGGAGTGCTGAGGCTGCATATGTAAATGCTGAGAGATTGTCAAGTGTCTGGGTGTGCATACATCAGGGTAATCAAGCCAGCGCTGATGGGGAGAGCTCGCTCCAGGAGCAGATCCGCAGTACTGGCAGTCACACAGCCGTCACTGAACTGCTGCCAATAATGGGTTTGAGAGGTGCTGGAGGAGGGGGTAGAGAGCATGTGTGTGTTTGCTTGTGCATTTGCTCGCACACAAACATGCCCATCTGCAAGTTGCCATCTATTTTGTATGGCATGTGTGCATGCATGTATGTTAATGTGACACCTCTATGACAGAAAAGCTGATTGAGAGTGTGAAGGTGAAGCCAATCTGCCCGCAGTAGCATCGGAGTTGCAGTTGGAGTGCTGCTGAGTTACAATCTGATAGAAAAAAAATGCCTGTAGATAAACTGGCCTACCGTCACCTTCCTCTGCAAAGCTACTGTGTCCAATGGAATAATAACCTTTTAAGTCCCATCCAAACTCATCCCCCCATACTCTGCTGTTTTTGTATCTGCCACACCAGTCAAAGCCCAGGGATGAAACAGTATCTGACTATCAAACAGCCAGTTTATCCAATTCCATCCGGTCTTATCCTATTAAAAGTCCCCTACTTTTTTGTTCCATAGTTTCGATTTGAATAGTTCTTGTAAAAACAGTAAATTGAATGCAACAGTGTACCTTTGATATGAGGAAAATCAAAGGCAATCCCATTGATGATGAACTAAAAGGTAACAAAAGATTAGACACAACCATGGACTATCTATATAAGATGCTAAGTCACTAATCCAATGTTTAGTGAAATTCCATTTCTAAGTCTGGAGTTGGCATTTTGGCCTTTGGCATCTTGGAGTTCTGAAACGGGATTTTACAAGTGAGGGTTTGAACTGACTGGTAAACCGATATACACATATGACTTGTCAATCCCATTGCTTTACTGTGTATTTTACTCCTATTAAGCCTGAAGTTTACAAAATGACCATTGTGTTACTAGAACTATGAGCCTTCCCTCCCTGGCCATGATAAAGAAAGACTGTTTAAGGCACTTTTTCAGTGGCTTTGGTCCCGTGGGCTTTGTGTATCTTTTAAAGTCTATGGGCTTGGCGTTTGATAATAACATCACAATGACGCACAGATGTTACTGTAAGTTGGCATGGGTGTCTAAAGAGCTCCCTGAATCGGAGCATGGCACTGTGGCAGGATGCCACTGTTGCAACAACTCTGCTTATGAAATTATTTTCCTCCTTGATGTTCCACAAGGGGTATTATTGCAAAGTGGAGGCGTTTAAGACCACGGCAATTCCGATATTGACAGATTGTCAGACTATGTAACGTTATAGAGCTGGGTTCACGTGTTCTGAGACTCATACTGCGTAAAAGTCGCCAAAGCTCTGCTGACTCAATAACTGCAAAGTTCCAAACCTCCTCCTCCTCTTTGTGCCCACAGCTCTATGGCATCGGTTTCCATGGCCAATCAGCTCCTATAGGCGTCATGTGTAGGTGGCCCATCACCTTTGCCAATATAGTCGATGTGCTGATGAAGTAATATATAGACAGTAGTCAAATTGGGGACAGATTTTTTTTCATATAATCTTGAGCAATTACGTAGATTCGCCATATCATATATTATAAGATCATGATACAGTATGTTTTACATGTAAAATCATTATTCTTTAAGAAATTAGTGCAATTTTTCGCCCAAGATTGCATTGAAGAACAAGAATAAAGGCTTGTTAGAGGTTGTCACTACCCACTTATCAACACAAAAACACCCCAAAGTGGCTGATGCATATCTTACCATCATCTAGTAACCCATTACCATATTTTCAACTGTATACCAGAGCACAGATCATACTATACACTGTCTTGTCCTTTATCTGCTATGTTATTCATGCTTAGCCTTACAATGCTATTGTAGTCAGCAGTATCCTTTATCTCATCCAAGTCTTTCACGCCCTACTCGCTTATTATATCCTACACTAGTCTGTTCCCTGGCCTGGCAAGAGCACTGGCATGTCTGATCAACTAAACAGATCCCCCAGCAGGCCTCGCTCTTCCCTGTGGAGAGCCCGGGATTGGGAGGAATGTTAACATTGCATTACAGTATGTCGCCACGTACACAATGTCCTCAATGAACGACACGGCTTTATCTGTCTCTCCCGGGATCTGGGCCGTGCCTCCTTCTCCTCTCTGCCGCTCTATTCATATGATATTCTCACTGTCCCTTCCTCCCACCTCCCCCTTTCTTTCTCTGCACACATGTGCGATAGACAGAATATCAGGATTACAGTATGAGCTGACATAGTGACACGGTGTTAATCGTCAGAGTCGTGTTTGTTTCCGCCCAGAAACTGTCACCCTCTAATAACGAGCTCCCCAAACCAAACACAATTGGCGCCGGAATGGCAGGAGTGGCACAATAGGCACAAAACCCAGCAATCTTGTCAACATATACAAATGGAAGGCAAGGAAGGAAGCCGCACGCGTCCCCTTTTCTCTTGTTGTCATAGAACACACATGCGAACCTTTCATGTCTTCTTCCTGCGTCGTGTCAGCAGAGGTCTGCAATTAATTTGTGTAATTGCCTCTCACACACACACTCACACACACCCTCATATCCATCCTAACTCCACCTCCAAGCCATTCTTTCAACCTCCAAGCAAAGTCCTCTCGTTTTCATGCCACTAAAGACACAGACATTCACAAAAACCGAACATGTTTTGTTCAGGACTTTAATCGGGCGCCGACATCAACAGAAACACAGAATTTATGATATCTCAGTGGTCAGTGTTGTGTTTTTTGTTTTTTTCTTCTTAAGGTTGTCCACTGGGTTATGAAGAATTTAAAGGCTTACATCCCCTGCACCATGGAAGATGAATTGACTTATTTCTTGTGTGATATTTGAAAATCTTACTAAACCATTTTTTTTAAGAAAACTACATCACAGCAGAAAAAGTACTAGGGAGCTATAACCTGTATAGAACATTGATAAAGTTTCTTTGCAAAAGTCAATTGTTTTCAACTTTTGTAATTTCGAACATTTGAAAAAGTCTCGCTGTTATGCTGAACTTTTGTTTTCTGTTGGGCCATGAGGTTTCAACTATACACTCAGAGACAGAGATGCTAGATTCCCCCTCCACACACGCTAGCATTGCACATTTGCTTTTATATTATTTAAATAACTGAAGGTAATATAATCTTCTACTTCTACTGGCTTTGTATCAAAAAATGAAATTCCAGTATTGGTAAAACAATATATCGCTTCAGTGTTTGTGTGTTTGTGTGTGCGCCTGTATTTGTGCTTTAATAGCAGCGCTCCCGTGCTGCCACGGGGAAAGTATGTGTAGAGCGGCAGCTGCAAAAAAGGGCCCTCCCAAACCTAGGCTGACGTGAAGTGACAGCTCTGTATATCTCTCACTGCCACTGACAGCTGACAGATGGATAGCACTCATACACTGCAGGAAAAAAAAGACAGGGAGAGAGCGCGGGGGAGTGCGAGGAGTGGAGGGATGGAGAGAGAGAAAGAAAGAGAGAGGGAGAGAACGAGAAAGCCCCCAGGATGATTCGCCAGCATTGCTCTCTGTTCAGAGGGACCAGCGTTTGATTGAGTGCTACAGAGAATAATAAACCCTCCACTACCCGGTGCAGTGCCAGGCTTTCTCTCCCTCCTTATCTCCCACTTTCCCCTCCCTTTCTCTCTAACCCCTCTCCTCCCTTAATTCTCTCCTTCTCTCTCCAACCCTTTTATTGTCGCCCCTCCTTTGGAGCTCTGCTCTTGCTCCTTTATGCTATGCCTCCTATTCCCCAGGCCCATCTTCCACACCTCGTGGTCTATCTTTATGTTTTTCTCTCTCTCTGCTCTCCCTTTCAGTCATCTGCTATCTGCCTCTATCTGCCTTCCCGGTGTATTTGTCTCTCTGTATCTGAGGTGTGAGAGACAGGGGTAAGAGGTCTCTGTCAAACAAACCAACAGTACTCACTCACAGCTATTCCCCTGTGTATCTGACAGTGTATCTGGATCTGTGCTGTGCTCTCTGTTTCCACCACTAAATATACAGCGAGCATACATGCACACGCACTCACAAACACGCGGCAGCTTTCACCACAGCAGGGAACATGTGATCGGCAAAGCGAGCAAAAGTATTATGTTAAAAGCAAGTAAACATTCATTTTGCTTGGCTATATGAGGATGAATAAACCCTTATGCAATTTAATTACCTAATCTGAACAACATAACTTTGTTCTTGACCATGAATGTATGTAACACTAGAACTAATATTGGGAAAGAATAACCAACGTCAAAGTGCCAAAATTCAAAACATTCTCAAAATACAAAGATTTTTAGAAAGTTGTTTTATGATGCAACAGGTAACTTTTGTTTTCTCCAGGCAAACTTCTTTACAGTTGGTTAAACAATGACACGTGCACACGAAGTGCAGACTTTTACAAAAGGCTTCTACAAAAACTTTGCATTAACTCTTCAGCAATTATAACCATGTTTTACACACAGTCCCCCATTTTCACAGGCCTCAAATTAACTGGATAAGTGACTGACAAGCAGGTTCATGGCCAGACCTGTTCCTTTGTTTTTTCTTGATGAATTAAGTAGACATAATGCTTGGATTTGATTCAAGCTGTTGAATTTGTTTTTGAATCATAATTGTAAAAACAGAGTCCAATCTGAAAACATCTACAAGGGCCTGCACAGTTCTAAGAAAATCTTTGGACAGATGAAACCAAGACTTACTTGCATCAGTAGTATGGACAAGGAAAGAAACATGAAAGCTCATGATCTGAGCCTGTAATGACTGTAACCACTAAGGGGCGGTTCAGGGTCACCTGATCCTATAAGCTTTGTCAAAAAAGAAAGTTTTAAGCCTCATTTTAAAAGAAGGGAGAGTGTCTGTCTCCCAAATCCAAACTGGGAGCTGGTTCCACAGAAGAAGGGCCTGAAAGCTTTGGCTCCCATTCTACTTTTAAATACCAAAGGAAGAGTAAAGTGCTCTATCACAGTGATACGGTACTATGAGGTCTTTAAGATAAGGTGAGGCCTGATTAGTCAAGACCTTTTGTGTGCAGAGAAGGATTTTAAATTCAGTTCTGGATTTAGCAGGTAACCGGTGAAGAGAAACTCTTGCTGCAGCATTTTGGATCAACTGAAGGCTTCTCGGGGTACACTTAGAACTGTGCAATCATACTGAATTACTATAAACCAGCCTAGAAGTAATAAATGCATGACGAGGTATTTCAGCATAAATGCAAAAGCTATTTTAAATAAGTGCAGTTTGCAGTTTTCCTCCTGTTGCCTGTCTTAAATGACAATAATGACGTACACAGTGCGTGTTATCAGTATCAGTAGTATCAGACACATAAAGTCAATTTCAACAGCAAGCACATTGAAGAGTACACAGTGCAAATTAAAGTATAAAAGGATGATGCAGGTCACTTATCCAGCAACAATGAAGAAATGATTTAGTGTGTACAACTCTCTGAATGTGTCTACTTGCTAATGAGGGCACACAAACACACTTGAATGAACTTGAATTACTAAACTTATGTGAGATTATACTAACTTACATTAATAATTGGAAGGTGTAATGAGCCGGTAGACTAGACCTGAAACTCTAGTCATAATTTGGAACAGTAAAACTTGAACAGCAAAGTCCTGCTAAGAAAAATCAAACTTTTTTGTGGTATTCAAACAATGCGTTCTTATGTGGCTCACAATAACCTTACATCTATGGATGAAGGTCTGGCACAAATCAGCTGCTCTTTGCAAGCCCCCCCCCCGAATCCCTGCCCTGTCGTCCTCTTCTGTGCTGCTTTTATTTGGGAGTGTGAAGGAGAGGATTAGCAGTGGCTTGTGGAAAGGAAAAAGGATGCGATGGAGGGAGGAAGAGATAGAAGGGTAGAGGGTCACGCTGAAGAATTAAAGGTGTGTATTCTATTTGCTGTTTGCTGTTGTCTCCGCTCCAGAGACATAAAATGGACACTGCTGTGTGTCGGTGCCCATCTGAATGTCGCTGTTCATCTGCCCTCTGCCTCGTTCTCGCTGCACACACGCAGATGCACACACACGCACGCACACACACGTACGTATGTTCAGTTCCGCTCTATTTTCCATCTCCTCCATGAGGGTTAATCTGTGGATGTGTTCCAGTGCCCTCCTTCTCTTTTTCTCCATCTCTTCACCCCCACCTCCTCCTTTTCTTTTCCCCTCTCATCCCTCCATCCCCTGGGTCTGTAGACGGCCTGTTTCCCCTGCATCCCAACATTGAAGGGAGAAGCTAAGAGGCTGTCTGGCTGCTTGGCTGGCTGGCTGGCATGGAATTGAAAGATGTTTACTAAATAGCCCCCATGTCCCTGCGCCTGGCATTTAGTAGTCAAGACTCTGCTTGCCTGTTACAGAAAAATATGAAGAGAAAATGACTCACAGTTCACCCCCAGTGACACGCAGCATGCTTTCTGCGCCTTATGTAGTGTTCACAGTTTTCATTTTTAATTGTATTTTCTGCTTTTGTGTTTACGTTTTAATAAGTCCTATTAATTAGCGCTCAGTCTCAAAAGCATGTTTTCATACTCGTGTTTTTTTAATCTTGGGAACTACTCGAGCATCATTTTCACTTCCTGCGACACCAAATCACACCAATGCAACTCTGAGAAAAAAAAAAACAGCACCTCCTAGTTGCTAAGGAAGTGCAGTGTGCACCGCCGGTATCAGACTTAGGATTTCTGAAGGATGTGATCTTAGCGAATGCAATATTAATAACTTTTAGAGGGACCAATTTTTGCAGCAAGTGGTGCACACAAGCTTTCATTTAATATGTGTGTGTGTGTCTGTGTTTGTATAGGTGTATCTGTATTTCACACATGTGTAAAAACACACACACAGACACCCAACCTTAGACTCCCCCCATCTTCCTGGCTGCGAGAGGGACAAACCAGGCTCATCATAAATCAAAATGATAAATCCTGATCATAAGTCAGTCAGGCTGGTGTCAGAGCCAGCAGGCGGAGACATGCCCTCGAACGACAGGGACACCGGTGACACCCATCACCTTCACATGTCACCCAGCTAAGACACACACATACGCGTGCACACTCTGCCCACTACCACTTTGCTCTCCTGTCCTTCAAATATCCCGCCAAGGACGCATTCACTCAGGTCCACATACTCATCCAAAATAGAGCTATCTGTTACTAAACCAGCACCAGACATAAAGCAATGACTGCATTCACTCCTTTTCAGGACAATTTCAGCAAAGTGAGAGAGAAATGGCCTCGACTATTAGCCTGGGCCGACCCTCATTAACTGATCACCATTGATTCCTCCTAACGGGCTGTTTACCTAATTAAAAGCAGGAACCTTACATTGTGTTACCTTAATAAATGTCTATTAAAATATCACTTTACCATGTGCAGGCAGAGGCGGTGAGGTAGGCTTTATTTCTCTGCACTGTGCTGCCAGGCTTTGTAGGAAGACACAGAGTTAAATCACACTCCGAAAGGTGAGTGTTTGACAGACCTGGTCCTTGTGTCGCTTGTCACGCACATTTGATATTTTGATAGCTTCCCGTCTCTTCCCATTAGCCCCTGGGGTCCCAAAACCATTTTAGATGTTTATCGGGAAAGCGCTGGGGGTTAATTTCGTGTCTCGTCAGAAGTGCCGGCACAGAACGGTATCACACTGTAACCCATCGCGGCAAAATCACAGCAATCGGACGGGCTTATCAGGGAGAGTTGTGTTACACTGACTGACACATGACAATGACCCTGGTGACTCTCTGTGGGCTGATAGCATCTGGGTTTTCTTTTCACTACTATCCCGGTCTTTTTCTCCTGCTCACTACCCCCCCCCCCCCCCCCCATCTTTCTCTCTCTGACTGCAGGCAATGGAGAAATTGGGACTTTGTCTCTGGGGAAGTGGAAAGAGTAGGAGGGAGAGTGCATGGTGTCTTTGAAGGAGTGTACTGCTCACGCACATGCACAGATAGCACGCATGAAACAAACCCCTGTAAGCGCTGTGCGTGCATACGCGCATAAGGCAGCTCCGATTGAGCCGAGGGTGTGTGCACGCGTGATAATATGCATGCCTATCTCCGGCCATCCAGTTTTATCAGTGACAAAAAGGTATCGGTTTCACTGTTTGGTGTGGAACAGCATGGAGCCACAGGGCATGCCTGCTCAATAATCTGCTACACGTACACAAACACTCACACACGCATACATGCATGCATGCACACACAGGTTCACAAATGCAAACCAACCCAGCATGCTGGACACGCACGGGTGGTACATATAGAGGTGTACATGCACATGTGTGGTGCATGCAAAAGCACACAAACAAACCAACATAGAGATTCAAAACACACACACACACACACATACACAAAGTGCATTCTAGCTGTCCATCAAGACTCCCTGTCATTTTCACTCTCCCCTGTCCCCCCCCCCCCCCCGTGACATGGCCGAGTCCCTTTTTTCTTCCCCTCAGCTTTAATCCCCCATTTACTTTCAGCTGCTGGTACTGAGGTAGAGTTTATCTTCACTCATACACACGCGGTGTGGCTTGAATTAGTCTATATTTATGTGACTGACTTCATTCGCAATTGAGTGATGATACAAGTATTTTTTAGTTTTTGGGGGAACGCATAAATCAAGCATGATGGCATGATTTTAAGATATTTCTTTGACAACCATAAAGCAACAAGGGCTGGATTATATTTTGAGGTTTTTTTTAATTTATTTATTTCTATTTTTTTGTAGAAAAACTAAAAAAGAAACTACTGTTTTATGACACTAGGGGTGACTGCTTTGTGGCACAAATCAGACGATTCAGATGATTCAAAAAAACAAGAATAATTTCTGACATTGGCATTAATGAGATCAGTGGTTCCCAACCTGCAATAAATGAATGGGATGGCAATGTCGTTCAAGGGGAAAGAAAGAAAATAAAGGTATAAAAATCTTTTTGAGTTATTTCTTCTTCCAGTTGTGTGAAGATGTGATTATTTTCAAATCTTCTGAGGTCTATAAATCATTCAGGTATATCTGAATATCTGAGTAGGAAAACCCTCTTTATTTGATTAGTTCACCACAGAACACACAAAGCTGGGGAGCTTGTTTTTTAGGTAATGGATCCGATCATTACGCCCAGCTGATCGGGTCCGAACATCTACAAAGCAGAAAAACCTGTGGTGTCATTCAGGTCTGAGGTTTGAGACTGGGTGTCTGGCGATGTGTTAGACCTGGGTGATCCACAGCAGCTTCCCCCTTTTTACTCTACTTCAGTGATGTGCTTCAGACGCGAGCTGACAAATAGTGAAGCACACCTTAGAGGTCTTGTAGAGTCCATGCCTCAGCAGGTTGGAGCTGTTTTGGCTTCACGTGGAGGACCAGCAGCTGGGATCGTCATAGTGTTTTGGCTTCTCAGTGTATTATTTCTGGATTGATTTAAGTGAAAGTAATTCTAGTAATTCATACATTTGAGGCCTATAATTTGCCCATTGGACTGTACTAATGGAGAAAGTCTCACTCATAGTCACTAGATGATGCAGTTGTGGATATTTGCACAAGTGAAGAAGGCAAAAAAGCAAATACGTGTTGGTTTCTGCACGCGCTTGTGTGTTAGTGTGTGTAATTCTTTGGGCGTCAGCCATGTCAATCAGCCCCCTGCAGCGCAACTGCCCTTCACACTTCTGTTTATCTGCTGCTGCTGAGGACTGGGAAGACTGATAAGAGTACACCACTCCCTGTCTCCCTCTCCCTTTCTCTCCATCTTTCTGTCTCTCGTCCTCGCACATTGTAAGCAAACAGACACACAGACTGTTAGGTGTCTCTTTCAGCGTCATCAGTCATATTCATCCTCTGCAGATTTTCTGAGAATCAGAAGAACATCATGCCGTTTGAAGCAAAACCTGTTCATTGTTAATATTTGCTTCTTTATGTTCACTTTACTCATGTCTAATCTGCCATACCATATGTTTAATCTGTGTACAGTGAGTGTGTATTGGATTAACGCGCTCGTGTTTATTCTTCAGATGTTAACGGAATGATCACAATGATGTATCTAATGGTCAAGGCGAGCCAATTTTCTTGGTTTTCGGCTTGCTTATTCAAGCTCCGTGTGTGTTTGAGCTCTTTTAGATTGTGCCCTATATTATAATCAAGGATCAGAATCCATTTTCTCTATCAAAGCGCTTGCCGACGGCAATGTTGATTAGCACAAGCCCCCAAAATGCTTTTTTTTCCTCCTTCCTTTTTTTTTCTTCTTTTTTCTCTCGCTGCCACCTGAAATGTTCTCTTTTCATGTCTGAAGACTGGCAAAAGTCAGGCTCCACATTTCCCTGGAGACCAGCCATTGTTACCATGGTCTGTGGACATTATTGGCGGCCACTGTGCCACCCATGTACACCTGTCACTCAAGGATAAGGAGGCCGCGCTGAGCGCACAGACACAGGCTATTGGGCTGAATGTGAGTGTATAGATGTGCTGAGCGTTTAGGGAGTTCATGCGTGTATATTGAGTGGGTTGAGTTTGCATTTCTATGTATCTGTGTGTGTGCGTGTGTGTGGTTGTGTGTGTGTGTGTGTGTGCCCTCAAATGTCTTTGTGTGTGTGTGTGTGTGTGTGTGTGTGTGTGTGTGTGTGTGTGTGTGTGTGTGTGTGTGTGTGTGTGTCCTCACTCAGTCAGCCAGCTGAGTCTGCAGTCAGTTTACGTTTGACTGCAGGGCAAAAGCTCGAGCAAGAAATGAATTCTGACTCGCCGAGCACCTCACATAAATTCCTTTTCTCATATTCCG
Source organism: Perissodus microlepis (assembly GCF_051167445.1). Taxonomy (NCBI): domain Eukaryota; kingdom Metazoa; phylum Chordata; class Actinopteri; order Cichliformes; family Cichlidae; genus Perissodus; species Perissodus microlepis. Next base: position 14,505,857 of record NC_140471.1, on the reverse strand, counting down.
ACACAAAAGACAACATATCTGCATTGCATTAGCCCTGGGACTCCTTTCTCATTCTGATGATGATTTAGGGATGTTGAGATCTCCCCATGAACATCAGAGGCAGAGGCAGAGAGAAACAGTAAGACAGAGATAAAGAGGAAAGACACACTGAGAGATGCTTTTGGGTGTGGGTGAGGGGGTGTGGGGGGATGCTATGAACGGAAAAGAAATGATAAAATGACATTTAGGTTTCATATAGCTATAAATTATATACTTTTCGATTATTTCTTTGACAACATTGGAAGGCTGTGGAGCTGCTGAGCGGTAAGAACTGTTCCCTTGCAGCAAGAGGCTCCTGGATTTGAACCCAGGCAGCTGTTTTCATCTTGCTGCGCCTGTAACCAACAAACAGGCTAGGTCAATAAAGCCTATTTAGGCCCAGGACACTCTTGCAAAAGAGACTCTATAGCCATGTGAAAAATCAAAGTTTTTACAGGACTCTTTGCAGTTCTGTGGAAAAAAAAGTCCACCCCATGATTCAGTAGCTTGTAGAGCCACCTTTAGCAGCAATAACTGCATGTTATCGTTCTCTGTATGTCTTCATCCGTCTCTCAGATCATGCTCACGAATTGTGGCCCAACTCTGCTTTACAACTTTGCAATAATTCATTTGAGGTTTGTTTATGCACAGCTCTCTTTATGTCCCACCATAGCTTTTCAATCAGGTTGAGATGTGGACTTTAACTTGGCAGCACCTTGATTCTTTTCTTTTTCAGCCATTCTGTTATAGATTAGCTGCATTGCTTGTAATCATTGTCACGTTGCATTCCCCAGTTTTGACCAAGCTTTAGCTGTCGGACAGATGGCTTCACATTTGACTCTAGAGTGTGTAGTGACTGCAAGGGACCCAGGACCTTTGGTGACAAAACAAGGCCAAATCATGACCTCACCACCCTCATGCTTGACAGCTGGTATGAGGTGTTTGTTTTGACATACTGTGTTTCTTTTTCTCTGTGAATGCTGTGTGGCCAGACATCTTCACTTTTCTGTCCAAAGAACATTCAGAAGTGTTGTTGTTGGTTTCAAAGGCAACCCCTCTGGGCACCCTTTACAAAAAAGCTATAACTATTCATTCTTTTTGTAATTGTACTGTCATGAACTTTCACATTTAGCATGCTAACTGAGGCCTGTAGAGTCTGAATTGTAACTCTCGGGTTTTGGCAAGTTCTCCGAGGACTGTACGTTCTAACCTTGGGGTGAATTTGCTGGGATATCCACTCCTGAGAAGCTTGTGGCAATGTGTGAACTTTCTCTTTCACGTGACTGTAAACTGAAATAGCAAATGCATTTTGTGTAGTGCCCTGGATCAACCTGTTGAAGTAAAGCAGGCTTTACCCGTGACAGCCTTGCATTGATTTTTTTATGCATCTGCATATGCATCATCTTTGGCACTTTTTCATGCAAATATTTTTTTTTTCTCTCGCACATGGTTTTGTCCTTGAGGTGAACAGAGTGACATGCTGGATAATGTTTTCTTTTGACTGAGGTGACAGCCCCAGATTACCATTTGCTCCCGGTGATGCCACTATCTCAGAGACAGGGAGAAACAGAGTAAGATGTAGAAATAGACACGAGTGACTTCACTTTTTTTTTTAAAAATTTGAGCACCTGTTGTTTGTAAAGGTCGTTTGTGCAAAAGAAAAATATTTCAAAGAAGGGGAAAATACTGTATGTGCTCTGCTTGACACATTCATAAAGGAAATCATCCCTGGGTATGAGGAGGGCCATTTCTATTTTTTATGTTTTGTTGTGAAATGCTTCACACCGAGTCACATCTCAGTCAAATCATCAGATGAGGGTTTTCTTCACTGTTTCTCAAGCATATCTGTGAGGACCGCTGATATCTCAAATTATGTTACAGTTAGTTATGTTAATTTTTAACGTTTAAATGTGCTGCAATGTGTAACCTTACCACTAGCTCTCTGTCGTGATACAGTGTTTTTCATGAGAAATGGGAAAAAATCACTCCTTCTTTTGCAAATGGCACTATGTGTCACATGGAAATCAATTAAAACACTCATACAAATCCTTATTCTCTGTGCTTTCTTAATTGTCCCAGAAGCCGGACTGTAGCAGTCAACCAATTTAAAACAACATCCATATTAAAATGAAAATACAGCTTGCAACTTGTATCCACACTTAAAACTTCGACCTTTCCTCATTTGTAAAACAAGATGTTGATTGACTCGAAGGGTGATCGCATCACTGGTGTTTGACTACATGTTGTCTTGTTATTATTGCCATGTCTCAGGCACAACGGAGGAATTGTCATTGTGAGGGTGGACATGGTGGTGTGGATGGAGGGTGGTGGTGGCCTTGCATGGGGAGGGGGGGGGCTATGTATGTGGGCATGTGTGTGTGAGTGAGTGTATGGTGGAGGGGTGGGTGAGTGCAGTGGGGACAGGAGAGGCTAAGATGCAGGTGTGAACCTCTCATTATCGAGTGGCATGTGTCCTGTCACTCATTCATTGTTACTGGCCATGTTCACATCTGAGCTCTTTCACATTACTCATCCTCTGTTTGCCCCACCTGACCTCTCTCTGACGCACGCACACACACACACACACACACAAACACACACATACACACACACACACACACACACACACATTCAATACAGCTGAGTATTCAGGCAGACAAATCCTCAGTGCACTACAATATTTATACATCTCAGTTGTTCTTGTGTGCTCAACTTAGATTAGGGGAAATTGTTTTACAAAATACTGCTTATACATTATTTACCCTTCATTCCCTTTGTTTGTTCTGCTCTCCATTCCTTTGTAACACCACTTTGTGAACATGTGCAGGGAGAAATCTTCTTTACACTCCTGCAAGTCTATCAATGTGCAATTTGAAAGGGAGCCTGCGGTATCTAAAAGATTCGTCACACTCTTTAAATAGAGAGTCACCTTTAAATTATTGCACCAATTAAACAATGTCAATAACAAAGCATCTTAACAGTATCTTGTCGTATTAATGCTGCTTAATGTGACACGAACTACGACTAAGTTATTGCAATACACTTCATTTAAGGATGCCAGAGTGTAAGTAGAAGTTCATGTGAGGAGAGCAGTCAGATCCACTGCAAGAAAAGACCCTGGGGTTTTCCTGATGATCCGAGTTTCCTGAGAGCTCCTGGTCCCCTCTGTGTTATTCAATGCAGAAGATATGAGGTGCATGTTTTGTGTGTGTGTCTTAGGGGTGACGGTGGGGATCTTAGGGGAAAGGAAACTGGGTGAGAGTTGTATGTGAATGTTTGGTGGTGGTGGTGGTGGTGGTGTGTGTGTGTGTGTGTGTGTGTGTGTGTGTGTGTGTGTGTGTGTGTGTGTGTGTGTGTGTGTGTGTGTGTGTTGGTAGGGGGGTGTTGTGCTGGGCTCTGTTGTGTTGTATGCATCATTTCATGGGTGACAGAAAATAGAGAGCCCCCATGGGTGCCTCCTTCTGCTCAGAGAAGCTGGAGAGGAGAGACTTTAGGGACTGGGAGAATGAAGGAGGGAGAGTTGAAGAAATGGAGTGAGAGAGGGGGGTCCTGCCATCACATGGGACAGATCAAACCACAGCTGGCTGATTTCATTCGTCCCTTGCCTCCCACTCTTCACATCCACCCCTCCGTCTCCTTTAAACTTCTCCCTCCATTTTTTTCCCCTGTCCTCTTTCAGAGACACTGTGGAAATCGTTTTCAGTATTCAGCCTGTTGATCATGTCCAGAGAAAAATGTGCAGTATGAATATTAGAAAATACCATGCGCCCATTCATGCAGTCTTTGTTTTACTAGTTAGTCTGATTGACTATAATCTAGCCTGATTATTTACAAAGGCCAGCAACTGTTCTGTTTGCATAGCAAGGTCTTTGGTTTCATAAGAGTTGTGCAGAATTGAATTTAAGATCATCCAATAGATTAAAACGTTTCAGGACTAAAGTGGAAAACTAACAGACCCAAATAAAATTGCTCTCCTTTGTGGTTTTTGCTTCAGAAAAAAATCTCTGCCAAAGATCTGCTAAAAGAAGGTGCAACTGTCTTCAGGAAATACGTCAGCACTGTTATTGTATCATTAAACCTGTCAGAAGGAAAATAGGTTCAAACTCTGTATTTTGATACATTGTGCATCATGTTATTTATTTATTTATTTTTGGTAGGGTATTCAAAAGATACTGTTATTAACATGAATGGATTTTTATCAGGCTTAATAAACTGCCTTCATCTAAACTGTAGGTAAAGATGGCCAAATTCAAGGCAGTAAACGATGAAGGCAGAAAGTCCACATGACCACCAGCCCATGGCTATATTTCAATCAGTGCTGTTACCCCCACCTCCCACGCTTCCTGCTCCATGCTTTCCTTTTTTTTCCCCTTTTTTTTCCATGCAGAGAAGGCGGAGGACGGAGAGAGATCAGACCACACATACAGATCCAGGCCTCCACCCTCCACCCCCAGCCTCCAGTTCCCCCGCCATCTGTGCACGTCCCTCTGCCTGCAACTCCACAACAACAAGGCCCTGAACCTCCGCCGAGGAGTCAATCCATCACCGGAGAAAGAGAGAAAAAGACAGAGAAAGGAAGTGGAAGGAGAGAAAGGATGGGTGGCGGTGGAGGGGGGTGGAAGGGGTTGCAGGAAAAAGGAGAGGTGAGGAAAAGCGAAAGTGAGATGCCATGAAACTTAATCACAGAAAGGGTCGTGTCGGGCAGAGGAGAGGAACAGATTAAATTAGCATAGCATTAGATATGGAAAATGATCTCTGTCAAAATCATCCGCTGCACAATTATAATATGTTAATTACTTATTTCATTAAGGAAGTTTATTATGGCCTCGCAGATGAAATCATGCAGGCCAAAGACACCTGGAGGAAAAGCACTGATGCCTGAATCTCTCCCTCTCCCTCGCTCTCGTCACTCCTCAGTCTCAGCTGCCTCTCTCGCCCCATCCTCATTCCTTCGCACATTTCTCTTTGTTCCTCACTACGTGGCTTTAAGACACAACGCTTAATATTGGCTACTGTGGTTGTCATATACCGACGACCACCAGAGAAGAGGTTTGATGTTTGCCTCTCTGTCTCCCATCTCCACGTGGCTCATCGGTAAGAGTGCGCATATAAATAGAAGTGAAAAAGCGAAGCCATATACAAACAGGCATGGGTACTGTGCAAACATCTATATGTGCAGGTTCTGTATAAGGTTTTCTCTCTTTTTTTAAAAAAATCCTAAACTCTTAAAAGATATACATTGTCATCTAAAATGTTATTTTGAGTATTTTTTTCATTACAATCTCAGATCTGTACCATTGCTACACATTAGTGTGTCACCAAGGGAGAAGCTTGTTCTCTTTTGATAAAACCATGAAAAGGAGACAAACGTGGTCTGTCCCCTTAGAGCAACTTGCCCAACACATATTAATTATTTATTTTCTGCAGTGGTGTTTTATTCATTCGTGAAACTGAGTTACTCACTCCTAACACAACTGATAAAAACATCGGTAATTCACATTCACTCTTTTTGTTTCGTTTCAAAAGTTTTGCATGTTATTTGCTTAGCACTTGAATTTGAACAGAGGGGCACGGGGCACTTTGCATTTGTTTCCACAGCCCTGCTGTCTGGCTCGCTGGCGTGCTGCCTTCCTGGCTCATCACTGCTGTTCGGACAGACAGACAATGATGATGACAGTCATCAGGGATGTAGCAGCCTTCCGCCTGTCCATCCGACAGTAAGAGCGAGAGGAGCAGGTGCAGAAAATCGAGAACAAAGAGGAAGCAGTGAGTAGAGAGATTACACCTGGCAGTAACGTGTCCCAGGTTACGCTGGGTTAAAATCAAGGTCAGTTAGACACAGCAAATCCACAAGTAAACGAATTCAACCAAACTGTTCCACTCCTTCCAAAGGTGGTCCGAAGTACCTTTAGATAAAGCGAGATTTTAATGCATTAAAAATTCACATATTCGCATTATCAGTCAATTGTAACTTTGCAGTAACACTTTAAATTAAACCTCTTGGTTATTTAGCCATAGCAGATATTATGTTGCATTAAGGTCAGTGGAAGTGTCATCAGGTTTCTGAGCGTTTGGGTGCAATGGTGAGGAACATGGTAAGGAACAGTTTTTCTGAGGGCTTTTTACCTTTATTTACAGATTAGGAGTAAATATTAGACAGTAAACAGGGAGAGAGTGCAGCAGAAGACACGCAGCAAATGGCAACAGGTCAGGTTCAAAGCCAGGCCACTGCATTTCAGTCATAGGACATATGGGCACCCGCTCAACCACAGAGCTTAACTGGATCTGGGACAACTTTTACTTTGAAGGCGAAGGATCTTAACAGTTTAAGTATATCTCAGCAAGTAGTTGGCAAGTGTTTGCAGACCAGTCAGCATTCTCTGTGCAAACTATGAACAAGTCTGGCAATCTGCTTGCAACCACAAGGAGGTTTTCATTGCAGCAGTGTATAAATCTTTGTGACCAAGCTCACCTTGTGACTGCCAGCAACCTTCAATTCAATTCAATTCAATTCAATTCAATTCAATTCAATTCAATTCAATTCAATTCAATTCAATTCAATTCAATTTTATTTATATAGCGCCAAATCACAACAACAGTCGCCACAAGGTGCTTTATATTGTACAGTAGATCCTATAATAATAGATACAGAGAAAAACCCAACAATCATATGACCCCCTATGAGCAAGCACTTTGGCGACAGCGGGAAGGAAAAACTCCCTTTTAACAGGAAGAAACCTCTGGCAGAACCAGGCTCAGGGAGGGGCGGGGCCATCTGCTGCGACCGGTTGGGGTGATCGAAGGAAAACGGGATAAAGACATGCTGTGGACGAGAGACAGAGGTTAATAACAGGTATGATTCAATGCGAGTGGGCTATTAACACATAGTGAGTGAGAAAGGTGACTGGAAAGGAAAAACTCAATGCATCATGGGAATCCCTCAACAGCCTACGTCTATTGCAGCATAACTAAGGGAGGACTCAGGGTCACCTGGTCCAGCCATAACTATATGCTTCAGTCACCAAAGACTCAGGGACTACGTATTTTTCCCCAGTAGTAGCCTAGGGGTTACTTTCCAGTCTCTCTGCATGTGTGACTGGGGCTTCAGCACCCAATTTCACTGAAAATGCCATCGACGTCTAGCAGTCACCCAGTCAGACAGGCTAGATGGTCCTCTAGCCTGTCTGACTGGGGCCTTAAGTAATCGGTTTAATCGCAGGTGATCGATCCATCCATCCATCCATCCATCCAGCCTTCCACTGTTCACATAATACTTCTTATTCAAAACCACACCACATGAACTGCTTGGTAATATGAAGTCAAAAGCCAAGGGTGAAAGTAAGTAGGCTTTATCTTCTGGATACTATGAATCTGTGTTTAAAATTTGATAGAAATTTCTCATCTTGCTGAGATCTTTAGTTATGGAACAAAGTGGTGGATCAGGTCACTGACCTACTGAGAATGTAAATGATGTGGATCTACCATGGCTACAGGGTAGACAGCAAATGTGACCATCAAGCATGTATTAGAGATAGACATGAATGCCATAGAAGCCATAGAATACACACACACACACACACACATATATATATATATATATATATATATGTGTGTGTGTGTGTGTGTTTAGTTAGTACAGTACATGTGAGTTTTATGTCGAAGGACAATGTTTTTTGGACAATCAATTTTTTTTCTTTAAATTTTTTTTATCACATTTGTTAAGCTTTATTGAGAAATGTTAATAAGAATTTATTTATTAAGAAATTCCAAGAGTCCTGAAACTGCCATTATAGGGATTAGCAACATGCTCAGTTCACCATAGAATGAAGCGGAACACCATAAAGATAAAGTTCCCATGAAGGGAATTTGATGCAAGAAAAAGCGGCTGAGCCACTGACTGGAGTCTTTGAACTTTACATTTTAAAGTGTATCATATTCTATACAGACATCATGCAAAATACAGACAGAAGAGCGAGTAATGCAGTGTTGGTTTCTAATGAAGCAAACTGTTTTCAAAGTAAATTTATGAATATATAAATATGCATCACATGTTCATTTTGTAACGATAATTGCTACATCCCTGATTTAGTGATTCCCTAATAGATTCAAATGCTGGAATCAGAAATATTATATAAAGAGCCAGAGAAAGATCAAAGATAGCCGATAAAAAGCTATAACGTCTGATGCATGTACAGTATGCAGCTGGGAACTGGGAAAAACAAATTCAGACGTTTAACATCTCTCCGATGATCCCAAATTTTCAAAACATCTTCGCTGTTTAACATGTTTAGCATTCTAACTTCAAAAATCCCGTAGCGCCTCTCATATTGGCTGCGAGGCTTCAAGCAAAAACCGTATTGATCGCAAAGTGAGAGGACTTGCAGAAGATAAATAAAAGGGAAAAAGAAAGGAGATGAGAGAAGAGAATAAGGAGATATATATGGCAAGAGAAAGAGAGGAAAAAGAGAGACAGAGACAGGCCAAATAAACCAGGGGCAATATCTTCAGTATCTGGGGCTCTGTTCTGCAAGGAACACAAGCAGAGGGAGTGAGGGAAAAAAAGAGGAGAAAAGAGGAGGAGAGCAAAAACATCTTAGAGAGTGTGTACAAAGGGAATGAAAACACACACACACCCGAAGGCTGGGGTCACAGTCAGAATGCTAGAGAGGTGCAGCAGACCCAGCGGCTACGCAGGAACACCTCGCTCTGCCTTTAATATACCCTGCCCACCGCGCAGATTTCAAAACAGATAGTCAAAAACAAAAATCAACGCCCCCAAACACACACACACACACCTCTCTCAAACACAGCCTCCACCGTGTACATAAACTCTGCAGCCCCCATGCAGATGTTGTGTAGTCTTGTTAGGTCGAGCTCACAGGGTGGGAATGGGTAAATTCAACAACAATGCCAGCCACTGGGGAATTGCAGGGCAGACTCACACATACATACACTAAACTCTCTCTCTCTCTTTGCACATCACAGTCTCCCTATCTCGATCTCTCATGTGCACGCACACAGAGTGAGAGAAGGGTGAGGAGAAATGAAAGGTAAGCTTTTCTTACCGTTTCATGCATAATTCTGCCTTACAGCGCCAAACACTGCGATGAGTTTTCGTAGCGCAGATATTTCTTTCTCCTTTTCGCCTCTGTTTTTGCCTGTTGTATGTGTGCGTTTGTGCACGTGTACTTTAAGGCCAAAAGGTGCCATCATGATAAAATAGTTAAGTTGGTTTGGGCAGCAGCTTGTTTTCAATCAGGGCATTTATGAGGGGTTGAATCATTTATGCGCCCAGCGTCCCGGGCGTATGACAGATCCCTTGGAAACACAAATTATCATGTTGACTTGCAACAAACACTGTGTAATTACATCATGGCCTGTCGAGAGGCATTAAGGAATCTTCACCCTATCTCCAAAGTAATGAGGCACTAATGCAGCTACGTATGACACAGTCATTGGCAGTTAAAAGATTCACCCAAATATGCTGCCACTGAATAATTATAAAACATCACAGTTTTACAGGTTATCACATCAGAGTGTCTCTAGCATGTCGCTTCAATTTCAATAAAGGACTCAGTAATAGATTCACCATCAGGGACAAACGTCTCTGTGGCCCGCTGCTATATATCTGGCGTGCCCCTGTGTATCAGACCTGCCTCTGATTTCATTTATACATTTCTATTCTTGGGTGAGGAGTAAAAGTGTAGGTCCCATTTGAAATCCAGCAGCTCCTGCCATGTAAAAGAGCCAGAAATGGGACAGTTCTCCTGCATGTGTTAGCTCTCCACTTGATCCATCAGGCATCTATCTATTCACAGAGGTCTCTTTAGGAGCAGACCGCTCAGGGCTGTTTGCCTTCGCGATGTAAGTGTGAGAGAAATTGGGAGGGCCGTAGCCCTTAATGGTGTTGCCCCTCCCCACCCACCCCCAGCCTCCTATCCTTAAATCTGCAGGGAATAAAGAGTGCTGTTAAACCAAACTGGAAGACAAATGGTTTTGTTCAATGGGAAGCCGCCTCCATAAATCCCCACTTAATGCAGTGGAGGAAGGCTGAAGCAGAAACAGGTGAATTCGCCGCAGTGAGGGAAGCCATTCATTACCTCTCTGGAGAAGGGGAGAACAGGCAAAGAAAGGGCCAGGTAGATGGACAGACGGGTGGACAAGTAGAGAAAGATGAAACGAGGGGAGAGAAACGAGGGGAGAGAAACGAGGGGAGAGAAACGAGGGGAGAGAAACTCAGCGCTTTTCTAATCTTTCCAGGCCTAGATTTAAACAAAACTGGGAAAAAAGGACAGTCGGTGGATCTTTTATGTGATTGATTTTAGTTGACTAAGGATATAATCAGTGTGATTTAACCCAGTCTACAGATTGGAAATGCTTTTCATCTGGAGAGAGTCAAACATTTCATCAGATTCCACTCGACACCCTAGCTTAGTGATGATAAATAGAATGATTATTATAATATCAGTAAAGTACCTAATGTGCATCTTTTACATATCTTTTGAAAACACGTGGAAGTTTGCACTTTGATGTTAAATACTGTTAAGCAAAAGCCAGAAAAGTCATTAGCTACAATATGAAAGCACCTGTGCTTCTATGAGCGTTCAAAAATCTAAATAATGAGCCTTGACAGAAACACTTAGGCTGTATGATAACAGTGGTCTAGAACAGATTTTGAGTCACTGAATGTTGCCAAAGAGCTAAAAGTGATTTCTGTTCAATAATGTAATATCTGGGCGCACGGCCTTGGAAAGGAGATGTTCTGTGAGAGATGAGGTGAGGATAAGACAGGACGAGAGGCTCTGAAGGGCGAGATAAGTGAAGGGGGAAAGAAAGGTAGCATGGGTGGCGGGGCGTAGGAGAAACAGTGGCACGGGAAAGAGGACTGGAGTTTTGGAGTGAGCAGTAAGTGAGTTATATTTAAACCATTAGGCAGCTTATTCGCTCAGTACAAATGCAAATGAACCGGCATTATCATCACGGCCTCTTCCCTGGAAATCGACTCCCTCTGTAATACCTCGGCAGAAGTGGACCGGTCGTGAACCCTCCTCCTCTGCAGTGCCAGCTAGCCCTCAAATGGCCTACATAGACAGCTAGATGCACACACGCAGAGACATGCGCGCGCGCACACACATGTAGAGTACCCCTCCTCTCCCAGGCACCCACCCAAATCAGAGATCAAAGGCTGGATTTGTAAAGCTAATGGCTGCTGCGCTGCAGCCAGGGACAGGGAATGAGAGGAGAGAGAAAGAGAGGGAAAGAGGGCAAAACAGACAGCAACAGCGGAGGCAGAGTGACACAGACGCGCCGAGGAAGAAAATGTCTTTGTGTTTTGAGCATGTGAAATTACGAAGCACCATGTGGACAGCCACCGCAAATGCCACTATTTAAAAATAAGACGACACAGAATATAGTGGGAGGTATCTCCAAAAACACCTTAGACAAACGCCACAGTGAGGCATTCACACTTTAACTTTTCGCTGGGTACAGTTTTACTTTTAGGCAAAGTGATGAGAAACACATCCACAGATGGTGACTATCTCTCGCTCATCACTGTGTGGGATTGTGGAATTGATGGTGTTGAAACAGACCTTTCTCTTTGTCTCACACATGGCGCAAGTGCTGCTGCTATTCCCACAGTGCACTGAGGGGCCATTGAGATAAATGGCATGAATACAAGAAAAGGAGTGAAAAAAAAGAAGAAAGGAAAGGAGGAAAAATGCGTCTTCGCCTTACAGAAAGAGAAATCTCAAGCATTCAGTCTGCCAGTTTGCATTGTCCCAACATTTATAATGCTTTAAGCTTGTCAGTAGTGCTCTGTCACTCCCACTCGTTACATTGAAATCCTCGCTGTCACGAAAAAAAAACAAGAACGGGGGGGGGGGAGGAAAAAAAAAGACCCAACAACAACAAAACCGTTTCATCACGTGCAATGATTTTGTGATGACAGAAACATATTGAGGAGCATATTTCACAGCTAAATTTAAAACTCCTCAGCATGTATACCGAATCTCATATTCTTGTATATTAACAGCTCAATTCTTGCCTGTTTCCAGTTCGCTCAATTAGGAGCCATTTTGGTGGCGAGCGGCTGGCTGACAGTGATGAGAGAAGAAAAGTAGCTCTTGCATACATTAGCAGTGGAACCAGGCCAAAATGCTAGATTTCTCCTGATGACACCAACACTGTGACTTCATTATCATGACAATAAACAAGCGAAATGAGCAAAAATAAAAGTGTCAGAGCAGCAAAATTGCGCTAGTGGCTGGTTAGAGCCTCCACTATGATGTCAATACCTTATTCAATGTGCTAATCAAGACAGCTGGTGATTCTCAATGGAGATGGTTTCGTTTCTATTTTTGACAGTGAACAAACAGTGAATTTCAAATCTTTTTGTTGTTGTTGTTGTTTTTTAAACCACTTTTATGCCATAAGCAGTCCTCTAAGTTTCCCCTGCGATGAAGATAGCCTTTGAGATTTAGCATCACCCCCACCTTCTTTCTCCTCACTCATCCTTGAGACTCCATCAGTCATCATGATGGGGTGCTGAGGCCCCTCCATATCCCCGTGAGAGAGAGGATGAGGAAGAGCATGATGTAGAGGGATGAGGGCCAAAGCCAGAGCTCTTTGTCAGGTGACAAAAGCTTTCCAACACAACAATAGCTATCAGTCACTCCCCGAGCCTGTCGGATTATTCGGATCACTATACAGCTGCAGTGGTGTGTGTAGGTGTCTGTTTAAGGGTTGTGGGGGTTGGGGGGAAAGGGGTTTTAGAGGTAACGGGAGGGGGTAGGTATTGTAAGAAAAGCTGGTCATGGTCGCGCTTCACCCCTCTAACATTAACTATCAGTAGCAGATCGCTAACGTTTTGCTTACATACCAGATGGTTTGTAAAGCAGCGGGGTACCTTAGGAGCTCAAGCCTGGAGGTTCGTGGTGTTACATGCTTACATATTTGAATTTATAGATATTTCTAGGGCTAGGATGCTCAGTCGGACAGCTAACAATCAGTCAGTATGACATGCAACAAATTTCCCAGAAATGAGACTAGGAAATTTTTCATATTTTGGAAATAAATGTAGCACTGGAAAAAAATACACATATGGAAATAGAAAAAAAAAACATGAAAAATGAAAATAATCTATAATTGCTTCTACATTCATTCGATTCTTCAGAAATGTGGTAGGTTATTGTTATCATTGGTAAAAACAAGGAGGCTGGGTGAGGTATTGACAGTGACCTCCAGCTCCACTCTCTCTCAGGTCAAAGTTCAGGGTGAGGCTGATGCTAAAGGACCTGACGAGCAGGAGTCTGAGAGGAGGGCTGGGCACCCGATAAAAAAAAAAAAATCAATGCATGGCTGGTGGTGGGTCTCCTTCTCAATCAGCCTCCGTGACAGCTACTCCAGATGGCCACTGGGCAGGTTGGCTGTCAGGCCATCAGTATCATCATTACCCATAAGGCACAGCATGGTCAAAAGGTCAAGGGGTGGGATCTGTAGATTTGTCACCCTGCAACACCAGGGAGTCTCCAAATATTTGTACCATTGTCAATGTGTGTGATTTCTTTTTATTGTCAGTGATATAATCCACAATATCCAAAATAGTGGATCAGGCAGGAGTAATTAATAATGACAAAAATTTATATATAATTTTAATGTGGAACAATATAAATGCTAGAACGGATCCAGCCTTAGCAACATGTGTTTTTCTTTTGTTTTCATGCCATAGTTTATACAATGCATAGTTGCCATGTACTGTGGAGACTAGAGCTAGGATGCTCAGTCACTTCCAGGAATAACAATCTGAGGGTGTACATGGCTGCTGGGGGGTCTCTGTGTGCCTTTAAACAGTAGATGAACCCTGTAAACTCAGCAGCACCACTGCCCTGGTCACAGGGTCATTGCAGGGTCAGGGGTCACAGAAAGGGCTTCCGTCTGAACTTTAGCACTGTGGCCCTCTGATGACCTTGTTGTAGTGTGAGGAAGTATGGCGTAACAGAAAGTAAAAGGATAGTATTAGCACCTTTAAATTAAAGTGATATTAGCTTTAGCCATCTTTGTTCCTGAGGCTAGCTCTTTTAGTCAAGTCTACTTATTTCCAGTGTTGTTGGCATCTTGGAATATATTCCCTGACAACTACATTACAAGAGTCACACAACTTCTATGTTTTTCCTTTAAACTGATAACCGACATCAGCTGACTAGGTTAGCTTAGCTTGCCTGATTCTCCCCAAAGGTAGCAAATGTGGCTACCAGTATGTCTGCGGCTCACTAATCAACACCGATGCATAGGCCCTGTTTGTTTAGTGATCACACAAACTTAAGCTCCAAAAACATCTTGGTTGGAAATGTCTGGTTTTACAGGGAGGGACTTTCTTTTCTCGTACTCTTTAGAAATCAGTGGCTACTAAAATCAGGCTTCATATTTAAGCTAATATTTACTCTCACAAAGCAAACTCAGTCCATACCCTGTCAGGTTTTTTCATTAGGCACGTTAGTCTCAAAAGAACCAGCTCTAAATCTGAGAAGGCTGTTTATTTTTGATAGGCAACATGTAACAATAACTGTATCTTCAGCAGGGCTGCAGTGCCACTTGAAAGCACTCTGTGTCCTAGTAGCACAAAGCCATATTCTTCTGAAACGGTGAAATTATGCTTTTAGCACTGCGTGTGGAGTTAATATTCAGTAATATACACGTTATGATATTAAAAGGCACTATGAATGAAGGCAACGTTGAAGTACCACCTTTGACAGACAGCCATAATGATATATGTTCAGTTTCCTTTGCTGGCTTCCGCTGATTAAACACAATGAGAGATCAACAGCATGTTTTTATGATTGCTGTCTGTTTACTGCCTTGCCTGGTCAAAGCCTCAGAGTGTGTAGTATGTAAACATTATGTGCTGTCTTTCACGCACACACACCACATGCCTGTATGGGAAAACAGCAGTCGTGTAGGAGGGACTACAGTTGCAGTATGTCTGATGAAGCCACAGTGTGACACGACCCTCTAAACAACAGATGCAGCCGCGCACACACACTCTGCCAAGTCCCATGCACGATGGAGCACACTTGTATCCACGCGGACTGCGAGAAGACAGAAACCATATCCGCATACATCCATATAAAAATACATGCACTAAACGTGACCTTGCCCTGACAGTGGCATCCACCTACGCTACAATCTGTGTGACAGCAGAAAGCAAAAAGAGATGAGATGCCCATTTTTCTTGAAGTGGCATTTCTTTTTTGGATTTCTTCCTGTTACTAGTATTCTGATGTGTCAGAAATGCGATGTGTTACACCTGGCAGAAATCTAGCTCTTGCTAGCTATCAGCAAAGAAGCTGAAAACGAGGATACACATAAAGAAGAAGTAGATGTGTCGGGTGATAAAGCCGCTAACTCCAGGTGAAAGAAGTAACCCTTTATTCCAACCCTTTAGACCCCTCACCAACAACCTATGGAAATGTGAATGTTTTGATAGAAGTGTCCAAAGGTAAGTGCAAGAGTATGACGGACAGTGGAATTTATCCAAATATCAGTGTAGTTCTCTGCTATCCCGAACTCATATCCTGCATTTACAATCTTCAGGCCCCGAATCTTTATAGGCTTTCTGAGAACCTGTGGAGGAAAAAAAAGGAAGAAGAAGAAGAAGGGGAGGAGAGGGGGGCAACAAGAAAACCTAAAGGCTGTTGAACTACATTTGTCTCTCAGACAGCACCTACAGTCTGCTCTGCCAGCTAGGAAAACAAGGAAGGAGCAACCAGACGGAGGGGGGGCTGTTGTATTATCCTCCTCACAGAGGGGTGGGGGGGTGGTAGGTGGAGGGGAGTTGCTCTGCCATGTTATTGAAATCTCCAAGTCCTGAAGCACTCTGCTGTACTTCTCATTAACCGGTGCAACGTTTGCCGGGGTGTCTCTTTCCTCTTTAATAATAAAACAACGCTCCCCTCTTTTCTGCCGACTTAAAGGATTTCCTAATTTAATCAACACGGGCAGGAACAATAACAACAAAAGCATCAACAATGGTAACATGGCCTCCAGTGTCTTGTTGTACTTTTGCATAGCAGGGAACACGCCTGGATGCGGGGGGAAAAGTCATGTGCGCGAACGCTTGCGTTTGAGCTTCCTGCCTGGCGGAGGATGGAGGGAGAGCTGCAGAGGGGCTGACATTTAGTTCAGTTTCTTCTCGATGTGCTCATAACGCGGCTGCCAATCCGTTAGCAGGCTAACTGATTAACGCGAGGTGAAACGAATACTGTGTTTTGTCTGAGCGCACATTTACTCCACATGATGGTTTTGAAATGTGGTGACAGAGACACAACCCAGCTGGGAAGGAATCTCCTCAAAGTTAGCCACAGTGGCTGCTGACTGACCCACGTAGCCTTAGTCTACACAGGCAACCTGACCTGACCCTCACCCTGAATGTCCCTCCAACACCACTACAGTCCCTCACACACACACACACACACACACACACATGTGCAAATGCCCAAAGAAGCACACACCAGTTTCTTGGGTCTGCTGACCTCTTGATCACCCTCTCATAGTCCAGCTGGCCTCTCTTTCACCCCTGACCTCTAGATCACCCCAGATAGCAACCTGAGAGGCTGTGGTCATTTCCCTCTCCTTGGTTGAGAACAGTTTCATTCTGCAAGTCAGGACCTCTTATCAAACCGGAGTAGATCAGATATTTAAAGATAATGAGAAAAATTTGTGTTTGTATTGTTTATTTTTTTCAGAATTATTGTAATAATTTAATTTTAGCTATAGAAATACATAGATTCTTTCTTAACAGTGTAAAAATAATACATTTCAAAAACTAAAGATTTTATTTTTCAGGAAAAAGTGAAAAACTTTAAACTCATGTGAGTTGACTGCAACTAACTTGCACGGCAAGCTTAAGTTAAAATCTGACTCATATCCAGTTTACTTTACTGTGCCGGAATATTTAACCGGTACAATTTTTTACACCAGACTTACAATTCTCAGTGAAAATAACTTTTCTAAGTGCTACTTCAGTACTCTTCTGGTTCAGATGTTGTACTCACTTAAATTAGCAGCATCCTGCTACAGATAGCACAGTTGCAGAGCGAGTTATTGTCTGAAGAGAGAGGCTGCATATTTCAGCAGTATTTGAAAATCATCTGTTTTTGTCTCCCAGTCAGGTATAACATGTTACATGCAGGAATTCAGGGAAACAATGAGGAAAAGGAGAATTTTGTGCACAATATGCAATAGCTCCATCATATTTGAAATGCAGACTGGCTCTTTTGGTGAGAGACTAGTGGGAGTTGGAGGTGCACTGCAATGGCTTCTGGGAGTAGAAAACAAACAGTGCTGTCAAAACAAATGCTTTAATGCCTGCGGAGGCTGTCCTGCACTCTGCAGTTAGCAAGACTGGTCCATACCAGCCGACTTAATAGGCTAATATGGATGAGAGATTTTTTTTTTTTTTTTTTCTGTGGTGCTTTTGTAAGCTGAACTTTACATCAAAGACCCATGATTAATTACTGATAAGGGGTTAATAAAACATTAATGCTTTTTGTAATTAACTACGTCTCTGAGATACAGACAGCCCCTCTTGCCACCGCCACTTCTCTCCTCACTCACCCCCAGCTATGTCTTGTCTTCATCTTTTTATGTCACATTCTGCTGCATCGTGCCATCTCGCGTTTTTTTTTTCTGAGGTTGAAGTGAAATCATTAAAATAGAGTATAGGATGGGCCAGAAGGGAACAAACACAGCCCCAGATTTGTTTATCCTGCTCCAGAGGAGGATGGGGTGGCGGGTTTTTAATTAAGAGCTTTTGAATATTAATTTCGAAGGGTGATGGAGGCTCCAACAAGGTCAAGATAAAAAACAAGAGCTTCATGACGCTCACTTTCTCAAGAACTGAGCCTCCAGAAAACAAAACACTCTCATTAGCTGTCTCGAACAGGCCAGGGAGCGGGTTCAGACAAAAAGTAACGTTGCGTCATCTGCAGGGAGATTCTCACTTTTTCACTGTTTTCTTCCACCTGAGTCCAGCGGAAAAAAAACAAACTTAATTACTGGAACAAAAACTATTGAGTTATGAAGTGTTTTACATATAGCATTGGATCTTGTTGACATAATGGGATGTCTTCTGAAACACGCTTGTCAAAGATTGACAAAAAAAAGGCAAAATATGATTGTAACAGTTTCTTTCTTTCTTTTTCTAAAGTAAATATTATCTTTGGGCATTTTTAGCTTTTAAAATTAACAGGAAATTAAGTAGAGAGTAGGGTGTGGGTGTGGGTGTGGGAGGTGAATGTGACATATGAAATGGTCTTGGGTATGGTCAGGTGGTCAGGCCCCTGCAGGCTTTTGCCGTATAGGGCGGAGCACCCAGTTAGCTTAATAGGTTTGAAGTATTCAGTCTAAATTGCTGTAAAATTACAGAGCGGTTTTACAGTAAAACATCTGTTTTAAAAACCAGTGCTCCCTAAAACAAATATAAGAATGGTATAGTGTTACAGTACAAAACTGTATCTTTTTTTCTTTAATTAAATTTAATTGAGTCTTGTTTTGTTCCTCTTAAGTCATCTGAGACTAACTAAAACTAAGGTGAACAAAAAGGAGCCTTAAAATGTTGTATTGTACATATTTGCATGCTGGCTAACATATAAGAAAAAAAAACATACTGTAGTTTTGTGATGGCTATGTTGCATGTAGGCTTTGTTGTGGGTGTCTAGTGTGCTCTCTAGTGTTTGTGTGGTTAAAAACAGCGTAAGAGTTTTGCCAGCGATAGAAACACGGTGATTAATCACATCTACCTGGTATCCATTTTCAGTGTGCTTGTTAAAATCAAAAATACAGCAGCATTCCTGAAACCATGAGGTCCTGGGGATTTGGGAATTTCAGCACAGCTGATGCCTTCTCATAATCCAAGAAAGAAACAGTGGAGTAGGATACGTGGGTGAGGAAATTCAGATAAAGGAGGCATGAGGCATGGTGTTCTTATATGTTATCTTATGTTCAATTCACAGTAATAAAGTGTTTAAGGAGACACTGAAAAAAACAGTATAAGGGCAGCCAAGAACCTGACATACTGTAAAGCTATACAGCAGAAGATTTGCACATTAAGAAGCTGATATAAAATACTGTAGGTACACGGCACCATAACTAACTGTGGTTACTTTAGTACTCTACTGTAATTTTACAGGTAGGCCACATTTGTTACAAGGTATTAAGCTTTGGATTTAAAATACTTCAATTTTTTAGTGCATGCCCTGGTGTAAAAGGGCCTCATTTTTTATTTCTAAGTTTGATTATGAAATCAGAAAATTATAGTTTCCTGTTTTGAATCCCTCAGCATGGATGTTTTCAAAGTTTAAATACAAAAAAAGTAACAGATCAAAATGTGTTATTGGAGTTATGCAGCTGAGTTCCTTTTTTTGGACATATATACTCATGTCAGAAGCCTCTTGAGATGACTGACTGATCAGGGTCTGTAATAATCTCAGTGATTGCCGAGCGGCACGCATTTGATCATTTCAGGAATTTGTATGTTTTCCTATTTATGTGTTTGCCCGCTGTACTACCTCTCTTGTGCATTGAGAGAGTACATTGTCCTCAGGGGCCACCATACCATTCCGATTCTAATGAATTTGTTATTTACATTAAAAATTGGCATTTTTCAATGAGACTAAGAATTTAAAAGGAGGAAAAGGACTCAAGATAGAAATGGTGTGAGGGCCTTCCTCACTACGCTAACCAATACAATCTGGCAGTTAAAATACACACACACACACGCACAAATATTTGATGCACATATACGTGCATGAACACATGGACACAAATAGAAAGGTTGCACACGTAGCTTTCTCTATCTCCCAAACACCCACACCTATACACAGTGGATGAGACAGCGGGAATGTGTGGTTAATATTTAACAAGCAGGAACAGAAATAGATGGGCTTGTGTGTTCAGAGCTGAATAGGTTTCTGCAGAGTGGCCTCTGTGGCACATGAAACATTTAATACACTCCAAACAGTAAATCATAGGAAATAGAAAAGTTTACATCACGATAGACTTGTAAAAGAGCCTCTGCTGGGCTGCATGTGACTTCCCTTTTTTCTTATATTTGATTAAAACAATAAAAAAAAAGTTGTTACTCAGATTTTATTCTAATAAAAAATGCACCGGGCGTCATTAAGAGCTGGCTGAAAGCATTTTCAAAATTACCAGCAGCTGATAATCATGCAAACGGTACCAATAATAAATTATCGCTACTTTCGCTTTCATGCAAAGGAAAGGCGAATAATTACTGCCTGTTATCGATTAGGTGGTCATCAGCAACAATTTGAACTTGTCATTTCACTGGGTCTGCTAAGTGTAAAGATCACGTTGCCTCAAAGTGAAACAAAAACATCTGGTCTATGAGTTTGTGAGCGCGTGTTGTTTTTGCTTTTCTGTGCCTTTTTGGAGCCTGCACATGTGCTACCTGTGTGAATGATAAATCTGTTCCCTCTCATAATCTATGTGATTCAAAATGTGATATATGTGAGCATGAACTTTGAATTATGACCCAAACCGTGGATCGTAAATCTCTCCTCCCAAACTCTCTCTGAGTATACACTCTTAGACTCTTTGGTTTGGTCCACTCATAAATCTCTCCAAACTGGAGCGGAGGTACACGCTCTTTCTTTCTTACTTTCCAGCGCTCTTCCTCACACAAGTTGGAGATTTCCGATTGGACAAAACAAACGCGGAGAGGTTGGCTGATTGTTGCAAAGTCAAATATGGAGGATTCAGAACAGAATAAAGGAGATCATTTCGATAGTGTGCCATTAAGATCTTTTGATATATAAAAATTTAAAAGGCACTATACTTGTCTCACTGTATAGTCACAACATATTCATGCAATAGTGCAGAAACAGAATAGCAGGCACTTTGAACTTGGTGTAAGATAACAATGGTCTTAGCCAAATACCTCCCACAGCTTCCAGGCTGACCACTGATTCGGAGACTGGAGCCTCGAGGGTGTTTTCCAGACGGTGTTTTCTCTCTCTGTCTCATTTGTGCCACAGCCAAAGTGGATTTCGGGAGAATCACAGCATCAGCAGTCGAAACCTGAGTGGTGAGAGGACAAAAGAGTCGTCTGCTATTGTTACCCCGGCTCTCAATAATTTGCAAGTTAGCATGAGGTGCGATATCACAAAACAAACGCCCTCAAACAGAGGGGAAAAAAATATATTGCCATCTCGGCATTCCTTCTGTCACCTGTGAAGAGAAACACCTGTGATGCGCAAGAGTCAGTGCATGGTGGTGGGATTATTATGTAGTAAATATTCAGAGGCTGCTTCTTCTATTAGTTTTTACCCATACTGTGCAGCCTGTGGGCGCTGGTGAAGAGCAACACTGTAACTCTATACGCACATGGGTGGGGTTACCTTTCGGCTTCATTTTGAGACGTGACTGAGTCGTCTCTCAAAGCCATCCAGTTCCTTCAGAGCAGATTGATTTACATGTTTGAAACTCAATTCCTCAATTCCTTACACAAATATAAAGCTATGCTATGCGCTCATCATTTACCTACATATGTTAATTGTATTATAGTCAAACATACGTAAATACCATGAAAATAATGTTTTTGATTTGGAGTCAGTTTGGTATCTATTCAAATGGACTGAATACAGATTTACACTGTAGGGTCAACATTTGTTTTTTTTGGTTTTTTACTAATTAACGAATTAATTTTATATTTTGAGCCACCATGTTTCATAGGAAGTTTCTTCCTGGTGAAGCAGAAAACAAGCCAGCTCATTGGGCAAAACCATGTCCTGCTGTGTCATGGGGGAATCTGGTTTTAGCTGGTTTTGTTTGTGTAGGCTTTCGTCACTCCCTTGTGTGTCATTCCCATGTATGTACTTTAGTTAATTTGATTATTACTATATTTTATAAGCACAGCCGTTAACTTCATCTTTCATCTTCTTTCCTTTGTATTTTGTAGGTAAAATACATTTTTAAAAATCTTGTTTCCTCAGAACCTGACTTCTTGCTCCATAAAACCTAGAGTATCTGCTATGCAGACAAATTACACCCATGAAAGCAATACTGTACACTGCATCACTGATTTAATGGGCATTAATCTGAAAGCAGCATATCTAAACTGGAGGAGCTGACCTAATTTTAAACCAAGTCAAATGTAAAGGTTATTCTATATAATCTTTTCAATATATAGTTTGCAGCAAAAAAAAACAGAAGAACAAGAAGTCAAGTAAAGTTCAAGTACTTTAAAAACTGTTGTTAAGTGAAGTATTTTAGTAAATGTTTCTAGCTATGTTTCAGAATTCTAAATAAGGCCTATTAAAGAGGAGTGTTCGATCTAAAAGTGCAAATGTATGTATTTATTGACTGCGTGATAATAATGTTTCACCAGTTCGTCCCCAGAAATGCAGGCCTGGTGATTTAAAAAAGAAATCAGACACAGCTTGCATTTAGTGAACTGATGCACCTGATATGGTTCATTATGATTGTCATTTCCACTTCTGCTCCTACTGGTGCCGCTGCAGTCGTTTTGCTGCCGGTAACGGCGCTATATGGAGTAATTAGCGCGAGTGTGTTGCGGTGGGTTTACGGGACGCAGCGTTGTCGCCTCCATTACGGCTGACATTCATCGCTCATCAGTCCACTCACAGATGATGATGATCAACATACGGCGCATCATCGCTGCTAATGAGATGCGCTTTGCTGATGAAAGCCATTCGTCGAAATTCAAGCGTAAAAAATAGAGGCAGAGAGGAAGAAGAAAGAGAGACAGGAGGAAAAAAAACACATACACAGGAAGGCACATTCAGACAGCTCTCATCTTTCAATCTAATGGTGTTAACTAAGATTCATTAACCACCAGCCATCTTTGTCCTGCAGGAATCTTGGAAGTGTGTTTGTGTGTTTGTCTGTTCTCTGTTTCTCTTCCACATACACTCTGCCTTATGTGGCATGTGGTCATGTGTGTGTGTTTGCGTGTGTGTGTTTATGTGTGTGTGTGTTTATTTGAGTGGCCAAGGGAATCTGTACAAAAATTTGTCTGTTTCAAAGAGAAGGTTCACTTCATGCCATTATCCATAGTAAAAATAAATTCACAAATGATTTGCTCCTGGAAATGTGGCCATGTGTGTGTGTGTGTGTGTCGTAGTGGGTGTGTGTGGGTGTTGTCTGTGCAGAAGGGGTGCTCATCATCTCCTGGAAGGATTGATATGAACATTCTGTCACTCACGGGCAGCACAGATGGCTAATTTCCGGAAAAGAGCAGATTTGAGCCAGGTTTTAAAGAGAAAAAAAAAATAAAAATGGCACTTTTTCAAAGTGCATGTGTGCCTGTGTGCGAGTTTGGGAGAGGCAGAGTCAGTGTGTGTGAGTGCCTATAATGTAGCGGGGGTTCAGTCAGGCTTGACCACTGACAGATAAAAGCTTTGTGTTGTTGAGCTGCCAGCCCAACATGGCTGCCTGTCAGAGTGTGAGTGAGTGGTGTGTGTGTGTATGAATGTGTGTGTGTATCTGTATGTATGTATGTGTGTGCGTGTGTGTGTGTCTGTGCGCTCAGTGAAACCTCCAATGTGATCTAGGCGCCCACAGCTGTGGAGCTCTTCCAAAGTGCTAACATTTAGACAAACAATCCCTGCTCCACATCCATCGGAGAAAAAAGAGAGAGAGAAAGAAATCCAGATAACGTCACTTCAATACCCATTTAACACTCGCTTCTCTCGCCACCAAACATTGGCTATGGTTTTGTGGAAGAATGAAGGAAAGGCTGTGACGGGATTACAGCGCTGTTTACTGTAAATAACCAATTTAATGACCGCTGGCAAGCGTCAGACAACAGGCCAGAGGCTCAAAGAGAGAGACAGAAATACAAATGTGAGTCATCTGGTTGACTCCCCATTAGACCAACGTAGCGAAGGTACTTTGGAGCCATGCTCACGTGATGCCATGAAATAAAATAGTCCAGCAAAACAAGCACATTTACATAAGAAGAGCTTCCTCCTTAGGCAAAGAGTGTTTGAGCTGGACTGTGAGTGACTGGCAATGCCATAACCTCAAGCGGGACAAGATTGGGAAACAATATACTGTCTATGTGTGCACACCCCAGAGCACTACTACATGATTTGTACATTGCATCCACGTTTCAAAATGCATGTGTAACCGTCATTGTTTAGATCACATTTAAACAAAAGAAACTGGCATTTTTCAGTGTGTATATGCAGGTGGGCACATTTATTCATTCAACCAAACACCGGCACCTCCTTATTTTAAATAGATTGACGTGTTTAGGCTTTTTGTGTGCTTGAATGTGTGCGTGTGTGAGAGAGCGGTTTGTTTGACTGGGCATGCAGTGGATCTGTGTGTTTGTCTGCGCTAAGCGGATGAGGGACCCGGTGAGCAACGCTAAAACATCTAACTCCTTGTCCTTGCCCTTGTCAACATGGCGCCGTCCGTTATCCCTCACCTAGCAGACAAAGACACTTCTTAGAGGAGGGATCATCAGTTGCCTTTGCAACTCTGCAGATTCACTCCATAAATCCTAATTACCCCTCCCAAGCACCCACCCCCCCACCCCATATCCTTTCCCCACTCCACAAATAAATGGTCAGAAAGTGTAAAACATCTGCTGCGTGGATCATCTCACTGGCTGCAAAGGTAAATCATCCTCGTCTGTTTCTATTATAAAGGCAGCACAGTCAAGGGACTTCAGCTCAACTGAATGTGGAGCATCACTTCACTGACTCTGTTTCACTGTGTCAATTGACTTTTCATTCAGTTAAGCCATGAAGTGATGTCTGTTGCTATTTTCTATGTTGTTGACAATTTAAAGTAAAGCAGTGGTCATAAGGCAAAACTAAGGGTGTCAAATAATGACAATATTACTGGTCCAAAAACCAATATTTAACCTCCTAGGACCTGGCGTCCACATATGTGGACATCACATTTTGGGTTATTTAGACCAAAATATTAAATCTTGCTGTACAAGGGCCTGATATCCACTTACGAGGACACTATACTGCTACTGTTCTATCAAAATTTTAAATAAATATCCTCATATGTGGCTCTGATTTTTCTTAGAAACAAAAATTTGGTTAAAAAAAAAATCTGGTAATTCTTTGTTTTTACATTCATGAGGTCCCAGTCAGACCAAATATCAAAGAGAAATTAACAATGCATGCCATGGAAGAGTTCGGGTCTTAGGAGGTTAATACCATATCTGTGTAATTTCATATCATTTAAATGTATAGCTATGAGATGTATATTTAAATATAAACTTGAGAAATTATAGGCAAAGAGGCTATAGGCAGGAATTGCTTTAGTATGAGACGCCTCAGGTTTAAGGATTTCTTCATTATTACAAGTAAATCTTCACTAGCTGTCAATACATCACTCTATTTTTGCTTTTCCAAAGGAAAATACCTAATTGTGTACAGACAAGCACAAAACTACACTTGTTTTATAGTCCACATACTAAGTCATTGTATCCATGGAAACCTTACACTTTGTGTTCTTTGTAAAAGTTCTACATCTGTTCACAGCGGCGACATTCAATGAAACATTCTTAAAAAACTTAAATTGAAATTTGAGCTAACAGTGGTTATTTTAAATCAAGTATAACTCCATTATCCATGTCAAGTGTGGTGGTGATCCACAACAGGCTTAAAAAACCATATAATTATCACAGACTGTATCATGTAATTGCAAGATAGGGTCCTGTTTTTTTCTCTTTTGTTAAGGCAGTAGTGTTCCATTATTTAGAATGTAGACTATTATAAAGTTTAAATAGCATCAAATGCCATGAAACCAGTGATAGACGTTAATAGCATCGTCCCAATGCATGTCACAAGCAAAAAGGGAACCACAATCCCTAAGAAGATGCCTTTCAGTAAAACAAATTGGTCTTATACTGCATGTAACCCTTTATGAACAGGTTGTGTTTGCCTTAGTCACATGTCATGCTGAAGTGAAGCACCTCTCTTTTTCCATAATGCAGCCATTGATAAAAACAGCATTACAGCCAAAACTTAAAATGTCCTTTTAGACTTAGTACGTTGCTGTGACTTTTCATAAATATAATTGCACTGATTGTTTACTAGGTGATAGGCACTTTTGAAATGAGGGTGTCAACCAAAGACTTTGACATCACTACTCATTTGTGAAACTTGATTAAGGCAATAAATCCATACAAACAGACTTCTTTTTGCGTAGGTTTAAAGGACCCTTTATACCCAGAGGCTACATCCATCTTTTTTATGCAACACAACTATACATGACAAAATAACCTGCCGAATATGTGAGGTTATGTAAAGTGTTGCTTTCACTACTTGATTGTGGTAAACCATGTGTAAAATTCTTTGCTTGCGTTCCCTAAAGTGCAGGTCCCTCATTATTAGATTGAAAAGTACAGAAAGTCATGGATCGACTGTGCATAAGTGTTGAGTCAGCCCTCATTTTGTTAATATTTTGCAATTAAACTAGGAAATACGTGCAAAAATATGTACAGTATGTAAGGCAAACACAGAGCTTGAAAGTCAATACTTGGTATGACCGCTTCTTCTCCTTCTTCATCAACATAGCCTGAACTCTTTTAGGCAATCTTTCTTAGAATTTATTTTAGTTTCAGGTCTCCAGGCTTCTTGAAGGACATTCATAGCTCTTCTTTGGATGTTGGCTACCTTTTGTTGTGTTCTCTGTTAAGGTGATTTTAAGGTGGTTAAGGGTTTTTTTTGCTGCTTGTTGACCAACACCCAGAGTTGACTTTGTTTTAAATGTTTTAAATATATACATAACTTGACCTCTTTCCCTTGATGGTACTTTTCTGTGTTCATAACTCCATCAATTTTGAAAAGATCCCCACACCACTGGCTGACAGTGGTGTGGGGATGAAAATGCAGCCCCAAACCACGACAGAGCCTCCACTGTTTAAATAAAAAATGTCACATTTGAATTCATCACTGCGTAACATCTGCTTCCACTGATTTTCTGTCTAATTCTTGTGTAATTTGGAATACCTCAGCCTTTTCTCCGTGTTTTCCCTGTGAAAGAATGGCTTCTTGACAGCCACCCTTTCACTCAGACTGTTTCTGATGAGTATAGGACCAGATGCATCTCTTAGGCCCTGCATCAGATTTTTGTTGGATGTCTTTCATATTTCATAAGGATATAACTTTTAGATATTGCTTATCTGCTGTAGAGAGCTTTACAGGCCTCCTAAGTCTTTTGTTGTCTTCCACTTGTTCAGTTTCCTCAAATTTTTAAGGACACACTGCACACCATGCTGAGATATACCTAGTTTTTGGCTAATAGTTTTTTTGTTGATGCAAAATTCTATTTAGTGTGTCAGACTGTGTTATCTTCGGCATTTTGCACAGTACTGTATGCAAGGTGTCAAAAGCTATAACAATAGGTAGATGACTTTACAAACTTTACAGTACAGGAGGCCTTACAGCACGAAACGGGAAGACCAGGCTGTTTGCTAGACAGAAGAAATTGGCGACGTTTTAAGCGCTTGAACAATACCAGATTGTTGAGGGAATGGAAAGGTTAATGGCAAAAAAAAACACAAAGGAGAAACTAAAAAATGCAGATTGAAAAAATAAATAACTAAAATAAACTTTGGCATTAGCAATACCACTGGCATGATAGAGAGGCAATAGGATTCATCTCATTTACACTAATTATGGGACTTTTAGCTTTGACAACTACGCCAGTTTATTTCTGTTTGGTATTAAACAAGTAGACTCGCCCAGGCCTGTTGGTATTGACATTGCATTGTTGTTTACTTGTGTAAAAAAAAAAACAGATGGCCTTAACATATTTGATATTGGGGGAAGGGGCGTGGGTGGGCAGCAGGTTCATGCTAGTTTAGTTTTGTGTGTGTTTCTTGAGCAGGCGTGTGGTATTTTATTTGCCCTCGTCCTTTTCTGCCTGTCTCTTCTCCCCTTCTCTCTCCTTCTCGGCTCTCCTCAGCCTCCAGCCAGCCTTGCCACAGACAGGAGGTCAGGCCATGCCACTCCGCTCTGCCTGCTGTGAGCGCTGGGTCACTGAGCCAGATAACACCACCAACTGTTCAATATTTGAAGAAATCAAGCATTCTGTTTGTTTGAAATTTTGCTATTTGTTCGCATTCTTTCCACCTCCCCCGATAAATCTTGCAGTTTATGCAAAACAGAAGAGAAGCTCAAGGGTGAAAAGTAGCGAATTAAAGCTTTGGGAAAGCTGTAAAGCAATAACTCTTATTGTAGCATGTGCATTTAACCTATAAGATAAATGTATAGTGTAATGCCTGTACTTTCTACATCTAATGTAGAATACCATTTCAGTTTTAAATCTTGAGTTGTGATGAATCATTTAAGTTATTTTCTAAACCCCTTTGTTCATCTATCTAAAATAAATAAAGTCAGCAATGTGCAAAGAGTTTGTTCAAAGTATCCTCTAACTTCTACCTTACTCATTTTAAATGCACCTCTTGATTTTTACAGCAGTGTGAGGCATTCAGTTGAGCAACAATGATTCCACTCGAGAGGGACATTTTGGCACTTCTTTTCAGTGTTTATCATGAATATTCAAAACTGTGATGCATTCCAAGACTGACACACCAGACATGCAGATTAGCGGAGAAATATGCTACTCCGCGGTCAGGGTGGTAAAAAATTGATGCCGGATAATGTGAATGTTTATGTTTCCTCTTTGGTCACCTACAGCGAGTGAAAGCAACCAATTTCAAAATAGAATGCGACTGTAGTGAGGGTGTTGTGTAAAACGGTGCTGTTTAAAATAGGAGTGCTCTCATGTGCACCCGAGCCACGCAGTTTTCTCCACAATAAAAAGGTGATTTATTTAGTATTTGGAGGACTGTCAGGCCAAGCAAAAGATTTCACAGGGTCTAATTTAATCTTGAATTGCTTAGCTCCATACACCATTCAAAGTCAAGAAAGGGGCACCCGCTTTATTTTTCACAGCACAAGAATTGCAGACATGCCATTCCACATAACCGGGAAGTTGTGCATAAGCAAACCGATATGCACATTAACGAGTGCCAATATGCAAGGATGTGGCAACGCACGCAGAGTAGCAATGGCTTATCTCCTACGCAGCCTGATTTTGTGTTAAAATAAAGAACAACGGTTTAAACACCAGAGGTCAACTGAGGTCACTGATTCAGATGGAACTGGAAATATTTTTTTACAACATTTGAAGAGAATAAGGAAATCGTCTGAAAAACCATCAGCTTTTAAAGTCACGTGTGTAACTATTCAACAAGTTTCCTTTATATTGGTCACTATGTAGCAGTCTGTAGGCCACAGGAAGCGTTTTCTTAATGGGTTAACAGTCTTAATTGCTTCTTCAAGGTCTTATTTAATGCAGTGTGTGTGTGT
This sequence comes from Perissodus microlepis, assembly GCF_051167445.1. Classification (NCBI taxonomy): domain Eukaryota; kingdom Metazoa; phylum Chordata; class Actinopteri; order Cichliformes; family Cichlidae; genus Perissodus; species Perissodus microlepis. Next base: position 14,476,452 of record NC_140471.1, on the reverse strand, counting down.
GTGTGTAATGTGATGTGATGTGTGTAATGTGTAAATATATGTGTGTCACTATTTTCTACTATATGCTCCACTTGTACGCTCTACTCGCTGCTCGCTTCTTAGCTGTTAAAGGCTAGCAAGCAGTTGATCATAGTTTTCCTTTTATTTAGTGCGGAGCACACATACTGCTGGAAACAAAGATGGAAGAGGTAGAAATGAATCAAAACTATATATATGTGGGCTGTGAAATTAATGTGCCAAAACACAATAAAAACTGTTAAATTCTACTGCCGTTCTAGCCGATCTGCGAGGCTGTACGCATGCACAGCAAAGCTTTGAGTGAAACGGTAATGCCACGCTCACAGTGAGCAAATTTCAAAGTAGCGAAATGCATGTCTTATTGAGCGTTGACTTTATTAGAGAGCGCACAGAAATAGCCTAACAACTGTTTGAGGGATAAGCGCCAATACTTCATGCACAAAATTTTAAAGTAATCTTAACAATCCAAAGCGAAAGCCCAGCCCTGGCGGGTTATTCTTCGTGATCAGTCAGTATGTTTCAGGTTAATGTGCAGGGTTTACTCCTCACTGTCAGACGATTTCAAGTCACCCTCAGCTTCATATGGCAGCTTCTCTCTCTGCAGGTTCTCTCTGCCTGTCTTACTTACTCTCTCTTTCCATAATGTCCTCTCCAGACACCAGTACACTTGAAGGGTTTAAGGTAATTGCACTCAGGGCTTCATCTTAGCGCTGCTCTCTCACATGTGGAATCATTATCCAGGCTAACAATTACAGCCTGCTCTAGTAATTGATCAGAAAACTGTCTCAGGGAGGTTAAAAGGTATTAAATATCACCACTTTCTTAATTTACTGCGCCTGTCAAATAAAAAAGGAGGAAAGAGGAGTGAAAATGAGAGTCTTCAGCCTTTTCCCTCTCTCAGCTTAAATAATGACCCCCAATTAGAGTTCTTCTCTGTTACTATGCACTGCTCTAATGCAGGTCTGTTGGCCCTGTGGCTAATCTTGTGTACACAGGGTCATGAAGATTTTAATTTATCGTCTTGGCATTGTGTGTCTGCTTGCTTCTGTGTCTTTGTGTACGTGTGGATGTATTTGCATGTGCAGCATGTCTACGCGCATGCATTTTATTTGTGTGTTTTCTCTTATTTTTCAACTTTACTTTCACCAAATCACCAATTCTAATGAGTTGCCACTGGCAATTATTGCCCACTTTAGCTGTGACCCTACAAGATGAGGGGGTCAGAGTGTGCTACTTTGTGCTTTTGTATGCATCAAAATGGGGAGGGGAAATTATCAAAATGTGCAAAAATAAACACAAGATGTTCATTGTGTCCTAAGTGGTCCATTATGTGCACAAATCTGCCTTTGTATGCTATTATCGCACCTCTTTGTACTTTCATAACAAAAAAAAAAAGATTTCTTTGATGTTAAAGCAAGAGTATAAAACGCATCAGATGCTGTTTAGTGATTATTGCATTTATTATTCTACCTCCTTCTTTATTACATTACAACAAATTTCTGTTTTTGTGTCATGCGTTCGAACACTATACTGAATAAAATCCAGCCGTGTTAAAGGATTTGGTGACTTTTGCCCTTTGTAGACAGTTTGGTCAAGAAGAAGTAAGAAGTAGAGAAACGCACAGACTAATACATATTCAAACACACCCTTAAAAAATGACCACGGTGTTCTTGCGTGTGTCTGCTGATTCCTTGTTTTTTTTATTAAACATCTATTAAACAATCAGCCCTAACCCATCTCCCTCTGTTCCTCTCTCTCCCCTGGTAAGGATAGCTGACAATGATAGGCAGACAGAGCGAGGTGGAGGAGGTGATGGGAGGAAGATGAGGGGAGGAATGGAGGGATAGAGGGTAACAGCAGGGGACAGCAGGGCTAGCAGGGTGAGCGACGCTCGGTGCCTCTCAAATCAGGTCCATTTTTTCATTAGCTCATATCCTTGCCAGGCTTTACAGCTGGCTGATCAGCAATCAGTGGCCGTTTGTTTCAATCAGGCAGCGACTCCACTGTTACAGACAGGACCAGATTACCGAGAGAAAGAACAGGGGAGGAATGAAGAAGGGAGGAGAGGATGAGGAAGGTGAAGGCAGGGGGAAAAGGAAGCACTTGTCTTTACCTCGCCATCAGTGTGATGAAAGGGGTGAAGCAGGGGACATGCAAATACAAAACGTACAAAATGGAGAGCAAGGCAGTTGCAAATATAAGGTTTTAAACAATGGAGTCAGCTGTACTGAACATGCTCCCCATCAGTGCAAGGACAATAGAACGAGGCTAATTTTATTTCAGTGTTGCCACTTGTGTGCTGGAAAAGTTAAGGGAGAAAAAAGGAAAATCTGAATGATTGGTACACTGCAAAAGGTATCTCTTTTAACAAGTCATTTCAGGAAAGTCTTTTGTTTTGGGGTCTTTTTTGTAAAACAAGTGAAAAGAACCTGTCATCTAGCAAGATAGAGTTGGTTGTTTTGCTTTTTTTTTCTCCAAAGGAGTAAAGTAATCTGCATATTTTTCTCCTTCTTTCAAGATATTGTGGCGTGTTTATAGCAAAAAAACAACGACAAGTGAGACTGCTAGAGTAACAAAAGAAATCAGCTCACCCTGGCTGCCCAAATTACTTTCCTGTTGCCTTCCTGTTTGAAGAAGAAGAGAAATAAGACTTTAAGATCAGATATGAGATTAAAAGCCTTGATGAGAGTGAGTGCTTTTTTTTTTTTTTTTGCTGTGAGGGGAAGTATGAGGAAATAAAGAGAATTGAGAATAATATCTATCTCATTCCTCTTCCAGTCATCCAGCCAGCCTCTCAGCCTTTCAGTGCTGAAAGGACAGAGTGAAAAAAGATGAGAATGAGGGATGATTTAAGGAGGAAAGCCAGCACCGTGCCCAGGGAGGCCTTGTGCCTACTGAGCGTGCCCAATGAGTGGCGGAGACTGAGGCGTGTTGGATCTATAAGCAAAGTATTTATCCTGCCAGAGACCCTGAGAGATTAGCCTCCGCAATGGTGATTTATACTGACACACAGCCATCCTTTACCTTATACTACTCTCTCTCTTTCTCTCTCTCTCTCTCTCACACTCTCTCTCTCTCTCTCTCTCTTTCCCTCGCTCTCTTCATTCCCTGTGGATTGTGTCTGTCAGTGGGCCCTGATGCCCAGTTAGCCTCCAGCTATGATATTTGATCATAGTAACTACTGACTCTGTCACCTCCATTTCTTTTCGGCTCAGATACATTATATATAAGGCTGCTGAGACATGGATGTATAGCGGAGAGGGCAGGAATCATATGGAGATGGATTAAAACAAGTTTGATGAATAGAGCATCTTCAGCATTAGACGGCTTGGATGCATGTTTATTTAGCTTCTTGACAACCTGGTTGTCTCTCTATATGAACAAGACAGGATGGAATACATCACAGTAATCAAATTTATTAGATTCTATTAAATTGTAGTTATATAAAACCAAGACTGGTCAATTATGGAACACAATGTTAGACGTAGAGGTATAGGTAAGATCTGCTTTGATTTATTTGTAGTCTTAAAGTCAGAGTCTGTGCTATTCTTTGGCCTGAAGCTGCCAAAACTGTTTTATGTATTTTGAGGCCTTGTCACACCACTTAACAGGATTTAGAAGCAGCAAAATCAGTTCATTTAAGTGGAGCTGCTGCAGTTGCTGGATTCTCTCATAACATGTAAACCTTAACATATTTTTCAGGACTAACCTGTCATGAAGTCTGACATAGAAATTGGCAACACTGAGTAATAGCATGCTAACTTGTCAATGCTGCCCTCTGAGGAGACTGAGAGCCAGAATGTAAGAAAAGCAGGCAACTCATAGCACATTAGCTACATTTTATAATCCCCCTTGTGGTTACTGAACTAATTTGGTCTGTAAGTTATTCTTTATTAGCTTTTTTCTTCTGTAACTTTAATATAAATTATGAACAATCATAATGTAGGCAACACAGAACCAAGAAAATAAGCCGACTTGCATCAGCCAGGGCTTTAGCTAGCTATCTACCATGAAAAAGACAAATTGTTTCACTAAGTAGACAGCATGGTAAATGTACTGCAAGCCTCTATAATTATTTTTTATGTAGAGGCTCATTAAAGTTAGTGTGTGTAAAATTTTTTCGTTAGAGGTCAGTAGATTGCAGATTGAATTCTGTTTTCTTTCTCCTCCCAGTTTAAATGCATAATCCTAGGTGTAGTGGCCACTGTAGGACGAACATATTTTAGTCAGGCGGTAGAAATCAAAAACATTACATTTAGACTGTACCCAATAACAGCTGTGGCCAGCCAGCGTGTTTCTGCAACTTTTTCAGAGCCACCCTGAAGTTCTTACCTATCTGAGTAGGTCCACTGTCTCTGTGCACTGTGAATTTGTTAATAGGTGAGATGTATAGCACATGCTGTACTTTTCTATGGGTACAACTGCTGTTTTTCTACTGTTAGCCTCCATTAGCTGCTGTTAGCTGATGATAGTGACACGATGTTTGCTACTGTTAGCCTCCATTAGCTGCTGTTAGCTGATGATAGTGACACGATGTTTGCTACTGTTAGCCTCCATTAGCTGCTGTTTGCTGATGATAGTGAAACCATCTTTGCTACTGTTAGCCTCTTTGGCTGCTGTTAGCTGCAGTTAGTGAGAGCATCTTTAAAGTGAATTTAACTTTATCAGGCTCTGACACTAAGTAAATAAACTCTGTGTGAGGATACAACCAAAATGTTTATCAGTGGTAAAGTGTGATTTTTTTGCAACACATGAGCCTAACATTAGCTGCCTTAATGTTAGCTTGAAACCAGCTTGTATTGTTGTTTAGCTGGCTCTTGTGAGCTATCTGAAGATGGGAGATGAGGCGTCAGGTGAGGAGGAAGGGAGTGATATTAGGTGTTGGTGACATTGTCAGTGTTGCCAACTCCTCAGTAAGGAAAATCGTATTGGCTGTCCTAAAAGTTGCTAGAAGTTGCTAAATGACATCATCACATAATTTGCATAATTGATCATGCTTGCTGTAGGAGAGAGAGATAACATCATGGAAGAGATATAAACTGAGTAAAAAACACCCTAAATGTATTTACAATATATTTAGAACTACAAATTTAATTTCTTTTAGCATTTATATTATTTTTAATGTCACAATTCAAACCCACCTCCTTTATCTGGGCTTGGGATCGACAAGAGTGACCTGAAATAGGCACTCTGGCGAAGTTACTGGGTTTTTTTGTGTGAGTGTTTTTATGTAGTTTTAAACCTTGTAATCCACAAAAAGCAACAGTCAAAGAAGAACTGAGTTACAGTCAGGGCGGGAGCAACGGCTTTGCTCATGCACAGTTCATTTGCAGTTTGGGCGTGTAGGGGTGAACATCTCCTGCTCTGACAGCAGCTGGGGGCGACTGCTGCGTGAGGACTAGCCGCCACCTGTGAGCGCTTTGGCACGGGCGAGGTGCCCACAGCAGCACCCGCTGCTTGTTGAGAGCAACAGTGATACATGCTTTTACATCAAAAAGTCGTCATAAGTCTCCAATAACACCAGCAAAAATTGCTAGATTTTTTTTGCTAGTGGCTTTTAAGAAAAAAGTGGCTAAGGGGGTCTGAAAACTCGCTAATCATAGCGACTAAGTCATTAAGTTAGCAACACTGGGCGCTCCTTTACTGATTATAACGCTTAGGGTTGATCGTTCATATCTTGAGTCTAAAGGTGGAGACACAAATTTAAATGTTTCTCTCCAGCATTTGCATGCCTGCAACTTCCCTTATTCTCTGCCTTTGTTCTTTTACCTGTGTTACCAGTCATTAGCCTCATTCGTAAAATCCACTGTATTCAAATATTGTGGGGGAGCATTGCGCTTTCCCCAAACCGCAAACCCTAATAAACATATTGATTATAAGGTTATGAAAACCCATCAGTTTATCAACAGGATTATTACGCTTGAATCTCTGGATATTTGTGCATACAATATTCTTTTTTGCTATTAAATAGCCTAAAAATTACTGAGTGCACCTTTTTGGAATTTAACTGTTCCAAAACTAATGTGGAATAATTATACGAAAACTTATGAAACAAAACCCTTCACCGGACAGTGATCTACAATTGGTAAAATGTTAGTTCATAATCAAATCAGCGAAGGTTTTAGCCACAATTACTAATAATATTTAATTATGTTGTAAATATATAATGAAAGGCAGCACATTAATCAGTTCATTTCTGGGTAGTACAGCCAATATAATAGATGTATGCAAAACCAGTATGAGTGATGGTATATGTCAGATTGTGCTGGACATCTGAAAAAGTCGCTACACTCAACAGAGTTTCCTTTCAGATTTACAGTCTGTTGTCAGGTTTTATATTATTAACAATGCGTTACACTTAAATCATGAATAACAGTCAGTGGGATGTGAAGATCGTGTGAGGCTCTATTTACACCCATTGTAGAAACCAACCCTCGCGTTGCAGCTGCAGTTCAGCAAGCTCAGACAAATACAGTGTGACAGCTAAAATCAGTAGACAAGTTGGCACATTATGCTAATTATGAGATGTCATTACATCTTAAATGGGAATGGCTGGTGGGCTTAGAAAGAGGAACGAGAGCGTCGTCAGTAGCCCCATCGTCACAAACTCGATCCATTTTTCCCCACACCCCAACAATCAACCCTGTCCTCCAACTCATTCTCTCTCTAACATCTCACCCTTGGCACCAGCACCCTAAAGTCCCTAAATGTCTAATCTGACCCAGTGTGACAAACACAGCGAGGCTGTAATGTATCATTTCAGTGCGCGACTTCAACTGGTACTGATGGATGTTATTGAGAGAGAGCATGTAATTGGCAGATTCTTGGCTGGACGTAATTAGATAAATACGCTCATATTGAAAGCTGTGCACACATAGACACTTATATACAGGGTGGGCCATTTATATGGACACACCGTAATAACATGCGAATGGTTGGTGATATTAAAGTCCTGTTTGTGGCACATAAGTATATGTGAGGGAGCAAACTCCTCAAGATGGGTGGTGACCATAGTGGCCATTTAGAAGTCGGCCATCTTGGATACAACTTTTGTTTTTTCAATAGGAAGAGGGCCATGTGACACATCAAACTTATTGGTAATGTCACAAGAAAAACAATGGTGTTCTTGGTTTCAACGTAACTTTATTCTTTCATGAGTTATTTACAAGTTTCTGACCACTTATAAAATGTGTTCAATGTGCTGCCCATTGTGTTGGATTGTCAATGCAACCCTCTTCTCCCACTCTTCACACACTGATAGCAACACCGTAGGAGAAATGCCAGCACAGGCATCCAGTATCCGTAGTTTCAGGTGCTGCACATCTCGTATCTTCACACCATCGACAATTGCCTTCAGATGACCCCAAAGATAAAAGTCTAAGGGGGTCAGATCGGGAGACCTTGGGGGCCATTCAACTGGCCCACGACAACCAATCCACTTTCCAGGAAACTGTTCATCTAGGAATGCTCGGATCTGGCACCCATAATGTGGTGGTGCACCATCTTGTTGGAAAAACTCAGGGAACGTGCCAGCTTCAGTGCATAAAGAGGGAAACACATCATCATGTAGCAATTTCAAATATCCAGTGGCCTTGAGGTTACCATTGATGAAGAATGGACCCACTATCGTTGTACCCCATATACCACACCAAACCATCACTTTTGTTGGTCCAGCAGTCTTGGAGGGATCCATCCAATGTGGGTTAGTGTCAGACCAATAGTGGTGGTTTTGTTTGTTAACTTCACCATTCACATAAAAGTTTTCCTCATCACTGAACAAAATCTTCTGCGTTTCAATTTTTGTTTTGCCCATTCTGCAAATTCTGTGCGCAGATCTGGGTCATCCTCGTTGAGATGCTGCAGTAGCTGGAGTTTGTAAGGGTGCCATTTGTGAGTAGCTAATATCTGCCGAAGGGATGTTCGACTAATGCCACTCTCCAGTGACATGCGGCGAGTGCTACGCTGTGGGCTCTTGCTGAATGAAGCTAGGACAGCCACTGACGTTTCTTCATCAGTGACAGTTTTCTTGCGTCCACATTTTGGCAAATCCAACACTGAACCAGTTTCACGAAACTTAGCAAGCAGTTTGCTGACTGTAGCATGGGAGATGGGTGGTCTCGTAGAGTGTCTTGCATTGAAATCTGCTGCAATGACCCAGTTACTGCGTTCACCAGATATCAACACAATTTCGATCCGCTCCTCACGTGTTAACCTCTTCGACATGTCAATGGCTGTGAACAAAGAGAAACTTGTAAATAACTCATGAAAGAATAAAGTTACGTTGAAACCAAGCACACCATTGTTTTTCTTGTGACATTACCAATAAGTTTGATGTGTCACATGGCCCTCTTCCTATTAAAAAAACAAAAGTTGTATCCAAGATGGCCAACTTCTAAATGGCCACCATGGTCACCACCCATCTTGAGGAGTTTGCCCCCTCACATATACTAATATGCCACAAACAGGACTTTAATATCACCAACCATTCCCATGTTATTACGGTGTATCCATATAAATGGCCCACCCTGTAGATAAAGCAGATGTAGATGCAGCATTTCTTAACTGCTGACTGTGGAGGCTGTTTTAACATTGTGTGCAGGACTCCATGTTCTTCTCGCCATAAAATTAGATAAGATACTTTACTTAGCCTGACTGATTGCATCACATGATAAGGACCTAAACATTTAATAGACACAGATATCATGTGATCATATGAGTTTTCAATGGTCATTTTATCTCTTTGTGAAAGTAGGATTGTCTCTGAGGTCTCCGCAAATGACCTGTCACATTATCTATGTAACAAAACACACAGATATACACACAATTATTATGACTTAGATATATCTTCATGCCTAACTAATCATACTGTGAATTTAAGCATATTCCAATGGCTGTATTAGTGTATAAACTACTATGGTTGTTGATTGTATTATTTCTGAGACAAGCGAGACAATATCTGATATTTTCTCTCAAAGCGCCAGCAGGTAAAATGGGTAATCAGTAAAAGCAAAAACAGTCTCACAGACACATGCACACACATGCACACAGACTTGCATGTTCACATACAGGCAGAGCATTCATCTCTCAGTAATCTAACCACAGGGATCCCTCACAGTTATGGCCCCAAATAGCAGGAGCTGTCAATATGGACAAGGTTAGTGAACCCAGGGTCATAACAAGCCAGACCCCTACCCACCACACACCGACACACTTCATCCACATAATATGACACTGCCTGGGCTGCATATTGCCTAACTTTGATTACATACATGAACATCATGAATTTAATTCAGAATATCAAAAAAAAGAGTGTGCACTGTACATGCCTTAATATATCGCAGCCTGGTACTAATTGAATTTTATTCATTATACTCCAGGCTCCACAAATGTTTGAGGCACAACATGGCAAATAATTAAGCATTCATTTTTAGTGACATAATATTATATGGATGATATCACAAGGCCTCTGTCAGGGGGATTGTATTGATAAACTCAGATAAGCTCATCTGGAGTAAAAATCGGAACGTATAGACAAAGTGCGTGCCTGTCAGTGTTTTTCTCTGCTCATAATTTAGATTAAATTAGAGTTAAATAAAAAAAAAAAGTCAAAAGAAGAGGAATCATCAAGCCGATAATAGGATTATTGTTTGTTGTTTGTTTGTTATGGATGGCGGATTAAAAAGAAAACCAGGGTTAAACGCAGGGAAGATTAGCACAGCCTGCGTAGTTATCGCCCTGCCGTTTCATAAAATTAGCAAACGCAACAGACTGAGAGCTCATTTGCATGAGGAGATAACGCTGGCATTGTTGTACGAGTGTTGCTGCTAATTAGAGGTTGTGCGAATACTGTTATGATGAATTAAACCCTTCATCATTAACACTGAGAAAACTCGCAAATGATTGGACAGAGGGGGGAATAGCTGAAAAGCGAGCTTGAAAGAGTATTTACAGGGTGTCAACTTGACTGACACCCCCTCCCCCCAAAAAGAGGGTCTAGGGAGGGGCAGCTTTCTCTTTCGAATGTTATCAAAGTCACTAAAGCCCCAGATTGAAATATTATGGGGTTTAATAATCTTGGGGTGGGAGGTTGGGGGGTGACCTGCTTCTGTGCAATGGCTTGTGCGTGTCTGGACTGCCTTCTGGATTTAGCTAGGACATGTGTGCGTGTGTGTGTTTGTGTGTGTGTGTGCGTGTGCGTGAGCTCATTTGTGAGTGTTTGTGAGTGATGTGTGTGTGCTTTCCTGTACCATACTGCATGTGTGTTTGCCTTATCTAAAGTGGTTAATTAAATAGCAGAGTGGAATTGTCATTTAGTTTTAATTATGTGCCATAAATGAGGAGAGCAGCCGACTCGCGCTCCTTCTCTCTATGAACTGGTCCTTCAAAAACATCAGTGAATAAAACCTAATATATGGTTCAGTTGGAAGTTATGCAATCTGACGAGAGTCAGCGAGAGGAGTGGAGAGTGGGGATGGTGGGTGGAAGTCGGGGGGGGTGAGTAAAAAGGGAGATGGTGCTAATTAAAGTCAGCTCTCTGTCAGTTCTGGTGGATAAACACTTCAAGAAGCTTTGCAGATAGACGAGAGATGCCTTTGTGTCAGGGAAATCTCTCTTACGTGGAAACGTACTCCGAAAAGGGTGACATTCCCCAGGGAGAAAGCGTCTGATAAGGACCTTGTTTTAGTTTTAAAAAAAAATACAACCAAAAAAACCCAAAACAGGCCAAAGTCATAAAGATATGCCCTTTGTCTAGTTTGTATAGCCAGCAACAATAAACCCCACAATACATTTCATTGATTACACTATTTGCATTGATTTGATCAGCTCCATGATATCTTAGCCACATATTGGTTCTTTTTTCTAAAAGTAATAATTTGCATGTAGTTTATATAAAACTACGTTTCCTAATCGTTTTCTGAACATGTGTTCTGAAGGCCTTTGTAGGCACTACAACTGATAATGACATGAACAATTTTAGCCTTTCTTGCTCACAGTTATTTTCTGTATTGACTGAACAAGCTTATCTTTTAAGAGACGGCCTTCTTGCTTTGTACGGCATCTTGCCTGCTTTTCCAAAGGATTGACTGCACCGGTCTGAAATAGATTGATTATCTATTCATTGTTGTAATGCTTGGCAGTTGGTGTTTGACTCCACATTCTATTAGATTTCTTCTGTTTTGATTCTCCTTAGTTACAATGAATCAGAAAAGGAAAAAATTACCTAGAGAGTGCATGCTGAAAGGCAACAGCATTAGTCATGAGTGCACTACCATGAACGTTCATCTCTTATAGTTATGACCGCACTTAGATTTGGATGGTCCAACCAGATGTTCATTGTTAGGCTCAATGTAAAGACTAGTCTTAACAAAGACAGACTTGAGATATATAAGTGTATACTCCTGTGTATTTGTCTGTCTAGACCAGTTGGTACAACCGGCCTCAGAAATCAGACTCAGCAGTTGAAATGGGCCTGATACCCTTTTCAACTGTTTCACTCAACTGAAGACACACTTAAGCAGTCAGAGCTGTGTACATCGGATTTTGAATGGGAACATAATCTTATCTAAGGAACTACCCCACAACTATCGAAATGCAGTGAGAGGAATATTGATCTCCTAGCACTCATACAACTCTTGTACTGAATTACAGTGAGTAGTATGAAAATGTCACTTCCTAGGAATTGGTTTGGGCAAAACAAAGCAGAATAACCCGTCAGGTGTTAACAACACAGTAAGAGAACTAACACAGCTGAAATACTGCAGTGAAACTATATCAGGCTGTTGCTTGCTTAGAATAGGGAAGAAAAAAAACCTTTTTGTTGAATGTTACTATACAAATGAATTTGTTAATATTTTACAAGTGCAACAGATAGAGAGACTGGAACATTTGTTCTGCTGTGTTTTGGTCACTGGCAGCAATGTGCAGCAGTTGGGTCATAGCAACCAATCAAAGCTGCTCAACTCATTACACCACCTCAAGTGTTACCAAATATATATTTTTTCAAATGTCAAAAATTTCCATTCACATACCATGTTAGGTTAATGGCACAGTAACCTCTTTCAGATTGCCAGATGTTGAGCCTGTTCTCATTTGTCTGCTTTGGTTTGCTCGTGTTATTGCGTTACTTCCTGGTCAGCAGACGCAGCCGGGAACTCAGTTCTTGTAGATGTTGGTTGAGGGTTGAAATTCGAGGCGGCTGCTTCTCCAAAGGACCCCCAGTGCCTGCAGGCAAAGCTGACCCCATCACCGTTCTCCTCCGACTGTCTGTGGTGCCGATCTTCGCTTCAGGCTACAAACTTACAAGGGGGGAAAGCATGTTTGGAGGAGAGAAGGGGGAGTACAAGGCTGCATAGGGCAAAGGCTTAATTTGCCTGTTTTGTCACTAAATTTAAATAGGAAGATGCTGGGAAGTGTAATATTTTACAATGTGATTAATCCCTCTCTGTCATGGCATACAAGGGTCTAATGGGGAATAATGGGGTGAGGGAGTCGGGGTGGATGAGTTGTGGGGGACCAGTTGACTGGTGATTTGCTTGGATATTTGCCTCTTCCATGCACTCAAATCAGCCTCCATTTAGAACATGAAAAAGTGTGTTTAATTTGTGATTCAAACAAAGTACTTTGAATACATTGTTTTATAGAATCCATTGAAGATATCTGGATTTTTATGATTTTTAAAACAGGTACTTTAAGCATTAGTTTTATATTATTCCATGGTATCCATATTATTTAATTTAGATTACCTTAATAATTTCAGATAACTCAGGTACTGGGGGGTAAGGGGTGTGTGTGTGTGTGGGGGGGGGTGGGGGGGGGGGGGGGTATTCATTAAAGCTACTTGCAAGCTACTTGCATACATTTTTTAATTACTACTATAAAATTAATATTCTTGCAGGCACTGTGAAAGGAAGTGATAGAAAACAAAGGAGTATTTGGAAAGAGTTATTTTTTTTTTTTTGCAAAACAACACCACATTTTTCTTTGAGTGACAGCCAGCAGTATTTTCAAGGCTTTCCTTCCTAGTGAAGCCCGGGCGACAAACTGCACATCACAAGCCGGCCAAGATGGCATCCATCTCACAGCCCTGCCACTGATCTCACCGCCATCGGCCGCCAATCAGACTCATCACATGGCTGCCTTCTGCTTGCTGACAGCAGCCAGGGCCAGAAAAGTTAACTCTTGCTCCACCAAACTGGACAGAAAATCTAGTGAAATGACTGGGCCTTTCTCTGTGTCTTTTTTCCTCTTTGTTTGTGGTCAGATTATATCTGCACAAACCAGGATTGAACCACAGCAAGCAATCACTCTCTCCAGGATCCACCTCAGCCTCCTCACTGTCACTGGGACAGCAGAGCAGCGATTTTTTTGTTTTTTTGTTTTTTTTTTTTCTTCTTCTTTCTGCTCTTTTTTTGCAGCTAGACCAGCCTTATCATCTCAGTTTGCATACACAACACTGTGGTAAATTATCGTGTGAATGTGCATAGTGAACATTTCTAACTTAATTGGGAATATTGAATAGCAGATAATTAGATATTTGATGTGACACGTGGCGTCTAATGGGCTTGATGCAGTGGTCTCATGTTGTTCCCATAGCGAGAGGGATTTTTGATGTGTTGTCAGGCTCCAGTGTAAAAATAACTGAAGTGACAGCAGTGACTTGGTTGTCAGTGTTGTCGAGGCTGGTGCGGATTTTCACAGCCATGGGTCCTGTGTATGTGTGTGTGTGTGAGTGTATACGCCTGTGTATATGCATGTGTGTGTGTGTGTGTGTGCTTGCATGCACTTGTATACATGTGTGTGTGTTTGTGCACTGCAATGTTGTGGGTGACAGTGCTGATCGCTGTGTGATGACAGCCTATCATTGTCGCTGTGCAAGAGTGAGAGTGGCAGGGGGGCCTTTTTGGCATGTGATTTCTCCACGCCTTCATCTGTGTCTATGGCACTCCGAGCTTGGCTTAACAAAGGAGAAGCAGGGTGGCGAGGTGGAGGGGGAGTACTCGGTGCTGGATGTCGGAGGCTGGGTGGGGCTAGCCGTTGAGACACTGTGATAGTAGCTGCAGTCACATGGTGTCACTTCCACCCACGGTTCAGGAACAGGAAGCAGAATTCACAGAATCTGTAGGGCAAAAAAGTCACCATGGCAACCAGCTCCTTTTAAACTTTTTTTTGTATGGTTGCACATTGAAGCAGTGAAAACATGGCTAACTATCAGTCACATTTAACATGCTTGAGTAATTTCGATTGTTGCAGGTTTGTCAAGTTCACTTGCCATTTGCTAGCCATCTTGTTAAAGCCTCCAAGCAGTTACTTCGGTTTAGCAAGACCAAACCTTTTTTTCTAAATGAATTGTAAGAAAGCCATTGCGTTCATTTCTTTTGTGACTGAGACATAAAAACTCATGTATAGAATTAGCAGCCAAATCTAATGAAAAATGTTAAATTCTTTGATTGCCTCCACCAAGGAGGTTATGTTTTTGGTAGCATTTGCGTACATGTGTGTCATTTTTCTGTCTGTAAACACAATAACTCAAAAAGGTTTGACTGGAAAAATTTTGTTGGGGTGTAAAGTGGGGTCATGTTAATAATCCATTAAAATTTGGCCTTTATCCACCAAGGTTTTCAGGGCCAAATCAATGATTTATTATTTGAAAATTGAAGGGGGAAAAAACCTTAGAACTTAGAAACCATGATTCTTACAAGTGTGGTGTGCATTATCAGCATATAGAAAGTACCATACAAAGATTTAAAATGGCACGTCACATTTGACCTCTGACCCCTCCTTCAAGGTCAGTATATTGATTTAAAGGTCAAAGTGATAATAATAATACTCTACAGAGCTGTTAAAAACTATTTTTCTTACTGTCATTGTTTATTGTCCACATACAGATATATATAGGGAATAATATATGTAAATTATACATTTACATCCAGATGTTATGTCACATCCAACCTGTGACCTTTTACTTTTCACATCTGCCCTTCAAGTTGATCCCAAATGTGTTATGTCTTTAAAAAAGTAATGTCAACAAAAAGAGAATGAGCTGCCTAGTTAGTTAGAAACATTGTAGTATAATATTATATAATGATATAATATATAGAATATAATCTATTATTATCTACTTCTACATAACATTTATATAATCAAAGTAAACATCTGTCATGCTACCCTTATCTGATTTTTAATGAACAGCAAACTTAAAAAGCTTTTAGAAATTACAAAGAAAATAAATTGAATACATGCAAAATACAATACTATTCCCTTAAAAGTAAATACTGCCCAGAGAGCAAATTGCCTTGGTGAAGGTTTGCAACCCTTGGAGTTTATCTTGTGGTAAGTTGTGTTAGGTGTGTGTTGGAAAGTAAAGACCCTAATATATTAGAAAGAAATCCCAACAATCACATGAGACCTATGAGCAAGGATTTTGTGACAGTAGGAAGGAAAAACTTCCTTTTTAACAGAAAAAAACATCTGTCAGAACCAGGCTCAGGGAGGGCTATCCATCTGCCATGGCCAGTTGGATGTGAGGGGAGGTAGAATCGAGCAGAGAGAGGCAAAGACTACTACAGAAGCACAGTGTTTCGTAGCACAATCTCTGGCTCATCCCAACAAATACCGTGCTAGTTCATATACAGAAAGTCAGTAATTGAGTACTTACACTGCGAAAATGATCAGATATGGCTGTGCATCAGTGTCAAATCTACAAGACTGGCTTGTATGTTTCCTGGTTCAGCTTTTGTAAGCAGATGATTGGCTATTACAACATCAGTCTCACAAAACAATCCCACAGATTTCTATCTGGGATTCTTTGAGTACCATGTCCCTTATAACAGCTCTGGTTTTACTTTGTACTGGTTTTGTACAAAGGAAGCAGAAAAAAAAACCTTATCCAATCTGACAACATCAAAAAGTTTCCTGTGAAAGGAGTCATTTCATTTTCTGGTTAGATTTTTGATAAGGGGAAGGGCTTTTGTAATAACTTGCCTTAAGTCATCAGGGGCAAAATTTCAAGGAGACAGATCACATGATTTTTTCTGTCTAAGGCTGCTTTGGAAATGCTCCAAAAAGCCTCTTTCTTTCCTAGTTATTACCTTATTTATATATGAAAAGTTAAACCAAAGTAGGATTCATAATGGAAATATTTCCTCTTTAAGATCTAGGAACAAAAGCTCCCAGTGAGGTTGGCCTTGGCATACTTTGAAACTAGTCCAGTTCATTGCACATACAGTCCACGCACACACAATGGCTGAAGTAAATTATCTCGATGAAATGAAAATGAAGAGACAGGCTGTCCATTAAGTCAACACCCAGGAATTCCAGCTTCCTATCTTAGTAGCACTAAGGTTATGCGTGACTATTAACTAGACTGTCTGCCCATCTCACCTGGAGACTTCTTCATGGGGAAAGAAGTGAGTAGTAGCTCACAAGGACTTAGTATTTGCTGATTGTCTGTCCTGATCATTGTTTTCATATTAACAGTAAACTCAAAATATAAAAGTTATGTATTTATATATACATAAAGTGTATTTTGTTTAATACTTCCTTACCTCTCATTCACCTGCTTCAGTTTCTGTGTATTTTCGGGTTGAATTTAGAGTCGCCTCCCTGAGTTATTTATGCCAGATTAACTGTGACAAAGATTGTCATTTATTCTTTTATCAGCAAAGAAGACAAACTTTTCAGATGCGTCAGAGACAAGCCACCGCATGTTGTACACTCTGAGGAGCATGAGAAACGTGCGCTTCGTAAGTGTGGAGGCAGTTAACCTTTAATAAACAGATGGACAACTCCAACTGGTGCTGTGAAATTAAAAGGCTTGAAATAACAACAGTACGATTACATGCAAGCTGCCTACAATGCCAGTCTGTTTCTTTTTCCCTTAATTTTACTTTTGTTCCTTCAAACTGATACCAAAGTGGTCAGGGATCGTCTTATTTAGGGCTCCAGGCCACTAGAAACTCTTAGGTGGTCCTCCACAAAATTACCTAGTGTAGTCAAGGGGGTTCACATGACATAACCTCAGCAAATAGTGGTAATCATTAATAAAAAAAAAACCCTGCACATTAACAGCAATTGATCTCACACACAGCAACAGATATGCCTCTCTTGTTTCTCCCTTCTTTCATCTTTGCACCCCCCCCCAAAAAAAAAAAAAAGAAAAAAAAAAGAAACCCTGCTGGCAACTTCTGGCTACAAAAACTTGAACCAATAATGTTAATGGGGGATCACATGGGAGCAGCGATTGAGCTGGGTGTGGGGTTTGCAGGGGAAACTGCTTCCAAGCAAACACATTGTAGTCCTTTAAAGAAAGGGGAAGAATGTGCAACACATGCCCCTGAGCTTCAAATCCTCTGGGAAGTGATCAGTTTATACAAGTCTTGGAAACATGATTTAGTCTTTTACAGGACACAAAAAAATCTCCATTAAAAATCTATATAAAAAGTGTTCATTGCAGGGTTTCCAGACTGAAAAAAATCCCATGCCACACTGGAAATATTTCTGTGGTCACACTTTCTTTGAAGCAATATTAACAAAAATATATTGACAAGTTGTGGTCAGGGGAGAAACCACCATCAGGGCAGGAGAGGTTAGATCTTCTGTGTCCTGTCCTGTCTCAGTATATATATCTTGTCCTGTGCAATAAGGATCTTGCATTAAATGGATATCGAGCTGTCATACTGTGTTTTTGTATTCAGCACAAGCAAACTTTTATTCCGTTGGCACCGCATTTATCTGCTCGAGGAACAACAGCAGCTTTGTACACATTGCCCAGTTTGTGGCCTATAAAAAGCCTACGGCTAATTTTCCAAATTCCATCCACTCCAATAGAACAACCTCCCGATTAACAATATGGATATCTCTGCTTTTCCTTCACTGCTAGTCATATACATATTTGTGTGTGTGTGTGTGTGTATGTGCGTAATTATTCCATTTTAACCGTTTTTTGTGAAAAGAGTATATTTTTAGGACTGAAAGCAGATTTGTAATGCAAATAGTAAAATCTCCCTCCTAGTTTAGTGACTGGGTGATCATGTATACTACAGTCAGACGGCCACATTTACAACTTTGATATTTTTCAAGCTCTTTGTCTTTGACCCCCAAATATTTAAATTTAGTGTGATTAGAAGAGTGTAAGTTTCTTTTGCATATGAGTTCACGTACATGGTGAAAGATTATTTTTTAGTGTCCTGTGGAGGAAATGGCCTTCAACTTTATTACCAGAGGAGGTCTTTATATTGGTCATTGGAGATTTGACAAAGTCGTCTTTTTTTTTTAACA
This sequence comes from Perissodus microlepis, assembly GCF_051167445.1. Taxonomy (NCBI): domain Eukaryota; kingdom Metazoa; phylum Chordata; class Actinopteri; order Cichliformes; family Cichlidae; genus Perissodus; species Perissodus microlepis. Next base: position 14,458,158 of record NC_140471.1, on the reverse strand, counting down.
CCCAATGAAAACTTTTTTTTTCTTTCTGTAGTATCTCTCCATGGCAACCACAGTGTGAGGAAGGTTTGGAAATGAGCTAGCTCGGCTTAAGCAGAGAGCACTGGTTAAAACTGTTGTGTGTTTTTTTTAATAACCCACAACTGACACACATGTATGCAAAGACACAAAAATAAAATTTACGGCTTGAATTTTTAAATCTCAACCATCATTTGGTTACACTGACAAGTAAAGACTACCGAGATTGTTTCCTTACATGGTGAAGGAATTTAAACACTCCAATTCTCATCTCCCGCTGGAAGATAGCCTGTGGGTTACATGGCAACTGTCTTAACCTAACTGAAGTGAATATATCCCATTAACCACCAGCTTCAGTCTGGTAATACCACTGGACAGGTGACCTGCAGGCCTATAACATGTCTCAACCCTCATTCATGTCTGCCTGGGATGAGGCCTGTCCAGAAAGAGGCCTCGAGGGCCTACTGCATCTCACGGTCATGTCTAATCTGGTTACCGCAGCAACAGCAGGGATTAGGAGTGTGATAAGGGAGGGGCTCCTCTAACGAGTCTGGTCATATGCATAATTCATGTAAACGAGCCAGGCTAGGAGGAAAGCATGAGAAGTTGATGGTTGATGAGAATATATAGAACACACACACACACACACTTAGACATATACACATGTAATTAACCACTATCTCATGGATATCTCCTTGCAGTGTTGATGTACATGCAACACATTAAGTCTACATATTCGAGGTAAATCATAATGAAGCCGTATTTGCTGCAGACTTTGAAATGAGATTAATTAAACTTTTCTTTCATTGCACTGCTCGCCTTTAAAGGAAAATACAAACACACCTACATGTTCACCCTGAAATGCTTTATTGAGTCAGTGAAGCAAAAATTATGTGAGGCTGATGAGATGTGGTGTCATCCGTGCTTTAACAACACGCTGCAGCTGAAGCCTGGAAAACAATCACATCCAACGGTGTGACACGGGGTCATTTCAACAATATTAGTCATTTTCACTCACGAGCAGATGTCTTAAGGGACGAGATTATGGCTGTGATTTCACTGTGACTCAACATTCATATCACTAAAGTGCGAATGTGCTTGTGTGCGTGTGTGTGTTTGTGTGCGACAAAGAAAGAAAGAGATAGTCGGGGTGTCTGCATTAGTGAATTTGAATGCACTTGTTTATGTATATGTTGCTTCTCAGTGGACATGACAAATGTGTCGCCCCCTTCAGTGTGTGCTACAACGAGATGCCACCTTCCACCGCCCCTCACAAGCAAGCACACTAACACACAAACACACACATACACTCTGCCACCTCTTCGCCCTCGCTCTTCTCCTCGTGCCCCACACCCCCACACCCCACCTGCATAATAACCCCCCGCACCCTCACCCCCACACCCCCCTTCTGTCTTTCCTGCCAGAGCGCCCATGTCCAAACCAAACACAACAGATCAACAACTCGACATGCAGATCGTGTCACGGGATAAATTATGCGCAGCGTGTCAGCCTCATACGTGGGCTCTCGGCTGGCTGTCCGTGACATGTGTCAGGGTGCCCCTGCGTCTCCGCTGCACAACGCTAATGACGGGATGCCGGGTTAGCCTCCGATGCACCCCACCCCTCCGCCTGCCCCCAACCACCTTCTACCCCTTCAACCACTCCCCTACCACCACCACCCGCCCCCACCACCCACTCATCACCAGCGATGAGACAGTGTGTCACCTCTGTGAGGGTGGAAGTTTAAAAAAAAATGTTTTTAAGGGGATAAAGATGGACAACGATGTTTGGTCCAGTGTTTTATCAATGTGGATTTTTGATTAAAAAGCAGTGAAAGTAAGTGTTTAATGTGTTTGGATTCGTGTAGAGTCCACGAATATCGAGAAATATTATAAAATAGTCAACCATCATAAACTGACACAATAAACAATAATAAATAAACAATAAAAATCATAATCGACACAGAGGCTTTTGTCCTTTGTTGTTATTAAGTGGTGTGCAGCACTAAACCAAATGCCAAGTGTTGGTATCAGTTCTGTACATCCTTTGATATACACAGCATGACATGCAAGACCTTTTTAAAACAATTTACCGGTCTCCCCTTCCTCCCCACCCCCGTCCTCATCCTCTCCCCTCCTCTCAAATCTCTACCTTCTCTTGGTGCATTTTTTATTTATGCCCTTTTTTTGTGGTCTTTGTATGCAAATCCTGTCTGACTTGTCTGAATTATGTGTGTCTGTCCGGGAGCTTCTGTGATTCGGAGTGACTGAGGATTGCACACACGGTGATTGCATCCACTGGGCCCACTCTGAGCCTTGCATAAGTAATTGAGATGTCAGTATGTGTTCTCATATTCCCACAACAAAACTGTAGGAAAACATGCACTGTTGAAGGTCATTTGAATAATTCCTTAATGGAAGGAAGGCCTTGTTTTTCAGGATGCATGAAAAAGCAAATGTCAATGATCAAAATCAAGCAGCATCATATCTCATGGAGGCAGCACTGATTCCTGGAGCACTTCACCCTCCATCTCCCTCTCTTTCCTCTCTGAAAAGATAGATAAGGGATAAGTGTCTTTGTGCATATCAAACACAGCACAAGCCACTATTTCTCAAGGGTCTTTTTGAAACACAAATTGGTTTTGAGACATTTTCTATGTTGACCTCTTTGATTTGAAATAGGAAACGACAGGAACATAGTAGTTCTCGTGCTAAAAAAAAGAAAAGAAAAACCCTGAGAGGTCAGTGATTAAATCATACATACACACAATGGATGAGGGGAAATATGTCATTAATCTTTCATATATAGATTATTATTACAGCTATAGACAAGTCCCCAGGTGAACAGCCAAACACAGATAGTTATTAGCTGCTACATGGAGAAGGTGTGCATAGAAAAACACGTACCGGGCACAGGGCATGTTTATATCCTAGGGATTAACAATTCAAATGCATATTTTATGGAAAGATGCATGCCTTTTAATGTACACCTTAATGAAACTGAAAATGGCAGAGACTTACAACAAAACAGACCCTCTCCTGACCAAAAAGGGCAGGAAAAAATTGACACAGTGAGAACAGAATGGATAGGTATCGTATCTTGTTTTGTAAAACCACATCCTTCATCCACCAAGCTGGAGGAAACATTTCACCCCCACCACCCCCGCCCATGCTTTGTGTTTTGTCCAGGCTTGTGATGGATGAAGGGCCTGGCGACACACACCTGCAGATCTCATCCACCACCAAATCATAACTAAAGGCTTGGCAGACTGAGATGATCTCCTACATCCGTTAGCCTGCTACTGTCAAACAACATCATTCTCTAAAGACAACTCTGTCACATCAACCCTCCCACCACAAAATAAACCCACCTTGATGAAAGACTGCTGCATGTCCATCAAAGAAAAAAAAAATATGTGTGCACAAATACACTGCTACTCAAACCAGCTGGGGTATTGCACATGAGCAGCAGTGTAGCATGTGAGCTTTAATGAATAAAATCAACACATTTTAATACATTTACAATCTTATTAGTGAGCTATGAACGATATGAGGAAGGTTACAGGTGAAAAGTTAAACAGTAATAATAATAATAGACACTCCAAAGTGTCTCAAAATATAAAGTGAAAGTTGCTCCAAGAGCTGACTGACAAAAATATGACTTAAGGTTCTTAAATCCGTGTAACAGTTGCCTCACATTTTACAATGAGAAGCCTAGCAACAAAAATGAATCAAGTCCACGAAGTGACTTAGATGAACATAAAAATAGACAGAGGCAGGTATCCTCAGCTAAACGTGAATACTGATAACTTCTTCCCGAATGCAATTTCCACAATGAAGCCTCTTATCAGGATCCAAACAGATTTCTCCGACTTTAGTTTCTGATCCCGTACAAAGGCTCTCAGTCGTTGTTGCTTTGTTTGCTGATTCTCTGTCAGACATTGTTTGTTTGGTTTGAGGTATTTTGGAAGGGTATTAAACCATACGTCAGAGTTGTGTGCAAAAAGTTAGAGGTTTTGCACACTGCAGACGTACGCCGGGATCCTCAGCGGGAGCTTTGTCTTTGTTTCGTGGTTGACGATGAACTCCGCGTCGCTATCACACACAAAACCTGGAACGACGACCAGGAACATGCGAAGCTGTTCAAAAGGACTTGTCAGGGAAAACCACAGGTGTTGTTTCCGCTGAGCATGCGCACATATTGAAGTAATAACACGCTTCGGAACTTTAGAGGTGAACCTCTGAGAAGAGATCAAACGGCACGAGCGCTTGGATCAACATACCCCGTCTCATTCAGCTTCATTTCTCTGTGAGCCCTAACCCTAGTGTGACACCTCTCTATGACTGCCTTTAACAGATAACAGTGTGCTTTATGCAATGTACTGGATAAAAGTGTAAAGCTGAGTACACATTCCTATGCTATCCCATATATACATATATATATATATATATATATATATATATGTGTGTGTGTGTGTGTGTGTGTGTGTGTGTGTGTGTGTGTGTGTGTGTGTGTGTGTAGGTTAATACTCCCTCCCCATGTTCCCACCAGCCCAGGTAATTTTGTTATTCCGTTTGCGCCCTCTGTCTACACCCACCCCTGTCTGCTGTACATAATGGTCCAAGCCCTGGGAGGAAGCAGGCATTTACTTATACAAAACCTTGAGGAAATCCCTACCAATCCTCAGGGCTCACGTTCAGGAGCGCCCAAAACACAAAGGCTATGCAAATCTGCCCAGCCTGCGTTTATCTACCCTCGGTTTCCGTTTGCACCGCGGGAACCAGCATTGTGCTGTGCGTGGCGATTATCGCATGTAATTTACATAGAATACGCACAGGCAACAGTGCACTGATCTCTAACAAAGCAAGAAAGAGTCTCTATCGGCTCAGGAGCTATCTGACGGCGCAGCAAAATTACAGGTTTAGCTGTGGGGTATTAAACCTACAAGGTGTTTTTTATTTCTGGTGTGCAGGGAACACTATCTCCTCCAAATGTTGCTTGTTTATCTGCCTTGTTTGTTTTATAACCCAACTCTAGCAGTCCCCTCTCTGAGAAAGCTGCGTCTTCAGCCAGGGCTAATCTGCCCTCTGCCTGTGTTTCCTTTGTCACTGAATCCATGTATCAACACAGCGAGGTGCAGTCAGATTGAGGAGGTGTGTAATTGCACAAAGACACTCGTGCTAATATAGCTGGGAGACTGAGTATGTGTGACTGACTCAGCTGACACAAGACATGTTGTGAGTGTGAGGAATGGAAGTCATAACACTGCAGCATGGCTTCATCCATACAAAGGCTGGTACTGTAAGTACTCTATCAGAAACCTGAGACATGAGGGCGAGATGAGAGATCGGATTCCTGATGCAGACGCTTCACCTGCGGGACTGCCCGGAGAAGAAAACCCCAAAGCTTGTTGATACCTTTGGCTGGGGGTCACGCAGAGGTCGTGGCCCCTAATAAATCTCCTTTCAGCTTTCACACCGGCTGAATACTGAGGCAGTTCTATAAATTTAATAAAGCTGGATGTGAAACATAACAAAAGTCAACTGCGCGCACACACACACATACAAAAACAAAACAAAACTAAAACACAAAACTGATGACACAGAAGCTGTGTGATTTGTCCAAAACAGTAATTACGAAATATCTGAAAACGATCAGTAAAGTGGAACAAGAAACTGCAACAACTTCCACTATATTTGACTGACAATTTAAAAAACACACACACAAAAAAGCCTGTATCCAGTGATAAGTGACACTTCATCAAAAAAAATACAGTTGGACAAATCAACCAAAAAATGTGTACATGTGCTAAAATAGTAGCATTTATCGCACACATGTATTAAATTTGGTTGTGATTAATGTGACACAGGCAGCAGATTCACCCGTAGCATCTCAAGAATCACATAAAAGGTATTATTCAGTTTTGATTATAGACTCCCTATTGCCCCATTTTTTTAAACTTAAGCAGAACAGACAGCCATCTGATTTTGCTCCAAGAAGACACGCAAAAAATACACCCCCGTCATTAATACAACACTGATTCTTTCAGAACGGCCCTCCGAAGGCCAGTCACAAGCCTAGCATGGGTTTCTTACTGTACAATAGGCACCCTTACAGGCTTATCATCCCCGTCATCTTCATCATTATAATCATTGGTGGTATGATGCGGCTCAGTCATCAGTTGTAAGTATGACACCAGTGACTTTTATTTTGTCTAACAATTTGGGAAAAACATAAAAGCAGGCCTGTTACAGAACACAGAATATGTACCAGCAGCGAGACATTTCGAATCTCACCTTCAGTTTGCTAAGAAAAGCCACTAGAGGAAATCCTGGTACACTGGGTTAGGATTTGACATGGGTGTACACACTTGACTTTGCTCGAGAGCAAATTCTACAAAGTCGAGTTTTTACATTTTGAGTTCGGTGCACCGCCATGACAAAAGAACACACAACCACAAAAATCTGACTGTTAACAACTGCTTTGGGGTTTATTTTACAATTCAGAGAGAGAGAGAGAGAGAGAGAGAGAGAGAGAGAGAGAGAAAAGAAAAATGAAACAAACTAATCGGTGCTAAAAAGTCGAGTTTTTTTTTTCTTTCTTTACAATATTGTCGATAAAACATTGAAATGTATAGTCATTGTGCATCGCTTATTTATTTTCCACACCATTTCATGCATCAAGTTGGATGCAAGTAATAATTAAAATCATTTCTGTAAACCAAGCCAAAGAAGCTAAATTTGTATTTTTCTTTAAAAAAAAGGTCATTTCGTAGCTCTACAGCATATATCTATGTACACCATCTGTTTTTTATTTTTTAGCTTTTTCTTTTTGTATATAAAAATGACAATATAAAAGTTCAAGAATGCACACACCTTAAGATACAAACAATTTTGAGCCGTTTTTCAAATGGTAAGATATGTCTCATGGAGTACTGACATTTCACTGGTAATCATTTACACGTGACGGACTGTTCTCTTTACAGCTGAATAAAGCGACACAGTTTAGAAAGAGAAAAGTTGTAACAAACCATACACCTGGAAAATTGCTATGAGGTGATACTTCACAACAAGGAAAAAGTTTCTTCAGCAAACTTGCATACCGATGGCCGTTCATTTCCACTGATTGACTCAGAACCAGAAGCAGCATTTCAGTTTTTCCAAATGTTCATGTGATCTTTTTTTTTCTCTTTTTTTTCCCTCTTTTTTACACTGACAGATTTATGAGCAGGCCATTCATCATCAAAAACATTGCCGTGACAGAAACCCAAGAAGGAAAGAGGGGGTGGGGGGGTTGATAATCCTTGATCTTTTAAAATCTGATTTTGACAAATGCAAGATATTTCAAAACATGTTCTCTTTACAAATTCAACTGTCTAAGGTGCTACTTCAGTCTTTCGGGGTATTCTTTCATTCTTTTGGTGTATACATTGAATTTTCCACCTTCTTCATATCAAGTAATATACAGTTATCTTTTTCACCAATTCTGTCCACTCGCCACTTTTACCGTTGAAGCAGTAGTTGTATTTTTGCCATGAAAAGATTAAAATCTCGTGTTTAACCTTGATTCACTAAAATACATGCACAGATCAGACAAATAGCATATAAATATATTACAAAATAAGTGTAAAAAAGCTTGGCAAAACAAAAACAAATTGACATGAAAAGACATGGTCCAGTCAGGCAGTTATCACAAAAAAAAATTAATAATAATAAGACTTGATTTTTATTTTTATTTTTCTGGCGGCTCAGTTCGGCCCAGTGCAGTAACTGTGAACAACGTCATTTTTAGTGCAATGAAAATCGAGTCAGTTCCACAGCTGTCAGTCTTTACTCTCAGCTCGAGACATTGTTTAAACCTTCTCCATTTTGTCTAGCTTCTCCAGTTTCTCCAAAGCGGTGACAAACACCAGGTGGTCCTCTGGAGACTTGCCATGGGTCTTGCTGAGGTGCAGTTTGACTGCGTGTTTGCTGACGAATGTCCGATTGCAAAGTCTGCACTGGTACACGGAGCCTGTGTCATCCTCTGGCGTGGTCAAGGCTGACAGGGGGCTGCCGAATGTCATTTTGTCTGTGATCACCTTCGAGGCAGCCTGCTGCTCCCGTAGGTGCTCAGCTGACAGTTTGGACAGGTCCTTCAAGCTGAAGCCCAGGTGAGACTCCAGGTGGCTGATGTAGGAGGAGGGAGTCCTGAACTGAGAGGCACAGTCACCACAGAGGAACACAGGCTGGCACGAGTCCATGTTCTTGAGAAACTTGGTGCCCCCAGTTCGTCTCAGCTGGTACTTGACATTAGCCAGCCAGTGGGATATGGTAGTCATGGAGAGGCCCGTGAATTTACAGATGTGGACCCTTTCCTGAGGGCCCAGGTCGGTCATGGCGTAGCGGCCCTCTGGGGTCTCCCTCAGGCTAGACGCAAACTGTGCCTGCAGAATGAGGAGATGCTGGGGATTCCAGTTTGACTGTCTCCCTTTCCTCTTCTGCACTGGGGAGAGGTCCTCGAGGGCATCCTCAAACGCGCTGCCATCAGCGTCCGACTTCTCTGAGATGGAGGAGGGAGTTGAAGATTTGGGCGTAAGTCTTCCGGTGAGGTTCTTTACCATGTCTGAAATGTCCATCAGAGCGTTCTCTCTCAGGGGTGAGGAGACTGTGTCAGGGAGGGAAATAAGGGGTTTGTTACCATTTACGCTACTGTTGGTCAAAAGTGCACTGCTGCTTTTGTTGTTGTTGTTGTTGTTGCTATTAGTGGCGGACTTATTTTTACTCAGGTCTATGGGCTGGTCATTATTTTCATACAGCTGGTAGTGGTTGACGGGCTCAGCTGGCTTGCCCTGAGGAGTTGGGTTGAAAGCTGGCTTTTCCATCATGCTGTTGCTGATTTTGTAAAGCATAGACAGTGGATCTGCTGCGGGACTTACTGGTTTTGAGGCTTTCCCCAGGTGTGTGTTCATGATTGATTGGAGTGCGCTAAGAGGGTTGATGAAAGGACTTTCAGGTGAGTGATCGGTGATGATGCCAAGACTGTTTCCGTTAGTTACTGGGGATTGGCACGTCTCAGAGCCGTTCTTTGAATGGTTGCTGTGGCTATCTACTAGGCTCTCTTTGGGCTCCTTCTTGCAGATAAGCTCTGAATCTACACTACCCGGGCTGCTACTTCTCATACCAGGTGGTTTACCTATGGAGAAGTCATTTGGAGATGCCAAATGCTCTCGCTGTTCTCTCAGTGCAGGGGAAGGGGATTTTCCCAGCGATGGTTGTCGGCATCGCTCCAGGCTCACCAACTTCTCCTCCTTTTCTTTCTTCACAGTGGCAGCTTTTCCTGTCACTTTCTCCACAAGCTCCTCCATGGCGGTGACATTGCTCCTTAGGGGAGTAGGAGAGGAAGGGCTCCGAGGTGAGTGGATGACTGAGTTGGGGTCGCTCACAAGACTTCGTAGACCACTGTTAAACATTGGCTGCATCTGAACACTCTGGATGGTCGGGGGTAGAACAGTAGCTGAGCTTTTCACGGCACCCTGCAGCTGGTAGGCCGCATGAATGCTAGGGTAGCCACCCCATGTGGGCGTGCCTGTCTGAGCCTTGCTGATAGCACTAGATACTGTGTTCTCAAGGGATTTGAGAATATCTAAACCCTCTTTAGGGGTCTCCTCCAGGTCTTCTTCTCTAAGGTATTTATACGACGTGGTGTCAGTCTCAGATTTCTCACCTGAGTCGTCTTTCTCTTCCTTGATTTTTTTCTCCACTTGCTCGCCTCCTTCGACTTTTTCATCCTCACCCGCTTCCCTCTTTTCCTCTGAGCCAGAGGATAGTGCAGGAGACACTGGCTGGGACTTAACCGTACTGGGAACAGGGAGTCTGGTGGTGGTTGGCGGTAATGGGATAGACTGAATCTTTTCTTCCACCACTGGATCAAAGACTAGCTGCTTGCCCTTTTTGGAAGCAGAATTTGTGACCTTCAAAAAGTGACCTGTAACCATCATGTGGGCAGTCAGCTGCTGCAATGTATCATGGGAGCTCCCGCACTCCATGCATTTTAGAATCTGTGCTTTGCGAGCTTCAAACTGCCATGTGTAGCTGGCACCATTCTGGTAGCCATAGCGGTTGTTTGGCGTAACATAGGGGTTAGCTGCAGCTTTTGTGTCTTTGCCAACATCCCCAAGAGAGACACTGCCACCACCACTACCAGCATGGATAGAGTCTGGGGAGCATGGAGAGACTATAGCATCTTGGATAGCACGTTTTTTAGCTGAAGTGGGCACCAGTTTAGTGGCCAAGGCTGGCACTGGTTCTTTGAGAGGCACTTTCTGGTAATGCTTGGTCTTGATCATATGAACGCTGAGATCTTGCAGAGATTCAAATGAGTGGCCACAGTACATGCATTTCAGAACTTTCTGGGCGTCCTCTTTCCCCTCCATTTCCATCAAGGAACGCTTACGTGGTTTGGACCAGCGCTTTCCCTGATCTTCCTCTTTGTCTTTGTTGTCATCTCGATAGTGGCCCGTCTCATTCATGTGGACCGTCAAACCCACCAGTGTGTCATAGGCAGCACTGCAGTCTTTGCAGCGGAACTTGCTCGCACCAGTAAAAACAGAGCCATACAGCTTGTTGTTCTGTCGGTAGAGCTGCACTGTGCTGAAGAGGCTAGGCTCTGGTAAAAGGTGATAGGGGGTCTGCTGAAGTGTTTTGGCAAGTGCTGCCTGATGCCAGTCATAGGCTACACCACTACCATTACTGGCAGCAGCACTGCTGCTCCCACTGCTGCTGGTTGCACTGTGGCTGCTAACAGAGCTAGCTGCTGTGCCATTTGTACTGCCACTTGTGCTCCCTGTGTGGTTGACAGTGGTGCTGGAGGTCTTGCCGTTATGGTGACTGCTAGCCATGTTGACCCCACTGCTCTTATTTATGGTTGTAGTTGTGGACACAGAGGCAGTAGAGGCAGGCTCTGGACTAGTGAGGGCACTGTTGACACTGCCAGCTGCAGCAGGCTTAGATTTCATGATGTCCATTGTGATGCTAGACCAAGAGGCATCTGAGATGAGGTTTGCATAGACGGCCTTCATCTGTGCCAGGCTGTCCTGGAAAGAGAGGCCGTTGTTGGGACGGAAGGGAAAAGCTGAGCCCTCCCTCTCCTGACCATCCCTGGAAGAGGTGCTCTTGAAGTCTGCAAGTCGGTCGCTAGCATCACTAAGCGGAGACCCGTATCCAGCGTCAGGGTTAGTGCCATTGCTGAGTGGGGAGTCTCTGTAGCTAGGTGGTCGGGCCCCATCCACGTCTTCTTCTTCCTCGTTGCAGAGGAACTCAGTGTCCTGGCCGTCTAATGAGAGGCCGTCATCCTGCAGGTGCTCTTCCTCATCGTGAGCAGCTGCCTTAAGCTCGTCCTCGGGCATGTACGCTGGAGTACAGAGAGACAGCAAGAGAGAGGAGATAAAAATGGAGGGGGGGGGAGAGAAGAAAAGAGGTCAGCTCAGTGAAATTAAAGATTTACAGCACACTAACAGGACCACTGTCAAAATAACATGGAATGAATGCTCAATGGTGGGAAATGCAGGCTTTTATTCTCACCCAATGTGAGTGTGCGTATATGTCTGCATGCATGCATGCATGACTTTGTGTGTACTTTGCACACATGTGTCTCTGAAAGCCAGTGGTGAAAAAAACCTCCAAGGGAAAAATAAATCACTGAGCTTCTGACAGTTGTCCTTTTCCTTCCCAACTATCTATTCCTCCACACATGCCTCATGTTCCCCAGGAAATGACTGGCTGTTTGGCCTTGTTAGCCAGCTGCATGCTTACATGTTCAGCTCCCTCCCTTTCTCTTTCTTTCTCACTTTTCCAAGCCTGTACTGCATCTCACTCATCTAGTCCATGAAGCCTAGCTCCTCTCCCATTCAAGTTATTCGACTGGAGAGGGACAGAAGAAAAAAATTACCACTTTGGAGATATCACAGTTTTCCTAACCCACTCCAATTAGCTGACGGCCATTTTCAACTGTGCTACTATGCAGGAACTGGAAAAACAATGCTCTCTGGTTTGAGAGTGATACAAATACAAATAAACCAGTTTATATATTTGCACTCCAGCTGTTCGATGATCCACGACAACACGGACAATGTCTTAAAAAGACAAATTAAAACAGGAAGGCAAACACTCGATCAAAGAAAAAAAGCCAAGCGGAAACAGAACTAAGATGTAACAGGTTTTAAGGAAAAAAAAAAACGTAAAGACAAACGAGATTGAAAGACAGACTACGTGCATTTGGAGGCGTGCATTTTTGTGAGTGTGTGTGTGCATGCAAAGAAAGGCACAGTAAGCATTAGCAAGTTGCGCAGACAGGAGGTGGTTAGGGGGAGAATAAGTGAATGAGAAGAAGACGTGGGAGAGAAAGAAAAAGTGAGCAGGAGGCGGTGGGTTTGTTAGGTGGGGAGAGGCGGAATGAGAGGAAAAAAAAGGGAGAAAGAAGAGGGTGAGTGAGGCAGGGAGACAGGAAAGACGGCCCCCTAGCTTCTTCCTTTATCTCCTTCCTGCATGGTGAGATGTGTGTCCTACATGCCAGTATCAGTCTCTCCCGATGAAACAGATGTGCTGTCAACTTCAAACGGCACGCTAACCTGTCATATCATAATCTAAGTGGACATAATACCTGATATATATACACTGGCACCATTTACTGCTGCCTGAGAGGAGATGGGTGGAGGGTGGAGGGTGGTGGGTGGCGGCGGGGAGGAGGTGAGCAGCTGCACCATCAACTGTGAGTATGTGATGATGTGCATGTGCGTACGTGTGAGTGCCTCCGTAAGTGCCTGTTTGCAATTGCGACTCCGCACGCATGCTCACCTTCCGTGCCCATGTGTGTACTTTATGCATTTTTTTCCCCCCACTCGTACACATTTGCTCTTACAGCGCGAACCTGAACCCACCGACCATAATATTGCCTATAAGTCTGAGTTCGCTGTGTGCTACTGATACACCCTTCTCCAAATGAGCAACATACTCCCCTAACGCCTGACAGGATTTCTGTGAAATGAGAGCACTACAGGAGAACCTGGCTGCGCTTCAATCCCACTGACAGACTGAGACCGAGACAGTTTCTAAAACTCCTGAAAATCCCTAACACAGCAGATTAGCATTATGTGCTGTACTCTCTACAACACATCTGCAGAGTGTCTTCTGCTACAGTGCCTTCCCTCTCACTAACCCGCTTCCAAAAGAGGAGGCTATCAATACATATCAGCCTTTTTAATATACAAAGCATCCTGCAGAACGGCTATCCATTCTTCTCAAGCACACAGGAACGGCGCAAGCATACAGTAGGAATTACCTATGTGAATCACTCACATCAGCTGCAGCCAAAACAAACAGCTAAACCCCAATAGCTGGCAGTGTTTAATAAGTAGACACGCAGATACACAGACAGCAGGAATGAGAAGCAGCAGATCAGAAATATCCCTGGGTGAGTGACAAAACACAGACTGCAGCAGGGAGGGGCTTCGAACGATGAGCAGGTCGCCAGGGAACCCTTTGACGATCCCTGTCAATCAATTCCTGTCCTGCCATGTTGTCATGGAAACAACAAAGAGGGAGATATCAAAAGCCCACAGACAAAAGACTGGCAGAGACAGACATCTGTAAAAATCACAGGCAGCAAGTGGACGGCTTCGCAAGCCATAAACGTACAACGTTCGTGATGAAACTTGAGTCTGAAATAAATGATCTCTCCATCTGTTTTGAGATGCTACATGAATTCTGACAGGATGCTAAAACCCAACAAATATTAGAAGCTACGCATCAACTCAATCACCCGCAACTTGAAGAAGTGCGATTGTGACTGGCGGCCAGATTAAGCCCCTTCTCTTCTCCTGGATGCACATATGCAGAGCAACACCAGCAGCATGGGGCGGGCCCGGGAAGGGCTGGCGTGCCGTCCCTGGCGGTTTGGTTTGCCGAGTGGGTGATGGCTGTGAGCAGGGCCATCTGCACGGGCGCCAAAGCGCCTGTCACTTTTGCTCGGGGACGTGCCGCCATCAAGGAGACAGGCGGCAGTGCGGCCAGGATAGGACTGCAGACTCACTGTCACAAGCAGCAGCAATCAAGCCCGCCACCAGCCACGCCAGATCACCAGCAACAACAACAACAGCAACAACACGGGGAAAGGAAGCAAGACTTATCCACCCAGTGTCTCTGATCTCCTGGTACCTGCTCAGAGGGTTAATGTAGCGCTAACAAAAAGGCTTATAAAATTTGTAAAGTAGCAAAATGGGTTTGTAGAAGCCCCTTTAAGTGTTGTAAAGAGCTCTTTTAAAAATGCATAATGCACAAATAGATTGACATACACACTTAATAGAGCTGTAATGCATGCATTATCAAAGGTTTTCATGTCTCTGGTTACCAAATACACTTTGGAACACAGACCCTTATTTGATTAGAGATAAGAGCTTTAAAAGAGCTCAAGTATGTGTTTTGTTCCCATCTGCCTCATTTATTATTATTCATATTTAAATGAGATAGTTCCTGAAGGACTACCCAAACTAATGCACCCATGAAGCACCCTTGATTCTAACTTCTGCCTAATATGTAAAGATTGCAGAGCGCCGTGCGCCATTACAGATGTTTGCTATCGCAATCCGTGATCGAGTTTGTGCGTTTAACGCGAGCACTCAGGGACCACACCGGAGACGAGTCTGTGCAGTGCCCTGTTATGTTTGATATCATGTTTTCTGATGAAAAGTCTGCGGTGAACGCCCTGCCTGCTGCCTCAACACAACACTGGGCCTCACAGCGAGACAGAGCGATGGACCTATGTACAGATCATCTCTTAAACATTTTCTCCGTCTACACGCAGCGTAACTTTTTTTGTGTGTGTGTGCATGATTTTTGTAAATGATAGCAAATGAAATACAACCAGCGGGATACGTCAGCTTTTTTGGCGAGGAGCAGAGCAGAAACATATCACTCCTTTTCAAAACTTTGTATCTTTCTCCGCCCTACCCATTTTTTCCTTTTTTTTTGCTTTCTCCTTTTTCTTTGCTGCGAGTCTGCTGGTTGTTAAATCAATAAAACTCTCTGTCAGGCTCGCAGAGCTTCACCATTTGGCCGCTGTCAAAGCCAAACAAACCAGATAAGAAAGGCAGAAAGGCGATGAAACGAGCGAGAGAGAGGCAGAGAGGGGGGGGGCAAGAAGGGGATGAAACCAGTCAGCCTCCCCTCGCCACCACCTCCGTTTCACCAGCAACCCCTCCTTCTATTTATTTACACACATTTCTTTATTTATTTGATGTGAGTTTGGGAAGAGGGGGCAATCACGGCAGTCATTTGCGGCACTAATGTCCAATCATGGGGCCCTTCACTCATGTGATTTAGGCAGTGCAGGAGTGGGGTTCGCGGCGCAGAATGGTGCGAGGAGGGTGTAGAAGGCGGCGGTGAGGTGGGGGGCAGAGGCCGTTTAGGCCGGCCCCTAATAGGAAACTGGCAGTCTTATTCCTTCCCCAGATTCTGTTTGTCACCCCGCTCTCCATTACGTGCCTCCCAAGCCTGATGGCTTTGGACAGGAGCTGATCAAAAAGCCGTCGCTTGACCTACACGCCGTGGCAGAACGAGACTCACGTCCTGCGCAGGGAGAGGAGAAGATGAGACAGAAGAGGAGAAGGAGGGGTGTATGTCAGTGCGTGGTGCAGAGCTGGAGAAAGAGGGGGGGGGGGGGTGATAGCTCTCGGACCGGGACAAGAGGGCTGTAAATAAAATGACATTATTATTTCCTCTGTCCCGTCATGTAGAAAAGCCAATTATGGTAATGCTGCTGCCAGCGTGTCAGAGGGAATGCTGGGATGTGCTTCCTGTGAAGCGGCTAACATGAGAGCAATGCCCTGATCAGGAACACAGGCCTCAGTTTGACAAGATACTGAACAGATAGGAAGAACAAGAAATAGCGAGGGACAAGGGAGAGAGAAAGCGAGAGGGGTAGGGCCTTGTTTTCTTAATAGATAAATATTAATACACCTGGATGGATTGAGGACCTAGAGTCATCTATTCACTTTCAAATAGTTCACTTTCAACGAGGTGTAGAAAGTAACAAAATAAACACCAGTGAGGAGGTGTGTCATACAGAATCTTATTAAGTTCAGCTTGGTGATGTGAAAATGATAGAGATCCCTGAGAGAAGTTATCGACCCCAAAAGTTCATGAATTATATTCTGTCACACCTCAAAATTTGACGAGATTAATTATGCAAAGGCGACGGTGAAAGAGCCGGATATTGAGGGTGAAGGCGATCATTTACTTTAGAAGCTAATTCGTTCTCATCTCATCTCAGGCTTCTCCACGGTATCCCGTTCTTAAAAATTCCTCCCGCGCTTGATAGGGGTTCTCTCCTTAAAATAATTCCTCAGCTACCTTTCTCCTTTAACTCTCATCCATTACCCCTTCTTTCTCTTTTTCTCCCACCCTCCTCCTCTTCCTCCTCCCCTCTCCGGCTTTGCTCACACGCCCACATGGGCCCCTCCCAAGCGGAATAATGGGAGCATATGGCCTAGGCAGCACCTACAGGGCCTTAAATAACTGCTGCAGCATTCCAGCTCGCTGTACCAATTTATCTCTCTCTCTCTCTCTCTCTCTCTCTCTCCCCCCCCCCCCCCCCCCCCCCCCCTTCCTCTTTGCACCCCATTTCAAAACACTTCTAGCTTGAGTTGAGCTCAGCAGACAGCAGCGGATGGGACATGTTGTTCTTCAGACACATAGCAACATAATGGACTGACACAGAAAGTGGTGTAAAAGTGATTAAGCGTCGTGCGCACGGTACTGGTGTTGAAATCCAGTTTTATTGGCAGATATTCACTGGCCTTCTTAGCGATCATTTTGCACCGGCAAATACCTCAAGTCGTGTTGCGTTACGGTGAGCTAGTAGCATTATTTAAACTCACTGCAGTGATGCTTTAGATAGTGTTGTGTGTTCAGTGAGCTGAGTGTATACATATCAACGCTGGACCTTTATTTGCCAGTCTGTCCGTTTCAGTTCTTGGTCGACAGCTACTGAAAGCAAAGCATATGCTAGCTGGAAGTTGTAAGAGTTTCCTTTTGGTCTTTGAGAGAAAGGAGCTCAGGTTCAGTCTGTTTTGAAAGAATAAAAATGCATACAAAGCGTCCACTTAGTTGCCTAAATTCTGTTCACCTGATGAGATTACTGTCATATAAATGTGGGGCTGAAGAGGCGCTAACCTGCTACAGGTCACACTGTCGTGTAAATATGTCCCGGAGACTTCCTTCTATACGACCTTAAAAAGAATGATATATGGATTAATGGGCAGCTCGTGTTGGAGTGTTTATGCACACGAGTGCCATGTAAGTGCCTGGGCAGGTGTAATGTCTAAGTAGAGGGGCTGAATGTGTGCGCAAATGAGAGAGAGTGAGTGCGAAAGGTGCTGCTGTTTTATTTATAGAGCCAGCGCTATTTATACCCAACTCAAAGATCAGTTCAGAGAAGCTTGCTTGTGGGCCACAGCCAAGATCACTCTCCATTACGGTGCATGCTTAACACCAAAACACACACACGCACGTACACTCTCGCCTATATGCGAGGTGGGGCTGCGGTTGCCATCATATCTGCTTTGTACGTATACACACAGTAACAAAACAAAGTGATTTAGTGCGCATACGGTACAGCCATGCATTCGTTCACAAAGGGGTGGATGAGGAAGGGGAGAGGGTGGGGGTGCGCCCACACTGACTGACTGAGTGTTCTTCATGGAGTACAGCAGGCTTTAACATGCTCAGGGATCAATACAGTGAACCAGCGCCAATCGATTGCAATTCATCTGGCTATTATTTTTTTTTTTTTACATTTCATTCTCACCCACTCACACTGCACGCTGAGCAGCAACCCTGCGAGGCAATACATAAATAAACATACACACATTTGCATACAGAAGAACACACACACACACACACACCTGAGCCGCTGGAATGATGCCCCCCCCACCCCCCCGGCCCCTTGCAAAAGCGTGTTCAATAAACCCGTATGGAATTTATTTATTTTTATTGAGCATATCAGCCCATCCTGGTCCTCTCTGCATAACAAGGCCTGTATAATTAAACCATAAATTTCAGTGCGCTCCTTTAATTACCACAGACAATGTCAGGAGGCAGCAGGGTAAACAAATGGCTTTGAAGTGAGCGAGGGAAAAAAAAAAAAAAGGTTCGACACAGCAATGGAGAAGCTGTTCATTTTGGTGAGAATGTTGTTGCACTTGAAAAGGATGAAATGTTAAAAAGAGTGTACGTGCTCGGGGAGTACAGTATGTATTTTTTTCCTCCCTCCTGCCTTTTCTAAGAATACTTTTGAGGGATGCAGTTTTGTCTCAGAGTGAAGGAAGAAACAATCAGCGCATTGCTGCAAGCATGACGACGTGCAAATATGTATGTCTGGATGAGCACAGTACACTTGCGACTACTAATAAACTGAGTAATGGAGTGGGTGTTTTGGGTGTGTGTGTGTGTGTGTGTTTGCATTTGTGCCTTTTTTAAGCCTCTTTTTCCCATGAACACACAGAAGATGCAGATGGTACGCTCGTGTTTATATGTAGTTTACGGGGAAACCAAGTTTCTTGAGTATGACTGGAGACACCTATACGGTCTTCAACAGCATACAGCATATACAAATGTGTGTGTTTGTGCGTGTATTGTGCACACGTGTGTAAGCTTTAGGTCAATGTCAACACACAGACCTGTTTCTCAGCAGCTTAGCTAATTACACAAGAGCCCTGAAGGCCACTTAGAACAGGTTAGCTAATTAACAAACAGGCTGATTGCAGATTAATTGAGAGGTGTTCCTAATCTTCACCCCTAAATGCAATGACAAATGCTAACTGGCACTAATTAGGCTGGTATGGAGAGCTGAGAGTGGAGGCTGTATTTACAGTTACCGTGGCTCATATGGATGTGTGGCTTGTATCCAGCTGCCTCTTTCAGACCTGCCAACAGGTTAAAGCAAATGAAACTTTAGTGAAAGTACGAGGAGGCTAAGAGGTAGTGAAGACAGCTTCATCAGCAGCCTTTTTAGGCTGCAGTGCGAGGTGGCCTCAGTATGCATGGTACATTTATGGTATTTTCTGTGCACAAGAGTAACTAATACCTATTTGAATAGCTCACTTATATTAGAATGTGAATATTTACTTATTTGCAGAAAGAGAGGAAAATTGTTCAATACAACACTGTGCAAAATTGGTGGGACACAACGGATAACTATAGGCCACTGGCGCCTCTAAATGTGGAACACTGCATCCTGAATTATTATTACAACTGGCAGTAAATTTTTTTAAGTGCTGCTTTTTTTGCAGTCTCTGTGAAAGAGAAACATGTCCCACGTTACCTGTGGGGATAGTACTTTTGAAAACTCCCTCTCATATGTCTATTGAAAGCCTACTGTTAAGACTACACTATTTGCAGTTTGACCTTTCCCTGCGTGTGAGGATTGGTTCCCTCAGCTTCAGCATGAATGGCGCGCACAGAACATGAAACCTGAAACGGTGTCAACACAATGGGTTAAGGTGGATTACAAGGACAAAATAAAGAGAAATAGGACCCTCGGTGGGGATCTGAACCGGCACCCATCTGTGGATGATCACCTGCCAATAGAAAATGTACTTTATTCACAAGCCACACACACACACACTCACATG
Organism: Perissodus microlepis; assembly: GCF_051167445.1. NCBI lineage: Eukaryota > Metazoa > Chordata > Actinopteri > Cichliformes > Cichlidae > Perissodus > Perissodus microlepis. The sequence goes on along the minus strand of NC_140471.1, from coordinate 14,438,477 downwards.
CAATCTTGCAATTTTCACAGCCACTAAAACTACTCCCCAAGGCCCGACTTCTTCTAACTTCCATCTGCCTAGATAAATTTATCATTCAGTTCCCCTGTCTATCACACACACACACACACACACACACACACACACACACACCTGTGCCTTTTAAGCTGCCCACCCTCCCCAAACATGCACACGCACTAAGTTTCCACCTGGACTCTTTCAACCTCTGACCCCACCCTCACTCCTTCTTATAATCCTTCTCTTCATCCATTGACTTCATTGCTTCCGTCTTTCTTTTGCAACACCTGCGCTTTTAAATCCCTACATCAGGATGGCCCATTTTACCTGAACAAACACACACACTGCCAGTAAACACACACAGAAGTACCTACACGTCCTTACCCAGATCCCAGGAAACACACACAAACGCAAGAATGTACAAACACACACACACGCACGCACACACACATGCACTGTCCCTGACAAGACAACAGCCAGCAGCAGCTGCTTCCATCTCCTAGCAACAGCCAGCCTGATAGATGACCCAACGATGGATAATTACCGTAAATCACCACAGCTCACACACTAAAGGAGAGAGAGGGGCAAGGGAGCTTAAGAAAGACTGAAAATGTAAGAGAGAGGGAAAGAGCGGGGATTGAGAGGGATCAGAACTCGAGGGCTTGGGGCTGGTCATGTGTGCACTAATGCACATTGATGAGCTCAAATTCATCTGCTTTTTAAAGCACACACACACACACACACACGTATACATTTAATTCAGACAACATGCTCTCCTACACACATGCAAAGGTGCTCACCGTATACATAAACGTGTGTGTGTGCAGCACACAAACACAGTCACACAGTGTCAGCGCTGTGGCTGTAATCTGAAACCACAGGCCCCACCTTCCTATAGAGGAGCTTGTCTGTCACAGGTTCCCATCTTTTTGCACAAAGGTGCCTATCAAAGGCCAGAGGGTGCTGTACGGTGAGTCTGCGCAGTGCTCTAGAGCACAGTTAGGAATGGAAACAGCAGGCTGCTGCTTAGAAACTCTGACAACATGATTGCCTTTGATTTGTTTGAGAAGTGTTTGATTTAAGATATTGACCAGATGGATGCCAAAAAGTTCTCCAAACATGCTCTTTTTTTCTTTTATTTGGAAGCGAATGTCTGATTTGAGAATCATTCCTATTTTTTTTAAACCCTCTACCGACAATGATAAAGCAGATTTACATAATGTCACATCCAACTACTGACATGCAGTCTGTATTCCATGAATTCTAAATATAGCAACATGACAAACTACCTCCAGAAGAACAAAGTTTACTCCAAATTATCAACAGATCTTCGATATGCACACGCAGCTGCTCCATTTACTTCCCCATCATTTTCAGCTCTCCCAGACATGCAATCTGTCCTTCTCTCTCTCCCTCCTTTCTTTCCTTGCTATTCTCCCCTCCTTCCCTCATTCCCCGACTCCCTCCCTGTGCGAGTCCTGGCTGCTGCAGACATTTGATCTGGCTGCCTTGTGATAGATTGACAGGTAATGAGGAGGTTGAAGGGGCGTTGGAGACAGGAGCAGGTGTTCAGCACAGTCTTTTTGGCCAGCACTAAGCTGCCATGTCCTTCACTGCTGCACCGTACCACTCCGTTTCCTCCTTCTCTCACTCCTTCTATCCCTCCTTCTTTTCCTCCCTTCTTTCCACCATCCCCCCCCTTTTCTCTTCCTTAGAGAAGAGGACTATGCAATCCATCACACGTTGACACGGTCGGACATAGACTGTCTTTATATGGGAAAAATGCATGGGCCGTGGAAATAAATAAAGAATAGAACATCGTGTCCCATGCTGGCAGCAGCAAACTAGGCCTCGGACTGATCACTCAAACTGTGCCGTGAGGATGAGACTGATTTGGAACATCCGCCTGTAGAGGAGACCAATAATGGCTTCTTATAGCAAAGCTGGCGCTGACGTGAATTTTAATGCAAAAAAAAGTTTCCTTTGCAAAATAAAAATGCTTTTGTTTTTAGAAACACCAACATTTTCATATGATTCTAAAGTACATTTCAGAGGCGGACTGTTCAGAAAGTCACAGGAGTAAATTTTAGGTATGTTAGTCACGTTATATTAAAAGAGGACTCCCTTACAAGCTTTACAGTACATAATGGTCTAACTCGACACCAATCGGAGGCAGATTTTGACCTGTTTCAGTCCTGCTGACACAACAGAGCACCACTCTGCATCACACCACACAAACTAAACAGGAGGATAGAGAAGAGATAAATCTGATGAGTTGGGAGACGGAGCAGAAATCTGAGGACGAGGATGTGAATGGTTGCAGTAGAGACAGCTTTTTTGGGTCCAACTGTTGAATTACTACTTTGCTGCATTTATGTGTTGCACTGATTGAATTTAAAATTAGTTATTCTCAATGATCAAGAGCAACAAGAACATTTTGTGTTTAAGTTTAACCCCAAAATGACCTCAGCTTGCTGTAATTGTTCAGAATCAGGTAATATTTGACAGAAAGTCATTTGTGAAGCTTCTCTTGTGTCGGGCAATGTCCTGACATACGCAGATGCAGGATTTAAGGTAGAAATGAACGGTTGCACCTTTGAAACCACCTTAAATGCAGTAACAGAAACTTGAATTGTCGTCATGGGAGCCAACAGGCAGAGACAGCCAGAGGAAAAACAAGGCTTCAGGCTATAAATCCAACCCTCCAGTTTACTGCCCAACATTAAAGGACATGTCACCCTCCTAAATCAGATCACCAAGAGGAGACAGACGGGCTAAAATGGGGAGCATTTGCATGTTCAGTAAAACATTCCTAAGAGCTCAACAAAGTGCTTGACCACTTTCTTTTTGCTATATCCTGCAGTTAAAGATTGTTCATACAATTTGAGATACGCACAACGTGAAGGAGTCAACTAGCTTTCTGTCACGACACACCATTCTGAATGAAAGTAAAGATAGAAATATTTATCTAGCTTCTGTTTTTAATCAGCCTCCCTAAAGGTGGATTTAAACACTGAAACTAGCACTTGGTCTGGTGTCTGACCCACGTTTCTTCCTTTAAATCTACAAAAACAGCAGCTTCACCTGGACAATCTAACAGACAGTTTAATTATTTAATATAATGCCAGATAAGAGTGTGTGTAGAATTAAAGAGGAAGCCACCAGGCTTAAAATTAGCGTATCCCAATTGTCACCCTACTCAAAGAGAACCTGTTTTCTGAAGAAAAAAAAGAAGTCATTGACGTGCAATCACATTCAAACACACTCGCCTGTCAGTTTATAACTCTCCTACTCTCACGCACTCACACACACACACACACACATACAGACCAAACATCGGCCAACACACAAATAGACACCCACACATACACACTTTTTAAGCCCTTGCCTGGCATCAGCTGTCACACAACCTGTCTCAGAGAACTAAGCAGAGACAGACGCTGTCAACTTAGAGTGCCTCAAATGCCCACATCCACCCAGGCAGAGGAGAAATCAAGCCTGTCTCCCAGTATAATTTGCGCTAATCCTTCATGGGAGATAGTAAAGTCTATGGCATATCTGCCTAATAGCATCAGTCACCGGCAGGTTCTAATCTCATATTTAGACCCATTTCCATCACGGACTGACGACAAAAGCACCAGCACAAAGTGTGATTACCTTCTTATTTTTTTTACATTTCTGCATGACTTGACTCCTGATAATAGTTCGGTAGGGAGGTGGGGAGGGGTGAAAACACGAGAAGTAGAAACTTTGAGGTTCTTTTCTTCGTGGAGGAAGAAGAAAGTCATTTCTACAGAAGACAGGTGGGCAGAAAAAATGGAGTAAAAGTAAGTGGCAAACTGTATCAGGAGAGAAAAAGTGGAGGTAAAGAGAGTGAAAACCTTTCAGTCAAGAGCCTGCCCAGACTCACACACGCTAACATTCACGTTAACACATCCTCATGCACGCACACACCCTTACAGACTCGAAGACACACACACACACACACGCACACACACACTTCTTTTCAATGCGTTTACAACCTGTGGTGTTTGTCCTGCTCTACTGGCTGCTTTACCGCGTGCATTTGAATGCTGACTGGAGTGCATCCCTCTCTTTCAGACAGCACCATAAAAGACGACACACACAATGAGGGCTCTTTTCAGCAGAGTGGGGCTGCCTGGGGGTAGGGAAGCACCTCCAAAACCGCCACAGCACTTCAACTCTCAAGGCACAATGAGGTGCTAAGCCTTGATGAATAATGAGAGATTATTCATAAAGATGACAAACAGAACAGAAACCAACTATACAAAGTGTTGCGATGAAAAGTCCTTTAGCTGCAGCTTTCCCTCCACAGAGTGTGTGTTGACTGTGGCCGAGTGTATTTGTGTGTGTCTCTAAGAGTGACCTGGCGAAAGGAGGGAGACAAAAAGAAGGGGAGGTAGCGCAAGGATCCTAATGAAGCCGTAAATCAGAGTCTGATGAGAACAGACTCTGAAGGAGGATCACATCAGTGGAGATCAATGCAGACAGCTACACACACACACGCACGCACACTGACGAGAATAGAGATGAGAAAAAGCCAGACGCAAACACATGCCAGCGTTCCCAAGTGTGGCAGACTTATGAAGGTAAAAGCAAGTACATGAGAATAAACACACCCATTCATTTCCAAACACACAAAATGACACACATACACACACACATACTCATCTAAAATCTATTAAACTCCCTCTAAGTTTAAAGCCCATCTTCCCCCAAGAACTCACCCGTGGGCTCAAGAGTCCCACCTCCTTGTTCAATCCTGCTCGTCTGAATAATATCTGCTGTGATGAATGGCGCCATAACTCTGATATCCACAATCAATCTCTGCTTTAAAGACACATTCATCTTGTGCAATGCTGAATGGATTTAGGGGTGGGGGTGGGGTGGGGGATGCAGATGAGAGGGGGGGGGGGGGGGGGGGTTGTAGGAGGTGGTTGGGTGCTTGCCTGACCTCCCAGAAGGAGGGTGGGTGGGGCTCGAGGGTGCTGATGGAAGGAAGAAGGGGAGTCAGGTTGGGAGGGCTGCACTGAGTGATGTGTGTCAGTTCACATCTGGCTGCAAAAATAAATGAGGCTTATGAAGACAAATGAAAAGGGGCTGTCTCCCCAGTTCCCCCCCACCCACCCACCCCACTGCCCTGACGCACACGCAAACTCAGACAGACAAGAAATGCACAGAGAGGGATGAAAAAAGGGGCGAAAAGACAAAGAAGACAGAGGAAGAAGCAAAACAGAAGAGCTGAGAAGAGACCGAGTGTGTTCACCGATGTAATGACCTTACAAGGACAGTGATGAAGTTCTGGTGTCGATGAATGCATATGCTGCTTTAGTATGAGCTGAGTCATCCATGGGTGCCAAAAAAGCTATGGTGGTGTAGCGTATGCTGCCTGAAATGATTGTTTTATCATACAGTAGCTAAACTTGACTGCGCTCTTTGCACTAAAAAAAAAAGGGAAAACAAAGAAATTAAAACGGCCACTGTGTGAGTGCAAATTCTCAGCCCTGAACTCACACCTATGGCTGAGGATACAGAGGCGGGGGGAGGGGAAGTATTTAGCGGGCTGGGGGGCTTTTAAGAGTGAACTATCCATGACCTGTTAGAAGGGTCATCTGTCGGTGACACTGCCACTCAATATTCTTCTTAATGATGTACCACGTCTTTTAACCCCAGCAGACAAAGTAAGGAAACATTACACCGTCAGGAGGGCTCCCCCACGTCTTCTTCCTCCCTCCCCGCCCCATCTTTTTCCCCTCTCATTCACTCTCGCCGTTTTGCTCGCCAAGTTGTACGACCCAGAGTTGGATTTTTAATTATTAAACAGAGAATTCCAGCCAGAGAGTTGTTCAGCTCTTTTTCAGGCTATATGATCTGCCAGGACCTGGCTGGAGTCTGCACAGTGAGCGCCATATACCCTGTTTAGTCTGGTTGTTGGAAAGCGAAAGTAAGAGCACGGGCACGGCTTTCAAAGTAGACACGTGCTGACAAGATACATCAAAACTGTATTTATCCGGACACCTTAGCATGCCTTAAAAATATCCTGCATAAATTCCTGTCACTTACTAACCAAAGAAAAAAAACCTTTTACTTATTCGATGATTTAATGTTGATTTTACCATATTTCTTCTCATCAAAGAAAAAGTTTTATATACCACATAAAAACACACGAAAACAAGGCCTGCTCTAGGGCATCTAAACAGATGATGATAATCAGGCTCTGGCCTCTCTAAATAAATAATATAACCTGATTGGAGGAAGGGAAGGGCACCCAGGTAAGATAGTTCATTGATTCGGGAAGTGGCTGCAATGGAGTTAACCCTAGCTGAGGTTATGATGGGGGTGGATGAAGGTTTGGGATGAAAGGTGAGATGATGATTGATGAGAGGAAGCAAGAAAAAGGAGTGCATGCAGTGAGGTAAGACATTAACGGAAGAAAGTAGTAGTAGATAGGCATGCCACAACTGGACCAACACTGTTTGCTATAGTAACCGACACATCAGCTACAACGGGCTTTCCTGTGTACGAGCTGTTCTGCAGAGTAATGTGCTCTTAAACAGGCCCAGAGCGTTCAGTGCCGTGACCCCCGCGGACCTCCGACTGGGTCCCGAACAGCCAGAAAAGCTGTAATCTCTCTGTCAAACAACTCTTCAGTAGCAGTTATGGAGTGTGTTTGTGCATATAAATGTTTCCAGACTGCATCGACACAGTGAATTTAAAAACGACAGCAAAAGAATGACACGGGGGAACCAGCTATTCCGTACGGAGGGTGCAATAATGACATTCAAAAAGATAAGGCGGGTTTTAAACACGTCAGAAAAACAAAGGTAAATATTAATAGCATCATTTAGTGAGAAATTTGTGAATGAATGTATAAAAATATCGGTAGATGTTGTCAAACCGCTTGTAAGTGCTTCTGAATGCCTTCCCAACTTATTGAATATTTTAATTATTCTTTCAGATTTTTTTTTTCAAAAGTTGGCTTTGAAGATATAGCCAGCGCCTGTACTCAATGGGGTAGCCCTGCATACACAAACACACAATTGTATACACACACAAACACACACAAACACACACACAAAGCGGCTGTGTGAGAGTAGAGGGAAGACAGAAACATTACAGGGCCCGTTTTTTTGGAACCAGGCAAAGTGAGTAAGAAGGGTGGAGGTGGTCGGGAGGGGAGGCAGGGAGAAGAGAAAACGAGGAGGAGAGTGAACAGCGGGGGCGGGCTGAAGGAGTAGAGATGAGGGAGGAAGGGAGGGAGGGAGGAAGGGAAGGAGGGTGGGTTGAGCGTTGGAATGAACTCTCTCAGGCTTTGTGGTGCACGTTTCCCAAGGCCCCCGCCTGGCCCCTTTGATAAATGACACATGTCATTCTGTCAGCTTGTGACACTGCAGCTGGGAGGCCCTGTGATGTATGGCTCTGCTGAAAAAGGAAATCAACTTTTTTCCCCTTCTCTCTCCCTCGCTCTCTCTCTCTCTTTCCTTCTGTCTCCCTCCCTCCTTTCCTCAGCCCAGCCTGAGTGCATGGCCCTTTTATATGAGGATTTAGGTTTCCTCTGGTCCAGTAAGCCCCCACCACCACCCCCCAACACACACACATACGCAGCGACAGACAGGCATGCATGCAGCCAGGTTGCGGCTGGTTTGTTCTCACGCAGACACACACACAGAGACACACAAGCGGTGACGCAGCTATTATGATCGTGTTCAAAGCCGTAACCTGAGGAAAAGAGGGCAACGCCACATTGGAGGTAGATCCAGGATTTATGGCTAAAAGCTGAGGAAGTAAACAAAGTGCGCACTTTTTAATAGGCAAGGGGGTGGGGGTGGGGGGGGTAGCAAGATTCCGGTTGGGCAGGATGGCTGGTGTCTCCCACTGGGTCATCTGTCATCCATGTGTCTGACTGGGAGTACGAGCACACACAGCTCTGGAAATGTTGCGCATGCACGCACACTCCCACAGGAACTGGGATGAACTGAGAGAGGTCTGCCACACACACACACACACACACACACACGCAGCGTTATACAGATGCATACAGTTTATATGCAAACAGATAAATATTCACACACGCCAAAAGACTTTTCAGAGCAAATGCTCGCACTATCAATCTTGAAATGGTGGAGAGAAAAAAAAGAAAAAGAAAACAAAGACATGATGAGATTTTATTTCACAGGGCAAATGAGTCTAGCCAATGAGCTGCTCCCGTGAGGCCTGCCCTAGCCCTCCCTTCCTGGCAGATTAGCCTATCACGGCATCCTATTGACCTCTCTACTCCATGCACCGCCCACGCAATGGGTGAGCCAGCATAAAGACCAATCTCTCTCTTTCACTTTTCCCCCCCTCTTGCATACACACTCCCTTACTCACACACTCTCTAATCATATCCCAGTCTTCCTCTTCCTCACTCTCCCCCCCTTCCAGTTTCTCTCTCTCTCTCTTTCTCTCTCTCTCTTTACACTCCTCCTCCCTTTCATTTCTCTCTCAACGGCTGACCTGTTATCAGTACACTGGAGATTTAACAGCCAAAAAAAAGAAAACAGCCGAGCGCGAGTCAGGCGTGGCGGAGGGACATTTCCCAGTGTCGCTTCTCAATCTTCATGTGCTTTCTCTCTTTCTCACACACACACACATTCACCCACTACTGACTTGAAATCATCCAAATGTCTTCACTAGCATTTACTCCTTGCAGTCAGGTACAAAAAAGAAAATACAAATCACGATGAGGTGATGGTTGTGTTAGTACGAAATCACAGGCATGAGGAGCAGGATCCAGGCCATTCATTGGGCTGCAACACACACTAATGAGTAAGAGTTCACTGTGTGTTGCTATGGGGACTAGGGCTACTTTGACTAAAGGAGAGCAAAAGAGCCTGAAACACCGAAAGACAGGGAGAGGAGAAAGAGAAAGAAAACAGCATGAAAAGGAAGACGTTGGTGAGGATCCAATAGACAAAGGAGGGGAATAAAGAGTAGAGTCAGACATATTTAATAGATTTCCTTGCCACATATTAGAGGATGACCCATAAGGCAGGTCTAACACTGTGTACCAATTTCATCATCATGTGCTTATTGGGGAAATCAAACACAATGGTGTCATGAAAGGTAGCATTAACTTAATGTAGCGTTCTGATTGGATTACACAACAGGGCAACAATATTTTTAGCGTTCTTATTATTATCGTTGCTATTAATATTGGCTTATTGGCTTAGAGCATTTTAATAATGTGTAATTCTGGTTGAACCACAAAATTATTTACATTTTTTTTTCGGTGGCATGAAAATCGTCAAATTAATACCATGCAGCATTTTAAATACCAGCTATCTGTACCTCCCAGCAGCGAAACACTGATATCCTGCATAAAAAGGTTCATATCTCTTTGAACTTAAATAGATTATGAAGCCAGCCGAAAAGAGAGAAAAGAGAGCAAATAAGAACCTGCTTCGTTCGGACCGTGGCCACCTGGGGGTCACGACCTGCCTGCGACCCCGTCGGATGTGCACTCTGGCTGGGGTGGGAGTGTGTGCAGCAGAAGTGTTTGGAGAGGAGTTGGGGGGGGCAGCTAAGCTGGAGCACGGACACACATTTATAAATGCCAGAAGGCCTTCATGACGCTGTCAACAGCACCAGTGCAGGAGGGGTGGGATGAAGGACCACTGGTATAACCCCCCCCCCCCCCCCCCCCCCCCCCCCCTCCACGTTAACAGGCCGCCTCTGTGACCCCCAACAGGATATTGCTATACACATGCAGACAACAAACACATGAAAACACCGCGCTGTTGCCACTGGAAGAAAAATCCCTACCCCTGGAATAGTGCAGCCACTGTAAGCCATTTTGTTTTTGTTTAGTCTCCTTCTTTGGACAAAGTTCGGCCTGAGTGGTTTGATTTTGTCTTTTAATCACAGCTGGAGGACAGGAAGAAAGACGCACGAGGAAATGAAGTAAGGGATATGACAAGAGGGGCAGTGTGCGTGTGGAGGCAAGAATCCGGGAGAGTGTGTTGTTGCAAGCGTGTATAAAAAGCTAGCAACTTTGGACTCTGAGGTCAGTTGATAAACACGACATTGACAAGTCAGGAGCAAGGACGGGGGGGGGGGGTGGGGGGGGGGGGGGCAAAAATAAAAAAAAAACCTCCAGTTTCCCTGATTCTTCTAATCTGAGCCAAGCATTCACCTCAATTAATCACTGGAATTGTTACACCATGGTAATACTGAAAACAATCTCCATGATCACACGCACAAACAAAATTTCAAATTGCTATCATCCATCTCACCTGCCCCTGTTAAAAGCACACAGCAAGGGGGGGTGGGGGGGTGGACTGTGTA